>NW_017728906.1:195211750-195250021 GCF_001723895.1 Crocodylus porosus
GCGTATAGTTCTCTGCCCAGGACCTCCTGAGTATATATTGACCTTAGCAGCCATGGCTTCTCTGCTTTAACTGTGGCAGGTTAGGGTGTGGCAGATCCTGCGGCAGGGGGTTGGAGCAGTCCAAGCCCTGCTTATAGCAGAACCACCTCCAACTATATCACCCTACACAAGGCTTGCCTAGCCTGGTGTTAAAAACTTCCAAAGATGGAAATTACACAACCTCTGTGGGGATCCTGTGTTTTCCTACCCTCCTAGTGAGAGTTTTTCCTAATATCTAATCTAAACTTCCCTTGCTTCAACGTGAAACTATTGCTCCTTGTTCTGTCATCTGTCACCACTGAGAACAGTCCAGCTCCATCCTCTTTTGAACCTCCTCCAGGTGGTTGAAGGCTGCTATTAAATCCATTCTCAGTCTTCTCCAGACTAAATAAGACCAGTTCCCTCAGGTTCTCCTCAGAAGTCATGTGCCCCAGCCCTTGAACCATTTTCATTGCCTTCTGGTGGACTCTCTCCAATTTTTCCACATCCTTTCTATAGTGGGTAGTCCAAAATTGGACACAGCACTGCAGATGTGGTCTCACCAGTGCCAAATAGAGAGGAATAATCACTTCTCTTGATCTGGTAGCAATACTCCTACCAATGCAGCCCAGTATGCCTTTAGCCTTCTGGGCAACAAGGGAACACTGCTGGCTCATATTCAGCTTATTGGCCACTTTAACCCCCAGGTCCTTTTCTGCAGAGCTGCTGCCCACCCAGTCACCCCCATCCTGTACTGGTGTATGGGATTGTTCCTTCCTAAGTGCAGAACTTTGCATTTGTCCTTATTGAACCTCATGAGATTTATTTTAGTTCAATCCTCCAATTTATCTAGGTCTCTCAGAATCCTAATTTTACCCTACAGTGTGTCTACTAGGGCTGTGCGAAGCTTCAGTCCCTGCTTCAATTCAGTGGTGATTTGGCCCAAATTGGTGGCCGAATATCTGAATTGAATTGGAAACTTCTGAAATGATTCAGAGAGATTTGGAAAGATTTGGAGATTTGGACATAGACACAGCTTTAAATGTTTTTTATACGTCCCTCAAGGTACCAGGCGGCTCATGAATGCTGTGATAACGGGGCAGATAAAGCGTCCCAAAGGAGCATGTGGGGGTCCCTAGCACACTCGGCAGCAGACCCAGAAGTGAACCAGAAGCAGTTCTGGTCCACTTCCGGGTCCACTGGGGAGCATGCCGGGGGCTCCCCGTTCCCCCTCAGCTCAGCAACTGGTGCCTTCTGGGTCTGGGGTCCCCCTGTGGCCGATCACTGAGCGACAGGGGAATGGGGAGGCCCTCCAGTGTGCTCACTGGTAGATCCAGAAGCGGACCAGATGTACTTCTGGTCAACTTCCAGGTTCACTGCTGAGCACACTCCTGTGGGATGCTCCATCTGCCCCAGCATTTCAGCATTCATGAGTCTCACCTTGTACCTCGAGGGATGTAGAAAAAACATTTAAAGCTGTGTCTATGGCCGAATCGCTGATTCTCCAAATCAGCATCGAATCTTCAGATTCAGATTTGGCCAAATCAAATCAGGGACAATGATCTCAATCACTTAATTGAATCAGTGTCCCCGATTCAAGCTGAATCCAAATCAAATACAGCCTGTTTCACACACCCCTAGCTTGTAACCTTCTGAGCTTGGTGTCATCTGCAAATTTGCTGAGTGTGCACTTTGTGCCATGTTCCAGGTCATTGATAAAGACGTTGGAAAAAACTGGCCCCAGGAACATCCCCTGGGGCACTCCACTTGATACCAGCTGTGTTACCAGCTGTGGTTACCAGGCACCTCTGAGCCTGGTGTTCCAGCCAGTTTTTTATCCACCTTATAGTCTATTCATCCAATCCATACTTCCTTCACTTGCCTGTGAGAATGTTGTGGGAGATCATATAAAAAACCTTGCTAAAGTCAAGGTATACTACACCCACTGGTCTTCCCAAATCCACAGAGCCAGTCATCTCATCATAGAAAACAGTCAGGTTGGTCAGGCATGACTTGCCCCTTGGTGAATCCATGCTGACTGCTCCTAATCACCTTCTTTTCCAAGTACTTAGAAATGGTTTCCTTGAGGATCTATCTGCACCATGATTTTTCCAAGGACTGAGGTGAGGCTGAGCAGTCTGTAGTTCCCTGGATCCTCCTTTTCCCTTTCTTAGAGATGGACACAATTTATACCACAAAGCTCCAATCCCATAGATCCTATAGATAAAGGCCTTGATGTTTTCCCAGCTATCTACTCTCTTTTGCACAATTGGGATTGTGCACTCACCAGAAGGATCTTGCTGATGGTCATTTTTTTTGTTTTTTGTTAACTTGGCCTACCTGCCCCTATTTAGTTTCATCACATCGAAGGGGTTTAATGTTGAAGGGCCACTCGTTGTAATTTCTACATCTGTGTCAGCTATTCACTTTTCATCTAAGTAAATGGAGATTCAATATGGTCCTGTGTGGAAGAAAAAAACCTTTCTTTCTTCCATTTGTAGGCCACATGCTGATTCAGCACCCTCTGCCCTTTATTTTGTTCTGAATTCTGTTCTCATTAACTACAGTGTATCTCATTCAACAACTTTTGTCTCCTCTGCTCCACTTGAACAGAAGCTTGCTATTGTATTGCACGTTTCAGACATCTATAGGGTTTTCCTCGTTGATCTCTAAATGTCAGTTTCTCAATACTAATGTGAGAAAATAGCATCTAGGCTTTTTAAAACTTTCACCACTAAGGCAAAATCTGAAGAGCTAATCATTGCTTTTCATTGTACACATCATCAGCAAGTCAGCTTCTGACTATGCTTTGACATATTGTCCGAAGAAAGAAAGGTTTATTCTGAATGCTAGCAATAATCTCTGACAGTTTTACTTGATGTTAACTGAGCACATTTCCTTTGCTTGAAATATACTTGTTTTTTCCAACCCCCAAGACCTTCATTCTCCAGAATTTCTCTAGGCTATTTTTGTCAGGGTTTGAAAAATGGCTTAGTGTGATTTTTTGATGCGAGTTAGTACAGTGATAAGCACTGTAAAGTCTCCAGGAACAACAAATCATTAATTTATTTCACAAAATGAGATTTCAGCCATGACTAAACTTCATAAGGACCCTATAGTTTAAGCAGCCTCACTGACAGTCAATGAGTATTTGAATTGGCTGGAACTAAAACATGCGGACCAAAAATTCTTTTATATTGTTAATCAGAAAATATGCTGCATTATAGCGTGCACATGGCAAAATGGTCCAAAATTATACCAGACTAAAATGAATTATTTGAAACAACTTTAAATACACTTCAGCTCAGATTGAATGGAAACTATTACCAAGGTGCTGAATAAATGCTTGAGGATTTAAAGAAAGTTTATATCTCAAGAGTATTACAGAACTGGTTTAAAAGGATGTGAGTGGAGAGAACTTTCAGGCAATGATTTCTCTTAATTGCCACTAAAAGTTAGATAATGGAATGAACTGTGGCCCAATCCTGCACTCCATTAATAAACAAAGTAGATCCTATTCATAACCCTATTAAAATCTATCAACATGGTGCTCCCGCCGACATCTGTCCCCAGATCTTCACCATCTCATATTTCCACCCCTTCCATTCCACCCACAACACAAAATCACCCTTCCCAAAGCTAACAATTATGCTTTAGTCCATGCAGGCCAATCCTAAGTGCCTGTTCCTGTTGCATGGCATCCTGAAAAATGTGCCATGCAACATACTTAGAAAAAGAACTACATTTTAAGTTAGAGAGGCTCATATGCCTAAATTGAATAGCCATATGTGACATGTCTTTTCTGACACCATCCCTTCTTTGTATGTGCTATATCTTCCCTTGTCTTGCTGGTCCATTTCATAGAGTTTAACTTCTTCAGTGCCAGGGACCTTCATTCTGGAATACAATGAGGGAAAAGTGAATTGCAGACCCGCTGGCCCCCTGTGAAGGATGCCATGTAGATTACTCTCATAAGATTATGGGTCAGATTCTCAGGTGCTAAAATAGTCCTGAAGGTAGAAAGGATCGTGCCATTCCTTGAGGCGATAAATGCTAAAATCAAAATACTGTTTTTCTAAAGGAATACTATCTTAGCAATGTATGGAGCATAGACAGCATTGCCTTTCTGTAAGACAAATAATTGACTTGTCACATAGCCATGTTCTAACATAGCTAGAGTTTGTAACCATGGATCAGCACCTCCATAAGCAAGCAGCTTCCACAACTTCTTTCGAATCCTGATAATAATTTGAAGCTTTTGCACCTCTACCAAGAATCCCAACAATGGTGCCTTGCATTGAGGAAGGGTGCTGGGAGAAGGGGACGAGTTGATACAGGGAGGTGTAAAATTATTACTGTCATTGCCATCTTGAGTGGCTGTGTGCTTCTGTGTTGAGTTTTGTTTTTTAGGGGTTATGATGTCTGAAACCAGTAGCACTTCCAGATCATAAATGGAAATGTCCAAGGTAGTCATAAAAAAGAGAGAGGGGGAGAGAACAGAGCTTTTGTACTGATTATTCTTTAAACCATATTGTTCTGGAAAAAAAATAAAGTTTCTCTCCTTGTCTGAAGCAAAAACATAATTTTTCAGGCAAATTACAATCTGTATGGATTTTCCTTTCCACAAAAACAATAATTGCCCCAACTTTCTGTGAGGGAATTAAGTTTTCAGGTGTGGTGTGGCGGGTGATTCCACTGTTTCTTTGAAGAACCGTCTCCTCGGGGACTCTACTCTCTATTGAAATTCAAACATGACACTAAATCAAAGCAGTTTAGGGCAGTTAAAAAGGAGTTAAACTGCAGTAAGTGCTGGCATGTCACACAAACAAAGAGTCTGTTCACTTTCTAGAGTGTATTTTCCTAACATAGTTTGGTACAATGGTGAAAATAAATTCCCAAAACCCCATGTTGAAGGGTGAAAAGATGAACTCAGGCTTCCCTTTAAAAAAGAAAGCAAACAGCAAATAAATGTGACAGCAAAGCAAGAGCCATTCTGCCCGGTCGCCCATTCTTTTTTGGGAAGTGAACTGAAGATCCCACTGGAATTCAAAGAAATAAATCACTCTCTCCATGGAAAGCGGGGTCTCAGACATCCCAGGAGCGAAATGTCTAAACTAAATCCTTTTCTCCTCTTCTCCTGCCCTTTTCTTCTCTCTCTTTCCCAGGGCAGATCCTGAGAAGAGATGAAGGAATAGCAAAACAGAACAATTTACAGGCACAAAAAAAACCACGCTGGAAGATAAAGCCCATAAAGTCAAGTTCGGTGTATTAAGTGATATATTTATAAAAAAGAGTGGGCTTGAATTTAATTGATTACAGTGAAAACTGCCTGTGTTAAAAATAGCTCAAATTTTAACTACCGGGTCCCAGAGGAGTAGGAACACTGAGATCCCTTGGCCATGAGACAAGAGGGAAATCTGAAGCCAAAGAAACTGCAATAAATAACAGATTGTGTGAATCCTGTTTCGTGAATGAATCAGCGGTAGAGTCATCTTGAAGGTAACCTCTTGGTTTCGGGATAGTGAATTTGGTACTCCTGCTCACAGCTTGATATCACCCTTGCAAACAGACTTAATCAATTAAAAAAGAAAACACAAAAACCTCTTGTACACCTGATATCTGATCCCAAACCTATTGAGTTTCAAGGAATAGTCTACAACTGACACCAAGGAGCTTTGGATTAGGATCATTTAATTATAGAAATCATAGAATTTTAGGGTTGGAAGGGATGTCATGAGATCATCTAGTCCAACCCCCTGCTCAAAGCAGGGCCATCCCCAACTAAATCATCCCAGCCAAGGCTTTGTCTAAGTCTTAAAAATCGCTAAGGATGGAGATTCCACCACCTCTCTGCGTAACCCGTCCATTCCAGTATTTTACTGCCCTCCTAGCGAGAAAGTTTTTCCTAATAACTAACCTAAACTTCCCTTGCTGCAACTTGAGACTGTTGCTCCTTGTTCTGTTTTCTGCCACCGCTGAGGACAGTCCAGCTCCAGCCTCTTTCGAACCCCCCTGCAGGTAGTTGAAGGCCCCTATTAAATCACTTCTCTGTCTTCTCTAGACTAAATAAGCACAGTTCCCTCAGCCTCTCCTCATAAGTCATGGTCCCCAGATATGATACTCCAGATATGGCCTCACCAGTGCTGAATAGAGGGGAAGAATCACTTTCCTGGACCTACTGGCATCATATCTACCAATGCACCCCAGTATGCCATTAGCCTTCTTGGCAAGAAGAGCACATTGCTGGTGCATTTTCAGCTTATTGGCCATTGTGACCCCCAGGACCTTTCCAGAAGAGATGCTGCTTATCCAGTCAGTCCCCAGCCTGTACCAGTACAGGGGATTTTTCCAAACTAAGTTCCAAACTAAGTGCAGGACTTTTAGGGGAGTCTTAATTCCCCCAGAATACATTTACTCTATTTATAAGTAAAAGACATAGATATATATATTCAAACTGAGATGTTTTCTTCTTGTACCTCATCAACAGTAATGTTTTACCAGCTGGATTCTAGGTCCTCAGACTTTAGGGAACTTGTCCAACTGTAACCGAGGGTATAATTCAAAGTTGATAGGTATTACATAGTAATCACAGGCATAATTTGGTCTTCTGAATCTTTGTTATTGGTGATGATGCAAGAGAAAAAAAGAACTAATTTTCCTTGCAGGTCAGAGAGAGAGAGTGAGGCTGAAGAAGATTACTCTTTTCTATTTAACCAAGTAAATTCGATGCAGAGTCATTCAATTGCTAGATAGAAGAACCATAAGGTAGACCATCATCATCCAGCCATATCTCACCTAATCAGTTCCACCAGAAGGGCCGTCTGGCACTAGTCGTATTTTTGCCCCTGTATGTGACACACATATTTAGTCTCCTGAGAATGGAAATGATTCAATTTAACAAAAAGCTCAGGATTTAAACAGGCTATTTAAGTGGAAGTCCAGCTGAGAATAGTCCAGCTCCACTGAGAACAACCCAGCTCCATCCTATTTTGAACCTTCCTTCAGGTAGTTGAAGGCTGCTATTAAATCCCCTCTCAGTCTTCTGTTCTCCAGAGTAAATAAGCCAAGTTCACTTATGATATATAGGGATATAAAATAGGTGATCTAAGAATTGGCTCTGGCTTTTAAGACTGTGAAAATATTATTAGAGGTATTTTTTTCAGGTGTACCCTAAATACTACAAACTCAAATGCATCTAAGTACAGACATTCCAAAAGCCCGAAGTGGAATCAATCAAGATATGTGGTTTACCGTAAGCATTGTAGGTTAGATCATAGATTCATAGATGCTACCTCAACAGAACATTGAGTCTGACCCCTGTCTAGGCAGGAAGGAGCACTGGCAAAGATCAGTAGCAAACAGAACACATGCTTGCCCTTTGGTGAGGATGGCAATGCAGGCTGCCTACCATTGGTGAAGCCAGCAGGTTGGGGGTGCTCCATGGGCTCCCCAAGCTGCCAGAGAATGCCAAGCACAGCTGAGTGTCTGGGCCACCCCTGATTGGCTGCCACACATGGGTGAGCACACTGCCCACCTCATGCCACATCATCTGTCAGCCACAAGCATGTCAGCCACAGACAGGCAGTGGGGGGAGGGAATCATCTGTGTCTTTCCATGAACCCTGTCATGAAGCACCCCACCCTGTACACACACACCTCACACTGAGCCCAGGACAGCCCCTCGGAGTGGGCACAGCACCACAGAGCCTAACCAGGCTGCCAGGCCAGGTGAGCAGTCCCTGTCCTGTGCTTCCTGCCTGCAGCTGACAGATGCCTGTGGCTGACAGGCAACATGGCAGAGGGAAAGGGCATGTTCACCCATGCCCAGGAGCCCAGTGCCTGCGATGCTTTGTGACAGGTTCATGCAGGAACATGGATGCCTTTCTCCCCTCTTGTTTCTGCCTGTCTGTGGCTGATGGCTGGCCCGAGGCAGGTGGTGGGGCTGTAGAAATGTTGTGTGCTGAAAAGGGTCTGTGGTAACTCAGCTCTGTGACAGCTCAGGGGCAGAGCCCGCAGGGCATTCAGCAGGAGCAGCCAAGCACCGGGTGAGTGCTAGCATGCCTCCTTGTGAAGGGAGGCTAGCGGTGGGGGGGTCCACAATGAAGCCTGGAATGCCAGCAAACAGCGCCCAAACTTGAATGAAGAGGGGGGTCTGGTAGAAGTTCGATTCACCAGTCTAACCTAAATTGATTAAGCTTGAGTGCATATCTATCCAGGTCTAGCTTAGACTGGATTCTGCCACTTTTAAACTAGTCTATATACAGTGAACTTCTGTTCTGTTGTGGGTATAGACTAGTTTCCAATCACTTATACTGGTAAAAGTATAACGTCTGTACATAGCCTAACTAAAATCAGAGTAAATCCATTATAGTCAAAAAAGATTTTTTGCCTATGAAACAAATGGAAGCCAACCTTTTTTTTTTTTTTTTTTGGGGGGGGGGGCGGTGTTTAACTGTTCTAAGTCAATATTATAAAATATTATAATACTAAGATTGCTCCTTTACCTGGCTGTAAATATTAATTTTACTTAGTCTGCGGACTCATACCTCCATTGTCAGTATTTTAGGAACAGTTTCAAAGCAAAATGGAGACCTAATTTCTTCTCATCTAAGTCACATATTTTAATTCAATGTTAGGAAGTATTTGAAATGTGATATGAAACAAAAAACTGTCTGTCTGGTCAGACTGAGGGGCTAGGGACAGAAATTACACATAAACGGATTTAAGTGATCAGAAACTGGTTTAGACTTGCAACAGAACAAAAGTTCTGTGCACATAAATCAGTTTCAAAATGGCTGAAATTGCTTTAAGATAAACCTGGTTGAATGTGGTATTAGACTTAAGTGATTTGGGTCAAACCAGTTTATGAAACTTCTGTCCCAAACCCCTTCCTGGTTCAAGTTAAATCACAGTCCCCCAGCTTCCCAGCATGCTTTCTAGCCTTGGGATAGGCTGTGTAGTCTGCTCCAGAGGGCAGGTCTGACTCTGCCCCTCTACTCCTTAGCTGAAGCAGTGAGTGCTGGTTGACAAGGGGGGTGGGGGGGGGGGGTGAGCCCACCTGGGGATGCAACCCAGTCTGCAGGGGGTCTTCCCCCCCCAGGGAAACCCCAACTGGGGTCTGGGAGGGGGGCATTAAACACCCCTTCCCCTGCTCAAACTTACTGCTGGCTGCAACTGTAGACTACAAATCCTAGATGCACCTGAAAGCAGGAAGAGGAAGTGATGAGCAACCCTGCAGAGTCATGCTGCTATCCTTCTGGACTGCAAATCCCAGAGACCTTGGGAGCAGCAGGAAGAGGAAGTGAACACATAGCGAAAGAGCCATGCTTTAGTTCCCCCCACCCTCAGCTTTTGGGCTGAGCTATTGCAGGCATGTGGCTACATTTCCTGAATCAAAGGAAATGTCTGTTTATTTCTGTTTCAATTCATGCAGCTTAGACTAACCTGCAAACACTGAATGTGCTATGTTAATGAACCACTTCAACCCAGATCAGAAGTATTTAGGTTCAATATAAGTAATGAAAGTACATAGCTGCACTGTTGAATTCTTTAATAGTAGTGTCTAAAATCTGCCATTTTCTTTATAAGCAAATAAGAAGAAAATACCTGTTCCCAAAGAAGTTCAAAATTACTGACACTTTGAGTTGAGACTAAAGAAAGTTTCAGTGATGTAGGAAAAAAGAAAACACTATGCTGTATACAGAAATTTAAAATATTCAGGGTTACATCCTGGAAAATGGTAACATTTAAGGACGGATTTTTTTTTTCTATAGCCAGTCTTAATTTGAGTGCCTAAGTGCTGCCACTGTGTAAATAATAATAAATGAAGAAGCACATCTTTCTCGTTGTAAGAATCTTGTAATGAACCTTGGCTACTTAGGAAATCCGTGTGAGCCAAAGTTAATAGAATTTCCTGCTTCTGGGTTTCCAAAGCTCTTTTGAGGTAATTTGAGAAAATAAAAATAAAGGAGACATTTTGGTAGTAGAAGAACTAGATCAAGGACTCACTGAATAGGATGAAGTCCTAAAATAGCAACTAAATTATTTCTTTCTTGGGTTTTTTTCTTACTTGTTCTATCTATGCAGGGGCATCCAAAAAACACAAACCAGTGCAGTTGGAACATCTTAGAGTTTTTTAATGTCATCTTTGTGAATGAAATATCTGTGAATCATAGAATCATAGAAAATGAGGGTTGGAAGGGACCTCAGGAGGTCACATCTAGTCCAATCTCCTGCTCAAAGCAGGTCCAGCCCCAGCTAGATCATCCCACTCAAGGCTTTGTCTACCCAGGTCTTAAAAACCTCTAAGCCTGGAGCTTCTGGGTAATCTCTTCCACTCCTTTTATACGCTCCTTGTGAGAGAGTTTTTTCCTAATATCTACCTCAACCTCCCTTGCTGCAGTTTGAGCCCATTGCTCCTTGTTCTGTCATCTGCCACCACAAAGAAAGGTCCACTTCCATCCTCTTTTGAACCTCCTTTCAGGTAGTTGAAGGCTGCTATTAAATCCCTCCTCAGTCTTCTCTTCTCCAGATTAAATAAGCAAGTTCACTCAGCTGCTCCTCATAAATTATGTGCCCCCACCCCCTAAGCATTTTTGTTGCCCTCTGCTAGATTGTCTCGTGGGGGGCCCAAAACTGGAAACCGTATTCCAGATGTGGCCTCACCACTGCCAAATGATGCTTAACTACTTGCTATGGAGACTAGTTACCTTGTGTTTCCCCACGCATCGTCCTGGCCTGCAGGGACTGTCTTGAGGACGCAGGGTAATTCTGGGCCAAGGGTTTTTTTGCTGCAGTAACTCTATTAAATTATCTGAAGTTGTGCTAGCAAAATTTAGCTTCAGTCTCTATATCAGTAATGTGTTTCTGGGCTGTGGCTTCCAGAATGGGGGCTGACTGGTTCCAATTGTATTGCTATGTGTTGAATGGGAATTCGTCTCCATCAGGAATTGGACTAAGACGATCTTCAACCTTTTACTCAGGTTTTTAGAAGGCTGTCTCTTGCTCACTTCTGTTTGGTTTGGGTTTATCCATTATCACAGGGGTGACCTTCTCCATTCGTCTTCACTGTCCTCTAATCCAGAACATCCATATCTATATTTATATTGATACACTATAATTACAAATAATCAATGTTTTATATATTAAAACAACTGGAAACAAACAGAATAAATAAACTGACAAACATGAAAATCTGAGAAAAAGTCCTCCCATTTCTATTTTCTGAGTGGCTAGAAAAGACAATTGTATTGTAATTTTTAGTACAGCAAAATGCAATACATGGGGTGAGGAATACAGTGTTGCACTTCCTACCAAGCCAAATGGAAGAGATGATGGGAGATGAATTACGGAAAGTGGATACCGGATCTCTGACACACACACACACACAGTGGACAAAAGGGACGGCGAAGGAAAATAACCTGATTTTTCATTTGGATAACCGAGAGAGGCTGTCAAACCATTTCACCTCCAGGGCCTTATTTTGAATTAGCACGAGTTTGACAGTTTGTGCTGTGAGGTGCCTCAGGATTAAAAGTGTAGAGAATAGAGATGTCATTCTGACTCCAAGAGAAGATGACATTCAGTAGATTTGTATTGGATTGCATCTTTATCGCAGTGGAAGGCATGTCTCACTTGTTCTAGTAAATGTCTTGCTTGCTTTTCATTTGCTGGACACCAAAAAATGCAGACTGACAGTCTGATTAGCTCTCATACCTTTCTCTAATGATTCTATCTTCAGTCACTTTTTAAGGGACATTTTTGCTTCAAATCAGAGATCCTAAGGAGAAGACAATAATGCCCAGGTAATTATTGTCTTCTTTCAGTCAGCTGCGGGAGATGCAGAAATTATATTCAATCAAAGGTATTCAGTCAAAATAAGAAAATATTTATCAGCATTACCCTGAGCGTGAGGCTTGTACCTTGCTGTAGTTTTCTCTACAATTGAAGTGCTTAGGAAGCAGAAGGGGTATTTATCATACTCATTCCTATTTACTTCACATTTCAAAATAAGTCTGAGCATTCAGCTACATAGAAATCATTGCTGCCCTGATTTATGCCTTCTATGCGGGAGCCGGCGGGGTTATGTTTTACTTGGTTGGGAGGAGAAGGGAAAAAGGAACATTCTTCTGATCTTGTAGTGTTTAGGAGAAGAAATCAACTTATATACTGTCCTCTACCTCTGAAGTCCTTCCTTCTTTTCTATAATTATAATAATAGGAAAGATTTCAAAAGAGATTCATGATTTTGGATGCTGTGCTGGAGACTCTTTCAAAACAGGTTGATTATCATCAAGTTTGATGCTTCATACTTTCTGAAATCTCTGCCCTTGGAATGTGGGGCATGCCTGGGAATGAAAAACTCTGGCGTGGACTGCGCTGGAGTTTATTGCTGTGCATTAATAGCACATGTAGACAAGTCCAGTAAGTACAATGCCTTAAAGTAAGTGCAGTGATTAGACATTACAATATTTATTTAACAGATATGGACTATGAAACTGGTATCGAGGAGTCAGATTGGAATTTGGTGGCAAAACCACTTAGATGGAAGAATATCCTATGGCTAAGTCATAGGAACATCCTTCTATTTAACTGGTGTCTTTCTCTTAATCACCCAAAGCTATCCAACCAAGGTAGAGAAGTGGGTAGATCAAGTTAAAGAGAGGAGCATACTCACAGAAATGTCAATCTTTTCACTTATGTAGACAAAGGTTAAGCCACTTTGGTGCATGTCTTTCAGTTAATCCACAAAGATTTTTAGACCTGTTCTTCCAAACCTAAGCCCTGTTCTGCAAATAGGGACATGAGTATATAGGGCTGGACGGGACGTTCTGGATCATTGAGGCCAGTCTCCTGCTACTGCAGAAAACCCATAATATATAATCATATTCGTAAAGTGATTAAGATCAATTTCATAACTATTTTGGCACGTTGCCCATACTCCCTATGGGAGGCAGTTCTGTTGGTCAGAAACCTTCTTCTGATTTCCGGTCTAGATTTATTTGTGGCCAAAGTATGCTCATTTGTTCTTGTAAAAAAGTTGAAATTTGCTGGAATTGCTCCATCCCCCCACGGTTTGCCATCACAATGTATTTTTAGACTGAAATAATATCCAGTCTCAGTCTTTGTTTTGATATGTGAAGTAAGTCAAGACTTTTGAGGTCGCTGCCTCCCTGCTGAGCCTGGGACCACTGCCAGCAGAGGCAGCATTAATAGCTCTGAGCAGTCTGGAGTGCTCACCCCAACATCGCTCTCAGGCTGTGTCTAAAGATGGGGTGCATACTCAGGACAGCTGTAAACCCATTGTTTAAAAAGGCCACAGAGTTGTTGAGCTTTAGGACACAAAGACCAAGAAGGAGCTGAGTGAGTTGGTTTCTTCCTCGCTGATGGTCCTGGACTTGACAAGGAGGCAGTAAAAATATCGGCTTAATGTCCCCCAAGTAGGTAGGTTCTCCATGCCTCTGATCTACTTCTCCATCTTTCTAGAAACACTTTGCCTGATACATCCACAAGATTGCATTTGCCTTTTTTTTTATGGCTGCATCACTTTGGTGGCTCATAGTCATTCTGTGATCCTTTTATTCATCCCTAAGCACATGACCTTGCACCTTGTAGCATTACATTTTATTCCGTATCTATCACTCAGGTCCTTAAGGTCATGCAGTTCTTCCTCTATGATATTTCAATTTTCTTCTATATTGATAAAGCCAACAAACATTTGTCATCAGCAGATTTCTTCAGTATGCTTCTACTTTTTGTGCCAGGGTCATTAATGAAAATATTCAAGAAGATTAATTCCAAGTGTGATTCCACTAGCAGTTCCTCTTGGGACAATGATTATTTCTTTCAGCACTACCCTTTTCTGTCTGCTCTGTAAACAGTTCCTTACTAATTCCCATCTTTATAGCTTTTGCATTTCCTTTGACTAAAAAAATCAGTTAACTTATACCCTTACCTTAACAAGGAAAGCTATCAAGGTAGTTTATCTTTGGTAAGCCATAACACATTTTATTTCATTTTTTTCTACATGATTTTAGTTATCCTTCTTAGTTTACTGTAAAGCCCTACGCTATTGGGGTCAGGATAATGATAGTTGCTAGTTACATTTTACCCACCTTCTTAAATATACAGGTACTACATTTATTATTCTCTACCAACCCCACTTTGCCAAATCTGTTAAATTCTTATTTTCAAATCTATGATTTCATGTGTCAGTTATCTTCCTATTCCTAATGGATACTTCGCTTCTGATTTCTTGATTAGCCTGACATATGCCCAGTAACCTTTTGGACATAGTGTCTTAAACCAGTGGTTCTCAATCTTTTCCATATTAGTTGGGACACCCTTGAGTGATCATGACACCTTGACACCCATTCATAATCACCATATTGAAAACCGCATGCCTGAAATGACTCAGGAGTATGATGTGATAGCATGGTGTGATTTGGGGGAATGTTGGAGAACTTCCTCCAAAACACATGCATGTGCACAGAGAGAGAGAGAGAGAGAGCGCGCGCTTTTGAGACTTAAACTCATTTAAACTTGATTCATGGAAAACCTTGTTCAAGGAAATATGTTTCCACCAGAGACATCATTTCTGAACATAAAGTGGGTTCTGATCAAACGAGAACAAAAGTTTTTAATGTTCCTGGTTCAGTGGGAGAAGCATTGTTTGCTTTTATTTCCTCTGTAATCAGGTATCTTTGTGCTGGAGTTTCAGAAATTTCAAAAAGTAGTTTGCGCTGTGTTGTGATCAGAATAAAGTCAAGCTGACAAGCTCGTGGAGTTTCACCGCAAGATATAATTCCTGTTTCTAATGGACCCAAGCTGAGATGCTAAGTGCAAATACTTTGAAACTTTTGGGAACTTCAGAACCAGACTGAACTTTAAAGCTAGGACCTGTCTAGTTTCAGGTACTGCAAGTACATGAGTAATAAAACTCCACCGAGGTGCTGGATGTTTTAAACCACATATAACATGAAGAAAATCCACATGAATTGATATATCTGTTCTAGTTTTCCTTCTGATCTCTGATCCCTTGTAAATTTTTTAGGTTTTCAAATCAATAGCACTGAATGCTGAGCTCTCTGTTTATCCACAGAACAGTTGAAGCATGGTCAGACCTGATGCGTACATGTAACACCTCTGATATGCTTCGGCTCAGACCTGCACGCTGCTTTGTTCAGGTGAATGCAACATCTGTGACAGTCCATTCAGACCTTTGCCTCCTGCTGAGATTGATAACAATGATGTCCATTTTGATTACTGGTTTCTGTATGAACATCTGACCCATAGGAACTCTTCTGGGACAACCAAACCATTTCACATAGGTCAAAGGGGCAGCTGTTAGAGGACAGTGAAAACTTTCTGTTATTATTGACCTTGAGTGCATTTGAGATGCCTATGTGCAGGTGAAAGATTTAAATGCTTTTGCCTCAATCAGTCTCCTGAAACTGTGAGTGCATGTGACTGTTGGTGATGCACCGTGCCTTAAATGCATATTTTGGCAAAACATTGCAATAGAAAATCTGTGAAAGGGAACCAGACCAAAAAAATGGACAAAGTAAATACCCAAGTGAAAATTGCATCTGTGTGTGTGTTTGACAGGAGCATTCATTCTGTTGCAATAGTAATACTGATTAGCATTAATGGTATTTTTTTCCCCAGTGGTTCCTTTATCCCTTCTGAATTACCTTTCTCTTTTGGGTAAACTTTGTGAAAGGGATTATTTGTTTTATCAGGAACATAGTGCAGGTTTCTTTGTTAACCCTTCAACATTGCAATGTGTTTTTAAAGTCTCATGCAAAACAGCTGCTCATGGCTCTTGTCTAAACTGGGATAAAAAGCATGTGGTTAGGTGATGCCATCTATTATCTATTATTATGTTTATTACAGTTGTATCTCTAAACCAACCAAATACATTGTGGCAGGTTGGTACATTATGTACCAGCAGTGTTTGTACCTTACTTAGAAGAATACTAATAGCCAGTCCTGGCCCCAAAGAGTTTACAACCTCAATAGATATGACAGAAAAAAAGATAAGAAGAATTAGCATAACAAGCACAACTATGGACTGTAGACACCACATTAATTTCAGGTTTGTTTTTAGATGAGGTGTAGTTGAGGAGCGAAAAAGCTAATTGGAAAAAAGAAAAGGTATTGAAAGGAAGGGGTGCCAAAGGGAGAGGTCAGAGCAGAAGCAGGGGCAGGTCAAGGGTAAGAATGCAGGTAGTGTCTAAGATGACAAGATTTTAAGGAGAGGGAGAGAGTATGGTAGTTACTTGAATATAAAATGACTCAGATTATTAGACAATGCCCCAATAGTTAGATTCTATATATGAAAAATGTATCACTTGGTATAATTGTCCAGGTATACTATCAAATCTTAGAAGTCAGGAAGCCCCTTTTCCTTCTGCTTCCCTCCACCCCCAACTGTTTCTTTCTGTAGCCCCTTCCACCCCTCTTTACTGTCAGACTCTGCTCATGGAAGCGAGGAGTAAATTTTAAAACATTGGGCATGTCTACACATTTATTAATGCACTTTCACTAATGCACATTAAATGTAGTACCTCCATTGTGAGGTACTAGTAAAAGGCATACTAGTCTATTTTAATGCACACATTAGCCAAAGCATATGCTTTTTTTTGTGATACTTTAATGCATATTAAAATAAACTATCACACATTAAAGTGCATGTGTAGATGTGTCCACTGACCTTTAAGTAAACATAGCTTTAGCAATTTTCGTATAGTACCCAAAGACTTAGTACATCCAGAATTGATTCATGATACCTTTTTTGAAAGTGTGGCAGATTTTAGCATAGGTATTCCATAAACACACTTTTAAGTAGCACTTTAGCACCTACTTTTAGAGAGCACAAACTACATGTGATATTAGTCCAAAGCCAAAATGCTTATAATTTACCAGATAGTTCATTGGGCTCAGGCCCAGCAGAGTCAAGATCATTCCAAGCCACAGTAACCCTACAGCTCAGCACTGCTGCATATATGTATGTATTCCAGATACCTCTCCCAAAGGATCCATGTGCTAATTAGCCTTCACTCATGACTGAAACTGGGTGTTCTTGAAATGAGTGTTAGGATCTTCCAAAAATTTAAATGCAGATGTGGCATAGGGCAACCTGGTCTGGCTTCACTTTATGGATGGTAGGGCAATACTAGTCATGTGCCAGGCTGAGAAAGAGGACACGGATTCTGGGTGAACTGTTTGGGGCCCAATTCACTGATGTTTGTCAGACTTTTAAGGCTGGTGAAGGAACAGGCATCATTGGAAATGGGAAAGAAAGGAACAGCTCACCATGGGAATGAAGAGAAAGTTACAATGTATGCAATGTAGTGGCTCACCATGACTTGGAAAAGAGTCAGCACGGGGGGGGGGGCAGCTATACCCAATGGACACTACCATACATCTTACTCAGATGAGTTCCACTAACTTATTTTTGTGGTAAGTTCCCATCAGCTTAATGCCATGTATTTTTTAGTCATGCTTAGTATTAGTCTACTTAATCAACTTCATAGTTGGTTTCCATTACTGAGCACATGCTGTTTTTAGCAGCGATTAAAAAATAGAAAATTTATTTATTTTACTTTCCTTGTATGAAAATGTAAGAGCAAGGGCTTTCCCCCCCCCCCCACTGATTGGGGGGAAAAGCCTTGTCTAGTATTTGAGTAAATGCAGTAAAAAACTGCATGGGTGAATGTGGTTGGAAAGTCGAGTCTGGAGAAGGCATACTACTTTTAACATAATGTTCTGAATGAGTGAATTGAAAGCCTAATGATCATAGTATCATAGAAAATTAGGGCTGGAAGGGACTTAAGGAGGTCATCTAGTCCACCCCACTGCTCAGATCTGGACCATCCTCAACTATATCATCCCACAGAAAGCTTTGTATAGCTTGGTCTTAAAAAACTTCTAGGATAGAGGTTCCACAACTTCTCTGGGTAACCTGTTCCAGTGCTTCACTACCTTCCTCATGAGAATTTTTTTCCTAATATTTAGCCTCAAGTTTCCCTGCTACAACTTGACATTATTGTTCCTTGTTTTGTTATCTGCCACCACTGAGATGGATGGAGATTCTACCACCCTCTGTTCCAGTATTTTATCACCTTCCTAATAAGAAAATTCTTCCTAATATAGAACCTAAACTTTCCTTGCTGCAGCTTGAGACCATTGCTCCTTGTTCTGTCATCTGCCACTGCTGAGAACAGTCTAGCTCCATCCTCTTTGAACCCCATTTAGATAGTTTATGGCTCCTATTAAATCACCCATTAGTTTTCTAGACCAGCCCCCTCAGCCAGTCCTCAGTAGTCATGTTTCCTAGCCCTTGAACCATTTCCCCCCTCCTCCGTTGGACTCTCTCCAATTTTTCCATGTCCTTTCTGTAGTGGGGGGCCAAAACTGGACACAGTACTCCAGATGTTGTCTCACCAGTGCAGAATAGAGGGGAATAAACACTTCCCTTGATCTGCTGGCAACACTCTTACTATCGCAGTCCATTATTCCATTAGTCTTCTTCAAAACAGGGATGCACTGTTGGCTGATATTCAGCTTATTGTTCACTGTAACCTCTGGGTCCTTTTCTTCAGGGCTGCTGCCAAGCCAGTCAGCCCCCACCCTGTACCGGTGCATGGAATTGTTCCATCCTGAGTGCAGGACTTTGCACTTGTTCTTATTGAACCAGACCACATGATGGAGATGCATAGATCGAGACCCCGTGATTTGCCCCTGAGTGGAGACTTGCCAGTTGTCTGTCATGATGACTGTTCCTAATCACTTTCTTCTCTTCCAAGTGCTTAGAAACGAATTTCTTGGATTCCTTGAGGATCTGCTCCATGATTTTTCCAGGGACTCAGGTAAGGCTGACCAGTCTGTAGTTCCCTGGATCTTCCTTATTTCCTTTCTTAAAGATGGGTACTATATGTGCTCTTTTCCAATCATCTAGGACCACTCCCTACCACTATGAGTTTTTCAGAGATGATGGCCAGTGGGTCTCCAGTCATATCTACAAACTCCCTCATCAACTTTGGGTGTATCACGTCTAGTGCCACAGACTTGTATATGTCCAGCTTTTCTGAAAAGTTCTTAACCTGTTAATTTGCCAGAGATCACTGCTCTAGTACCATAGCAAGGGGGAGGGTAAGCAGGGTGACTGCCCCGGGTGCTGAAGAAAAGGGGTACCAACAGGCACTGCCCAGCCAGGGTGGGGTGCGGGATGGAGCCACAAGTGACTCATTTGGGGGGTAGGCAGGAATGGGGGGTGGCTCCCACTGCTGCATGTGCCCTGGGAAAGCATAGGGGACCATGTGCTCCCCAGACCTGTGTGTGAGCCAAAGGTGGGATGCCACTGCAGGCTTTCCCCAGGCATCAAACTTTCTTGCTGTGGTCCTGGGCTGCTCCCCTCTTCCCCAAACTCTACTGCCAGGTTCAGTAGGGAGACTAGGACTGGCTGCCTCTACTGCTGGTTCTTCAGTCAGGCAACTTCAATTAATTGTTTATTTCTTTGACCATACACAGCCTATAACTTTGGTCTCTAGGGTTGGATGTTGGCACATTAGGCTTAGGCTTAGGCACATTAAATTTGTGTATTTATTTAACTATTAAGATTTTTAGTTGATGAACATTGGCATAGCTCCACTGATGTCTTTTTCTAATGGAAACTGGCTTTACTGATATAGTTTACACCTGATGCTGTGTCTTTGCATTTTTATGGAACTGCAATCTGTAAAGGAAGCAGTTCTCTGGTAAAGTAGGGTTTATGCAGAATATGACTATGGAGAAACTCAACACACTCTCCCATCAATACTTTATTTTTGTTCCTTTTAAGTTTTGTATTTTCTGCTGAGGCTTGAAGTACATAGTATTCAGACTGAGAGCAGGTGACTGTTCTTTGTGAATTCAGAACATGACACTTACCAAATCACCATTTACCTTTCAAGTGCAGAAAATGCTTCCCCAATAGAGGACATATGCCATATTAAAGTGATTTACTTTCATTCTTTTGAACAGTCTTGTTTTATCTTTAATGTCATGTATTTACATTTTATTTCCAATGAAACTTTCTTTACTTCTAAGTGCACTAATCATAAAAGTAAAAAGACACACATCCATCTGTAGAGCACATTTGAATGACAGCTGATTTCAGCTGCAGACCACGATCATTAAATTCAGAAAGCTTTTTCAGGTAGGCAAATTTGATTAATATCAAACAAAGCCCATTTAAGCAAGTCTGGTTTTTTCAGGATGAAGTGGTACATTCAATAATTATATAGAACTACTTTAATTTCCAACCGCCACCGACACTATTGTCATTTCCTTGAGATTGACAGTGTCAGAATGTTTAATGCCCAAACAAGAAATACTCAGGTTCATTATCACCAACTTTTTTGTACTTTCTTATTCAGTACGACTCCATGTTTCAAACAAAAATGATTTAATAAGTTTTGATCCATATCCTGTCCCTATGTCCTTTTAGCATAGGAAAAAAATCATTGCGCAAAATTGAAGATTTACTAGTTCCAGAGTTGGGTTAATCATCCAAAAGATACTAAAGAGATTCACTGAAGATGCAAAAGACTCTCTAGACAGATTTATTTTCAAGAAAAATAGGTTGGTACATTTATTTTATTCATATTTATCCTTTTGCCTTTTACAGAGAGTAATAACAAATAAATATATATTATCAAATCTCCATATATCAAATACAAGTCAATGCATGGACTGAGAGCACTACACCAAACTTCAATAAAAATAAATGTATACAATTCAGTTTATTCTTTAATTTTCTTTTTTAATCTGAGTTCCAAAATTTTAATCAACTACTTTTAAAACAGATGGGCTAGGCACCTTGCCTCAAAAAGAAAAGAAGGCCTGAAGTTGTGATGAATGATTTTCCCACAACAGCCTGTGACTTTTTTCCCCATGATATCACCTCTACAGTGGCTTCCCTTCCAATTTCCTTCTGATAACTCATTGCCTTTCTCCCCCTTGAGGTTCCTTCTGAAGTCTTCTAGCCTCTTTGATTCCCTCAAGAAATTAAACCAAATGAACATCATAGGCAGGCCAAGTTCTGCTCACCCTTTTGGCAGCCCTATTTCAGGGCTTCATGATTTCAGCTGGGCAGTAATGTGGCTTCAGGATTTCCTCTGGTATTTCACCTTCATTAGATGCCACTGCAACACCATAGCTATGGAAAAGACAAGCTTCCTCTCTTTATCTGCTCCCAGTGACTTCCAGTCTAGCTGATGCCGTTGCAGATCTGCTGGTTGCATGGAGGGCCTGCCACAAGAGAAAGTACATTGTTCCTTTGCCCAACCAGAGTAGTGAAGAAGGCTGAGGTGGCAGACAGAATAAAGGAGGTGTTGCTGAAAAGAAACAGAAACTCAAAATTGCTGGATCTTTATCACCCTGATCCATAGTGATGCAGGGAGCAAGACAGAGAAAGGGATCTTGTGGACATTACCACCTCCACCAGTTTCAACTACGTCCCAAACAATAGCCGCAATATGCGTTGGGATGCATTTGGTCACCTGCTCCTCCTTTTCTTTGCCCACCTTACTTCCCCACTCTATTTTGCTTTCTCTCGAAAAAGAGTTTGTCTGAGTCAAGAATACATCATTGGTAACACAGGCTTGGGACTGTGATCGGAAAGGCAGATAAAAACAATGTCTTTAACCCAACACCAGTGCAAGATTGCCGTGCCTTGGGAGAGTCTGAAAAGACCATCTGCTATGCCTGGTTTTCTGACAGTAAGAGGTTGCTAGCAAGCATAACACCAGAAACAGAAGATACCTCTCCTGTCTATGCTGCCTTTTTGTGTGCTCATGTTTAAGGGAGCAGGATTTAACCCTAACAGCAGCAACTGCTTTAGTTCACCTCAAATAACCTTTTGTTCCCTTGAAAGGGGAGTTATTACCGTCTTCAGTACAACCTAAAAAAACACTATCAAACATATTTCTTTTTTCAAGAAATGGGAACAGGAAATGGGAACAGAAGATGTGAAAATTAAAACCCTTCTCATGCTCTCACTTTTTCTCCTTTTTCTGTATCTTTAATAAAAGATTTTAAAAATACCAGTGTTTTTTGGCATTGAACAGAGCAAATTACAGTCTCTGGACTCAAACCTTTAACTGTTTAAAATGGTTAACACCTTTGACTCTCTTGTACCACCACAGTCCCCACTAGTTCCCAGTCACTCCTGTTTCTTCAAGCATCTCACTACCTAGACCTTCTTGTTCCCTCTGTTAGGGGATGGGAAGAGCAGCTCTTTGCTCCCCTCCACACTTGCTCCTATTTCTGATCCCAAGCAATAACTTTCTTTCTGGTAAGAATTTATAAGCTGAGTTGCACAAAACTCAGCAGCTCTGATGATAACAGTTCTCTCCTCTGGGTTTCCACACTAAGCCCTGCCCACTTTGTGTCTGTCTCGTTTAAGCCATATGCTGTGCAAAGCAGGAACCACTGGTGTTATATTTTTAAAACAGTGCAGAACATAGGGTCATTTGTTAGCAACGATTATGGTGGTGACACATTATTTAGGATAAGCAAGCTGTGTATATTGGGGAATGTAAGTGGTGGTGTTTTTGTAACATCTGCTCTTAGTCCTGTGTCAAGGGAGTGCCCAGTAGCACTGAATCCTGAGTTTCAAGAACACCTGCTGTATGGGTGAACACACCAGATAGGTTCTGAGACTGTGTCATTCTCTTAATTGTATTTAACAACGTTGTCCTCACCAAACAAAGTGTGCACCTGTTGCTGAATATGTACTAGTATTAATTAGGGTTGTGTAAAGCTTCGGTCCCTAATTCAATTTGGTGGAGGTATGGCCCAATTTGGTGTCCGAATCTCTGAATCCAAATCAAATCAGGAGCCCCTTTAACCTCTCTGAATCAAATCGGAATCCTCCAAATCAATTCAGAGAGATTCAGAAAGATTTGGACATAGACACAACCTTAAATGTTTTTTCTACATATCTCAAGGTAGCAGGCAGCTTGTGAACACTGAGAGCATCCCACGGGAGTATGGGGGGCTCCCTGGTGCGCACAGCAGCAGACCTGGAAGTGGACCCAGAAGCACTTCTGATCTACTTCCAGGACTGCCAGGGAGCACACTGGGGGCCCACCCTGCACCCTGCTGGCTCGGTGACTGGTGCCTCTTGGGTCTGGGGGGGCACTCAGGTTCTCCCCACATCCAATCGCTTATCCAGAGGATGCAGGGTGCTTATCCTTTGCATTCCCTGTGGACCCAGAAGTGGACTGGAAGTATTTCCAGTCCACTTCTGGGTTTGCTGCCAAGCAAGCCGGGCTCACCCTGTGCTCCTGTGGGATGCTCCATCCTCCCCAGCATCGCAGCATTCATGAGCCGCACTTGATACCTTGAGGCATGTAGAAAAAACATTTAAAGCTGTCTGTGGCTGAATCTCCGATTCTCCAAGTCAGCATCAAATCTTCAGATTCAGATTTGGCCGAATTGAATCAGGGACGGTGATCCAAATCAATGAATAGAATCACTGTCTCCGATTTGGGCCAAATCTGAATTGAACACAGCCCATTTTGTACAGTATTAATTAGCTTTTCAGTGTACATGACCATATACTGGAAAGGATAGGAGCCAGTAACCACACAGCTCTCACCTGGATGATCAATCTTGGCATATCTCCGAAACGCATTTGGTTTTCCTTGTAGACCCAGAAGTCAGGGAGTCCCAGGTTTCATTCCTTCCTCTATCATCTGCTGACCATACTAATACCTTTCACTTACACTGGTTAGCACTTTAGAAATATTAATTAGTTATGAAGTAAGTCATTATCCTTGCTTCCATTTGCTTAAGGTTACCAGCCCGGTCACACTCAGAAGCAGGATAACAAATCTTCTCATCTTCATGCTTGAAATCCCAAATTCGGCATGGTTCAGATCTGATCCTAGGTTGGGGCACCCAAGAGTATCTTTCACCAGAGTGTAGCAGAATCACAAGATTTGTGGAACTGCTGGTAATACCATGAGAGTGAGCTTTTCTCACTGCGTTGTGGCATTCTTTGAGTACCAGAAACATGAAGGTGTGAACAGATCATTTTTCATGTTTGGTTCTTATATTTATTGTGGCCAATTCCCCATCATTAAACATAAGACACCTAATATTGACCTTCTTTTTATAACATGGATTTATTTTCAGTTGAACAGCTCCTAAAATGTGCAAATGCCTTGATATTGTTTCATAAGCCTTAATTGATTTTAATTTGACCTGGAGCATCACACTGCTGCCTTCTTAAAAAACTATTCTGTGACCAACCATTTTAATGGCCTTCCCAGTGTCTTTTGCATTACATTAATACTAAAACAGAAACTTTCATTCAGAAGGTAATGTTACTTGAGTCCCTTCTCTTTGATACACTAGAGCAAAGAAAGCCATCTCCTGTTGGCTTTTGTCATAGAGCCCTGTTTTGTGAGCGCTGTGCACTGGGCAAACATAGTCTGTTTTGTTTTTCTCTATCTGTATGTACATTTCTAAAAAAATTAATGAATATTTATTGAATAATATGTGCTAGCCTGGGACATGCAGTTACGACAAAAATAGGTCCTTTTTGCATTGTTAAAAATTCTGTAATTTTCTAACATAAAGCAAGAGATGCAGTATGTGTCTCATTTCGGACACTTGTGTTAAAGGAAATGTGTGCTGCAAAGGTTAGTGATTTGGTCCTCTTGGGCCCAATTCCTGCCAAATAAAATCTGAATTCTATTATGCAGGATTTTTTGCACACTTTACTGGGAGAAAGTGCTGAGCCTACTTTCTGTTTCGTGTATAAACTTTAGTAAACTTTAATAATCCATTAAGCACTAGAAAACATTGTAGGGACTAATCTTGTACTGGCAGGGGGATAGACTAGATGACCTAATAAATCATCTATAATTCCTTTGCTTCTGTGATTCAGTGCAGCATTCTCAGTACGTGCTAGAGGCAAGGCCTGGATTCTCCTTCTGTATCTATATGGGTGGAGTCTTACAACCATGTAGTACCCTACCAAAGTCAGTGGCTGTTAACACTGGTTTTTATTGGCATCTGTACATATCACCTTTGGCTTCAAACAGCCTCTGGGCTTTGGGGTCTTTCAGTGTAAAGTTAAGAATCAAATGCACGTTGTAACTCAGGGCAAGATTATGTTGGAATACCAAACAGTGCTCAAGTTGTAGGAATAAACTTAGACTTTTCAATACTTCTGTTACTGATCTTGTATTCTGACAATCACATTGTATGTGCATCAGTTAACGGACAAGAATCTGATATCTTTTATTAGACCAACTCATATAGTTGGAAAAATTCTTCCAAAATAGAGGGTAGAAATACCCTTCGTCAGGCTGAGGAAGCATCTGCAGTTCATGTGCGCTCTTCTTGAATGGACTGAATAGTTAAGAAGCCCAAAGCTGGCATGCATGAAAGAAAGAAGTCAGTAAAGATGTAAAATGAGAAGTCAGTGGGTGAGAGACAGGTTTGGGGAGGGCAGGGATGAGGAGTGAATGTAGCTGGTAAATAACGGAGAGGTACCTTGAGACTGAATTAACTGAGGTATCTTTTATTAAACCATCTAAATAGTTGTAAAAAAGTTATTTGCAAGCTTTTGAGCACAAACACCCTTCACCAGACATAGGGAGACCCTGCGGGTGTTGTATGTTCTCCAAGATAGAAAAGGAGCTAATTTTACAAGGAGCAGGTCTATGAAAATGTAAATGAGTGGAAGTTTGGAAGACAATGGGTAGATATAGAAGGGGAGGTGGGGAAGGGAGGGAAATGTGTGAAGGAATGCAAGTGGTCAGCTGGATGCTTGTTACCTGGGGTATCCGATGTCAGGCAGGTGGTAATGTGTCATGAATCCAATGTCTACGTTAAATCCATGGGTTTTTGTATCCGGTAGATTATGAAGTGAAGTTCATAGGCTCATCTACGAAAGGTGCTTTGTACGTTCCCTTTGAGGATTAGAATTGAGAGATCGGAGAGGGAGTGATTCTCTTGTGAAAACTGTGCACCCACAGGTAATTGGATATTTTTGTTTTTGATGGTTTTCAGTGTGCATTCATTCTGGTGCGCAGTTGTTTGGTTTCTCCTAAATATTTTCCATCAGGGCATTTAGTGTACAGGATGAGATGTATTACATTTCTGGAGGTGCAAGGAGAAGATCCAGGAGTGGTGATGGTTCTGCTGTGGGTTGTGGTTATAGTGGGGGTGGTGATGTGTTGGCAGGTTTTACATTTCTTGTCCCTGCATGGTCTGAATCCATTAGGTGTGCTTTGGACCATAGGAAATTTGCTTCTGGGGATGAAGTTAGTGAAGTTCAGTGCTTGTTTAAAGGCTAGCATGGGTGGTTCTGGATAGGTCTCTTTAAAAACTGGGTCTTCCGCTAGTATGGGTTGCAGTTCTTTGAGGATTTTCCGTACAAGTTCCGGGAACAGATGGCATGTCATAACTAACGGTGTGTGATTTGTGGGGGTTTTCTTTTTGTCCTGCAACAATTCTTAATGTGGTATCCAGGTGGCTCTTTCGAAATTGTGATCTTTCTCTGGAAGAGTGTCCTTGTTGGGTGAAAGCCCTTTTGAGATTTGTGAGATGATGATCATGGGTATTCTCCTCAGTGCAAATCTGGTGGTACTGGAGAACTTGTCTATAAATTATAGCTTTTTTGCTGTGCCTAGGGTGATTGCTGGTTCTGTGCAGATATGTATGTTGGTCCATGGATTTCTTGTGTATCGTGATTTGCATTTTACCATTCTGGATATGGATCATGGTGTCTGAAAAGGAAACGTTGATGCTGGAGTATTTGAGAGAGAGACTGATGGAGGGGTGCTGATTATTGAATTTGTGATGGAATTCAATCAGAGACTGTAAGTTTTCAGTCCAAATGATGAACATGTTATCTGTATATCTTAAGTATAGCATCAGTTTGATGGTGCAGTTCTTGATGAATTCTTCCAGGTGGGCCGTAAACAGTTTGGCATATTGTGGGGCCATTTTGATGCCCATAGCTGTGCCCGTGGTCTGGAGGAAGTGTTGGTTGTTGAAACTGAACTTCCTGTGTATGAGGATGAAGTGTATAAGTTCAGTAATATCTTGAGGTCTGTACTCTGGGTTGTAATCTTTCTCTTGTATGTGAGGCAGGCTTCCTGGTGTGGTATGTTGGTATATAAGCCGGTGGCATCCATGGTGAGTAGGAGGGTATTGCTGGGAGGGTGGTTTGTCTTTGCATTTCACAGAAAGTCTAATCTTTAACACCACCTACTATGAAAAACTAGGGGAAGATCCAACTCCACTTTTCACCTCAAAACTAAAAAACATGATCACGTCATTTCCATCTGAACTACAAGAAAAACTTCAGACCCTGATCCCTCCACTACCCAATCCAGGGACCTTTTTCTATGCTCCCTAAAATCCACAACCAAGGGAACCATGGCAGACCTATATTTTCCAACCATGGAACCCTACCTGAAGAAAGATCAGGTTCATCAAATCCATCCTAAAGCCTCTTGTCACCCAAAGACCAAGTTTTATCCAAGACACAACAGACTTTCTGCAAAAACTCAAAAACATAGACCACCTTCCTACCAATACCCTCCTAGCCACCATGGATAAGACTCAGTCAGCAGAAGTTCCAGACAAACCACGGTCCAACACAAAATCCTCAATGATGGATGAGGTGGAAGATGATGTCAGGATCTCAATGGCTGTAAAGAAAGAAGAGGGTTGTGACAAGACAGAGGCCTCCTGTCACCTAGGGTTCTCCCTTGCCACAGGGCCCATATCTGCACCTTGTCAAAAACGTGGGGTTGCTGATTCTGTATACCAACTTCCTCACATTAAACAAAATCACATGCAGACGCCTACCACAGGAAATGGCAACACACTCTTCTGTACCAACCTCCAAAAGCCCTGCAGCACTGGGACAGTGGGAACGGAGACAGAACTAGTGAATCCAGCAGTCTTCAGCCACAAATCTGCACATACGCAGCAGTAGCCTAATAGTTGTCTTGCATCTGGGTTGAGACAGGGTGCAATTTGGCAGCTTCGGCTGTGACTGAGCAGTCCTATTCAGGAACTCCTCTGCTCACCCCACAGAGGGAAGGGGCTAGAAAAGGAGCCTGAAACCTAGGCTGTCTTGTCTGCTACTGACTAGATAACTGTGTCCAGCTCATGGTCGAAAATATCATAAGACAATGATTTTTGCAATGTGGAATGTTCTCAACTTGATGGATAACCAAGACAGTGAACAACCAGAAAGAATAACTGTCATTGTCCCCAGGGAACTAATGAGATACAACACTGACATTGAAGATGCATTTCAAGAAAACAGATACCAACATCAAGAGTTGAGAGGAGCTGGCTGCCAACTGACTCAAATGGTGCAGAAACCTTAACCAAGTGGCAGCTTGTTTCAGTGTAAAGCACTGTGCCCTTGTAGCAGAGAAGAGAGGGCAGAAGAAGGAAAAGGAGAGGAATCTCAGCTTGCAACATCTGTGGATACATCTGTGGCTCAAGGTTTGGACTTTTAAATCACCTCAAAACCCGTAAATGAGCCATGTTAGAGATCATCCTTGAATCTGGGATTGCCAATGGTGACAATTAGAGGGCAGTGCTTGGAGAATGTTAATCATTTTCTCTACCTAGGTAGCCACTTTTCCAAAAAAGTAAACATAGACTATGCTATTCAGTGCAGATAAAATCTGCCTGTGCTGCCTTGGGACATCTCCAAAACCATGTCTTAAATGATCATGATATCAGGAGCCAAAGCAAACTAAACTTCTCGTCTACCAGGCTCTTGTCATTCCTACCCTGTTGTTTGGGTGTGAAACTTGAACATCTTATTGGAAACACTTGAAAGGTTTGAAATATATCCATCAGCAACATCTTTGGGATATCCTCTGTATCAATTGGAAAGACAGAAGAAAATATGTCAGTGTTCTGACTCAAGCAAGTAACACCAGCATTAAAGTCATGTTTATACAGTCAGAGATCCATTGGACAGGACATGTCATGCCTGACAACCAGCTCCCAAAACAGGTCCTACGCTCCCAACTCACCGATGCTCATTGCTCTTAAGGTGAGCAAAAGAAGGGATTCAAGGACAGCTTGAAGGCCTGTCTCAAGAAATGTGACATTAACATCAGTACCGGGAGATTCGAGCACTGAGTCATCCTCAGCAGTGCTGTATGCTATGATATATAACAAAGCTTTGGTCATTTTGAAAACAACTATGGAGGCGCATACATGAGAGACTCAACATCACCATGATCTCTTCCTTCTTCCTGGAACTAATTGTCACATCTGCAGTCAAATATGCAGATCTCAGATCAATCTCCTTAGTCATCTATAGACTCACCAATGGCTTCTGTATTTACCAAAAGCCTGTCATCCTCATACCAAGGGGCTGCCAATGACAACAACAAGATGTAAACTGGTCAAGTTGTACGTTAAAATGGAAACCAGGTTTTTGGTTTTTTTCCAAAATCAAAATGAATGGGAGGAGATTGATTTGAAAGAGATGTCACTAGTGTCTGGTTCAGAAATTGCATAGGATTTATATGTGACTATTAGTTCTTTGGAAAAATAAAGTGTTAGTGTAGGAGCTGTTGCCACTACATCTTGTGGATCGGTGTCCCTGCATTTGAAGACCACTTCCATAGAAGAGGTATATTTACTGGCATTGCTGAGTGGCTCCAGGACCAAAGGCAGGCTTTGGAATGAGAAAGGAATAAATCCTGAGGTCTTTGTTCAATTCTGTAAGTGACAGGAGTTTGCTGTACTAAAGACACAGTAAAATCTTAGTACAGACATTGTGAGATGGCCCATGGACTCCTCTTGTTGCAAGAGCTCAGTCCTGACAAGGTAGAGCCCCAATTACAGAGCAAGGATTGAAAGCTAATCATATTCTCCATTAGTGGTGATTTCATTAGATGAAGAATTTTGAGGACATGGGTTCATTTACTTGTTTACCCTAATATATGTACACAGATACCTGCCAATTTGCTCTGGCCTTTAGGCTTCTAGAAGTCATAAAAACCATACATCCCAATTCCGGCATAGGGTAGCAAACCCCATGCCAAGTTTGTAGTGATTTAGGATTATCATGTCAAAGCCATGGTATTATTGAGATTATTACTACTATTATTATTAAATTAATATTATTTCAGGTGGTTTCATTAAACATTTTGAAAGTACCAAAATGGGTCTGTTGAGTGTCCCAGGTGAATGCACTTACTTAGTAAATCCAGATACCTAGTGGTACCTAGTGGACTCAGAATGAAACACTGTTCTGTCGAAACGGAAGTCGAACCAGAACAGTACTGTTTCGCACAGCCCTATTGCCTATGTACATGCTCAGAGGTGGGAGGATGAGGGCGTTTTCGTTACTGCAGCTCCCAGAGAGCCATTCTAATTAAAATGCATCATCATCAGGTGTATTAAGCTCCTCCATGTTTCAAAATGTCCATGGGGGCGCTTTAACTAAAGCGCATTTGACAAAGTTTAGTTAAAACACCCCTGTGGCCATTTTGAAATGCAGAGGACTTAATACATGTGACCATGAAGTGACGGTGGAATGGTGTAATTACAATGCAGAGCAGACTCAATCAATCGAGTCTGCTCTGACCCGTATTAATTAGAACATGAACCAGCACATTTATAGGCATCCATATTGTTTCTGCATGAGATACTTGGGGGTACTAGCCCATCTCTTGCTCAGCCAACCCAGGTACCCATCTCTTGCCCACCCAACCCAGGTAATGGTTATGTATGCGCCCTTTTCATTAGCCCCTTAGTAGAATCCTTGTCTGCCATGAAGCAGACCTTGGTTCCGTTCCCAGATATACATGTAACTGCAGCCATTGAGACACCAAACGTACATACTTGGTCTGGCCTTTGGCTTCTATCTCAATGGTCTAAAGGGGCTATGCAAGGTCTGGGCAGCCTCCACTCCTCCACACTCCTACCTAGACGTATGTGTCAAAGGTCTTGATGGCCTCTCACACATACACCATGATCCAGAAGGATCAACGTTAGCCTACTACTACTACTTTCTCACTGTTAAAGCCAAGAAAGGAGGGACTGGGTCCTTAATTACGACAATTAGAGCAGAATTACAAAATTGAAATTATTTCATTTCTGTGACATAAGGTCAATAATCCTATTAGTTGTTAATGCTTTTATGCTCCCCAGGCAATCATGCTGATGGCATTACACCTGCACACTCCCAGCACTGGGTTAGCTTCCTCTGATAAAAGTATTGAACTGCTATTGTCGTGATGATTTACTCTTGGAATGCCTTGAATTATTTTTGTTCCTTAAATGGAAGATAATACTCTCTTCCACTCTCCTCTGATTCATGGCTTTTATGGTGAGAGGCAAACTATGATGAAGGGGCAATTAAGAAACTGCAGGAGAGAAAGTGCTATAAGCCTGTACCAGTGAGCACAGATGAATATTAGAAACCATGACCTGTGGTTGGCAAGCCATTGTCAGGAAACCCTGCATCTACCACCATCTTTGGAGTAGGACAGAAAAGCCCTAAACATGATTTGACATAGGCTGGATACTCAGGGGAGATAGGAAGTAATAATTGCATGTAACCCATGTGCCCTAGAGGTGCATCTGAATTGCTGTGCTCTCTGTGGCATGAGCAATGAGGGCAGCTGGGGTGGGGTGGTAGAGACATTACTGCATCTGTTACAGTGCTGGACCATTGTGTAAATGTCTACATGAGAGAGGGCTGGAAGGCAGAGGTATTCCTGCACCCTATGGACTGTGTTAGAATAGTCCTTGTCCTAGGCATATTGTACTACTGATTTCTGAAGCGCCCACCTTAGCACAGCCCTGTTATTCATGTTTTGTGCAGGAGTCTTCTGTTTTGCCACCACCAGGTTATTTTCTATCAAGAATGATTTATCTGTTTACTGTTGGGAAATATAAGGAGAGGGGGTGGCTGGGATAGGATGATGCCTTTTCTTACCTATCATCATTAGACCTGAGCAAAAATGTGTTCCAAGCTTATAGTGTGGTTTTTTCACCTGCCTTTGCTTGTTATGAGGGAGTGGAGTTGAGGCAAACTTGGTTTTTTTGTTTTGTTTTTTTTTAAAGAAGCAGTAGGCACACTCCATGCATGATTGAGTCTCATCAGTTGTAATGGACCTTGACCCTCCAGGCTCGCATTACCCTGGTTCTTTAGTTCAAAGATCATTCTGAGTAAAAGGCAGAATAGGAAAGAAAGCCATGTTTAGAAAATTAGGACCAGCCAAATTCTGTGGGCTTGATTCTGCTGTTGCACAGGTATAAAGTAGGTGAGGTCAATGCAGTTACTCCAAATTAAACTGATGCAAATGAAAACACAAACAATCCATCAGTAGAAAATACAGGGCTATCTATATATGGTAGAAATGGGCCTCAGCAAAAACAAAGGCACGTGTATCCAAAGGACAGAACAGCTCAGAATGGTTGTAACGCTAAGGCTTCCTATTTGAAGTCTCAGGGTTTATTTTGTGAATCATGTTTGCACACCTCACGTTGTGTGGCACCCTGCGGCACCTTGATTGAAAATCATTGGCCCAGCACCAGCTCCTGGGGGCTGAAATCCTCAGTCCAATTGCTGGCCTCACTGTACACCATTACCAGTATCCCACTAATGGTGTGAGTCTTCTGATTTCCAGTTTGCCTCTTTAGAAGGCACATGTCAAACTTGAACAAAGCAGACTTATAGCTACAGGTAGGCTTTTCAGACAGTCTCTTGAACATGCTATTGCTTCTACTTATGAAATAAAGCCTGAAAGGTGGCGAAAACATTATACAAACAACAAACTGCTTGCATTGCCTAGTTCACCCATCCCTAGGAAGTCCATGGAGGAAGTAGTGGCCTGTCTTCTCTGACCTTGATTGTCCTGCAGCCAAACGACATGCCTCACTGATACAAAATCAAACTCAGGCTTTCCATCCTGCCCATGGCTGTGTGTAGTTCTCTCTCTCTTCCCCTATTACTCTTCTGTTACCTCTGTCTCCTTTCTGGTAGTTGTCTATTCCTTTCATTTCTCACCTCACTTAAGGCAAAAGGAAATAGAAACTTCCCCCAGTTCAAGCAAATCTAACAATAGGATGGGTGGACCATTATCCCTGTTTTAGAAGGAACATGACCCAACCCTGTTAGTCCACGGCTATAGATATAGGCAGAGGAATTCAGTGAGGCATCAATTTTCATAACAACTCCACAGTATCATGAATAGTATTCCCCAATAGTCCCCTGGCTAAAGGCCAGATTTTTAAAGTAAATTAGGCTTAAGATCTTAGGTACTTCTGTTACTTTTAAAAATGAGACTTTGACTTGTGGTCTTTTCAGCACTTATGAAAATGTTTAAATGTATGCCTACCGGTTCACTCACTCCTGTGTTACCTCTCTACCTTTGATGGCAAGGTATGAATCTCAGGATGGCATGATGCAAGCTGCAACAGTATATAACATCATTAACTCTGTATGAGGCAAGTGGCTTACCTGGCTTCCATATGTGAAAAAGTTTTTTAAAAAAAGTGGGGGGAGGAAGGGGACAAATGTCTTGTTTTGTGTTTTTTTTTCCTTCACTACCTCCATTATGGTAGTGAAATTAAAAATAAGACAACCTAATTAGTAACTGAAAGTATAAAGCAGCCAGATCTGATGGTGGGGTGTAGTGGGTTAGCTCCGTTCACACAGTCTTTATTATTCAGGGCACGGCAGACAATAGCATAACTGCCACCCTGGCCACAGCCCATGCAAGCATGTTGCCTGTTACAAGGGGTATGGGGTGCATTGGTCACCATCATTCTGGATGACACCTGATTTCTTATCAACTGAAGTCACTCATGGACAGCAATAAGTCCAAACCTTAGGTTGAAATTAGCACTTGGCCTAATGAACTATCAGTTCAAAGTGATACCACAAGGTGGAGCCCAGTTAGAGAAGAACACTCCAAATAGATGAAACTGGCATTTTAGCAGTGAAAAAAAAAATTAAAGGTAGTCTATAAACTCCTAAACCAGGATTAATTTGCCTTGTCTAGTTGTGAATAACCTCTAAGAGAATCTGGAGTAAAATCATCTCTGCCATCCAGAGGCAGAGCACTATCACAACCTCCCAGTTGTGTGATCTGCCATGGGATCAGGTCATGCAGATCTGTCCATGCCTGACCTGATGTAGTTTACATCAGTGTATAAATTCCATGTAAATTATACGAGGGGTTTCGTTATTTGTTAGTTTCTGTTTCCCAGGTCAGATTATTTCTTTGCCTTGTTTGGGAGAGATGCTGCTGGAACCAAGTCCAGTGTGAACGACAAGGAACTTTTAGAGCTAGGGAAAACTAAGGATTAGAGGTTTTCAGATTGTTCAAAAGAACCTCTGTACCACAGGGAAGGGATGATGTCTGTGTCTCTTAACTAGGTTGTCAGTGAAGATTTCAGCACTGAGTTAAGAAATCTCCCTAGAAGTGGAAAATGGGAGCTATACATTTTCATCCTGGAGATGATATCAGAAAGCTCTGCATTGACAGAAGGGTAGTTTTGATAAATAAATACAAATCTAGTCTTTTTTTCAGCTTTTGAACATTTGAGTTTGTAAAAACCCCAACCCATTGTGGAACTGTCTGGATACAGATTTTGTTACAGTGCCCTTCCTCTGAACACAAAAATTCTTCCTTCATTTAAGCTGTGGGCACTGTGGGATTGCCTGGGATATCTAGGAAGGCTACATTTCATGGGAATAGAACAGACAAACATTCAATTACCTTTAATATTTCAGCCTAAAGGTATATCCCTTTACATATGTTACAACACTCCTGGAGACTGAAGCCTTGCCTGCATCCAGTGTCTCTAAATCTTCAAGATAAACTGTGGGTATTTTTTAGGATCCTCCATGAAAGGCCCCAGATAGAAAATTCCATCAGTTGAGCAACAATGGTGGACTCAGTGGACCATTTGTACTGGCATTTCTTTTAAGCCCATGATTTTTCACACCCAGGATTTAAGAGTGAGGTTTTCAAAGACCCTGTGGGGAATTATGCACCACTGAAAGCCAATGGAGGATGGGCACTGAACTCCTATTTGTTCCTGTGTAAGTCTCCATCAAGGTGTATGATTTAGTCTGGTCAAAAGAGGTACCGAGGTGATCAATAGGTGTTTTTCATGTAGCTTTTAAAAATTGGTCGGTCCTGTTAGCTGTCTCTTTCTTTTATTGTCTGCTGTGAGACATGTTGGGCTGTATTTAAAAAAAAAAATTACAAAATATATGGTAGACCCTAATTCAGGGGAAATTCTGCATGTGGGACTAAAGCATACATAAAGTTAATCGTGTGCTTAATTGCTTTTCTGAATCGAGGCCTTGGTTTATAACTCAGTTGTTTAACCACAGAAATAATCAGAACTTAAACGACTGTATCTCAATGTTTATTATATTCAAATGATTGATTTGTTATTTGTTCCTAACCTGGGGAAACAAAAGGCAGGTAATAAAAACAAAACCCCCTCAAACATTACTGTTTTACATTTTTTTTTTACTCAATCTTCTCCCTGCAAAGTCAAAAGTGCATTAAAAAGTAATATTGTGCTGAGCTCACAAATATGCAAACGCCTCTAGATATCTTGTCTCAATAAAGTTTATAGAATGCATTCCCAAAGGTCTGACAACAAAACAGAATAAATCGCAAGGCTCATAAAAATATAATGCATGCCATTTTTTTTGCTTAGATAAACACAAACAAATGCAGCAAGTGGTAGGAGAGTCTCCGTTTGAAAGGCGTCTTCCATTCATACCAGCTTCTCTTATCATACAGATGTGGAATGAATTACTCCCAACTAAGGTCAAAAATAAGTATTACCGTGTGTCAAACACATTTAAAAAACATGCATTCACACAGTGTCTCTGGGGAGGTTTCCCCTCTCCCCCACACCAGTTATTCCAATGACCTGTTCAGGAGCTTATCTTCTGGGAGCTCCATTGACCTAAAAACAATGGTACTATACCTGCTTCGGCAGTTTCCAGCAGGCCATTTTGGGCCAGACAGATACTTAGAACAATAACCCAACTTTTCATGTTACAACTATACTGCAATTATCCTTCAACATTCTGGACCCAGCATTACTGAAAATAAGGAGTACTCGCAGTGCAATAGCTTGTATTATGGAAGGTTAATTCATAGATACATAGATTATAAGGCTGGAAGCGACCTCAGAAGATCATTGGGTTCAGGCCCCTGTACCAGGCAGGAAAGACAACTGGGCTCAGGTAACTCCAGCAAGGTGACAATCCAGTCTCCTCTTGAAGATCTCCAGGGTAGGTGATTGCACCACCTCTGGGGGAAGCTTATTCCACAGTCTGGACACCCTGACTGTGAAGAAGTGTTTCCTACTCTGGACTTATTCAAGAAATGATCGAATGCTTATCTTGCTGGGACCCTAGCTTAATGATCTTCAAGGTCCCTGCCAGCCCTAATGTCTATGAAATCTAGACTATGAAAAAAATAATGATGAGTCTGAAACAGTCTTCCAAGTATTTGTGGCCATTTCTCCTAGTTTTCCCCTAGGGTGCTCTGGTGAACAGTTGTTCACCAAGCCCTTGATGCATTCCCTTAATGTAGCGGTAAGCTGTTACCAAGTCCCCTCTCGGCCTTCTCTTTTTCAGGCTGAACAGTCCCAGGTCCCTCAGTCTTTCCTTGCATGGCTTGCCATGCAAGTCTCTGATCATATATCTTCTCTGGACTCTCTCAAGCCTGGCCACATCCTTGTTAAAGTGCAGTGCCCAGAACTGGACACAGCACTCCAGCTGTGGTCTCACCAATGCCAAGTAGAGAGGAAGAATCACTTCCTTGGTTTTTCTGGAGATGCATGGATTGATGCTTGCCAGAGTATTATTTGCCTTACTGGTTACAGCGTCGCATTGCTGGCTCATATTCATACTATGATCTGTTGTTACCCCCAGGTCCCTTTCATGCATGGTGCTGGTCAGTTTGGCACCACCAAGCCTATAATGACCCAACCTTTGAGTTTGATCCCTTCTTAAAAAGAAGGTAGGAAAGGCTGGCAGTTTAAGGTGCCTGTACACAGCATGGGGTTTAATCCTTCTTAAATTAAATAGGTTTATAAAATTTAAACTTGTTTATTTTGGAGCATCGCATCAGTGTTTGCACACATTCATGAAGTTTTCAAACTAATTAAGCCCGGTCCCTGGCTGACATTGCAGAAGAGTGGAGCGGTCCTGTGCTGCCCTCCCAACAGCCCAGGATCCCTAAGACCATGCCCTGTCATGTAGCTGTGGGAGCAGGGAGCCCACAAATGGCACATAAAAAGAGGAAGCAATTTGAAAGCGGCGCCAATTTGAAGTGGTGAACTACAAAGAAGTCGCAGCAGCATCTAGTGAACAACAAGGCTCATTATACATCTTTGAGTGCCTGCGTTTGCATGCTATTAATCCAAGGATGCAATGTTTTTATTTCCAGTAAGGCAAATGAAACTACGTCCGATGAGTTTTAGTTTAATGCGCCAGAAAGACTTTTGAAGCATCCAGCAATCGCTCTCATGCAAACAGTTACACAGTTGCAGCACAAGAAAGGGCAAAAAACATTGCGTGTACAAGTGCCTTTAGAGACAAACTGGTTTTGAGGGGCATGAGCTTTCATTAGCGACAGCCGACTTCATCAGATGCTAGTCTATTGGTAGTGCCTGATGAAGTAGACTGTCATCAATAAAAGCTCTGAGATCTATCAGTTAGTAGTCTACAGGTGCATAAAGCCATTCATCACACCTGGTCTATGTTCATGTGACTTATTTTAAGCTTACTTTAAATGTGTGCAGCTGTTTGCTGCTCCTGGGAACCACATAGGTAAACTGGTATAACCTGATCTTGATCTAAGTTAGTGCACCTCCTCCAGCATACCATGTTTTGAGTGACTTAAGCCCTCTGAACTCCTGCATAATTGGGCACTTAGCCCATTTTTAGTTCATACCTAAATTATCACCATACCCTACTTTCTTCCTGACTTCAGACTAACACAGCTAACAACCTCTCTTCTTGAAAAGGAAACACCTTTATGAGTTTAGTAACCTGAGTAGACAATTATATGCTGACTAAAGTTTGCTGTTTGTTTTTTTTATAATGAGGTAATCATCATCTTGACATCTGCTATAAGGGTATATGAGCTATGAATAAATATATAAGTATGGTGTTTGGTTCTGTCCCGGGGTGGGGAACCAAACCC
>NW_017728906.1:195250705-195293727 GCF_001723895.1 Crocodylus porosus
GCTCAGAGCTGAAAGTGGGTCAGGGCTGATTGACAGCTCCTGAGGTCATAGAAGGGGTAACTCAGGCCCTGCATGGAATTTTCCACTCTCAATCAAACTGAGTTCATGCATTGGCAGCACCTATACTTAAAATTTTGCTCCAACAGGTTCCATGCCTGAAGCACGCTGAGCATGAAGAATACAGGAACACTTCAGCTTTTACAACCCTTTACAAAATGCAGCGATTCTGGATTCTCCTCAGACTACTCTGGATCATTCATGAGATAGACGTACCCTGCTCCATTTAAACTACTAGGGATTCTTAGAGGCATAATGGGTCTCTAAACAAAGCATCATGCTAAGTTAGTACAGCTCTTGATTCCTCCCATAACTCCTTATTCCTCACGCAGCAGCTCTGTGGCTGTTGGAGCTGTTCTGTGTCCCAACAGTTGAATAGCAGTTTTAGGAACAGAACCAAGATCCCCTGGACCCATCCTAGTGTTCAACCACAAAGCCACATTTCTGAGGTAGAAAAGATGTTTACTGACTAACTTTAAGTCTAAATCATGGGTTCTCAAACTGTGGCTCGTGACCCCCAGAGGGTTGCAAGCAACTTAAAAAGGAGGTGCAAACTCCCGAGAGGGTACGCGCGGCGACGCGGGGAAGCAGAGTGCAGTGCAGAGTGGTGGTTGGTGGCAGCAGCTGCCGCGTGCAAGCTCCCCGTCCCCCGCCACCACCATCCAGCACTCAGGGCTGTGGTATCACAAAGTTTGAGAACCCTTGGTCTAAATCATTATGGGGATTTCTTCAGGTTTGGATGTGGAATCAGACACATCTCACACATTATCACAATTAGGTTTGGGCAAAAAGTTATCAGAAAACTCCAATAAAACCTAAAGAATTTGAAACAATTTTCCTTTTATTGATTTAAAAAGTATATTTTTTAAGAAATTTGAAATTCAACATATGTCTTGCAAAACATTTGTGAAACTTACAATCAACCTGGATCAGGTTCAGGTAGGTCTCTTGCATATGGTTCTGTACTGAAGCCATGGGTAACTCATTCTCTGTATAGTTTTGTCTCAGCATGAGGTAAAACAGTTCTCGGTGACTGTGGGCACGTCTATATAAGATGCTAAATGCGAAGTAGACTAATTCTACTGTGTATTGGTGCATCATGGCAAAAGCCCTGCTATTGCAGTAACGTGCAGTAGAATTGGCCTACTGAGCATTAGCATCACTAAAGAGGTGTGTGCCAGTTATTTCACACTGAGTTAGTATCTGTTATTACTTAAACTTAATGCACAGTAACTACAGCACACTAATGCACATGTAGATGTATCCTGTAAGTATTATAGATTTAGAGTTTGTTCAAATGTACCAGCAATAATGTTCACTGTCCCACATTTTAGGAGTTAAAATAAAATGAGAACACCTTCTGTTTTGAATTTTCTTCAACTCAGAAACCCAACTAGTTCCCTGACATTAATTTGGAACGAACCACAATCGCACCTGTGAATATTATTCCATATTGAGCCTTACCACTTTTTGCATTTGAAGGACTTCTCCTCAGTGTCATGTCCAGATGAGTGCAGATGTTTGGTTTCCTGAGGACAAGCAGCAGCAGCACACCTTGTGCCACTGCTACTTGTCTCTGGGGAATGCCTGTGCCATGTGCGTTTTGGCACATGGCCAGATAGCTCAGGGGGAACTAGGAAGGCTGGAGTCCTGGAGATCTCCTGTGGCTGCAGCAGTGGTGATCCTACCAGGTGAAGCCTGGCTGCAAGCCTCAGCGTGGTTCCAGGTAGCTCAGCTCCACTTTTCAGTAGTGTGTGCTGCCCATGAGTGCATGGCTCCGTTTTTTTTTTCCATGTTTTTTTTTTAATGAAAACAAACAGAACCACATGCGTGGGCAGCATTTCAGCACAGAGAACATGTGACTGTGTAGTATGTGGTGCTACAGATGTATTTGTGGCACCACATCCCACACGGCTGCACTCGTCTGGATGTACCCCATTAGTCTTATAACATCCCAGTGACTTAAGGTGTTATCTTCATTTTACAGATGGAGAACTGAATCACATAAACATCAAGTGATTTGCCCAAAGCCCTGGTGCAAGTTAATACTAGTTCTGTGGTTAGAAGCAAGAAACGGTTAGAAGTGCGCCCATACCCAGACTACCATACTATGCCTCAGCTGGACACAGAATGCAAAACCAAACTATGTAGGTTTGGCTCATTTCTACCTGAATTTCAGAATGAAACTCAGAAAGAACAAACCAGTGAAAACGCATCACAGAGCTCTAACAACAATGTATAGACTCAATCTAGAAACCTAAATATTTAGGGTCAGATTAAGAAGAGAAATTCTGAATGATCATGTATTTCAGTTAGTTTTTTATGCCACCATACTGCAGATACTGGGGTAAAATTCTGATTTCAGGTCTGCCCTCCTGATCTCTTTGCTGCAGTATGGATCTTTGGTGCCTTTTCAATATTAAAGCTTTGAATAGATTTATAAGTTTAAATTTGGTCACATCCAAAATAAATACAGAATATATCAATTCATGTATTGTTGTTGGTTCATCTGGCAAGTGGCATAAAGTTCTTAGCCCCCTAAAGGAAAAGAGGGTAGGAGGTGGGGAGAAAAAAACGGGGCAGAGAGAGAACAAAATCTCTCTAATCCTTAAGTCATTTGTCCTGAAATAATTTAGGCTGTAAAAAGATGTCTCATTTGAAGCAATCCTGATTGTCCTGAGTTTTGACCCAGATCAAAGCAGGAGCAGCACAGCAATTTACATGCCCAGTTCTTCCATGCTGCATTGCTGCTTCTCTGCCAGTAGGCGGTAAAGAAGAGCACATGGACTAAAACAGGCTTGCCCCTTGTCTGAATCACATTTACCTCCCAGACACATACTATGATAGCTCTGGAAAAAGCATAACCACCAGACTTCCAGGAAAAAAGGATTTATCCTAAGAAAAATGCAATGTCTGTTTTCTACTGTAGACAGCACTGGCATGGGATGGAAATTAGATCCTTTCCATCATTTCTTTCCTTGCTGTTAAGTATGAACATTCCTCACCTAGCCAGATCAAATATTTTTATACTTAATATTCCATGTTTAGCTGCAGTCATGAATAGATGTGATATTTTTTTAAAAGAAACTACATACTTTGGGACTATCATAAACCTTGTGATGTGTTTCAGTATCATATTGTAAATGGGAATGTCATAATTCTTCCATTGTACAGCACATTGTAATGACTTCTTCGAATCGAGGCAATGTCAGTCTTTTTGCAGGGATCCTACCTAATAAGAATAAGCACTCATGGACATGTAACTTCCATTATCATCACTAATGGAACGATTATAATGTAAATCAATGTGATTTTTCTTAGTACCTATAATTTGCATATTATATGTGAGTTTAAGCTTCCTGGAGGTATTTAAAATTGAATTATAAATGCAGGAATGAATATTTTGTCTGGTGACTTGAGATTCTTTCACTAGGTGGATTGCAAACAAGGAACAATATAATTCATTTTTTTTAAAACCTCTAGGAATCATAGCATAAATCATGTTTCACATAAAAATATATGTACATGCGCATATACTGATGAATATGTATAGTCAGAAAAAAAGTCTTTTTTTCTTTTTTTATTCCCATCTTTCAGCTAAGAAACAATAGAAGGACATAACGAAGCTTTTCTCCCAATCTTGTTTCTATGGTCTATTGTTGACCAGGTGTTTAAGCATGACTCCTTTACTTTTGCCTGTGGCACCTGGGATTCACAAGTGGTCTCCAATTAAAGTATGAATCAGGTTGGCATCACTTAGCTTCTGATATGAAATGCATTCAGTCTATCATGGTTGTGGGCAGAGATATCTGTACACAGATATTTTAATTTACATGGATCTAAACATAGCAATAAAAGGTATGTGTGTACATAAAAATGAATGACTTAAACTATACTAGAATTGTTAAAGCAGTCCAGTCCCTCTAACATTGGCACACTGGCACATAACTGTGCTAATGTCAGAGGGACATAACTGCTTTAACTATTTTAAGTGTTAATGCGCTTATAGCTTATACCCTAAAGAAGAATACAAGGAACTGTTTACACCTTTACACCACTAAAACTAGATCTACATTTGGGAGTGTATGGCCCCCCCCCAACTGTCACATTTATAGTGAAACTGAACCTTTTTTGAACTTGAGAAAAATGGGGTTAGCCTTCCATATTACTTTGATTTTGTAGTTTTGGAATCAAGCATTCCTATTTGTGATTCATGTTAGGGATGTAAATATTGTTAAAAAAAATTCTCGTTTAACCTACTTTAATTGTATCGCTTAAACAGTTAACCGAGAACGCATACCTAATCGCAGTCAGAGGGGTGTAGAGTCCTGGGTTGGCACCTGCCCTGCCGCACCATGGGGAAGGGCCCACAGCCACCTGCCTGGAGTAACATGGGGAGCCAGGGGCCATGCACAGACCCGTTCAGATATAGCTGCTGCTGGGAGCTGCTCCCTGCGGCCTTTGATGGCATTGTGGAGGGCAGGGAGGTGGATGCAGCAGCAAGCCCTGCTAGACTGCACAGCCCACGCGAAGCTATGGGCAGCAGCAGTAGGTGAAGGGCTTCCTTAGCCCACTGCAGCTGCCAGCATGCTGGGAGGAAGGGAGCAGGAAGTGCAGGTTGGGGGTAGGTTTAAACTTTAAGTAGACTATTAACTCCCTCCAGCTGTCTTCCCAGCACATATGAACAAGCAGCTAATTGCTTAATAGAAGAGCCAATAGGCCACCAGCTCTTTTCCTCTTCAACCTGATAGGCTATGGGTACTAGTCCCACCTCGTCCCTCCCCTCCCTCCTATTTCCCTCCCTCCTGCCTGCCCAGTCCTCTTCCTGTTCCTGAGGCACCATGCCATGCCACTTCCCTTCTGCACCAAACTGTGCCCGGCGCTAAACATACACTGGTAATGCATTACCAGTATAAACCTACTTTTTCTTTAAACACTTAACCTTTCACATCCCTAGTTCATATACAGCCAAAATCTCACAACGAAGGTTCTCATGAGATTTAAACTCCAAAAAGCAGTGTATGTCCAAGGAGTTGCACCGTTTCTATCTATTGATCTTTCCTAGGTTATGCCCATTGTCCGCCAGCACATCACATTGGAGTGCATTTGGGGTCAATGTCATTCAGAACAACTCACACAGGAATTCAGGGGCCAGTAAATCCATTTCTGGTCACCAGCTCTGGTGGATTCTACCACAAACACCACATGCCATAACTTAAAATAAAACAAGAGCCAAATAACACTCATTTCAAACTAACACTTCTAAAATTCTAACACTTCTAAAATGGGCTAAGCATCGCGTGTTGAAATGAGATCGCGTGTACCTTTTGTGGGGGTTGAATTAACTGACCTCCTGAAGTCCCTTCCAACCATAATTTTCTATGATTCTACAAGATGTAGCACTCTAAATCAAGAAGTGTAGGAGGCAGTCCTTGCAACTAACATAGTTACAAGTGCTATTCTGACTTGTGTGACCAAGCTTTTCTTTCTGAACTTACTTAGAAGGGATCCTCTGTGATCTGTTGCACTCTGTTGTGATATTGTTTTATCTAAGGAAGGCTACAGAAAAAACAGATGGGCCAGCTAGTGGGGAAGAGGGTGTTCCTCGCACCTTCTAACCCAATAGCTTAGTGATTATGGATGGCATTTGTCAATGGAATGGGAGACCTGGGTTCTAGGCCTCCTTCTCAATAAAGTGCCCTGATCATCAAGCCTTGGACTAGACAGAGGCAATAACCCTCCATTTCCAATAAGGAAGATATATGCTACCAGCAAGACAGGAACACTGTCTTATGGAAGAGGGCACAGCCCTAGATTGCAGCATGCCCTGCATTTTGACACCTGCCAGCAATAGTGCATATTCATTTTGCATTTTATGGTGATTGGATCAAGTGAATAGACAGCAATGAGTGCAACAGCAGAAGCAAGCATATTCAAACATTTAGCCATTAGGTGCCTTTACATGAAATAGGATTTGGGCCAGCATATCCATCAGGTGAGTGCACACACCACCTGTGGACTTTCTTGCATCACTTCATCTACACCCTAAAAGTAGGACTAAGCTACGCCTGGCCTGTTCCACTTTCAGCAGCCCCTTCCCTAGTGTTCTTACAAGTGCATAAAAGATACCACTGATCTTCCTCATCTCAGGATTTCTTGTTCCATTTTTTTTTCAAAGGGTCCTCACTCCACAGATGACAAGAAACACATGCACCTGCCAAGGGGGCACGTACAACCTGAATATTTTCCCTGTACTGTGCTATAATTCCCTTTCCATTTCTGAAGTCATACAAATGTAGGACCATGCTTTCCACTGACTGATTACTGGCAGGTTTGATTATATAAATAGCACTCTGCAATTCAACAGAGTTGGAGGCAACAATGAAGGATTTGCTGGAGATGTATTCTTCCTTTGCAGTCTCATTTATCAATGTACAGTTTCTCACTTGCCATTTATCATCTGCTTTTCTGTGCTCTCCTTGACATGTAGAGGATTTGTAGTCAGCTAAGTGGAGCAAGGATCTCTCTTGAATACCTTACCATACCTGGCTGGCTGACACACTCCTGTATTTTCCCCAGTTTAACTTTTCTTTAAATAAACTTGACAGGTTCAATATATCCTTACCGAGAAGGATATATTTAGTGGAATTATAAGTAATAGGGAATGAACTGAAGGCTTACAGCTGAAGGAAAAGGAGAGGGAGACAGAGTGAAATGCACCTCTAATGCTCATATGGGTATATAATAACAAGCAGTTTTAATAATTGCATTCCTTTTAACTGAAGAGGACTATAAAATAGCATAATGGAATATATGCAGTAAAGCTGGAAGGAAACTACTTTCCCACCTCATGAGAATTTTCACAAAAATGTTCCAGTCTCAAATCGGGTGAAAACTCAAAAGACAAAACTGAAGGTATTTAGGTATCTGAAGATGCAGGTAGGTCCCTGCAGAATTTACAAAAGCACCTGTGCATCCAACTCACATGAGTTTCACTAGAAGCTGTGTGTCTAGTCCCTTTTGACTATCTATCCCAGAAGAAGTCTTTTTTTGTTGTTGTTGTTCATCTTTAGGCACCAAAAGTCAAGCCCAAAAGTCTATAATATTTTCAAGAACTGAAAGTCCAAAGAAAAAATTTAGATGAAGTCAGATGAAAATGTCCTTCCATTGTAGTGCCAAGACACTGGTGGCACCCTTCACCCTTCCCGACTCCCGACTTCCCCGCCCCGGCATTTTCCAGGGTTGACTGATGCCTAACATGTGAGAAGCTAGAGAGGGGATGGGCCTTTTTGTGGCTATTTTAAACACGTGGTTCCCTGAGAGAACAGTGGAAGCCCCTTCCAGACCTATGTGCCTTTTCATTTTTGTTCAGTTTAAAACATTTTATTGTTTGGCTTTAGTGTTTTCTTTTCTATACCTTAGATTATATTCCAATAGCAGGTCATTCTGAACCCAGCAAGAACCTTTCTTTTCTTTTTTTCCCAAAAATATTAAAACAGAACATTTCAGCAGTCAAAACTATTATTTTTTCAAAAAATGTTTAAATGAGAAATTTATCAACGTTGATTCTCATCTTGCACATACTTTCACTCTTGATACTTCAGGATTTCAGACAAGCTTTGTCAAAATATTTCCAGCCATTTCGAGTATACATTCCATTACTCGTATCTTGCAGCTTCCAGATACCGGCCTTGTATCAGAGCATCCAACCAGGTAATGGGAGACCTGGGTTCTTGGTCTGCCTCAGCTTCAGAGGGGTTCAAGCACACATCTTCCACTGCCCAAGAAAGGGCCCTAACCATTAGGTTCGGGCCTAGGTTGGATTTGGAGGATTTTGCACCACTTCAGTTATAACTGGGGCAGCTAATAATAAAAAAAATGTTGATAGGAGGAGAGGATGAAAGAAGAAATATGACTCTGGCTCAATGAGAAGTGGCATGTCTTGAGATCTGTTCCCTGATCCATGGACTTTGTATGAATTGTTCATGAAAGAGGTAGTCATGAAATGTATAAGACCTGTTGGGAACGTTCCCAGCCCCACCCCCAGCACCTAACTTGGCATGATGAATGCCACTTGTGTAGCTTGGTGTCTTTAGCTGCAGAAGTGATAAGCATTGTCATTCTTCAGTCCCTTTGTGACTCTTACCCTTAGCTTGCAGGAGTTTGTGACTGTTGGACCTTGTCTTCCCTGCGGGTGCCCTGGTGAACAGACATTCCCCCAGTTCCTGATGCACACCCCTTATATACTAATAGGCTGCCACCAAGTCACTCCTGAGCCTATGCTTTAGGATGTAAATTCTTTGGGACAGGGACCCTGTGATAAAAGTGCCCTTGCTCTTATTCTAGCAACTTGCTGCCACTGTTATAGCGGTAATCATAAGTTTCATAGGTTTCATAGACATTAGGGCTAGAAGGGGCCTTGGGAGATCAAGTCCAGGCTCCTGCCCCAAGGACAGGAAGTTCACTAGGGTCAAAGGATCCCAGCAAGATAAATGTCCAAATCCTTCTTAAAGGAGTCCAGAGTAGGTGCTTGCACCACCTCTGGAAGGAGCTTTTTCCAGGCCTTGGGGCTTGGACAGTAAAGAAGTTTTTCCTTATGTCCAGCCAAATCAATGATCATTTAATCATTCTCCTGCTATGGCAGGTGTGTCCCCTATATGTGATGTGGATATTCTTTGGCATTGCCGAAGGAGGAAGGAGGAAGAGAGTTTTATTTATTATCTTGTGGCCTGTTATGAAGTAGTCAGGGGGGATCAGCAGGCATTGGGGGAGTCCCTGTTCCCCCGAGCACCACCAGGAGTGACCAGGAATAACGGTCACAAGCTGGCAGGGGGTAGGTTTAGGTTAGATATCAGGAGGCGCTACTTCACGGTCAGGGCGGCTAGGGTCTGGAACCAGCTTCCAAGAGAAGTGGTGCAGGCTCCTGCCCTGGGGGTGTTTAAGAGGAGGTTGGATGAACACCTTGCTGGGGTCGTTTGACCCCAGTACTCTTTCCTGCCATGGCGGGGGGTCGGACTAGATGATCTGCTCAGGCCCTTTCCGACCCTAGAAACTATGAAACTATTTCAAGCTGGATTTTGATAGCCACCCTCCTCACCACAAACACAAATTTCCAATGACAGAAAACATTTTGCTTTCTCTTCCAGTTGTCTCCAGTGGACTTTTATGCATGCTGCTTTGAGAGTGTAAATTACAGGGGAGCTCTTGGAGGGCTTCCCCCCCCCCCACAAAAGATGCAAGCCTGCCCTCATAAGATTTTAAAATTATAACAGCGTGGTGGGGTGTCTCTGATCGGATTGCTCCTTCCAATGAACTGATTTAATTTTTTTTGGCAGGCCCTCCCCTCCCCCCCCCAGAGTCAAAGTGTAATTTAAAACCTGGCTGCCTTGTTGCATGAAGCACCCTTCTAGAGCTGATAGGCAAGGCACACATTTGATACATATACCTATCTATCTGTTTGGTCTGTTTGTTCTAGACCCCTGGCCTTTTTAGGTTGCCTGTCACTAAGGTTTCCATTCTCTTGCTCATGTATCCTGGAGGCACACCAATTCACTGTCCTTTCACTGCTATTTCCAAGTGAAGCCAGAAACCTCCAGTATAGCAGCCTATAATCATCATTGCAATGTAGACATACAAGTTCACTCCATAGAAACCATAAAAGCACAGAGCCTTCTCATGCTCATCTTTCAGAATGGGCCACCTAACAATACATCACCTCTTATCTACTACCTGCAAATCAAAGACTTATCTTATCCAGTTCCCCACTGTGGTCCAAGAACTGACACCATTTTCAGCTGTCTGTCTGCCTCTCAATCAACCAATCTCCTTCCCGATCAATGTGTACCTGAACATATTACATATAAAATCAGTGAAGCAGTAGCCAAGGCCCTAATGGTCTTCAAGAAGTCTTTGCCTCTTTTCCTTTTTGAGGCTATAGAAAATGTTGCTTGGCGTAAATTCTCTTTCTCACTTTTTTAGCTATGAGGGGGAATCTGCATGTTGGAGTAGTGATTCAGATGATATAAGCCTTGGACTGCAATGAAATCAATGAGGCTGTGACAGTGCTCACAGCTAAGGATCTTCCCCTTACTTTGTAGAAATTTGCTTATCTCTGTCCTTGCATGTCCCTCTCCTTCTGGATGTTCAAATTCCTTTTGGATGTAGACATTAGGCTTAGAATGGTACACATGTGAAAGTAAAAGAGGAGTTTCTAGGTGAGGAAGCAGAAGATGTTAAGCAGCAGTGCTTAATATTAAAGGTAAAAAACCCCCAAAAGGTAGTAAAATGGACAGAAACTGTAAGAATTTAAAGTTTTTTCTTCCATTCCTTCATAATATTTAGCCTTAAAGTGCATTCCTCAACCACTTCTCTTCATCCAGAGGAGGCTTCTTCAATGGGCCTTTGATCAGGCGCATAGCGACTGAAGAGTTAGCGTTTGAAGCATCCCCACTGGCAGATTCTGTTAAGAAAATTAGCAAGTGCTAAATAAAATAAATATAGATAGCTTTACTGGAAAGCTTTCTCTGAGCTGCTTCTGTCTTTCTTAATCAACTAAGAATAGGCTGTGATTACTGTAATCATTGTGCAATTAATCACTATAATTACATTTTATTGGAGTAATAGTTTAAAAAGCAACTAACATACTTTCTACTCTTACTTGACTGGAAGACATTTAGTGCATGTCAAAAAGTTACTAAGTTTATGTCTTTGTAATTTATTTTCCATTTTGCCATCTTAGTATAATTATTTTTTATAAATACAACTGTAGACTATGTCTGTAAGAAACTCATGCAAGTCAAATGTACAGACAGTATTTACGTATGTGGGGAAATGCTTGTACTTTACCAAGCAATATATCAGGGCATTTTTGTAATAATAAATATACTTTTCATTATATATATATATATATATATACACACACACACACTATGGTCACAATTATAGGTAGGTTTGGTTTGAAATTGAGATCTTATTTTCATTACATTGTTTTTATTATTGATTCTTTACCCTAAGCTAAAGAAAGGGGTATATTTTCACATTTCTTATTTATACAGAGATCCTTATATTGGATTCAGTTGTCACACTATTTGACTACCTAGGGAATTATTTTTTATGTACAGTCTTTGATGTACCATACCCACCAGGGTGAAAACCTGGTTTTGTTGTGATCAATAATTTATTTAGCCTATGTGGTTTCAGCATATTGTTTCAGCCATCTTAAGGGAATGTCATCGCTAGTGTGAAGAGCTTGGAGGCTGCCAGGTAGCATTGGAAATGGACCCAAGTCAACAATGTGGGTTTGAACTTGTCCACAAAGGCATTTCTTGCTCTCGTATAGGTTTGAGGCACAGGTTTGATGGCCAGTTCGAAAATTGGTTGAGAAGTGCCTAATAATGTCATGGCCAGTTAAATCCTGGTTGACTGACTGTAGGGTCAGAGATGATGTGGTGATTGACTGGTGCTTGTAATGACCCTTCTTCGTGCCATTGAGTAAGTACAGAAAAGTCAAAGGGTTTTGAAAGGGTGGACCATATTGGTCATCTTGAGGGAAAATCATTTTCTTAACAATAATAAAACTCTCCATTGACGTCAACAGTCCTAGGATTTTATATGCTGAATTTGGGTCTTCTTTCTGTTTCCTATTGTCACCCTCAGTGGTGCTGTACAGTACACCTTCACCAGACTGTCAGAGTCATGGGGCTTGAACACCAGGTCTCATGCAGTCCTTAGCAAGGTAACTCCTCCACACTGCTGCTCTTTAGTATAGGTGGCATATAGGGGCTTACATAGAGTGCTTTATGTCTAGTCCATGAATGGACCACAGTCTAGCCTTAGGTTTGGAGGCCACCACTGAAGTGTATTTTGAGTATGTAATTTCTTGAAATACATAGTGATGCACAAGCTCTAGAAGAAAGCACAGATGGTTTCTGTCTCTGCTTTGAGTTTTAGAAAGAGCAGAACAGTGGCATTTATCACTGCAGCTCTGCAAAATTCAACAGTTTATCCTCATTGAGAGGCAGAAAGCATTTACCTGGGGTTTGATTCCTGGAAGATCCACGCTCGTTCACTTTGGGCTTTGTGTTTGGACCAGCTCCGAATTTTGTAACCATCTCAGTCAAAGCAATGGAGCGTCACAACATTTGGATATAAAATCCAGAAAGAAACCTCATCCCAGGTTAAGCTAAAACAGGAGCCTAGGTTTGCTTGATGTATTTGCAATGCTTTAATTTCCCTGTCAGTGAGCCCGGGTTGTTTCATGTCTGTAATGAAACCCAGCCACATGAAACTTTCCTGTTTTCTGGTTGCCTTGAGAGAATTTTTCACAGCTCAAGTAATAATGTACTTCTTAATGTGTTTGTAGAAATTATTCCTATATATATATATTTTTTTATCTGCGGTAACAGAATTAGGCTCTGAAAAGTACTGAAGTGAATCAAGTCCCTTAAAAATGCTGTGGGGCATGATAGTATGGTTCCATCTTGATGAGCTGAGATTTAGGCACATCAAGAAAGGAATTTGTGTGCCTGGGAATTACAGACACAAATCCCTGCATGTCAAGAAGATAAGAGAAAATATACTGCATTGTCTCCAGCAGCAGCAGCTTACCCACACCCTTTGGATTTTTGGAAGGTTTTGTATGGCTTTTTCTTTCTAAACAGTTGGCACCTGCTGATGAGAGTGAATCTCATATCTATAAGTGACATTCTCAGTCTCGCAGACGAGATCAAAAATGACACTCTGGCTTTCAGATTAGGGTTGAGAAACAGAGTTTTTCTGTAAAGCTGAGGAAGATTTGAGGATGCTTTCAACAAACAAAAGCACCAGGGGAAAAAAAAGAAAAAGACTCTAAAGCAGGGTCAAGCTTGCTCTACTATAAAGTCACCAACCCCTTGAAGGCACCAAAAAACCTTTTTTAACTCTCCAGGAATTTGATATTCATGCTACTACATCAAAAGGTTGGGACAGCCATTATGTATTAAAATTTGTCATTTTAAATTGCTTTTTTGCTAGCACTAGCAATATAGATATTGAAATTTCCACAGAAGTGCTTATCTCATCAAGAGTAAAATTATAGTATATGAAATACTAATTACAGTATTATGAAGAAAGGTGAACTTTCTTGTGACATTTTATCTATTAGTGGAATACTAATGTGCCTCTTCCTTAAAGAAAAAGGAGTTACTCATCCTAGGTACTGTTATTTCCCCAGTGTCCTTGTATAAACAAACACTTTTGATTTCCCCCCTAAGTGCTTGAGAATCTATGATGTCTCCTAGAGGGGCCTAAGCTTTGATCTCATCCAAATTATCATGTCTGTCATAGATCAGGAAGCCTTTCACAAAGTCCAGTCAACTTTTCTAAACACCGGTAGCATCGTGGTTCATTTCTTTGTAACATGCGGATTGTGAGGTTCTGTAGAGAGAAGAGGTGGGCTGAAGTGCTTTGTAACTCATTAACATTGACTTTGCGTGAGGTGATTTCAGAAATACACAGACCACATCACAACTTGTCCAAATTCAGTACCGTGCTCCTTTAAAATTTCATAAAAGAGTTAACTTTTTGTTAGTATTCCCTTTTGGGGGGTTGGTAGTTTCAGACAAAAAGGCAGAGGTGAACTAGGATTTTTCTTTTTTAAAATAAATGTAATTGTTGGTAGCAATATTTATTAATACTCAGGGCCTTGTTACACAGTAATTTTTGGCAGCTCTTGGGGCTCTTAAGACCTAGATTGTCTGCACATTAGTGCCTGAAACTAGTTTTAATCACTCATCACAGGGCCATCCCTGTGGGGTCGCTAATCAGGGCAGCTGCTCTGGGCCCTGTGCTTTAGGGGGCCCCATGGAGCCGGACAGAGCGGCGCAGCAACTTTGTGCTGCCACCAGCTTCATTTCTAGCCGCTCAGCACCCCATCGCCAAATGCGCTGCTGGTTTCCTTGTGTCCAGAGGCAGAGCCCCACACCCTGCTCAGGTCGTCTCTGACTCATTATGCAGCTCAAAGTTATGCCACTGCCAGGCAGGGTTATCCCTGCTGCATGGTACTCAATTTGTGTTACAATAAGGTAGTGTGAACACCCTGCCTCCCCCTCTCCTTCCCTTTCCTGCCTTCTCTGTCCCAGATCAGGCTCACTGCGCCCATTCCCAAGCTCCTCAGCACCCCACATCCTTGCTCATTATTCCCCCACCCCGCCGCCACTGCTGCTGTCTGGGCTGGGCTCAGCTTGGAGAACAGCAGCAGACTGGCAGGGGCATTGCCAGGCTCTCTTGGAACAGGCAGGGCAGACAGCCACACAGGGGTGGTGGGGTGGCAGGGGGGGAAACTAATGGGGAGCCGACTAATGGGTCGGGTGTGGGGAAGGGGAGCTCTGGGAGGGGGCAAGGGGGAAGCCCAGAATGGGAAGAGGAACTTTCTTACCATTCAGTCCTCTAGAGACCAGCTGGCCTGAAGTGTGACTCCTCCAAGCTCAAGCTAGCACTAATACTCATCAACATTTGTGCAGCTCCCAGTGTAACATGTAAAAAGACCCTAAGAAATATAAAAAAAAATGTCATCTCATGAGATACCCTATCAGAACTAGTTCAAATTCAAAAGGATGAAATAAGTTTGTATCATTATTGGATACTTGTGCAAACTTAGTACTGGTTACTCTCAGAGTTGTAATTCAGAGCTGTACTTTGTCACTTTTGAGCTTCTCTGGTATAGACAATAAAAATAATTTATGATGACTAATTTACTTGGCAAATTTCATTTCTTTTCCTGTCCATATAATGCATATGAACAAATTAGTTTTATCAAATATTTGTTCAAAATCATTGCTTTGTTTTCATTTTTCTCTCATACATATAATGACAAATAGCAATCTATGGATATTCAGTACTTTATATGCTAAATTTGAGCAACATTGCTCAGTTGTAATTAGTCTAAGAAACCACGTTTCAGGACCATGATTGCACAAAGATCCATGGTTTTCAGCCACAAATACTCATGCACAGGTGTTTGTCATATGATTTCCATAAATATTTACACATACAACTTAAAATTCATTTTCTGCAGAGATTTGTGCCTCCGCATTGGAATGCTTGAATGTACATTAAAAGTAAGTACAAAAGTTCATAAGGATCACCAAAAAATGAATGCATTTAAAATAGAATGACGAATAATAGAAACTTTTTTTCTTTTGGCAGAACCTTTTCCAATCTCTTCCAAATTACTTTCTCTGATTTCATTTTCTAATGGCAAACATGACATTTAGAATGGAAGTAGCATACAAAATGACATGCTAAATCCTTCGTTGCTGCCTTATGCGGTCGTGTGACATGCAATACTGTTTGAAATTGTCCAGACCTGGTTGCAATAGTGACTCCTTTCTGAAGCCAGGGTTGACCCCCTGGTCTTGGGGAGAAAAATCTGAAGTGCACCTCACCTTTATAATTGTTCTTTGGCCTTTTCTGTGGCCTAAGGGCTTGTTGGGATGAGGTTTACTGGCAGTCAGGGAGTTGGAATGGGAATCCATTAATTGATTAGCGATTTTTTTGTCAGCAGTTGAGGAGTGTTTCATGATTTAGGTTTATGAGCACACTGTGTGGAGATTGCCTTCATTTATTTATTTATTTTAAAAGTGTGGCCAGCTTTTCCGTGATAAGGATCCAGTCAAGCAATAAATGTACAGAAAAGCCAATTATTGGTCCTTATCTTGCTGCCCTTTTTATACACAAAGTTCTTACTAATTTCAGTGCACCCTGTGTGTATAGCAGGTTTGCAAGACGGGGTCCATAGATAATCTGGAAAACTATGGGAATGCCCTTGCATCTTTATCACAATTCTACATATAATTAACCTCATCTTTTAGCAAAAAGTCACCCAAAGGAAAAAAAAATTGCTTCGCTATAATATGATCTTTCCTGTTTTGTATGGAAAAAATTAAGTCAAGAGAACAGAAGCTCCCTCTTCTTTTCAGTGTCTGACCATGCTACCATATTGTGAGCCTCTGCATGACATTAGGAGTATCATCAATCTCCTCTGATCTATTTAGACAGGTGAACCAGGTGAAGTACTCTAGCATGTGCTGCAGCAGAGCTTTCTGCTAAATACAGAGCCACTTTTAATAGCACTGTAAATCAAACATACCAAGATAATAGTTTCCATCTATGGATCTAAGGAATGTTTATGGCAGATAGAGTACTCGAGGAAATACATCATCTTATTTCTAAGGGCAACCTATAGGAAGCAGTTAAATCTTCAGGAGATATTTTCCCAGAATCCATTTGCTCTAAAGAATTGACTACCCTGAACAATAAATATAAACTTCTGTTTTGTACCTTCTAAGTAGAGTGTGCTGATGGAAGTTATGTGGCACAAGAATAATGTTTTTTTACAGTGGCAATAAACAGGTGTGTTGTACATATTTATGTAAAAACAATGGTATTAGCACTTATATTTCTACCTCATTCCTGAGGTTTGATCTTCTCGATAACCTATAAATGGATATTTTTAAGCATTGTATCTGCTTTTTGTAAAGATTTGTATCAGCACTGAATGCATTATTATTACACTGTTTGCCTCACTGTGACTTGAATTAAATATCCACAAACATATATTAAGGATAAAATGCATTGAATTTATTAGAGGCTGGGAGGTGTTACCAGATTAGCCCATCACTTTGGGGTGTGCTCATTTATTAGGGATATGTTTCTAGGGTATTTGTAATTCTATCAGTGTGCTGCTTGTGTTACTTGTGTTTCTATATGGAGTTGTAGCTCTCCCTTCTGCAAGTCCTCACCCCAATGGAGCTATCTTGCAGGACTCAGTTTCAATGGGACTGGGTTTCTCCAGTCACCAGATCAGCCATACACACACACAAACACACACAGATTAACGTGACATGCCTGACCTGGCTGGGTTGATCAGCATGGACAAGCTGACACCCTCAAATGCCAGGAGTCAGTTCATTCAGGTAACAATAAAATGTAGTCAGACACAAGCACACAGGTAATCCGAATCCAGCTGGGTGTCCAGCTGACACCCTCATGGGCCAGCATTCAGTTAATTAGGGCATGTCTGAGCCAAACTTGTTCAATCAGCCTGTACAAGCTGATCCCCTTATGTATTTCAAACTCAGCATGTCCCAATCTTTTCCCCTAACTGTCCTAGTAGTAGTAGCCTCTTGATGAGCAGACCCCACAGTATTTCTGGGCTTCACAGGGATCTTTAGCTTAGGTAAAAGAAGCGTTGCTGCAGAGCAAGTGGGGAAGGAGAAGTAGATAAGGAAAAATGTACCCAATTACTACCAGTTTGACTATAAAAGTTATTTATTGCTGAGTATATGAAATATGAAATGGTACTAGTAATAATAGACATGAAAAGGAAAAAAATCAAAACAATTACAATACTACCCTGGTTTCACTAAGTGTTTGGGGAAACTTAGCTCAAGCTTAACTAATACAACCCAAGGCACTTGGGTTGCAATGCTGACAGGTAAAGATCCTAGCACAATCCTTGAAGGGAGATGATGGTATCAGAGAAATTCCTCCTCTTGAAGCACACAGGGGTCTGCTTTTACAGATTTTTATACCCTCAGTTCAGCTACTTCAAAGCATTCTTTTAATAGTGTAAATAATTGTCTTTTCTATTGACAAGGGGTTATCTGGTTTGGACCATCCCAAGAAACTGAATAACCACCAGGCAAAACATAAGTTGTTAAGGAGTAACCAGACACTTAGGAGCCAGCTTGAAATTCTTATGGATAGCAGATATACTGGATGGGATACCTCATTGTTTCTTCAGAAACAATAGATAGCTTGCAGCATCAGGGTTTTGTATTTTTCCCTGTTGTGAATAGGCCTCAGCTTAGCGTGACTTTTTGAGATCTTACTGTAGTCTTTTAACAGACTTAAGGGAATTATTGGAGTGTTCATAAATTTTGTGGGGAGGACTTCCACCAGTCATCCCAGGAAAAGTATGACAGCATTTGTGGTCAGGGCACAAACTGGCTGGCTGGTGCGATGAACCCTTAACCATTGTTATTAAACTTTACTTCTGCTTAGTTCTGGTTAGATGAGGTGTGGGAGGGGGAGGAAAATGTCCTTTGTAAATGCAGATTAGAACTGGTCTGATAAATGCTGAGCTGGGTGTGTGTAAATGTGGGTTGATTAGCATTTGGAGCACAGATTCCCCATCATGCAGTGCTCCCCTGCTTCTCTGATCCCAGAATTCACTGTGGTCTTAGCTTCATGCTCTCTGTTCTCCATTTCCCATGTAAATGAATTGTCATCTGGTTCCATCTTGGAGACAAATGAGACCTAGGGAAGTTCTTCATTCTTGTCACCCTTAACTGGAGGGTTTTAGGTGCGTCTCTCACTGCATCTTCATTGTCTTTCATAATCAGTTCTTGTTCAGGTAGCAGTGGAGGGGTGAGAGGCGGGGATTCTTTGTGAATCAGACAGGCTGAATCCTGTGCCAGGGTTCTCCAAGAACATGGAGCTGAAAGGTAACAGAGGATTGATTTTGAAGGGGAAGAGTAAGGTCTTAAAGAAAATATGCAATTTGATTTTTAAACTTCTCAGCACAAGTTGATCCCTATAGATACACTGAGTACTCTCAACTCCTACAGATTATCTAGCCAGTTGAGGGTAGGTCTTACTGAAGCTATTCTTTTCAAAACCAGGCCTTCTTTCAGCATGTTTTCATTCCCCAGTTTGCACTCCCTTTCATCCCAACTAGAGTCCCTTGGGTATTCGCATTGTCCAAAACCCTGCTGTGGACTTTATCCTATCTTCTATGTGGAACGTGTTGACAAATTGGAATCGGAGACTCTTATTACTGCTTAGTAAAGGTGGTATAAACTTGTGGGAACCCCAGTGAATGTTTGGATGGGCTCTTATTGGCTAATAGCTATCATCCCTTCCACAATGAATGAGGTACTGTAGCACTTACAGATATGTTCCCAAAGCATCTCTTGGAAAACCAAGATATCCATTCCGTGCAACTTGCCTATGGGGACTCCCTGATGGAGCTCAACTTTGTCCTGATGCAGGCTAGTGCCTTAAATAAATAATTGAGTCTCAAACCTTCCTGGGGACTCTGAAATATTAAACTTGATAAAAACATGATCTATTTGCCATTGAGGTCAATGCAAGTTTCCTCATTTACTCCAAAAATCTGAAAGACTAAAAACAAGCTTTTTGTAAACCCCTGAACTTGACAGTTTCTGCTGGGACTAGATGCAGAAGGTTTAAAGAAACCAAATCGTTTGGGAATGATTCTTATTTGGGAACATGGAAATTTCTCTGGATCTGGACCCTAGTCCATCTGGTCTAATATCCTGTCTCCAGCACGGGCCAATACTTGATGCTACAAAGAAAGGCGAAAAAAATCCTGCATTCAGCCAATGTGGGATATGTTTTCCAGAACTAGGGAAGGTTGGGGGAATCACCTATTTTTCATCTCTCCATCTATTCATCTTGCCGTATCTCCCTCTTCCTTAAGGGTTTTTACAACCACTCATCACTATAGAGTCTAAGATCCTTCTCTGTAAAATCAATGATAGTGAACTTCCAAGTGGACTTCATGGAGTGTCTGGGGCTCCTTCCTTTTGGAGGAGAAAGCAGAGAGAGCATCACTCCACCCCTTTTTGTTCATTATTTGGTTGGGGCTTGTTGGGCAAAAAGAATACTACTTTGCTTCTTCAAAGAGGAAACCTTTGTGATACGTTTTAAAGATGGTCAGATTTGGATTCCTCTCTTATGCTCTGGAAATGTGTTTCATAGCTAGAGACCTTTCCACTAAGAATGATTATCCACCCCCACTCAGACGGTCTATCCTGGGCTCTGATGTTAGATATCACTTAAGCTTTGTGTCATACAGCTTCAAAAGAGCTAGCACTAACTGCATATATTTGTCATTCAGTACTGGTAGGTGTCAAATCAGTCTTGCTTTGTGTCTGAACCTCAACATGATGTAGCAGTCAGTTCCATAGTCTATTATTCCACTGCTTGGAAAGTGTTTCCTCTTATTTTCTCTCTAGTTTCTCCATCCCCAATTTACACACGGAACAGTTGTAGAGATCTCAGTTTCTTTACTTTATTAAACCTCTTTGAAAGCAAATCTGAAGAACCTGGAATACAAAGAACTTTAAAAAAATAAAAACAGTATTTAATGCAAAGATAATCTGTAGAAGTAAAGCAGGAATTGATCCTTTCAGGCACAAATGTACTATCTGATAACCCTGCCGCGTTTTCCTGTAGCAGTACTTCTGAGCCTTTTTTTCAATGGAAACTTATTTTCAGTAGACTGATGTGTTGTGAAATACATATTTGTCCTTAGAGATAAAAACTAAAAAGACTCAGTGCTATCAAAACATATTTTAATAGATAGGGACATTAAGAAACACCAGCCCATGCATATTATATTAAGTACTTTTCCTGAATAAAAATCCAGTGATACATTTTTTTTAAATATGTATAATTGCAGATACCTAAAGTCCATGTTAAGAAGTTCCACATACTCAGGGGTATAGGTTGTAACTGTGCTGGTCTAAGGACACAGGCAGACAAGGTTATCTGGGTGAATCTGATATCTTTTTTTAGACCAACTTAAATAGTTGGAAAAATTCTTTCAACTATTTGAGTTGGTCTAATAAAAGATATAATTTACCCGAAGAACCTTGTCTACATATTAGTACTAGTATTTATTATGGGTAATTATAATGGCACTTGGACTCCAGCTAAAATAGGGGGTCCATTAAGATAAGCGTTATATTAACGCACGTTAGGAGACACAACCTATGCATTTCAGCACCTTAGTAGTCCTCTTCAAAGAACAGTTTGGTATATTCTTGAGGCTGCTTATAGACATTTTTTTTTTAGGTTTAATCTGGACTACAGTCATCACAATATTCACGTGGATGTCTGTAGTCCGCATTAAAATTGGCTTCAGGCTGATTTAACTTCTCCTCAATGAATGAATCCCCACTGAATGCAGACTACAGCAGTCCGAGCTAGGCAATTTAAACTGTATTAATTAACATGTATCTAGGGCTTGCTGTCGCTCGTGCTCACCACCATGTGCAGCACCAGACACCTCCTGCCCTCTCTATTGTGGTAGTGTAAAAGGCACAAAAACCTCCTTGATAGTCAATCATCATCTATTAACCTTTCATTTGAATTGAAATTTGATTCAAACTGCATGATGCAAATCCTTTAACATGGTTTAGAAAATGGTGAGCACGGCTACAAATGGCTTCATGTTGTTTTTAATGCATGTATGTGAACAAATGTTCAGGTTTTGGGTCATAGTGTGATATTATAATTTATTTCTGGGGTAGGCAAGATTTCATGTAAAGGTCTTGGCCACTGAAAAGGGAGCTGCGCGAGCAGCAGGAATGTTTCCTCTCTATATTGGTTTCTGAATACAGTCAATTTTGAAGTCAATGTTGTTCCCTGGAACTGTACATTAATGTTGTGATGAAGCAGAGATTGCCAAAATATTGTTTGAGTACCTGTATTTGAGGACTGGGGTGTGATCGTAAGTAAACCACTTAGAATACACCCAAATTGTATCACCAGTGTTTCCTCTTCTCAAAAGCTGATTTGCAAAGCGATAGACATCTATTAATAATTGGAATTGGGCAACACTGGCATCACAATGGGGCACCCAAGCTGTAGGAAGAGGCAACGGTGCTTTCAACACATTCAGTTTCATTATGCATCGTCTGAAGGAGAACAAGGGTCTAGGCCTATATGGGATGGTGCAGATCTCAGGATGTCAGGGATATGAAGGTCAGACCATATAGCCTTGAATTAGTAAAGTATTCAAGCACATGGCTAACTAGGCAGATGCACATTGACCTCTGTGGGGGAACTTATGTACTTAAAGTCAGGTGTCTATTTAAGTGCCATCGACAACTGTGGCCTGTTTGCATCTTTTCTTTTAGGAAAAGTTGTGGTGAGAGATGGAGCCAGTTAGATCAGAAACACAGGCATGGGGATATTCACAAAATTAGAAATACAAAGGATGAATAAGTAGAGCAATAGAATTGTAAGTGACTGCCTGTAAATAGTTAACAAATTCATACATTAAATGATTAGCATGAACGCACGTTTCTGAAAAGCATAGCGTAAGGAGATTTTGCTAATGCACTTCATAAACTTCACTAATTATTACATTCAGAAATGCCCTCAGTATTATAAAAAAAAATCTAGTGTAAGTGCTTGGCACTGCATGTATAATTTTCTCAACTGTTACTATTAACAGAGATTTGCTTCCTTTGATCTCAGCACAGCAGGGTTGTGTGTGGGTGTCAGAGATGGAGGGTGGTGGGGAGGAGGAAGGGGGTGCCTTTTTGGAACATTTCATGGCTCACCCAACATTCAGATGCCTACCCTAACTTGTACTCTTCTCTCTTTAAGGCCTATACTTGTGGGGCCTCAGCCATTTCATGATCACAGCTTCTCAGCTTGCCTGGCTTCCTGCTGAGGGTTATACTTTGCATTCCACCTGTTCAGTAGTCTCAGCCTCTTATTACAGTTGTTCACAGATGACTTAGGCATCAGAGCTCTATTTAGCACATATTCATAATGCAAGGGCCTTCCTTGCCCAAAACCATCGATAAATCGGGGAAAAAACAGATACACAGAACACATGGAAGAGAGCAAGGTGACAGTGAAACAGTTGGGTTTAGTGGAATTGGTAGGGGTCACATCATTCCAGCTACCTGCACACCTATGCAATCCTCACAACACGGTCATGTCACCTCACAGTAGTGTTGTCATGATGATAATCATTGCATACCCCCCCCCCCTTTTTTTTTCAGAATCAGCCAAAGTTTTAAAAAGTAACTAGCAATTTTGGTGGGTGTCTTGAGGCTCCTAAAGGGGCTTGATTTTTTTCAGATGCATTCTCAAGAATCAGGTCTCCCTGATGTCTATTTGGCATCCATAAAACAAGGTACTTATATTCACTAGTGACGTTCAAATGAGTAGGCCCAGAAAAGTGACAAAGCTGATAAGTGATTTATTCAGAACCAGAATACGAGAACTTGGGTCTTCTGTATAAACAAGCAAACATCCTTGCTTTGCACAGATAGTTTCCATCATAATTGGGGGACTGTTGCTCTTTAAGGACTAATGGTCATATACCACCCTTCTGTAGACTCAATGTCCTTCTATAGACTCTACTCAGTATCTCTTGGACAAGTGGTAGTGGCACAGGCAAAAATTAGAGGCATCTCTTAACGCACACACATATGCGTCTTTGCACATGGATATCAGCAGATTTTTTTCAGGTGGTATTGAACAGATTTTTAAAAATATTGCCTCCCCTTCCCTTTCCCCCCACCCCCCCGATCTTTTTTTTAGCCTTCAGTGACTGCTTTTCTTTCTCTCATTTTACAGAAAATTAGTGGCTGCAATGCATGATCACAATTCTGTGTTTCAGTACGATAATGAGGTGTACTTTGGCATTGCACACTGAACATAAGAGTAGATACATTGCTTCACATACATGTTTCCCTTTTCACCCAATTTACCATGGTGTAATAATTTCTAGACATAAAAAGTGGCACAGGACAGCAATGCAGATGGGTGGCAAACATAATCTAATGTGTTTTTTTGTGTAAGTATGCAAAGTAGTCCTAAATGTGCATACATCATGGTATTTATTTCATTGCAATAGCTGTGTTATTCCATGAAACCAAGTGGAGAGTCTGTTTACTTCTGCTGTGTTGCTGCTTACAGGCATTATACAACCTACCAAAGAACCAAATAAACAAAAAAAACCCCAGATTTTGTTCCACTTCTGGACATCTGGTGGAATTTGCTTACATTAAAGGCTGTCCCATTGACAAGACACAGAGAACAAAGAGGCTTATGAAAGCGTGGGGGGAAGCAACGAGAATCACTCTTCATCTGCATCAATCATTTTTATGCTACAGTCATCACCATAGTATCAGAGGGTCTCCTCTGCACAAAGTCTTAGTGAAGGCACCGATAGGTAATGTAAGCAATATCCTGTAAGAAAATCATCCCCTGAACTACTGCATGAGTGCCTATAAAAAACCTCCCCCCCACCCCCCGTTTCTGGATAGTCATAGAAACGCCAGAGTCACTTACCTTGGAAAGATCTCATGTTGTGGAAAAAGAAGTGTCTGACAGGTTTACAGACTTGGGCAGGTGCAGTTTCCCTGTGCATGTGTTTGTGCCTAAGACTTACCCTCCTCTACAAAGTCATGCCAGCATATCTGTGAGCCAGAAGTGTCAAAAGATCATACCCCACAACTGACATGGTGAGGACAGCAAAATCCTTGGTGTGGAACTAGCTTTACCAAGAAATGATTGCTTTTGTCAGCTTAGTGTGTGTCGTGCCCAGGGAAGGTAAAACTATGAAACAGAAAAATATCTCCTGCCGGCACATGCAGTTTCTATACTAGAGGGCACTGACAGCAGAGGCTTAGTACTACAGACAAACCCTAAGTCATATAACATAGGCAGCAGGCTCTTCTGTTACTATCTCTTGGTCCATCTTTGGTCCAGGTCTTGTAGCAGTGGAAAAGAGTCTTGTCTACCTTCCACAGTACTGCCATTAGCTATGTGATCTGATGGATACTTCTGTAATTATAAAGTAGGACTGGACTGTTACCACCATGATTGTCCAGGAAATCTCTGAGAAGGCAAGGAGTTTTGGGGTGATATCTTTTACGGGACCAGTTGCATAAAATCCTGGTATAAAAATCCTTGATGGATTTATAAGGTAAATTAAGTACCTACCTGGCCATATGTATGCTTATATAAATACCCGGTGCACACCCACACTGATGTAAGATATATGTGTAACATGAGCTTGGCAATATACAGGTACTTGAACTTAGAGTTAAAAATATGACCTCTAAGCAAGAAACCCTACATCTAACCATTGACTCACCAGGGTAAAATGTATTAAAACTTCTTTGTGATGTTAGGACCCTAATCCTAGAGAAGTAGAGATCTCATTCACCCCCCCAGGAAGGGGCAGGGGGAGGTATGCTGACCATTGTAGTGGGGTGGGAGGAGAAAGCTTACATTACGTCTCTCTGGAGGCAGCTGCTGCCACTCCCAAATACTGCTACTATAGTGGTGCACCTACATGATACATTTATTGTGGGGGTGACTAATTAGCTCCATAGTAAAATATCACCACCTACATGTGCATACTAGGACAGAATAAACTAATTAACTTCACCATAGGATAGTACTTCCAGACACAAGTAGCATCCTACTGACTCCACTGCAGAGCATGTGTAGATGCTGACGGGGCTGGCTGGGGCATGAAGTTGCTTCACTGCAGGGGCTGCTTGCCAGCTAGCCCCACACAGTAGCACCCTTCTGCCCCAGCCAGCCCCTCCACAACACACTGAACTGAGGGGGAGCAGCCTCTGGCTGGTAGGCTAACCCCAGGGCCCCCTACCAGCTGGGGATGCTCTGCCCCAGCTCAGCATGCTGTGGTCCCAGGCGCATGTGCAAATGCAGCGCCCAGGAGTAATAAACTCTGGCACAAATCACACCAGAATTTATTCAGCTGCATTTATCGCATGTGTAGACATGGCCTAGCTGTAGCAGCCATATCTACTGGCAGCAGTCTATGGCACAGGCTCACTGGGAGCTATACCTGGTGCCCTGTTTGCCCCCTTCCTCTTGCCCCCAAGCTATGCTACTAGGAGCAGTAGTGTGCCTTCTGGAGCACATGGAGTCCCCCCTGTGCTCCTGTGGGATGCTCCATCTGCCCTGCATCGCAGTGTTCACAAGCCGCACTGGTACCTCAAGGTATGTAGAAAAAACCTTTAAAGCATTGTCTGTGTCCAAATTGCTGATTCTCTGAATCAGCATCGAATCTTCAGATTTGGATTCGGCCGAATCAAATCAGAGACAGCGATCTGAATCAATTACTCAAATCACTGTCCCCGATTCGGGCCGAATCTGAATCCGAATTGAGTAGGGTCCACTTTGCACACCCCTAATAGACATACTCTGCATACGGCATCCTGAACAGGGATGGATTGAAACATGTGCTGATGTTTTTTCCTTGAATTGGAGCCTCAGGCCTCCACCCCGTGATGGGCTGAGCAGTAAGCTTGTGCTGCAGCCAGTCCTAGGAACAAAACTACTCGGCATTCTCCCAACTCAGAATGAAGGGGCAATAAGTGGTCGGCGGCAAGAAGAGAATGCTATGCCTGACATCAGGGTGCCGACTCATGCTACACAGTCACTTAAACAGCAGTTGGCTTCACACAAATATGAAAGTTTTAGTGTTTTTATGTAGCTGGTACTTAAGTCTGTTTTTTTCAATGTTTGAGATGCTTATAAGGGCTCCCCTGCCTGTCTGCTTCTGGAATGATAAAGCTTTTTCACACGGTCTGGGCAAGAACTGCAAAGCTTGTGCTCTCTGGGCAAGAACTGCAAAGCTTGTGCTCACACTGTGTAAGACTTTGCTTTACCCAGTTCACCATTTCAGAAGGAGGGAGTGAAGCCCTTCGGAGCATATATTTTAGTACCAAGCGCTCTCGGGGATTGTCTTTACAAACAAATGCCCAGAAATCAGCATCATGCTGGGCGGAGAATAAAACTCTTGAAATGTAGGACCTGGGCATAGCTTCATGGAGGTTAATGGAGTTATATCAATTTGCATCAGCTGAAGATTTGGCCCTGTGTGCGCTGTATGAAGGGCATTCTGTCCATCAAGGTATTTATAAGGCATCTATTCCCATCTTCTATGATGTACAGAGTGCCCTCAGCTCCAATTAACTTTACTGGCAATTGAAGGCACTCAGCACCTCTAAGATTAGCTCCTGAATCAATCACAAAGCCAATCGTAGGACCCAGGAGTTATTTCTGCCCGTTCTTTAACCGCTTTAATTGCTCATGCAGAAACCCGCCCCCCGGACGTTTTCCAAAGCTGGATCTCTTTCGTTTTGGACCCAGCCTCATTCATGCCATTATCAAGAGGCACAAATAAGAGAAGGGGGACAATATCTATTTACAGTTACATAAACAGACTAATGGGGCAGCGTAACCAGTTTAAATCCCATTTTCCCCCCTTGTTTTATTCATTTAGGTGAAAATAGAATGAAATTTCATTATGACTCAGAAGAATAATCTGTTCCGATAAATTAGCAGCTAAACTGATTTGGTGCAGTACCTCAGTGATTATAATATGGGCTATTAGTCATTGTTCAACTCACACAAGAAATATGACAACTCCTTGTCAATCATTTTGCTGGCAACTGAAGCATCAGGGAAAACGAGCTCGATTTGGGCACTTCAGCTAAGCTTTAGAAGATGGCGGGTTTCTTGGTTTGTTGTTTTTGTGCCTTTACTCTCCCGCGCACCGAAGCACCCACAGCAGCAGAACTAAATTCACGAGTTCAAACTTAAGCACAGGCTTAGGCTTTGTTGAATTGGGCTCAAAGTTGGAATGGCTCTAAAGCGGTTTTTTATTAAATCAGGACCATTGTAAAAATCAGTATGTATTCCCTGCAAATCCGCTGCCAAACAAAAGTGCCTTTAAATCCGAGCCAAACACATTTTCTTTCCCCCACTGGACCCTTATGTATGAAAATAATAGAATGCCAAAGCAGAGAAAAATGTCTTGGGTCATTTCAGCTGTCACTTCACTTTTCTCCTTTTGTGCTGATCAACCCACCTCCCCCTTCATTTAGCTTTAGCGTAGACTTTTCACTAGCTCCTTTTTCCGCGTGCACCTCTCACTTTTTCCCTCCGCTCTTTTGTCATGCCCCTCTCCCCACAATTCAAACTCAAATGTACAGTAAGCGGAGCAGCATGTTCCTGCATAAAAACACTATGCGACGTTTGCTTCTAAGAGCAGATCTCTTACAAGAGCAGCTGACTGTATCAGTCATCATGCCTAATGGATAAACCAGTGTTGCTCAGCAAAAGTGCTGTGGGGAGCCACACCATATTGGCACTGTAAGGTTTGCAAACACAGTCCACGAGATAAACCCAGAGATTTCAAATAGGAACCCATAGTCGTGGGCTTTCTGAGTATTTTGCAACAGAAAGAAAAACAGCTTCCTTTGTTTTTTTTACTACAGAAAAAAAATAATAAAGAGAAAAGTAAGACCTGGCATTTTCGGAAGGGTGCCCCGAGCTTATCTAGGGTGCCTCAAGTCTGGAAAGGTTGAGAGGCACCGGATAAACTGTGCTCTGGTGACAGCATAACACTACCAACAGTTTCTGGGCTCCAGCACTGAGTGTCAGTGGATATCCACTGGGAAATAAACCGGCCTGCTCACAATGAGTATGTACAGGCATTACATTTAAATCGACCTAACTCAGGTTAGGTCCATCTAAAAGTGCATCTGTGCTGGCATTCAAGAGGGTTAAATGGGATAACTTAGATTGGGCAGAAAATGATGTTATCTCACCTGAGGAAGTCAACTAACTCAGATCACACAGAAGTTAACCTGATCTATCAAACACCTGCGTGCATTGGGAGCACAGCCGCAGGGCTAGGAAAGTCCAGCTGGTTGCCCCAGTCTTGGGGCTATGTTCTTCCTACCCTGCCCACGCTGACTGGGCTATATGTGGGCTCCTGGGCCCTCCACCCTCAGACTGGCACCCTCACACACAGACCCACCACCCTCCAATCCTGCAACCTACACCCACTAGCTGCCACCCCCCACCCCATTGCTGGGTGCAATGCTGCTGCTCATCCCTCCTCCTCCCTTCACACCAATTTACTTACTCTGGTTTCCCCACATGGTTCCCAGGAGCAGGGAAGGGCTGTATACACCACTCTAGGTCTATGTTCGCTCAGCTTAAAGTAAGCTGCATGAGCACAAACCAGGTGTGGAGAACACCTGTGCATGCCCAATATATTTAAAGCTGCACAATAACTCAAGAGGAGGTTGAGATTTCTAGTTATACAGAAGCTGGGGAAATACTTGACATGGGCTAATCTGCAGCTCTCTTTGCTAAAGTAATGGGTATATTTGCTAATGTTCTTTACAAGGTCAGGCATTTTGTCTCCATTTAAAAAAAAATGCTTCAGTTAGATTTCTGTCAGGAAAGATTTGAAACAATCCAGTCTAGGAAAGATTAGCTACTGGGTTTCAGTGCCTAAGGTCAAAAAATATATCAGGTAGCCAGCTAAGAGGAACATGTTTTAATGTAACCATATAATTACATTAGCAATTAATGGTAGTGTTGGAGTGATGTTATAGTTAGGAAGGCAGTTGGTGCAATAACCCGCCAAAATTCCTTGCTATTAGCAATTAGTGAAATGCACAGCTTTGGTCATTTTTGCTATGTTCTCCAATTGCTAGTATTATTTGTCTTGTAGTAATGTGTAGAGGCTCGAACCAAGGTGATGTCCCTATAATGCTCTATAAGCACAGGACTCTTTTCAGCACCAGAAATATTGTAGCTAGAGATAAGCAAAACATCCAACCATTTGAAGAATTGGCTTGGTTTGGATGAATACACATATGCTTAGCTGCTAAACAAACTGCTTCAGTCTCCATGGTTGTCTGTCAGGTGCGACTGGTGAACTTGGACAGATGGGAGGAGTGGAGCTGCACGTGGGAGCAGGGTGGGGTTTGCAGCCTCTCCACTCCTGGCTGGAGTCCCAGGCCGCCTGCAATTCCCCCTGCTCCCAGCCGGCTGCAAACCCCCCACTGCTCCCATGTGCTACTCCACCTGCCCCACCAGTTTGAGTTCACCAGCCACACCTGTTGTCTATACAGTTGCTCCAGTGTGAACTTAATTAGAGCAGCTCACGGACAACAGTTGTAATTAAAATGCCACAACTTCACATGTATTCAGCATGCTGCATTTCAAAATGGCTGCAGGGGTGCTTTAACTAAAGCTTGTTTGGGTTTTCATTAAAGTGCCCCCTCCACCATTTTGAAATGCAGGGTGGTGAATACACATGACAGTGAGGCATGCTAGAGTGTTTTAATTAGAACACAATAAAGCATGTGTATAGGCACCCTGAAGACTACTGACCATGCCAGATGTGCTCCACAGTCTTGTGAGAGCTGTTCTTTCCTATTGCTTTCTTCTCAAGATTTGATGTCAGAGTTTCTGAGGTTGAAGTGGGAGGGAGTAGCGTTAGGGAGATCCCTGCAGTGGAAACTAGTGTACATGGTGAACCACCTATTCCATGCTGCTCACAAAGTTTCTGTTGAGCTTCAACTCCAAAACCACAGCCCTTTGGCAAAGGTTGTGATTCAAGAAAAGAACTTCTAATTTATGTTACAATCAATGTAGGAAAGTTAAAGCATATGCTTAAGTCCCAGGGAGTTCACTGGGAGATAAGCATATGCCTAAGGGCTTAACTCACCAGATAGAGACTTTATCACATGCTGAAAGTTAAGCATTTACTTAAAGTGCTTTGCTCGCTCAGGACCTGAAGGAGCAACTTAAACCAGTAAAGGGCACCGATATACAGGATGTCTTAAGTATATAAAGATAATAATAATACAATTGCGTAGAAGAAAAGTCTTTTTGTATTTCTTGTGTGTACAATGCATCGACTCAGAGAATTTCAAACCTGGTTATCTAATCTGTGGTTTCAAGGACATGTGGAGGTTAAGAGCTCTAATCCCCTTGAATTTCAGTCAGGCACCTCTCTTGGGTACTTGTGAAAAGCCCAGGCCCAGTCCATCATTTTAAGAGTGTACCATTTGTTATTCTTATTTTACACTATATTCTCAAGTGCCTTGTCCAGTCTGGTTTGTAATGACTCTGTTTCTGTGGCTTTGTCTACTGAGCAACTATTTCAAAAGGTCAAAGTGCTCACACCCATTATTAGAAGGCATGACAGCTATCTATACAAAATGTAGTGTGGTGTTGGGTAGAGTTGTTTTTACTTCCCTATATAAAAATGCCTTAATATTTTTTCTTAATATTGAAGCTAATGCTTTTCTTTGCCCAGAAACTTGCAAATACACCTATTCATACTGCACTGAACTAAAATATTTTTTATTTCCTGAAAACTAGAGTACTGTGATCATGCAGAGCTACCAACAAATTAATGCATCTGATGAGGGTAAATGAATTCAGATTGTTTTCTTGCTATCTATATCTGGCCTGTCCCATCACATTAGCATTTTGCCAACGTACAACATGATGTGATGTGACACCACTTAATACCACATGATGTGACACAATGTAATATGACAACAATGTAAAGGAATCCAGTGCTTTTCAGACTGGGTTTTCATCCTTCATTTCCGATAGGCCTCAGACAGTCTCATACAAACAAAAGTGATGAGATGAAAACAAACGGTAAGGAATCTAAATACCTAAAAATCAATGCAGTCTACCAGCTTCACCATGCATTTTCTGGAATCTCAAGATTATGACTGACTATGCAAGTGTGAATTTTACATTTTATGCAAAATTTTATGTTGCATCTCCTGATAAACTTTGACATCGTGATTCCAATCAGATATACTTCCAGCTGTTAGGGGTCTAGTTAGGACTTCTGCTAGCTCAACTATGGAAAAATTGTCTTGCCTGATGGTGTTGTTACCTGTGGATTATCAGATTACTAGTCTGAGTCTATAGTCTGTAATAGTATGCATGGTCGGGACTTGGTCAGCTGTAATAACAAAACCGTAATAGCAATGAGAATGGGCATGTCATACTCAAGCAACTGGATTACTTAAAGGAGAAAATGTACATTGCACTGAGCCTGGCAAACAGCAACAAATGTGTTGCCTTTTAACATTTGGGTTCAAATTCGCAATGGGCATAAATCAGTATTGGCATCCATGGCACCATCCCATTTTGTGTCAAGGGAGGAATAGGCCCTTAATTTTCTATTAGGCATTTTTCAGATGAATTGGGTTTTCCTATAAGCAGTTACTTGAGCATCCATAGTCATTCATAAAACTCACACTTTTTTTTGGTATTGACCATAAATACCCTCGCATTCCGCACTGTTATCTGCTAACACTGTTTTTGTTCTCAGACCAAATGCCATTCATCAGTGAGATTTGTTTCCTTTCACTGCTTGCCAGTACTTGAACTCTGTATCAGGAAAAAAAAAATCATCAAAATCCGATGAGAAAAATGAGATTCTGCAAAAAGGGATATTAAAAAAGAAAAGGGAAAGAAAGTAAAAACTTCCTCTCTCTTATGAACTGGAACATCTTTTTCTCTCTGACATTGCTGCCTCACATCTGTCATCTAGCACTTGATACCAGTGCATTCATCAAATGCTGCCTCTTAGATCAAGTGCCAGGCAGTTCACATTGTCCCAATTCATCATAAAGCCTAAATATGTCTCTCTACTTTGGGGGCTGGAAAATATAGGTTAACAAGCCCGGCAAAACTTAGCAAAGTGTATGATGCAGCTCACTCTGGAACCCAGGTGCCACAGTGAATTGGTAAGATTCCAAGAGCGGAAATGACAAAGACAAAAGTTGGCCAAACTTCTTAATGGAAAAAGCAGTCATGATGTCTACTGTCAACTCAGGATGCTTTATCCTGGCACTTACTACTACCTCTGCCTTTTGTAGACTGATTTTATAAAACAGACGGTTTTACTATAGGATCTTATGGCAAGCATAATTTTTTTTTCCCTGTAAATTCTGTTGTATTTGTGTCTGTGTGAGCTTCCACAGAGTCCTCTTTTCCAAAGCAGGGAATCTGTTGATTCTCTTTGTTTACTGACTGTGTTTTCTCACATACAACATGCTCCAGAATATACTATACGCCTTATTTTTGAAAGACAGAAGGAAGGGAAAAGATCTTTCATTTTATTAAGTAGCTGAGTAGCAAAAGCTAAGGAGCTAAGCCTGCTATTTGTTCTGTTCTCTCTGGATCTCTGCAGATCTCCCTTCTGGTTTCAGAATCTGCTGTTACCATATTTGTCATGTGTAATACATGCTTCAATTACCTGCAACTGTTTTTTTGGGAAAAGGGAGCATATTGCATGTGACAAAATACAATGCACTTTAAAATACAAGTGATTGTGGCTAGTTCCCTATATGCATATGGTAATAATTACTGCTTCATATCCTGACAGTATGTTTTTGTACTTCCCTTTTGTCATATGGCTTGACAATTTATTAGTGATAGAACACAATATATGTACTCTAGGGACTGAACTTCTTGCCTCCTTAAAAATCAGTATATGTGTATATATATTAACACTATTACGGTGATTCATTATTGTGGAACTCTATGGCTTGTTCTGTGCGGAAAGTCAGAGCTCATAATAACGGGCCTCTTTTATGCTTAAAACATATCTAGGTTTTACTATGTACCTATTTCATAGCCATGCTTTAAAGATCAATTTGTTGAACACCATAACTATACGTACTATTTAGTGTGATTTCAACCCCACTGAAATCATGGGGAGTTACTTTGTTTATTAAGATTAGCTCTTAATGGAAAACAAATATAAGATGTTCTCATGGTGCTTTGATAAATGTGAAGAGCTACATAAATACCATGCATTATTAGCAGTAATTATGATTACTAGATGTGACTATCCATGATAGTATTTGTGTTTTTCATTGAGTTTGTTTTTACTTTTGGGGAGCTACTCATATTGTCAGGGGAAATCCAGTGAGAAACCACTTCTTTCTTCTAGATCTAGCGTGCACTCCTAAGTCCACTGAAGTCAGTCAGAGGAGATCACCCTCTCAGTTGCTCCTTCAAGATGGTTTATCTCCTTACCACGTTTAAATCCTCCTTCACAGAAGAAGGGGATGATAGCTGGTAGGCCTGTGCAAATAGGGAAGTATTGGATTCAGATTCAGCCAGTTCGGAGGACAGTGATTAGATTTGAATTGCTGTCCCAAATCGATTTGGCCGAATTGTCTTCGGAAGATTTGGCACTGATTTGGAGAGATTTGGTGATTCGGTCATGTAATATAATTGGGAATCACTGAAATACCTATAACTGTCATTCTTTTGGCAGATTTGGATGAAAACAGCAGGGATGGTAGCCCCTTTTGAGGACATGAAACCTGCCACATTTCAAGGAGATGGGTGCAGGGGTTTCTAGGAAACTGCACCTCAAACTGTTCAAAGCAAAACTCATGACATGTGACTTTGTGTCTGTGTTAAGGCACGGCAGGGTAAAAATTGTAGGGATGGTAGCTGTTTCTACATCCCTCCTCTAAAGCACTGATTGGAAAGGGAAAAGATCACAGTCACTGGCCAGCTACAGATGTCAGTCTTTCCACCCTGCTTTCCTTCCCTCTTCTCAGTTTATGGTCCCCTGAAAGACTGCCTTCTGAATCTCCAAATCTTTTTCTGAATGTTTCCCAAATCAATTCAGAGACTTCTAATCAAAGGGGTGTTTTGTCTCCCGATTCAATTCAAATTCGGTGATTTGGCCTCCAGATCAGGCTGAATCTTCTCCAAATCGATTCAAAGCTTCACACACCCCTAATCGCAGGGATGGGAGTGCATGACCTGAAACCAGATCTTCTGAGGAGGATAAAAGAGGACTGAACTCAATCAGAGAGAGAAATAGAGCTTGCATCTATGAAAACAGAACTTGCTCCAGACAAGGGCAGGTGGCAGTTCTCCAGATACCTAGGCAGAGGGTCTGGAAGAAGCAAGGAACAAGAAGGCTGCTGAGGAACAACATCAGCTGAGAGACCTGCAGAGGGCAGAATCGAATAAGTGGGAAGCCCCAGCTAGTAGGGCAGTAAAGAAAGTAGCAAATAAAGAACTGAAAAGACTACAATGTAGGGGAGGTCTGGATCACTGCTGAGCCCCACTGGGCATTCAAAGGATTCATTGATCCTGGAGGAAGAGAGCAGGCAGGCTTTTGTGTTTTGCAGGGTGAAAAGCCAGTTACGGTGATTTTGTTTGATGTGTGATAGAAGGTAAATAGCAACAGCACTGGGGCTTCAAATCGGATAGGATAAGCCCTACCATAAATTCAGTGTCACTTTGACCCTATAAAATGCTGCTTGAGGCATTCAGTGACATCTGTGGACAAACATGAACACAAACAGATGTAACTGGAATACAAACTGTACACCCTTCTCACACACAATACTAGTACAGGGCAAAGAGCCTAGGGCAGGGGTGGCCAACCTGTGGCTCCAGAGCCACGTGTGGCCCTTCAGAAGTTAATATGCGTCTTCTTGAATCTTTGCACAAGCACACGGTGACCAGCTTCCACAGCCGTTACATCATGTCACGTAATGCCACTGCTTACAGTGAGCATGTTACTCAGTTTGGACTCAGAAATTTGGACTACAGAGTCATGGGTTGGCCAACTCTGGCCTACGGTCTCATGATGAGCAAGGATCCTGGATTTCTCTGATAAAAAATATCCCTGTTTTTTGGTTTAGAAAAAATAACCCCATATCCACATTTTTCCATGAGTAAAATAAAACACCACTGATATATACCTAGTCTCCTGGAGTGTGCCAGTTGCCATGCTCCAGCCAGCCTCCATGCCTTGTGTATCAGCATCCCCGCACTTGTTCAACAAGCTTTAGTTAAAACACCCCAACCACCATTTTGAAGCACAGGGGTACTGATGCATGTGCTGTTGCAGTGCATATATATTAGTGGTGTTTCATTTTACTCATGGAAAAATGTGGATTTTGGGTTACTATTTTTAAATTGAAAATTGGGGTTTTAAAAAAAAAAAATCAGAGAAAACCAGGTTCCCTGATGATGAATGAAGGGGTTAAGAAATAGAAATAGGGACCTAGATGGTTTCTTTATAGGACAATTTTCAAAGGGATTCACTGCTTTGCTGTAACAGTCCGGGTCTTGTGTTTTCTGAATGGGGAAAGTCATAAAACACGTTCAACCAGAACAAGTAACCCAGATCAAAAGTTTTCTGACAAGACACTAGGGACATAGTCATGGCCATTTGTCTGAGGGGGAGGGGGAGGGTGGAGATCAGAAGGGAAGAGCAGCCATCCCTTTGCTGAGCCACTGTACTGAACTGAGCTCATGAGTCTTGTTGGTGAGGGGTGCTTTTCAGTGTGCTGTGCTGTGAAGGAAGCCCCAGTGCTGTGAAATCCAAATCCTTGTTCCACGCACAAGGCCAGGGCCTAAAGCTGAAAGCTTTCAGGACTTCCCACAGAAGCAGAACAGTTTCTGTTTGATTGCAAAGCTCTTAAAAATCTTGATAATGTAGAACCATGGTGTTCAGAGCCTTCAGGAAAAGAATACCAAACACGTTAGATCGCTATGAAAAATGATCGCTAGGGACTACAGTACATAATAAAGGATACATGTGAGTGTCGCACAGAATTGCCCCCACAAATATAAATAAATAAATGGGGACGTAAAACAAAGCTTGCAACATCCTTCCACGTAATGGCTTCATAGAAACATGTTCAACATTATACAAAGCTGGGAGTACAATATGAACTCCTGCAGACTCTGAAATGTTGCAAGCTGCAGGACACAGGGACCCACAGAGAAACCAAAGCAAAGGTTTAATGGTATTTTAAATGTTGTGACTATACAGAAGGCAAATTTTGCAATATAATCCTTTTCAGAATTCTTTATGTGCTATAAAATAGGCAGGAGCTCTGTGGCTATTCTCTAAATCTAACTGTGACCAACCAAAAAACAAGTGCTGACAGTTTGGGTAAAGCAGCACTTACAGGAAATAGTTTGCAAAACAAGAGAGAGCTTAGAATATCATTGAGGCTCATGTCTCTTTAGTTCTCAGCACTCCCATTATAAATGTGAATGGATGACATACATACATATTTCAGCTTTGAAAGAATCCACTTACAACTAATATTTCTTGCTTCTGTAGCCCAGGTAACTCGGGTATGTACTCCCATTCTCCAATTGAAGGGGATTGTTAGCTGGCAGGTGTGCGGTGGGGGGAACTGCAGACCACTCAGTTTTCCTATGTCCCTATAGAACCAGGCCAGGACAGTCAGGGGACTTCATTATATATACACATTTATTTACATTAAATGTATCACAAGGGAAGAAACATGGATTCTCTCTCTCTCTCTCTCTGTGGCAGGGCAGCCTTCTAGGGGTGCCGTGACCTCCCTTAGCACCCCTACCTACCGTGCTATAGAATACACCCTCTATCTCGCCCGCCACGTCTTGCTGGTAAATATCAAGGGGAGGCTGCCTTCCTTGGCACAGTGCCTGCCTTGCTGTACTGGGGCTCTGCCCAATTGCCCACCTGTGCCCTCACAGGTGCCCCCTCACTTCTCTCACAGCCCTTGCCGCACTGGGGTGTGTCCCTCGTGGCTCTCGTAGCCCGCACCGGGGCCTTGCCCTTGTACGGTCGCCCTCACGGGTGCCCCCTCACTTCCCCCATCCGCCCCAGGGCCTTCTCACAACGGGGCTCAGGTGGCCTCAGCCTTACCTGGCCCCAGGCCCCTTTCCTGGGTCTTACACCCACTGGGCTTCTTCAAATTGGGGCTCAGGCAGCCTCAACCTTACCTGGCCCCCCCGACCCCTTCTAGGGTCCTATGCCCTACTAGGGCTCCTCCCAATTGGGGCTCAGGCGGCCTCAGCCTTACCTTGCCCCCAGACCCCTTCCTCAGGTCCTATGCCCACTGGGCTCATCCTGATATTGCCCACACTGGGGCCGGGGTCGGGACACCCCAAAACACAGCACCCTTTGCAGCACCAGGAACCTCCCCCCTACTGCTGGGGAGCTCCTGTGAGGCCTCCTCCACACCTACAGCCTCGCCCGGTCCTCCGGTCTTATCACAAGCATATCACAACCAAAACAGAAAACTCCCACTCCTGGGTTACAACATAAGCTTCAAGCCAACCTGGCTATCCTTATCAGGGTTTCCTCCACCCAGAATTGCCAAGCAGACACTCTCCAGCCATCAGGCTTCTCTGCTCTACATGCTCTGCACACCCTGCTTGCCCCACCAGAGCTCCAGCTTCTTCTACTGCCAGAGGGGAACTGACTTCAGCCTCAGCCTCGCTGTTTATATAGCCCAAGCCCTGCCCCCTTCTGGTCAGCTGACCTAATTAGTTCCCCTAGCAACCCACACCTGTGCTGCCCTGGTGAGTGGCAGCTGGCCCATATTACTGCTACCAGTAGCAGGCACCGTAGTGCCCTGCTACAATATCTAAACAAATAACATAAACAGTACCCTCTGGGTAAATGCCATAAAACCTTATACCAGTGCCCCAGATACAGGTAAGTCACAGGTAAAAGTATCTGAGCTGAAATAGATAAACCCCAAAATAAACATAGATAGCCAACAGATAAACTATAGATAAGTATGGGTGAACACTAAATAAGCCACAAATAAAGACAAATGAACAACAGGTGAAATAATAGCAACAGGGGGTCCCAGCAGAGCCCTAGGACTGTACTCATCTACTAATTTATAACATGAGAGTTCACAAAATATAAGGCATGACGTCACACCACTTATGGCCCAAGAACCCCAAAGATAAACTCAATCCCGAGGGGAAACTCCAGTGCCCTTGGGCTTTTCCCAAGCCCTACAAAGAAGCTGGTAACTTTAGGGGGGCCGTCTCAGTGGGACCTCCCCTTTCAGGAGCCCTTAACTAACCGCGGGGACTCCCCCTCCCGTGTGGGAATCCTCTTTTCCCTGCAACTCACGGCTCCCAGGCCTGGAGGGTGGTCCTCATCTTCTGTGCCAGGCTGCTCTCTCACCTGCAGTGGACTTTGGAGGGGTCACTGTCCCCTGGAACAGGGCTCCGCTATGCAGGGCTTCTGGGGCCTCTGTTTGCTGGCTCAGTAGCCCAATCACTGTCTGGATCTCTGGACTCAACCTTTTGCTATGGGTCAGAGGCCTGGGCTGCCTTGTGCAGCACCAGGCTCGGTCCGCTCCCGGACCCCCTGTGCAGCACCTCCTGCACCAAGCTCCAGGCCTCATTCCAGTGGTTGAGGACCTGAGCTGCCCAAGTGCTCCAAATGTCCTACTCCATACACTGTCCTGTGCACCGTGTCTCTGTCCACATGCCAGAAGTTGCACACCTGAGCTGCCTCATGCAGCTCCCAGGGTCTGGACACCGTGTGCTGTGCTGCATACCGAGAGCCTAGCTGCTGGAGCCGTCCACCATTCCCCTCGGATGGAGGTCTTCAGGGGCGCTTCTGGGCTACTGCTTCACCGTGCTGAGCAGCTCTCCCCAGCTTTTCTAAGGCTCGCTCTTCTCTCTTCTCTGTCCCAGATGTGTTCCTCTCATGCTGGGCATGCAGCTCCTTTTATATGCCCCAGGGCTCCGCCCCTGAAGTCTTCCCGACCTGAGCGCTGCAGTCTTCAGTCAGGTCCGTGGGGGGTGGGGGAACTCCCCCCCCCCCCAGGAAGGGGGCATGACTGAACTCCTTTTGCTGCCTCCTGATACACTTCCAAAGGATAAAATTAAAAGGCCAGATTCTACTCCATTGACATCCGGGACCACTCTGCCCACTGGCAGCTCACTCTCCCCTCCCTGCTGCCAGGAAGGGAGGTAAGTCCGTGTGTGCACAACACAGGGGTTTAATTGGGCCTAAATTGAAGCAGTGTTTTTAAAAACCCACTGCTTCAATTTAGGGCAATCATTTCGTCTACACATGCCCAAAAGACTGTTCTGAACCAGTCCGAATCATGCTATGTGTCCTCCTCTGTAGTTGTTCCCCTTCCCTGAGCATATTGTGTAGCTCATCCCAAGTTATTTGCACTGTGCACATTATTTCTTGAGCACAGATATAAGATGTATCCCAGGCTCACTTGTGGGGGCCTTCTAGGAAAAGGTCTGAAGATTTCTTTCCTTTCCTTCTGGGCCCATCTCTAATTGTGGGTTGGAACACGGGACCAGATCAGGGGGTTAGAATGGGATAGTGGGGCTGGACCATAGGTCCAGATAATTATAGGATTGCTGCTGCTGCCAGATGTGCTGTACTTAAGGCCGCAGCTCATGGGTAAGTTCCAAGCATGCTTCAGGAACAACTGAGTTAGGAGGCAAGCGGAGGCGGGGGGGGTGGGGGGTCAACCTCATATTCCTGACTGAGCTTCCAGTTAGGCTGGCCTGAGGCCACAGGGTAAGCTGAAGAGTTTTCAGTGTATGTAGTTGGCATATATAGGCTCAAGGATGACCTTAAAGTTGACCCAAACTATAAATGTCGACAGGCATATTGAATTGTGATCTATTCCTATAGAAAATAATATGAACAAAGCATCCAAGTAGGAACATATTGGAACCATGAAATGAACAGCAGTGCAAAAATCCATTCACTGTCATAGCACTTCCTTCTTTCCTCATAGTTATCCATTTACAGTAGGCACATGGGAAAGTTCAGAATATTGTTCTTTTCATTTCTTCAGCCTAATTTTTTTCCTCCACGTGTAACAGATTCAACAAATATCAAAAAAACAAAACAAAACCAAAAATCTCTAGCTCCCTTACAATGACTGCCTGAAATCAGCAGCATGGTACGAGGGGTGGGAAAATTCATAACTGTCCGAGCTGTTGAACAAGTAGGAGGATGGCAAGCAATATATATATATCTATATATAGATATAGATATAATATTTTATAATAAAGAAAATAATCATAAAGGCTTTTGAAAAAGATGCAGATTTCATTGTCTTCAAACAGCTCTTTGTCTACTGCAAGTCCTGTTAGCCAGCCATTTAGTTAACTGACGTATTGATCGTGCTTGTCACATGTCCTTTGTCTGTCAGGAACAAGGGAAGGTGCTGACCCTTCACAGGAAACTGTAGTGACAGGTCTGTAATTTGATAATCGCTTGTTCAGGAAAGATTTCACTTTGTTCCCTGACGTAAACTCCAACTACTTCGTTTCCTTTGATTTTTTGATAATGCCAACCTCAACCTCCTAAAAGCTTTAAAGCTTGATAACGAAACATGATTCCTTTTTGTATTTTATTTTCCAGCTTCATTTCAATTGAATAGGAGGTTGGGAAATTATTTTTTTGTTTCCTCTTGATTTCAATTTTGATTGGAGCCACAGACAAAACTCATGGGGGGGCAGTGATTTGTCAAATTGCTGATTTTACATCGAGTAAAACTGCTTTTCAGCCCTTTCAGGCATCTCATCTCATGTCCAGATTTCAAAGGCTTTTGTTCCTCACAATGCCTCTGCTTTTTGTTGTTGTCTAGTTTTATCACGGTAGCAACGTAGCAATTAGAGTCTCCTTGCACTACTCTAGGTTTGTTTCAGGAAGGCATTCCTATTCACCAAAGACACTTCAACATACTTAAGTCCATCTCCTATTTGGAAACCAGTTGAACACAGGGCCATGCTTTTAAGCACTGTTTCAGCATAAGGATTTTCTCCTGATCCATAGCCTTTGATAGATGCTCAGATGCTACAGCAGGGCTGGGCAAAATGTGGCCCGCAGGCTGGATGCAGCCTACCAAGCCATTCTATCTGGCCCATGGGGCCCCTAAAAAATTTAGAAAATTAATGTTTATCTGCCCCTGGTTGCCTTGTCATATGGCCCTCGATGACTTGCCAAAACTCAGTAAGTGGCCTTCAGCCTGCCCCTGTGCTACAGTGATAGATGTGGTACATGTACCTATGTGGATCATCAGCTAAGCATGGTACAGGGTCTTCTCAAAGTTGGAAGGGACTGAATCTGAAGACTGTTTCAGCTTTGCCAGCCGGGCTTATACATTTACTGAGGCCCAGCGATCCAGTGGCAGAACCTAGACACTTTTTGCTTGAAATGGGAAATTATCAAATCACAAAGAAAGAGGACACTTCTGTGCATATCTGGTTCCTCTAAAGAGTTTCCCAAGCAAAAATTAATAGTTATTGATAAAAATCAGTCTTCCAGCATCTCTTCCTATGTTATTAAAATAATATCATTCATAAAAGCTTTGATGCTATAATACAGGTAGGCATCATTCTGTGATGAACAAGACGGTCACTTTTCCAGATTTTTTGTGCTTTTGGGTTCGGATCTGAAGTAGTTATCAACTTCATCTCACCATATCCAATCTGCAGTCATCATATTCTGAGATTGCACACTCCTGTCGTAGAAGGGCTACAGCAAAAACCATGCCCTTGATCTACCACCTTGGATGGTTGCTCTTTCCTTCGCCCTTTCTTTAGACTCCCCCACACTATAGTCCTGAGGCAAATTGCTTAAGTATCTTGATTTGGCTTTTGTCAACCCCATTTTTCTGCTTTCATGCAAACCCTGTTTTTCTTTCTCTCTGAACTGAGTAGTTTGTGCAATGTCAGGTTGAACACATAATGATTTAATAGGAGGCAGGGTGTCTGATGTAATGGCTTACATTTCTAAAACCCCACAGTCTGTAGTTCCCAGAGGATGTTTTATAGTGCCACTGGCCCTTGACTCTACAGTCTTTGGCAATGCTGCTATGTCTACAAGGCATAGCTTCCTATGAGGTGAGGCACATTTAAAGCAACTGATTGGCAACGGTGTTCAGCTCTGATGTCAAGGTAATGGCATGTTATTAGAACAGACAACAAAATAATCTGGTGCCAGTAATTTAAAGCTCTACAGCTTCATACCTGATCGTAATTGATTTTGGAAGATAGGCTCTTTGGCTGGGATACAGCTGTTTCTCACTGGATTTCTTTAGGCTTTCTGGGTGCCTGTAGAGGTGCTGGGAGGCTGCTCTGACGTGCTGTAATTACAGCACGTCAGAGCGGACTTGATTAATCAAGTCTGCTGGAGTGTGCCAACTACTGTGCTCCAGCCAACCTCAGCATCTCGTGTACCAGCATCCCTCCACTTGTTCGATGAGCTTTAGTTAAAGCACTCCCACCACCATTTTGAAGCACAGGGGTACTGATACATGTGATGCTGCAGTGCTTTAATTAGAGCAGCTCTTGGAGCTGGTCTATTTAAACAGCGGTCCTCCAACCCCTGGATCATGTGTAAAAATTCCCACTTGTGTGACTTAATCCTATAGGTTTCTTTTGAGGAGCCTAGCTTAAATGTTATCCTAAATCCCTGCCTTGTTTTGTTACTTTCCATTGCCCCAGCAACCTTCAGTGTGAGGGTTGCAGCCCCTCTAATCAGTGTAAGCATTCAC
>NW_017728906.1:195294937-195341968 GCF_001723895.1 Crocodylus porosus
GCAAGCTGTGCCTGGTACCTCGAGGTGTGTAGAAAAGCCATTTAAAGCTGTGTCTGTGTCCGAATCACTGATTCTCTGAATCGGCATCGAATCTTCAGATGCAGGCTAACTGAATCAGGGACAGCGATCCAAATCAAGGAATTGAATCGTTATCCCTGATTCGGGCTGAATCCAAATCCGAATCGAATAGGGCCCACTTTGCACACCCCTACTAGTAAGACCCATGAGAGGTCATCTATTTGACCTCCCCTGCTCAAGGCAGGCTCATTGCTGTCCCAGGCATCTCAAGTAAATGTTTGTTTAAAAACTTGCAATGAAAGGGAGCCTGATATAACTCCCACCCATCACAGGAGTAGTTATCCCTGTAGTATCTGAGTTTTTAAGGACTGTGTAAGGACTAATATCATTTACAGCAGTTCAAATCGGGTATAATGTATTATGTCAAGGTAGAATTTATGGTGTAAGTGAGACTGGAAGTGGATCTTACATTTCCAAGAGAATCACTAATATCACTGGCAAATAAGGTATTACATAGTTTATTCTAAGTCATTTCAGTATATAATGAGTTCACATCAGCCCTCTTGGGAGTATGAAGAAAATATGGGAAAAGGATAAGCTGTAGAGGTGTGTTGTCCTCAATGTCACCTCAGTGACTGGATATTATTGTATGTTTATAGTTATGTTAAAAATAATACTCTGCATTTTTATACCTCTTTTTTTTCTGAGGAATTTAAAGTGTTTACTGATCTTAGTGAAGCCTAACAACCTGAGGTAGAGATACATTAGTATTCACACTTTATAGTTTGGGAAACTGAGGCACAGACACATGAGATGACTTGCTGAAGATCACATAAGCAATCAGTGGCAAGCACTGGAGGTGACTCCAAGCCTTATGCAACTTTTTTGCTAACGTTAGTGCAAAACACATTATTTATTTCCCCCCTGTCTTCCCCCTTTTCATTTTATTTAAATAGATTTTCCTGAATAGACCTCCCTCCCCATCTACCAAGGTGCAGTCTGCTTTCCTGGAATATGCCTCCCCCCCTCCCCACTTCTTCAGAGAGTGAATAAAGTAAAGCCAGTCATACACATGAGCCCTCTTACAACCTCACCCTCTTAGGGTCCATACAGATGTTTGGGAGGTTAGATTAGGTAAAAAATGGCCAGCCTATCTAACTTAGTTCAGCCATGTCTGGGGGTGGGAGGAGTTGGAGGGGCTAAAAATAGCCCCCAGTAGGGGAAGGAGACTCCTCCCCCCAATCCCACCAACCCTCTTGCAGACCCTGCAACTGCAACCCCCTGCATGATTCCTCCAGCTCCCTGGGTGCTACTAGTCTATCCATCCCACTCACCCCTACCCCAATTTATTTAAGATTGGGCTCCTGGTACCTATCACATCATCACTGATTTAGATCAGACGGCCCTTTTTACCCAATGTAACCTCCCAAACATCTGAGTGTAACATCTGTATGCACCCTTAGGATACGTCCCCTCAAGCACACGCATGCAGGGGCACATCTTTCCCATAGGACAGATAGCAGCGATGCGTATTTATGCCGCTGCTATCTGTCCTCCAGCACACCCTATATGCACCCTCCGGCTCACAGCAAATTGACACAAGTGACGTAGGGGAGGCTGGGGCCAGCACGTCTGCTCTTGTGGACGTGGCCTTAGTGTCTATTGGTACGCTTTAAATAATGGGCCGTTTTATTCTGAATGCAGCCCAGCTCTGGTGCTGTGATGTTGAGAAGCTGTGTCAACTATGGGTGGCACTATGTAGTAATTCTTTAATTATTAAGAAAAATATGCCTCATGGAGCCATAGAGACCAGCATGAAAGGAGTCAGTGAATGTAGTTTTCAGCAGAAAAAAATGGAGCAGATTAACTTAAAACAAGCCCAGTGGGTGATACGTGATACACTGAGTTCTCAGTGTCTTTAATTCTATATATATAGATGTATTTTTACACATCTGCTGATTTCATTCCCACAGCTCTGCTCTGACAGCACCGCCAGCTCCGGCTGTCCTTGCACTCTGATAATTACCTAGTAGCCTGTTCTGTAGGTCCCTCACAGCTTGCCACCTTTGCTTTCTTTGCTCTGATCAGAAAAAGCAGTGTCACAGCAGCCTTAGGTCATGTTTGAACTTACCACTGTCCATTTTCCTTTTCAGTGATGTTCACTAGTTATTCCTCCTGTAGTACATGAGTTCAAGGTTGGATTTAAGATAAATAAAAATGCAAGCCTCAAAGACTAGCCATTGACTCAGGTTCCAGTCTGAATTTTGGCCAAGTTAGGGGAGGCTTGGAAATGACGGTCTCCACTGTGGCTAGTAACCCAGAAGTTCAGAGGGACTGGACAGACAACATATTTACACTGGTGGGAACTAAAGCAGACAAACAAATAACTACCCTAGAGAGCTGCACGAGGTAGGTGGGTAGTACCGAGTCTTGCTGCTAGGCAGGTAAGAGAGGGTCCACAATACTTACGTTGAGGACCGTTATTAGATGTTCCCCAGGGTAATTTTGCACCAGGTTTAAGTTAGTTGCACAGTATCAAGCTATAGTGGCCACTCCTCATCTACACTGGTGTAAAGGCTGAATGCACTGGAGTAAATATGTCATATATTTAAGCCCTCCACTTCATGGCTCCATGACGCTGAACTAGAAATTTCATGTGCAAAGCCTCTTCTGAGATTTTCATGCAGCACAGCTGGAAAGACCTAGAGTCATTCTCCAAATGTTCTGGCCAGGACGTGGAAGGAAGTTCCTTCCAAATAATATATATATATGTTGTATGTTGATGAATATATATTATGAATTATATATTATATATATTATGCTGATGTCAAATAGTACCATGTGCTGTCACTATTTCTTTGTCTTACAGTGAGAGAACCAGGTCAAGGGCATAAGATCCTTCTCTCGGAAGTCACTGCAAACCTAAGCTTAGCCTCCCTGGAAAAGGAAGAAAAAAACCCAAAACTTATTTTAAATATATATATTGGCCATTTCCTTTGCCCACCGCCGCCTAGGGCACCAAGATCATTAGTTATGCCTCTGCTTGCATTTCTGTGTGGTGCCTACCATCTACTTCTTGTGAAGTATTCAGGCGATTCTTTGAAATCTGCTAAACTGCTGCCTCAACAATATGTCATGGCAGTGAGTGCCACAGGTTAGTAACTTAATAGTTTTTACCTTCTAGCCTTTAGAAGTCCCTTGAATGTTCCCTTCCTAGGTACTTAAAAAAAAGGGATAGGTTGCATCTTAAATCAATTGAAATTCCCTGCCAACATCATAGTGTGCATTACTGGCTTCCAGAAAAAGCATGGATTTCAAAAAATGTGATTTGTTAATATATAGACATTTTCAGCTTGCTTGGTTTTTGCTTTGCTTTCCCCTTCCATTTTCTCCATCTGACTCTAAGTAAAAGAAAAGTTCCAATTTGTAAATTTAAGGAAAGGTACTACAAATGGTATATTGTAAGCACCAACCCATTTCTGAAAAAAAAATTGTTGGATTTTAATAAATGCCCATATTGGAAACTCATCCAAAGTAGGGCTATGCAACCATTCTGCTTCTGCTCGTACGGCACCTCCAAGCCTGGCTGGCCCTTTCACTCTGATAATTACTGAGCAGTTCATTTTGCGGGTATCTCACAGCTTGCCACCTTCATTTTCTTTGCTTCTGCTCAGAAAAGCATTGTTAAAGAAGCAGCCTTAGGTCTTCTGCTCCTGAAATCTTATGTACTCAACTGAAAGTCAGAAATACTGGGAGCTATACTCATGCCCAAACATCCTACATTCTCTCTTACTTCTGTTCATCATTACATTTTCTGCTTACCAAGTAATGAATGGGAAAAGTTGAGGCCTTTAGTGGACTTCTTTGATTCTTCTTCCAACTCAGGTTGTAGGAAGGTTTGCTCGGGGTCATTTCCTGAGTGTTTATGGTTGCAATTATATACATTTTTATTCTGGGTGAGCTGAAAAAGCTGCATCAAAAACAGAGGCCTTGAAGAATGGCTTCAGGTCCACAAGATTTTGGATTAGTCTAAGCTTCCCTGGAAGTTCATTCAGCAGCCTGCTACCATCCAGTAAGAATATCTTCTCTACACACAGGGTCATTCCTGGCCTTTCTAATCTATGTAGTTTCAGAGAAGCGCACCTGTCTTGGAGGCTTACAGATGGAGAAGCAGCCTTTAAGGCAGTTGGTACCTAATTTACGAATGGCTCTGATAAGCAAGATTAAGGCATTAAACAGCACAGCCGGGCTTGGAGCCAGAAGAAAGTCAACCTGATGGGGTAGGTGAGAAGCATATTTTATACCTGCTGAAACTTTTCCCTTGTTTTTGACATTCAGTAATAAATTCCTTAAATGACAAATGCATATGGCATGGTCTCTTTATGGAAAAGGAGCAAAAGGAGCTTCCTTAGAGAGCTGGAAGTGGAAAAAGGAGGTATTTTCAGCCTATGTTTTTTGTTCCTGGTCTGACTTGCAGGTGGGTTAGCTGTACATCTCTTATACTTCCCTTCACAATAGCCTTCTTTTACTGGGGCAAGGGTCCACTGGTTGGCAGGGACCCTCAATCTCCACCCTCAAATCCTCCATCTAATCTGAGATCAACAGGGCTTCTTGCTCAGTTGCTTTGCCTTAGTGGGTTTTATTCTTTATGGGTCACTTTCCAGAGACAAAGGGCTAAGAATATGTCTATTCCCTTCAAACTATCTGTTATCCAAGTTCTACTTATTTCTTTATCTATTGCTTTATTAAAAGGCCACATCTTTAGTAATTTATCTGCATGAACAGTTATTTGTCTAGAAAACCACAGGCACTCCAAGAACTCCTTTTTCACATTTAGATGATAAATACTTCCACATGGTTTAAAAATAATATTGCTGTACCATAAAAAGTCCAAAAAGCTGCCTTCCCTCTATTTATCTAGTCAGCAAGAATGCTGCAAATAATTTAGTCAAGAAGAATAACCTGTTTAGGCCACCTCAAAATTCAATCTACATGAAGGAAAGTATACTTATAGGTCATTACATCACCCACATTTGTTCAATATAGGGCTTTGAAATACATACAGAATCAGATTCTGGTTTATGGGTTTTCTTTTCCTCCAATATATCTAGCAGATTTATTATAGTGAGCAATCTGGCCCTGACAAGTGAGACGGGGTAACTTAATACCTCTACTTCATCTTTAATTTTGAGGAAATCTCTGAATTTTGACTGTTTACAATGAATTTAATTGAAGTGTCAGGGCTGCTTTTATGTTAAAAATGTAGACTTTTTAATACCAAGATACGTTTTCCCTTACTAAACCACATTGCTAACCATTTCCTTTAGGATTTTTTTCCCCTCTTTGTACCTGAAAAGTTAACCGGGCCTGCAAAACGGTTATATTAAGCTTTGAAAAGCTTTATTAAGCAAAATAAATATTAAGAGGTTAAGAAAAATAGGAAGCGCTAAACGTATGGCTTGCAACAGGCTGGGTCCAGCCTCCGGAGCTGCTCCATCCAGGCCACCGGACTAGGGAAGTTTTGGGTAAGGCTGGGGGCTGTGGCTTGCCACAGCATTTGGGGTCCTTTGGTTGATGGTCACGGCCAGTGGATGCAAGGAGCAGGTTGCTGCTTGGCTTGTCTCCATCACCTCCACCATGGCAAGTGGCTATTTGCCTCACCTCCTAAGCTGCCACCACTACAATTGCTGCTGCTGCCACCACTCCATACCTTAGGCCAGATCCAGCCGCAAGCAGCTCTGCAGTCCAGATGCAACCCAGGGCATGGGTTGAGTTTGGCAGCCCTGCATTAGCTGAAATGCATGTAACCCTGTAGTATCTGCATTTTACAGATAAAGGGAAGCAAATAGAGTTTTACCAACTTGCAAAAAGTTACACAACCCTTGCTTCATAGATGTTTCATATCTATTTCGGGAAAGCAAATGAGAGCATGCTTGAGCAGGGGCCTGGGCAGGGCATGCAAGTAATAAATCTCTAGAAATGACAAATCTTGTGGAAGTTTGCCCCCTTTTAAACTGCAGTAAATTGTCCATATGTCCATACCTTTGTTTTCAGTGTGAAGTGGGCATGTGTGTAAGTGCTTTGTCTTCCCACTCCAATATCAGGGGAGGGGGGTGGCATTTTTATTCAAGTCTGAGTGTGACTTCGTTAACAAAATGTTGTGGTAAAATAAGTTTCCCTCTCATTTTGACTAAAGCAGGGAATATCTCTAGTCAGTTATATCCAAATTAGACATATTACTTGGTTTTGGTCAACAGCAATGAAGAGACATCCATTTAGGCTCATTACAATATAAAACACAGTAAATCTCCCCCTCTCTCCTGCTCTTACCCTTCTAAGTCAAGTGTTTTTGGTCTATCTCTTCAAGTACATGCACAAATAAATTATAAAGTATATCCCTGGTATGGTTGATGCATTAGGTTTTTGTATGTGTTTATAGTAAGAGGCTTGCAAACATGTTTTGCTTCAGAGAAAGGATCAGTATCCTGAAAAAAATTCAAAAAATATTTTTTTAAACAGATAAAATAGGAAAATCAGGAGGGAAAAGGCAGCGAGCGGACTATTAAATACTCAGTTTACCTAAAAATTTTTGCTAGGAGGGCCTTGGTTGTTTTTCAGTCATTCTTAAACCGTAGCACATACCTAATCACTCATGACCAAAGCCCCAGGATCCCCATCACACTGTGCCTGCAGAATTGCTAAACTGCCAAGGCCTCTGAGCAAACCAAAGCATTTTAAACCTTTGAAGCTCACGAGCGTCTCTTTAGACCAGCGTTTGTCACAAGCTCAGTTAATAACCGTGGCTGATTGTGTAGCACCGTGGGACCTTGTTCCCGGGGGGGAAGGGAGTGGAACTGGATTAAGAAAGAGAGGAAAGTAAAGAATGTAGAAGGTAGTAGTTTGGTCTGCTAAGAAACATAAAATAATTTAATACCCTTTTTAAAAGAGAAAACTCCTCCTAACGTTACTTAGTCAGTCACTTTGTTTCAAGTCATGTCAGTATCATTGTTTAAAATCCTTTTAGGTAAGATCTCCCGCCCCCGCACTTCTCTCCCTGTCAACTGACACCTGTCAAGAAAGACTTGCAGAGGGAAGGGCTGTTCTTTAAGAGGAATTTAAATAATGTTGATGCACTGCTTAGCGATATTCTGGAGACTCTCGTCTTTTTTTCTAATGACTCCCTTCTGTGACCTTCATGAGCTTATGCAATACCATGGGAAAACAACTGGGGAAATACAATAACAACTTAGCTGGCTGGTAATCATTTGCTTTCATTTACTAAGAAGCAGCAATGTATGAGCGGCTGGATAATATTAAATTATTTAACTTGTCCTGGATAAGATATATAAAATATTGATATATATATATATATAAATATATATAAAGATATTGTAACAGTGTTGGGTTTGTCAACAGGAATATCAGTTGCTTCATGTGCTGGATGCAGGGACATGTCAAACATGCTGCTGCCAGACATAAGGGATTGCTGATGGTTTAATTAATACCTTCAGTAATGATCTAAAAGAGGGGTTAGGTTATTTAGAAGGCACTAATGAAAACCAGAAAAGAGTGGGGCGGGAGGAGACCGGGAGAATTACAAAAAAAAAAAAAAAAAAAGTAAGTAGCCAAATGAGATTCATCCTGGGGAAAAAATGTAAACTAATTCATCTGGGGAAAAACACTCTTTTCAAATGAAGGAAAAGAAAAACACCATGGGGTGCCATGGTACAGCAAATTAGACATGAATTTGCAACATGATGGGGTTCTGTATAGCCTCGGTAGGACCGCACCTGGAATTGTGCAGTAATTTCTAGAAACCATATTATAAGACAAAAGTTGCTTGAAAACACATCCTTCTACTGACCTCCAGCATGCCATCGGCAGCCCTACAAAATAGGCTATGTTCAGAGAAGGGAAACCAAAGCAATCTGCAAGCTGGGGAGACTAGTTTGCAGGATAAGAATGGCAGAGTTAAATATTCATGGCCTAATTAAAAGACAAAGGTTTTCTGATCACTGTGATCTATTAGAGTCTGGAATGATCTGCCAAGAGAAATGTTTAGTTTCCCATTCAAGAGCAGGCTAGACAGACACCTGGCTGGGCCGGTTATGAGAGGTGATTAGCCGTGTTAATCTGAAGTCTGTCAGAAGGCAAGGTAGATATCTTTCATGAAATTACATGCAGATATTACATTTAGCTCAACCTAACTTGGGTTAAGTCAATCTACGTGCCCATCTATGCAGATATCTGTGGGGGCTAAATTGGGCAAAAAATGGCAGGCCCAGTCTGAATTCGGTCACCTGGGGCGGTGAACTAAGTTAGATTGGAAGTGGGTTAGCCCAATCTAGTGAACGTCTGTACACATTCAGTGCACAGCCCCAGAGCTGGGAAAGCCCAGCCACTCACCCCAGCATGAGGCTGCACTCTTTCAATCCCCCTAAACCCTGACTAGGCTATATTTAACACCCCATCCTCCCTACCCTTGGATAGACCCCCTCCATAGACCCCACCTCCCTGATCCCTCCAAAGCCCCGCTGGACCTACCAATCCTGTGGACCCAATAGCTCCCATCAATCCTGGCCACCCTTTCCGACACCCTGAGTTACTTGCACCGGATTCCCCAAGCAACTTCTGGCACCAGTGAACATATACACAAGCTACTCCTGATGTATGATCACAGTAAGGCTTTTATTAAGCTACATGATCATAGATTGGGGCAGTGAACAACAGCATGTACCCTTGTAGACTAGCTAAATAAAATACATATAGAGAGAGTGCAAGAATCCATGACAGCACACGTTGTCATATGCCCAAGTTCATTTCATCACATGCTATGGAAAGGGGTAATTTAATTAAGGATGGTTCTGCCTTAATCATTGGACTAGGTGACCTAGGGAGATCCCTTCCCTTCAGTGATCCTATGATCACTGAAAAGCAGCCACCCATATAGGAAAATGAGCTATCCATTATCATCTGAGCTATCAAACAAAAATAAAATCATAGACTCATAGAAAATGGGAGTTGGAAGAGACCTCAGGAGGTCATCTAGTCCAACCCCCTGCTCAAACCGGGATCACCCCCAATTGTATCATCCCAGCCAAGGCTTTGATTAACCAGACTTTAAAAACCTACAAAGATGGAGATCCCATAACCTCTCTGGGTAGCCTGTTCCAGTGTTTTACTCCCCAGTTTGTGAGAGATTTGTTCCTATATCTAACCTAAACTGCCCTTGCTGCAAATTAAGACCATCGTTCCTTGTTCTGTCATCTGCCACCAGTGAAAAAAAATCTAGCTCCATCCTCTTTGTAACCATGCTTTAGGTAGCTGAAGGCTGATACTAAATCCTCTCTGTCTTTTCTTCTCCAGACTAAATAAGCCCAGCTCCTTCAGCTTCATACGATAACATAAGTTGTTGCATCAGGATGATGTAAATATTCTAGGCTCGACCTATTTTCTCATTTCTTTAGTTCCTCTTTCTGGTTCCTCACCCCGCCACCCATATAGAAGAACGATGGTATTTATGTGAGTTTCCATTCTTGTTACTGGCAATAGGGACTTCTGTCTAAAATCTGGAATGGAAAACAAGAATTTGTATTTTATTTCTGGCTCTTCTTAGATTCAGAGCTTGACTTGGTACACATCAGTTGACCTTTCTACACTTCATTCTACCAGTGTGAAAAGGTGGAAACAGGAGTGGGAATATGGTGTTTTTTGAGGGGAAATGAATCTGTTTTACAGCAACTTAAGGTCTTCAAATGAGAGCCTTAGCAAATTTTACATTATATTTCATAATTGTCATGCCTGCAGAATGAATTACTGAACTGCACGCCACTTCCAGGTCTCTTTACTTGAATAAAAAGAATGTACAGGAGGGAAAAAGGAATAGTGTTTTGAGCACGTTTTTGGGTGTCACCCAAAGTTGCAGACAAGCCAAAATATTCGGGCAGACACCGCTCTGGCACTCTGTCTGCGCTGTGTGAGTGACAATTCACCTCCATCCTGTTCTGCATGTTTGGCAGTAGCCCTGGAATATTCAACTCCCGACTCTCTCCAGAGCAAAGGAGGCCAATAGTGCAGAAGTGTGCCAGACAGTGCAGCTCTGTGATGCAAGGGAGAATGGATTACATTTGTACCATTTTCCTTTCTCAGTGCACTCTTTGATGACAATGAATTTATGCTGGGCCATTTCCTGGTCTATCCATCTTTGTCAGAAGAATGAAGTTTCAAAACTGTAATGACTCATGCAGTCTGGGAGAGATAATACTAGCCTGGGTTACTTTGACTTTATCACTCTGCTATAATTCGGTTTAATGCGCAATTCCTTCCACTTGGGTTTCAGCCTCACCCACTTTGTGAGAAACGTAGGCCAGTATTTTCCAGTGCCAGTTTCTGGAATTATTCAATCCCTGAAGTCTGATTTTAGAAGTGTCAGTCACCAAACTTATTGCTGTTTACTTTACATGCCTTCACCAATTTGGACCACGTTGTACAAGGCACTGTATCAACATGTAGTCAGAGATAGACAAATGTATCAACACGTAGTCAGAGATAGACACCATGTCTACTTGTGCAGCAGACTGCACAGTTGTTACTTTGCAATCATTTACTGTGTATAAGGAAGTTGCTACTGTGCATACACAAGTACAATAATAGCTCCGTTAACCGGCACCTTACAAGCCATCATGTAAAGTAAAGTGAAACCAGAAGTGCCCACCATAGCACTTCTGGTTTCTCTGAGCCCCCAAAGGTCGGGCCAAAGCAGCTTGTGCTGCTGAGCCCCTACAGCCCAGGGGCATAACAGGCTGTGTGGGGCCTGCCTCCCTGTTCTGCAGGGCCCGCGGGAGGGTCAGTGATGTGGCAGGAGGGTTGGCAATGCCCCGATGCAATGGGAAAAGCGGCAGCCTGAACAGGCAAAGACGCCTGTTCAGCCTCTCAATTAACTGGCATATTTTGTTATCTGGCACCCCACATTCCCAGGGGATGCCGGACAACAGAGCTTTTACTGTACTAAGTGACTGCACACCAGGCCTGTGCGAAACAGCTAGTATCTGCTTTGAATTGGGATTTGGGGGACAGTGATTCAATTCAGTGATTTGAATCACTGTCCCAAATTGATTCAGATGAATCTGATTCAGCTCCTGCGGAATCAGCTGAACCTCCAAATCATGTAGGCCCATCCCTCATCCACTCTCAATGGCTCCCCGCCCTGTTCCAGCTCCTGGCACTTTGGAAAGAAAAGTCTGGCAGCTGCCAGGTGGGGGCGAGGGCGATCCCCACTGCCCCTGCCACATGGGGGGCTCTGCCATGAGTCCCCTGACTGCCTCACTCTCCCAGCCCCACTCATGGTTGCCTTGCCCACCCCAGCTCCTGGCCCTAAAAAAAAAAACAACAAAAAATGCCCCGAACTCACTGGCTGCTGCCAGGTTGGGGGAGGGGGGCAATCCCCACTGCCACATGCTGCATGGTGGGCTCTTCCCCAAGCCCCCAGAAGATGTACACCTTGCTGGGGTCATTTGGCCCCAGTACTCTTTCCCGCCATGGCAGGGGGTCGGACTAGGTGATCTGCTCAGGTCCCTTCTGACCATAGAAACTATGAAACTATAAGCCCTAAGGCCACTGCAGGAGTGAGTGAGTGTGGGTTTTTTTGTTTTTTAAAGGGTCAGGAGCTGGGGTGGGCGGGGGCCGCCAAGCGGGGGGTGGTGCTGGGAGAGCAGGAAGGAGTCAAGGGGTTCATGGAAGAGCCCCCCATGGGGAGTCAGGAGCAGCCAGTGACTGGAGGGGGTTTTTTAAACAACCATGAACCGGAGAGGGCAGGGCAGCCATGGGGGGAACTGGAAGAGTGGGTGGGGGTCAGGGGAAGCAGGCAGGGGATGGGGCCTGGCAGAGGCCCCCTGTGGTCCCCTACCCCCTCTTCCAGCCCCACCTCCCCTGCCCCCTACTTACCAGCATGGAGTCGTGGTCCAGATCCCTGCTGCAGCCAACGAGTGCTGAAGACCTCTGAATCCTTTCTAAATCAATTTGGGGAGCTTCAAGTCAATTCAGACCTTTTAACTGATCCCCTGATTTGATTCGGATTTGGAGATTTGGCCACCAAATTGGGCTGAATCTCTTCCAAACGAATCAGAATCCAAAACTTCACACAACCCTACTGCACAGTACCATCACTACGCAGTTTTTGCCTGATGCTACTGCGGAGTAGCTAATTATTACTGTGCAGTAGCATAGCTGCATGCTTAGTGCCTGGCAATGCTACTGCATGGTAGCAATGAGCTCCAGCACAGTAGCTCAGTGCTACTTCAACATAGAATCTCACGTAGATGCACCTAAACTGTGAGAGACAAGATGGGTTGTTATCCCCATTTAATGTTGCAGCACTGATGCACAGGGGGCCAGGAGGCTTGTCTGATGTTACCCAGGGTGGTTGTGGCAAAAACTAGAAAGGTACTGCTTTTCTCTGAATACGGAACTAGTGCCTTAACACTTAGGAAACTGTGGGACCTAAATTCTTGGCAGAGAAGAAAGTGATTGGGAACAGTCAGCATGGCTGCCCAAGCTCAAGTCATGCCTGACCAACCTGACTGCCTGCTATGATGAGGTGACTGGCTGTGTGGATGCAGGCAAGGCCATGGATGTGATATATCTTGACTTTAGCATGGCTTTTGATGTGGTGTCTCACAAAATTCACGTAAGCAAGTTAAGGAAATATGGGTTGGATGAATGATTGTAAAGTAGATAGAAAGTTGGCTGGATCATCAGGCTCAATAAGTAGTGATCAATGGCTCGATGTTTAGTTGACAGCTAGTATCAAATGGAGTGTCTCAGGAGTTGGTCCTGGGGTCAGTTTTGATCACTGTCTTCATTAGTTACCTGGAAATTGGCATAGAGTGCACTCTCATCAAGTTTGCGGATGACACCAAGCTAGGGAGAGTAGTAGATATGCTGGAGGGTAGAGCTAGAATTCAGAGTGATAAATTGGAGGATTGGTCCAAAAGAAATTTCATGAGATTCAATAAGGACAAGTGCAAAGTCTTGCACTTAGTATGGAAGAAGCCCATATACTGCTACAGGCTTGGGATTAACTGGCTAAGCAGCAGCTCTGCAGAAAAGGAAATGGGGGTTACAGTGGACAATAAGCTGAATATGCACCAGCAGTGTGCCCTTGTTGCCAAGAAGGATAATGGCATCCTGGGCTGCATTATTAAAAGTGTTGCCAGCGGATCGAGGGAAGTGATTATTCCCCTCTATTCAGAGGGGACGTCTGGAGTACTGTGTTCAGCGTTGGGTCCCCTACTACAGAAAGGATGTGGACAAGTTGAAGACAGTCCAGCAGAGGGCAACAAAAATGGTGAAAGAGCTGGGGAACATGACTTGGGAGGAGAGACTGAGAAAACTGGGCCTATTTAAGCTAGAGAAGACAAGACCAAGAGGGGATAAATAGCAGCCTTCAACTACCTGAAAGGGGGTTTGAAAGAGGATGGAGCTGGACTGTTCTCAGTGGTGGCAGATGACAGAACAAGGAGCAACGGTCTCAAGTTGCAGCAAGGAAAGTTTAGGTTGGATATTAGGAAAAACTTTCTCATTTGGAGGGTGGTGAAGCACAGGAATGGGTTACCTAGAAAGGTGGTGAAGGTGATGGTATCTCCACCCTTGGAGGCTTTAAAGGCCCAGCTCAGCCATGCCCTGGCTGTGATGATCTTGTTGGTGACAGTCCTGCTTTAAGTAAGGGGTTGGACGAGATGACCTCCTGAGGTCCTTTTCAACCCTCATTTCCTGTGATTCAATGATCTTTATCTGTTTGGTTTCTATGGAAATACAAGCATTTCTGTTGAGAAGCCTCTGTTTAGACACCACATTTGGAAAGTATGGGTGATCCATTGCCACCTTAAGAAAGAGCAATAGTGTCTGCATAAGCAGAGGAAGAAAATTTAAAAGTGGGTCACCTGTACCCCACTCCCCCCACACACAGGTAGACCACAGCATGGCAGCAAGTGCTGGGGACTTGTTGACATCCCCAAAGCAGGTAGCCTCCTCCTCTCACTGTTCAGTACCTCCTCCCCTCCAGTGTAGGTAACCCCATTTTCTCCCACTTCACCCTGTTCTCCAACTCCAGTGTAAGTAGCATGGGTGTTGCAACTGGGTGCAAGAAGCGGGGACCTGACCACTGCCATCACTGTGTACAGTTGACCCAGGGACAAGGGAACCCCTGTGCTGCTCCTGCTCCACCCAGCCAGGGGCCCCGATACGTAGCAGCCTGGGGTGCCAGGCTTGACCAGGGACAGCACCAACAGCGAGAAGATCCCCATTCCAGAGCCTGCTTCCAGACCTTGAGGGACACCCCAGGGTTAAACAGGGAGCAGGAATACCTGGAAGCCCATTGCCACTGCTGTCTCCAGTCAGAACCCCCCCCACCCCTCACTTCCAGGTGCTCCTGGTCCCTTTCTGCCCATTAGGTGTCCTTGCAGTCTGGGAGCAGATGCTAGAAACAAGGAATTGCTCATTGATGCTGTCATCTCCAGCCCTGACGGTCCTCTGCATAGTTTCTCCCTACAGCTAGAGTCCTTGGGCCAGCAAGCAAAATGGGAAGGGGTCAAATGGGGAGAGCAGCAGATGAGTCCCCACTTCCTTGCCTGCTTCCCATTTGGTCCCCTGAGTTTCTCACCCCAGCCTGGGACTCCAGCCTGCTTTGCACGCAGTAGGTGACCCAGACACCTAGGGCCACTAAAGCCACAGCAGATGATCTGCACAGGGGAAGGGAGGTGAGCCCACTGCACTGCACTCCCCCCAGATCTACCTGTGAGACTGTGTGTCTGCAGGTTCAATAAATGATTCCTTAAGAGAAAGGTGAAAGTCCTTCATGATGGACATGGCCAGTTACACAGTAGTGGTTATGGGATACATTTAAAAAAATGGATTTAATGTGTTATTTCTACACTTTGGTTCATGTGCTTCTCCAAGAAAATTATCTAATTAAAATTAAAGTCTGAGGGGAGACGTGACTTCATCCATGCCCACGTATGAATCTAAGCCTAACTGTTAGGTACCAAAATCAAGCAAGCAGCTTTCCTGGATTTCAGGGTTGTATCCCAGCATCCCTGAGGACTCCTTGAAAAAAGACTTTTGTCCTAGATTTGAAAAAACAGCTCTGGATCAGCACCAGGCATCATCTTACTATGTCTGCCGAGAGGATGTAGCATGATGTTGTCTGGTAATGTGTTCATGTGGTGCAGTGGCTAGACTAATTAGCTCTGTCTCTCAGCAGAGTTAACTGCCTGGTAATTTGCCACACTAAGACAGCTATATGAACCAGAACCAAAAATGGTGTAGGGCACTTCAGGTTCTAGAGGTATGAGGAAAATCAAGGAGTGCAGCCTGGATTTTGCTCCTTAAGGCTTGGTTGCTTTGCAAAAATAGAATAGATACGAAGTCTGAAAGAACAGTACATGAACTGACAACAATTAGATCAATTACTTCTGCGTACTAATATTTAAGATGGAATAAGAGAAGGCCAGATCCTGCCATTCTTATTCCCTAGGAAAAGCATCCATTAGCGTCGGTGGGTGTTTCATCTGAACAGTTGCTTATGACAGTTAGAAAGTAGCAAGTCTATTAACGACTATGAAAGCTGGTAGATTAAATAAAAGAGAACTCTTCTGCTAGTAGGGGAAATGAGTATTTAAAATAAGCATGCATATATGATCTGCATAGTAAGAATAATGTGAGCTGTTTTGTATCACTTCTGTTAAACATATAAAATCAATATTGCCCTCATTAATGGATCCAAAACCCAAGAAGAAAGATTGGAAACCAGTGGAGTAGGGCAACCTTTTTACAATGGAATCAATTAAGTATATGCTGCACTTTTAAAATGCAGCACTTCATTTTAAGGAGTTTAAAGTGTGAATAACACGGCCATAAAATGTTAATAACTATAATAACTGTAGCTTCTATAATACTTTTTAACTGTGCAGAACTGTAATGTGACACGTAACAATAAAAAGAACTGCTAAAATGACTTGGACTAGGAAGGGCTGAGTTGTTTTATGGCCAAGGCCATGATCCTTCACCTTTCTGAGCTTGGCTCGAATAAAATAGTAGGAAGAACTTTCTTACTAGGAGGGTGGTGAAGTACTGGAACAGAGAGGTGGTGGAATCGCCACTTTTTGGAAGTTTTTAAGACCCGGCTAGACAAAACTTTGGCTGGGAGCAGGGAGTTGGACTAAACGACTTCTTGAGGTCCCTTCTAACCCTCATTTTCCATGGTTCTATGTGCATATATACACATATATGCATTTATAGTGCTATAAATACTTTAGTGTGCATATATAGAGACAGACTTTACAGACACAAACTTTACAGTAATATGTACAATTAGTCTTTCAAAGGTATTTATATTCAGACGCAGGGAACTCTAAGCACGTTAAAAATGTCACAGACTCAACAGTAGAGGTCAAGTATGATGCACTGTCCTCATTTTGGCCATGATTCAGTGCTAAGACACCATTCTGGTGACCCTCTGCTCTCTTCTGGGATATTCTGCATTTATGCACATGGCACTCCTTGCAGAGGCAGTCCAGGAGGAGCAACCCCAGTGGTGTTATCTGTTTTCCTAGTACTGAGGGAATTGCAGAACCTAGAAATGCATCTATTAAGTTGTGGATCTGATTCTGAGCTTGTCTGTGAACCTTGAAGAGGAGGGGATGGCACTAGTTTTTTCTGGTTGCCCTCAGAAGTCGTACGTGTGCCTCTGTCTACAGCAGTGGGAACAAATGGTGGCACAGATGGCAGTTTACCAAGGCAATCATCCTCTGTTCATGAGCAGAAGAGGAGTAGTTATAATATTGCTGATATCATTCTTAAAGAAATGCTGACTTGTGGTAAGAGTTTGCAAGGCACGGCATATTAAACAAACAGGGAGGGCAATATGATGTGCTGCCTCATCCTAAGAAGACTTGCTTAAAGCAAAAGGGACTGAAAAACATTACATTTTCAATTCCAAAGTCATTCTTCCTCACCAGTGAATAATAATAATGCCTTTTCCCATCATCAGCCTCCTTTTTGACAGAGGGTGGTCTTATGCAGATATGATAACTGACTGCGAGCTCTTAAGAGCCTATATTTAAGTATATTTAGTTAAAATACCTTAACCAACATTGAGGCCTGTGAAACTGTCACACAAGGCAAATCTTAAATGTGAGCAATAACTATATACATTACATTTTACTTCAGGAGCAATGCTGATATTAAAACCAGAAGAGTGTGAAACTCAGGGGTGTGGGTATGCAGAGGCTTTAGCGGCATGAGTCTATATGGCCTCCAACATCCATCCTCCATACAAGCTGCAAGACCCCATTATACTCTCTGCTGATAATAGTTTTTTTGTCTCTTATCACAATTTAAGTCCTATCTAAGGGCACAATTTAAGGCTTCTGTTGGAGGTAGATGTGAAATTCAAGATTAGTAGAAGACTACTAACTCTAAACACAATTTAGCACTGGGGCAGGCTGATGTAGGGAGGTTGTGTAATTTCTATCACTGGAAGTTTTAAAGTGCAGATTAGTCAAACAGCTATCTGGGATAGTTAAGGTATGGTTAATCCTACCTTGGGGCAACAGGATGGACAAGGTGATCTCTTAAGGTCCTTTCCAAACCTGTTGCCTATGACTTTATCTCTGTTAGCAGGGTTGTAACCTTGTGTTTCACTGGGTTCCTCTTTGCCTCAGAATTCGCACCCAGTGTCTATACACCACTGCTTCAATCTCCCCTTTCCTCCATCATTTCTCATCTTAGCTGTAGTAATTTCCACTTCTCTGGACTTCTGCTTCTGCCTCTCTTTTTTCCTTCTTTCCAATGGCTTCATGTCTCTGTTCCAAATAAAGTTTAGGATCCCCACAATGCTCCACACACATATCCTGTCTGCATCTCAGCTGTTATTTTCTTCTCCAAATTCACTCCAGGTCCAACCATCAACTTTTTTGTTTCTTGTTTTTTTTTAACGCCTTTTTCTGACACCGTAAGGAATACATGCCAAATAGCTGCAGTCATTCATTGTCATGTTCATCATGCCAACATTATATTGCTTGGCAATGGTGTTAGAAGAATTACAGATTCAAACTCATAGATTGCAAGGCTGGAAGGCACCTTGGAAGATCCTCAGGTCCTGCCCCCCTGTGCCAAGCAGGTAAAATAACTGGGGACTGCTGACTGTCCAGTCTCCTCTTAAAGATTTCCAGGGTAGGTGATTGCACCATCTCTGGAGGAAGTCTATTCCATGGTCTGGACACCCTGACCGTGAAGAAATTTTTCCTAATGTTAAGCCTAAAATGGTCTTCCAGGAGTTTATGGCCATTATTCCTGGTTATCCCCAAGGGCACCCTGGTGAACACTTGTTCACCGAGCCCTTGATGTACTCCCCTGATGTAGTGGTAAACCACTATCAAGTCCCCTCTCAGCCGTCTCTTTTTCAGGCTGAAGAGTCCCAGGTCCCTCAGTCTTTCCTTGCATGGCTTGCCATGCAAGTCTCTGATCATAAGGGTGGCTCTTCTCTGGACTCTCTCAAGCTTTACCACGTCCTTGTTGAAGTGCGGTGCCCAGAACTGGACACAGTACTCCAGCTGTGCTCTCACCAGTGCCGAATAGAGTGGAAGAATCACTTCCCTAGTTTTGCTGGAGATGCCAGGGTATTATTTTCCCTGTTGGCTATGGCTCATATTCATACACTGTGGTCTCACAGATGACATGTACACTGCTGGCTCATATTCATACCATGGTCTCATAGATGACGTGTAATGTGATAGACCTCAGTGAGCATGCTTTCTCCATGATTCCCATAGAGAGAGGATTTGCATGAGGCCACTGGAGTTGGCAGGGGCAGGGTCCCACGTTCCAGGTTAGCACCTCTACCAGAGCAGAGACCAGAAGCCTGCTGCACCCAAATTTTTACCACTATTTCTGCTCTGAGAAACCACTCCTCTCCTTTAAATCCTTCCTTAAATCTTACTTATTCCCCCAAGGGCTTGTTTATGTGGATGCATTAACTCGAATTTAACTTTTGAAATTGATTAACCTGCATTAAAACCCTATGTGGACACACTTATTCAGAAAGAAAATAAGCTTGATTTGATTTGCCTTAATTCACTTTGAATTCATACCTTTAGTTAATTTGAATTATTTTTCTTGAGTATCTCTGTGTAGGGAAGCCCTGAGGTTTCCAGCACGGATCTGCTTTACCAAAGTCGTACTATGTATGGAAGAGTGGCTGAGCCATGGGGTGATGTCCTACAAAACCATATTTGTAAAACTGGTCAGAAGGGGGTTTATATTCAGAAAAAATGTCTGAAAATAAAGCATAACAAATTGATTTGTTTTTTTCAGCAGGATTAATGACTCACAGTCAGTTAACAATGAGGTCATACAGTCTTTTCCCTATGTAGTTTTTACAGGACTTTACCAAAGGAAGTACCATTATCTTCATTTTACTGTGGAAACTGAGGCACAAAAAAGTTAATTGACTTGCCTAAGCCCACACAGCAGATGAATGGTGGAGCTGAGGCTATAATGCAGGGCTCCTGGATCTCCACTGCAGCACTCGGGCCACTGGACAATACTGCTTCTGGAGAATTAGGGATTGATTTAATCAAATGAATAGTTTTAGACCCAGGGAGCCTGAAACATTTATGAGAAATGCAAAAATATAGAACTCTAGAGTGCTCGATTTTTCCATTTCTTTTTGTCTCAGCCCAACACGGCTAACAAATCCATCCCAGAAACATTTATGAGGGCACTTTTGGAAGCTGTTTGAAAAATTGGCTCAAAATAAGCCAAATGCTGTTTTTACCTCCCTGGGACTATACAAAAATATGTACCACTGAAAGGGAAACATTGAAAACCAACATAACAAAATGACTGAAGGATAGTGGAAGTGACTCTAATGCTTACTGCAGCGAGCTTAGTTACAAGGACAGTCTCTGCGACAGAGATACTAGCACAACACGGCAAGTTTTAACACACACTGTCAGCCCCTTAATTTCACATTTTCTGGTTTGTATTGGCTTGTATGTCTGGACTTAAGCATTTCTTTCCTGTGTTTTTTCTGTTCCTTATATAAATGAACACCCTGCAACCATGGTCTGTAAAACACCTCATTAAGCTTCAAGGATAGTGACTCCTTATTCAGGAGTAATTAAGTGAGCTTACACCACTGAGTTGTTATGGCTGTACATTTAGTATCCATATAATGGGAGCAGAAATAAGAACAACTAAGCATTTCCTAGCACTAATCACTCTTTATATAGGGAACTGGATGGGTTGGGGGACTGGACGCATGACCCCTCCTGCTTGAGAGCCAGTTCAAGCTTTGCTTAGAGCAGAAGCGAGATGCCTTTGTGGGTTTTGGGGGGTTTTTTGTTGGTGGGTTTTTTTGATAGCTAATGTGACAGGAATTGTTGGTGTCATTCCAGTTCTTAGCAGATATGTGTCTGTATAAGAAATGTCACCACAGTCAGTGCTAAATGACATATTAAAAAAGCCAGTAAATGAATGGACATTGACATTGAAATGCACTCTCCCCCTTAAAGATAATCTTTATAGAGGAGGGTTTGTATCGCAGTAGCAGGGCAAGTTAAGCTGCCGCTACCCTTTCTATACTTTGTGATTCATTAAGCGGAAGATTTAACATCTTACAAAATCCCTACCTCCTGCCATATGGAACAAAACAAAGAATGTGTATGCAAATACGGTAGATGTAGCATATATTATATATTGAATGTTGATATTATATGTATATTTGTCCCACCTATTAATGTGCCCCCTTTAATAAAGTCAATGCAAAAATGTATGTGTGATCTACTCTTTTATCCTTTCCGTACATGCGAATCCAGGCCAGGAGGGGGCCTACCCCTTTGATGTTGATCAGCAGGAAAAGGGCAGAAGTCCAGCTGAGGAATCCATTGATATTACTCCATGGATTTTCTGTAAACTGCCAGACATCTGTGGCATTGAGGTGCTGTCAAATATTCAATAGCCTCTTCTTTTTGTTAATTCACATCTTCATTAGCTGACCATAGTCTGACTGTTGAAAGCAAAGAATTAAAAAGTCCCCTGTTATCAACCGAAGCAAAGTAAAAGGGTGAAGGGAGTAAATAGAGAAAGTAAGAAAGATGGAGAGAAAGAGAGAAGAAATTAGCTCAGGCCCTCATTCTGCTAGCCATAGCATGTGACCAGATCCCCATGTAAGAGTTGGAGGATCCCAGCCTGCAAGATGGCAGCTCAAGGTCATAAATCATACTCGGTGTCTAGCTTGTTGCTGTGGTTTGCCCTGTGTCATCGCCTAATAGCCACAGTCCTCCCATAGCTGCCATTGTACTCCTAACAAAAAGCTGGCCCCTTCTCTGAAGGTGTTCCAGTCTAAGTATGAGACTACAGACAAATTGTGGTTACACAAACCAAGAGGTAATAATGAAGGAGGAAGGGAAGGAGGAGTGAAGTAGGTACGTTTAACGTAGAGCAGATTTCAGCTTCACCAATGCTATCAAGTCCTGAAGCCTAGATTCTGGGCTTCAGGACTTGATAGCATTGCAGAAAGGATGGAATCTGTTAAACTTGCCCCAAGATAGTGTCCTAAAGACCTTGCAACCAAAGGGTAGCTGGTGTTAGCCAAGCATTAGCCAATGTAAAATATTTGATGAAGATCTGCATCTAAAGGGAGAAAGTCCAATGGGCTCTGGACACAAGAACCGTGGCTCAGAAAGTGCAAATGCACATTCTGTTTCTGTTTTAAATTTTTGTTTTCCCTATAAGTGATTTGGTTTTTAGGACACTTAATTGGAAAACTAAAGTAAACTACCTGGTTAGCTGTAGCATGAATATCTCTTGCAGGCAAGAGGTGAAGGACCTTGTTGCTATCTAGTTACCAAGTTACAGTCATACTTAGGGACTGTCTTAATTCGAACTTGCAACATCCTTGTGTATGAATTATGCATTTTAGACTACAAGCCTGTAAATGTGAAAAACAAAATTATCTACATGAACCATAGACCTCACCTAGTTTGCAGTGTGACTGAGAAGTGTGTATGTGTGTGTATGGTATGTGTTAAAAGAAAAAGAGGTAGTGAGCTTAGTGGAGTCTGAGCGTGTGTTTGCCTATTAACAGCATTAGTCTAGTTAACCTCGTGAGTGGGGTTTTTTAATAACTGCATTAACGGAAAAATAACTTAACTAACCTTGACCCATCTACAGAGAAATGAGGAAAAAAATAATACTTTGCCTTCCTATAGTATCTACTGTGTGAGGATTCCTGATCCCTTTGCTGCTGATAATTGAATGAACGAGATAATACCCTTGTAAAGTAGAGCTGACATTACAAGTGATTTATAGCTAGATAAACTCAGCAGATCCCACTGTGATTCACTAGCAAATCCAAGAACACAGCCAAGTCTCTTGGGTCTGTTACCAGCTCCAAGCACTAGATCTTACTTCTCTTGATGGCATTTTTAGTTAGACACTAAAATATTTTTAGTTAAACTGCTGGCATGCCCAATATAGTGGTTTTGGTTTGGGGCAGGGTGGGAAGTAAACCATGAAAAGGATGGAAAATATTTCTAATGTGGCAACAATCGGAGGAGCATGGACTAGCCTGTTCATCTATCTTGCAAGGCTTCTTATATTGCACTCAATCACCGTAGGATCTGAGCTCCTAATACTGCATTAAGCTGCATGCCTAACAGCTGTCACATGCTGCTTTGTCTCTCATTCTCTCTCCAGGGAGAAGTGTGTGCAATGGATTGTTTCTGTTTTGTTTGTCTGTTTGGGGAGTTTTTTGAAGAAAGCTATGTTGACAATCTGCAAATATGAAATCCCAAAATGTTGGCAAAGTAAAGGCTAGCTTGCTTGCTCCAGTCCCACAGCAGTGGAAAGGGGTCAGATCAGCCCACATGCCACCAACCTAGGCAAGGACACAAACAGTTCCTTGTATTGTAATGAATACTACAAAAGAAACTCCAGAAGTAAATGCAGGAGATTTTCTACTAATTGAGCTATGGAACCAAACTCTAAATTGGAGCTTTAACAGTTTCCTCTTATGTGTAGACTCTTTCATAGAAATTCCCACGTGGAGACCCACTGCCATGGAGCATAGGCCATGTACCCAGAACCAGCATCATGGCACCCACAAAGCAGCAATGCAAACCCAGAGCTATGGACCATACAACTCATGTAGATTCTGAGCTTTCGGACACAGGAGTGCAAACCTGTTGCATTACGCTACTATGCTCTGACCTCAGGTCATAGTTCTGGGTAAAGCCTGGAAAAAGGAGATGCCTTATCTCAGAATCATAGAAAATTAGGGTTGGAAGTCACTTCAGGAGGTCATCTAGTCCAACCCCCTGCTCAAAGCAGGACCAGCCCCAACTACAGCATCCCAGCCAAGGCTTTTAAGCTGGGTCTTACAAACCTCCAAGGTAGAGAGAGTGGTAACCTGTTCCAGTGTTTTACCACCCACCTACTGAAAAAGTTCTTCCTAATATCTAACCTAAACTTCCCTTGCTGCAAGTTAAGACTGTTGCTCCTTGTTTTGTCATCTGTCCCCACTGAGAACAGTCCAGCTCCATCCCCTTTGCAACCTGCCTTCAAGTAGTTGAAGGGTGCTATCAAATCCCCTCCCGGTCTTCTCTTCTCCAGACTAAATAAGCACAGTTACCTCAGCCTCCTCTCATAAATCATGTCCCCCAGCCCCCTAACCATTTTTGTTGCCCTCCACTGGACTCTGTCCAATTTGTCCACATCCTTTTTTTATTGGGGGGGGGGGGGCAAAACTGGACACAGTCCTCCAGATGTGGCCTCACCAGTGCTGAACAGAAGGGAAGGCTTCCTCCAGCAAGACTCCACTTACTCCTTTGCTCCCTTTTGAGAGTAAAACTGAATCCAGAAGATGAGATTTCTCTCTGACCTGTTTAATTTGATTTGTATTTATTTAATCACTGATATAATTTTATACAGATTATTCAACTAAGAAATTCATTAAACACAACGACTAGCACCACATAAATTAATGGCTCGTTGTTGTCCTTCTTAAGCAGGAATGTATTGCTCAGGCTGTGCATGTTTCTCACTAATTACTGGGCAAACTACTCAGTTACCACTAATTATAGCAAACTTTTAATTTTCCATTTAATCAGTCTTCTTAGCTTTGCACTTTAATATCCATGAACCAATCCTGCCCTTCTGCCTCATTCCCTGCTGTGTTTCAGGGAGATGTGTGCTTGAGAGACCTGAGAATTAATGATGCATTCCCAAAGGACGTTTAAAAGAGGGAGGAAGGAAGGGGAAGGTGGTCAGAATGTGCTCTTTTCAGTTGAAGGGAAAGAAAGAAATAGACCCCATGTGAAATGCCTTAAGGCACAAACAAGAAACTGCACTGTTTCAGTGAGATATTCTCCTCCTCCTAATAGTGCGGCCAGGAGGCTTTTGAATGAATAATTGCTTGGTAGTGTTGCCTAGAGGATAGGACATGTGAGTGAGACTCAGGAGACTTGGCTTCTATTTCTTACTTAGCCACTAACCTCCTAGATTACCTTGGGCAAGTTACTTTGCCTCCTTCTGTCTGGTTCATGATGTGTAAAGTAAGCATAGCAATGCTAATCTCCTTGGCAAAGCTCTCGACAGACTGCAGATGAAAGTTATGGGCAAGAATTTGGGATTATTACTGAAGATTTCTAAAATTAAACATTTTGGCTGAAGATTTCCCAGTATGCTATAATAGGGAGGCAGAGAGTCTCCATTACTTTAAGGGAGAATCAGAAGGAAGAGTCCCAGGTAAGCTAGGCTGCTCCTTATGGGCTACAGGAGAACAGACTTCCAGGGTCTTAGAGGCTGCGAGTGCCTATTGCAGAGTGAGCTGCTCTGCAGTAGTATGAAAGGGTTGAGTCAGCTGGAGGCTGCAGAGAACCCGTTGCAGAGCTAGCTGCTATGCAATAGTATTATATGGCAGAGCCAGGCTTGGATAGATGAGAATGGTAATAGCTGTTCTGGAGGGCAGCCAGCCTAAGTAGAAATACCTGTGGGTGGCTGGGAAGTCTCCTGACCAAAATAGTTAGGGCTAAAGCAACATATAAGCCCAGGGCTGGAGCTAGGGAGGCAGGATGTCTCAGAAGGTGCCAGGGAAAGAGCTCAGTACGGAGAGAACTGGGGCTGAGTCACTGGCTGGGATCTGCCTGACATGAGGACTACAAGTAAGGAAGGGAAGACTTGTCAAGAGCTCAGCCTTGTTATGCAGTCAGACAGCTTATAATTCCTATTATAGCCCGGGGGCTTACCCTTTTGTTATAATTTGTTATAAACTATAATAAAAGGGTCTGACAGAGGAGTCAAGGGGACTGACAGGGGAGCTGGAGGTCTCAGTGGTGCCAGATAGCACATGGTTATTCTGAGCCACATGGGGTGAACCAGGCCCTTGGAGGGTGAACCCAGAGCTCTGGAGGAGGAAAACCATAACTCTTGAAGGATAAACCCAGAGCCTGGAGTGGGGAGATCACACTCCTTGATGGGTCAGCTCACAGCTCTATAAAGGTGAAACCAAAGATTTGAGGGGTAGACCCAGAGCCCTAAAGAATCAAAGGCAAAGGCATGAGGGGTGAGACCAGATCACCAGAGAGACAACCAGAGTAGTACATAAGCCTGACCAGGGTTGGACATCAACCAGGGCAGAGGGCCCCTGAGAGGTTTGAGGCTGGACTGAGAGCCAAGGGCCCACCAAAATAAGCATTTGGTAACACATGAGCATAGTTGTAGAGATGGTTGGAGGTCACAAATGTAGCCCTTATGGCACTCAGTTACCAAAGCCCTTCATAAATCTTGAAGAACTAAGCCAGTGTTCCCCAGGGACTTTTCAGCACCCTCTTGACCCTCTTTGTTCAAAACAACATCAAAGGCATGGCAGGCAAGGAAAGGAGGGACCAAAAGAACCAGTGGGTCAGGAACTGCCAAGCCAACAGCAGGTGCCAAAACTATCCCTGAGACTTGGGCTTCCTACACATGCCAATTTAAAAAAGAAACGTGTTTGTCTTTTCAGTATTGAGTATCCTAGAAATTGTGTAAGCTTTAAGTGACTGCTGTCAACAAAGTCAATGAGAGTATTGCAATTAATTCAGAAGCAGTAGAGCTGACAGACAGGCCTGTTACTATATCTCTCTTCACAAGCTGCATCCTCCTGAGTACTCTAATCACATCAAACTGGGCTAAACTGAAAACAGTGCAAAGAGATAGAGGTGCCACAAAATATTTGGTGTATTTTATGTTGTACAGGCTAGTAGTGCAACAGGGGTGCACTGGGCATCCACTTAGTTAAGGCAGGTGCAAAAATAGCAGCTGCCACTTGGCTACACCACCACCACTGGTGGCCAATGCTTCTCCATGCACCACCGCCACCCTGTTACATCTCTGGTACACTGCAATAGAGTGCAGTTGGCATTGCTGATAAGTTTGGTTTTTTGTTTTTGTTTTTAAGAAAGAGGACAGCCTTCATGCAAAAATGGTCCATGGTCTGTTCTGGCTCATGTACCATCCTCAGTACTGTAATATCTGAGCACCTCTATGTGGTGTATTAAGTAGCATGACTCACCTATTCCACATGTGGTTTGTTCACTCTCATGTTCTCCCCAGGAAGATACTGTGCACCCAGTACAACTTTTTGTGATGTGAGTGTTATTTTTAATTTATTTTTATTGTTTTTAGTTTTATGCTGCCCCGTGTCTTGGAATCTCTGAGTCTGTTAATATCCCCATTTGTTTCCTTTCTTCAAAAAACAGGGGGAAGGCAAAGCAGACTTCATTCTCATAACACTTGCAGGTTTGTGTCAAGAAAATGTCTATAATCAAAGCTCAAGCTTCAGGGGTTCTGCTGGTTGCCTATGGGGGTCAGGAAGGACCTCCCGTCCCAAATCAGATTGGTGGAAAAATGGCCAGTTGGTCACTTTCCACCATAGATCTCTTGAGCATGTCTTGCCTAATCCATTTTTTGTTATCACAAGGGTCTCAGACATTAATGGCACTTCCGCTTTTCCTGATCTTTGTGACATGCAGCAGTTCATTCTCTTGAGAACTGAAATGCCTCCTTTATTCTCAGCCAGATGCTGTGATGCCCTGGGGATGCTGTGGTACCTTTAAGGGTGCAATCAAATGCCACACAGTATTCACACTATTGGGTGTGCAAACACCTACACATGACTAACAAGATAAATACAGGCAACCCCCACTTAAGGCTGGTTTACTTAGTGCTATTTTGCTATAATGCTCATTTTGCATTGATACCTGATTCCACTTAGCGCTTGGCAAGTTCCATTATAACGCTCACAGTCGTCATCTTGAGTCATCAAAAACTTTCAGTTTTGCTTAATGCTATTTCCACTTAACAGTCGATTTTTCTGGAACCAGAACACATTGGCCTGTTGTGGGCTTTCTGGGTTCCTTCTGACAGAAGAATTGCTCTCGTTGGTCCATAATCAAAAAAACAAGTGAAAGCTCAAAGCTGACATTTTTTTGAGGGGTATCAAGTCTAAAAAGGTTAAGAACCACGAATACACTCATCTCTGTATGCCTTAGGTAAAGCTTAATGGGCACTGAAATACAGGAGACCAAACTACATGATCTAATGGCCGCTTTGACCTTGAGTTCTATGAAGCAATTAGAGAAGGGGCATTCAGAGAAGCTCATCTTGCAGTTGTCACAGACAGTGATGAGATGTGTGATGGTCTTTTGCTCCCGTGCGATTTTGTTGGGCAGCTTGGACTGTCATCCGAAGAAAGCTGTCTCCTGCACAGACAAGCATTACCCTTCCGGTAGAAGACGTTATGGTGCTAAAGAACCCAGGTTGTCAACCGCAGTCTCTGTCCCCGAGCAGTCAGTGAATATGTCGCATGCCCCTCTCTCTGCTCTGGTGTAGTAGGTGAAGTATAACAAGGGAAGCACTGCGTTTGGAAAGCCTTCACAATTGTTTGGCCTCCTGTGATTTAGACTTCCTTCTATATTTGCACTTTTTTTATATAGTTCTTTTCAATCCTGGTGCTCTTTTAAAATATATATATATACACACCTTATTACTGAGTGGGAGGAATCATTCTCTCCACTGTAGAAATCAGTAGGTGAAGCTCTGCGGCCTGTGTTTGAGCAGGCTGTCAGAGCAACTGATGAAATCTGTCCCTTCCGGCCTGACACCGATGAATCTAAAATGCACAAGAATCCCTTTGCAGACATGATCCCATCCCGGAAGAGGGATGAGGCAGCTGTTTGTCAACACTTCTCAACCCAGGGTGATAGTTTTGGATAAGAGTTGTAAAAGAATCCTTGAACCTGATGGGGTGGCACCTTTGTAAGGGGACAACACTAGTTACACAAGCTGGAACTTCTGAAGTGCCAGGTAGTTCAGGAAGATGGAAAATTTAAAATATCCCTGTACTAGAGCTTTCCCGCTGTTCTCAAAGCAGAAGGCCCCATGAAAGCTTTAATACCTGCCCATACTGCTCTTGCCTATCTTCCCATGCCTGGCCAGTCTGTTCTCCATCTCCCCACACCCTGCCATCACTGCCCCTTTTCTATCTCAGACAGTCAAGATCTACCTGGGAACGATAAGACCACTTGATAGAGATTTATATATTGTAAGAGCACTTCTTATAATGCGCTGAAACTGAATACTAGTTGGAAGTAACTAAGAAACAAAGGGAGTTGTATCACATAAGTCTCTTGACCTTCAGATGTACTTGAACTAATGCAGGTGGTCAGTGCTGTACAGTAAATATTCAAATCGTACCCTTTTTAAAGTCAGGAGGAGGCCACACCAAACCATTTCTCTGCGAACTGCCTTTAAAGGGTCTGGTCAATGTCAGGTCTCACCTGAACCTTTCTGCATTTCTTGTGTAATCGTATCTTCTTATCATCCCTGGCAATAAATGTGCCAGTTGATCCTGTCTTCATTCCACAAGCAATAAAAAACATGACTTGGAAGGACCTTTGCCCTGACTCCATGCTGCCCCCCACAAGACCCCTGTTTTGAGTCAGAAGTAATACATTCCCTACTTTAGCTCTCAAGTATTTGATGTTTGGGGAAGCTTGCCGAATGTTTCTACTCTTGTTTTCTTTCTAAAATGACTGGAGGTCCATTAGCTAAGGAGTGAAGGTGACTGTATCAGCATTTTTAACCAAAGAAAACAAAAATTACCAAGGAATCCTATTTTTTATCATTCATTTCTTAATATTGTCCGTCCCTTTGCGACTTGCCACTCTAGTGTTGTGTAATGTCTTAGGCATTTTATGAATAATGTAATTGGGAAGAGTGCTGGCATTTAAAATGATCTTCACTAATAGATTCAGCTGAAACAGGTGTTAGGTACAAATACAAATAAAAACATAGGCTGATCTCTTCCCCTTTATTTGCAAGACAGCTTTGATTTGTTTTAGCCTCTTCCAGAAGTAAAGGTTATTTCAGCTTTGGGAACTGACTTTCACAAGCAGCCTTTGGGTGAAAATACAGCAGCATCTTAGAAAAAAGGAGATGCTAAGTGGGTTTTACTGTTTCCCTTCTTGCTGGCTGGAGTAAACCTGGTCATTGAATGGAAACATGGAACCCAGCAAATGTTTATAGTATTTTATCAGTCCCAACCCTGGCCCCAAAACAACTGTAATATGCGCCACCCTCTCAAGAGCTGAACTTCTGGTTAAAGCGATAGCTCAGCTTCTTTTCAATAGTCTATCTCACCTCAATCAGGTACAAAGCCATCAGTGGCAACCAGGACATCAAGGAATGACATGAGTTTGGCCCTACCCTGAATGACATTCCCAATGACACTCACATTTATATAGGAAAGGATTGAGGTTTGCAGAACAGAGACTGTGTTTCTTTACAGGAAACAGTAGTTATCCTCCTGCTGTTATGTAGACAGGAGAGACAGGGAAGTTTTTTCATCAAATAGAAAATGCACTGTTAAATGGCATTTTAAAGGAATTGTAAGTATTCACAAAATTGTGTTAAATTGGGCAAGTGGTTTCAGTCAAAAAAAAAGGGGGGGGGGTAGGGAAAAATGTCCAAAATATTAAAGCATTTCATTTCAACATGTTCAAGCCAAAGTGTTTCCAGCTTATTTTAATGGCTTTTTCATTTATTAATTGACCTAAGCTCAACATGTAAAGATTTGAAGAAAGGTTAAAAATCCAAAACTTAAATGAGGCACTTAGCGTTTCATTTCAGATCAAATGAAATGGTTGAGGTTGGCCCAGAATCAGTACTTCTGGGTGTGGTTTTCAATTTTGTTAACATTTAAAAATAAAAAAAAGTTTTCAGTGTGATCGAAACAGACCTTTTTTTCCCCCCAGTTTTTGTTTATTTGCTTATTTCTAGTTCAGCCACCAAAATGAAGAATCCTATTATTTTCCCATTTTACTACCACCCTACTTAATTCTCCCTTGGATAATAAAATACCTAGATGAAGTCGTGGCATGTGTGTTTTCTCTGGATCAGAAGCTGAGGAGCCTATTTTCTGTGACATAAGCTCATTGCAAGTGATGTGGCACAAGATACCTCTCACACATGCATAGGTATGTACACTTCTCGTTATCTAGAGAAGGCGTCAAAATATAGGCTGTGGCCAGGAGCGGACAAGACCTGCCATGGAAACTATAGCCCCGGGGCTCCAGTGGACATAGCCCTTAGAGGCTAGAGGGCAAGCAAGGGTGATGTGATAGAGCCATCAGTTGCCTTGCAGCCATCAGGCCCACCACCACTTGACCTATTGCCACCGCCACCACCACAGTAGCTGCAATAGTAGCCAGCGCTGCCATCACTGCTGCAGCAGCTATAACTGCAGCTGCTGCCCCATGCCTGATTTGACCTATGTAGAGCCCATGGCCATGTACCCAGAACCAGCACCATGGCATTCATAAAACATCAATGCAAACCCAGAGCTATGGACCATACAACTCACATAGACGCCAAGCTTTGGGAGACAGGACTCACTTGTGCAAACCTGTTGCATTATACTACTACACTACTATGCTCTGACCTCAGGTTATAGTTCCGGGTAAAGCCTGGAAAAAGAGGATGTCTTATCTCAGAATCAAAAAAAAAATAGGGTTGGAAGGCACTTCAGGAGGTCACATCTAGTCCAACCCCCTGCTCAAAGCAGGACCAGCCCCAGCTACAGCATCCCAGCCAAGGCTTTTAAGCTGGGTCTTACAAACCTCCAAGGATGAAGAGTCCACCGCCACTCTGGGTAACCTGGTCCAGTGCTTCACCACCCTCCTAGTGAGAAAATTCTTCCTAATATCCAACCTAAACTTCCCTTGCTGCAAATTAAGACCATTGCTCCTTGTTCTGTCATCTGCCCCCACTGAGAACAATCCAGCTCCATCCTCTTTGGAGCCATCCTGCAGGGAGTTGAAGGTTGCTAGTGAATCCCCTCTCGGTCTTCTCTTCTCCAGACTAAATAAGCCCATTTCCCTCAGCCTGGGCCTCAAGATAAGTCTGATCAGGCCTGATCTAGGGGGTAGAAATAAGTCATGAGAACCACACACAAAGGAACCACACACAGAAAGCAGGGCAGGGTGGCACCCTAGAGACTAACTGGGTCCAAGAGAGATGAGCTTCCATAGGCAGCAACTTACTTTGCCAGATGCTGGCAAGGACCTAGCATCTGACAATGTAGGCTGTTGCGTATGAATGTGCGTGTTTCTCTGAACCAGTTAGTCTCTCAGATACCACTCTGCCTGAGTGGTACCTCAGATACCATCAGGCCTTCTGCCTGATTTCAGACTAACCTGCCATTGGCCTCTGTGCTGAAGGAACCACAGTGAATTCTCCCTCTCCCCTCCTCTTTCACTATAGATTGGTTAGCTAAATTGCTTATAGTCAGTAACCAAGTACCAGTTTCTCACACTAGGCTGTACAGCACTCTGGGGGCATGTGACAAACTTTTATAGGATATGCAAGGTAAAGGAATGGAGAAGTTAGAACGGAGAAAAGAACTATAAATTCATGAAAAGGAAGAGAAAGAGAAAGATGGAGAACAACTCTGAAATAGCTTTTAGGCTGTTGGAAAGGTCACAGTATGGTTGTAGTGTTAAAGCGTTACTTTTTTATCATCCATAACACAGACCTGTACGTGAAACAAGTCCATGGATAAATTTCAAAGTGGGCATGTCACCCAAAGATGTTTGAGAGCCACTGCCTCGATGTATCTTGTAGAAAACTGAGCAGTGCTTAGCAAAGAAAACCTCTTCTGCCTCTATTGTCATGCATTGCCTACAATAATTTGCGGCTGCCTACATGTTTTCTACCCACACTTTTAGGACACGATCGAATGTCTGCTAAAGTCAGGCGGTCTCTTTTCATAGACCTTGATCAGCTTTGGATCAAAGTTTAATTCTATGGCCAAACTTTGCGATATTAGCAAGCACCTCCAATATCAAAAGAACAAGAGAGACCAATTTTTGCTACCATCTGGGGACAAATCATTTCCATCCCAAGAAGGAACCCTCCACCTGCAGCCACTCCCCTTACACTCATTTAGAATCAGATACCACGTCCATCTGCTTGAAGTGTTGGTTTTTGGTTTGACCATCTGGCACAGCAGGTAGAAAGCCTGGATTAAAAACATGATCTTTACAATAGGAACCGAGTCTGTCTGAGTCTAATTCCCATTTCTATTGCATTCATTATTTTCACAGTTTTAGCATTTGCTTAGTTTTCCAGCATAAGGGCCTGATTTAAATCCTGTTTGCTCTCTATCGTAGTGTCACTACATGATGAAGTTGCACCCCTGTTAAATGGGTTGCTATAATGGACACGAAAATATTTTTCTTGATATTTACTCAGGAAATCTCAGTGAAAAGTATTGTGAGGGGAGAATAAAGAAGAAGGATAGTGAGGTGGTTAACCAGGCTTTGGAAGACCTTGCTCTGCCACATACATATCTCATGACCTTGGCCAATTCATTTAAGCTTTTTGTGCTTCCATTCCTCTTAAGTAAAATAAGGATAATAATTCACATAAGCATCTGTGATAAGAAATCCAGGTGATCAAATGTATGATAACGTGGAGCATATAAATACATTAGATCAGAGTGGTGTTAGTGCTGATAAAAAATGCTGCCTTGATAACCCTCTAGACTAAAGTCCTCTCAATTTTTCAGAGAAAGGACAGGAGGGGTAGAGAGGGATCTGGACAACATGCCTGCACAGGAGAGTAGGTTGCATAAGCCCTTCTCATCACCTGCATGTCCAGGGCAGCTTGACACAGAGTCTGGGCACAAAGGGATTCTCAAAAATGTCCTGACAAGGATTTTGGATTGGCAAATGGGATAAGTGAAAACTTATTGAAAGTAAAAAGGTGCTGCATTATTTCTGCTGACATTTTTGGACAAATTCAGAGAGGTTTTGAAATGTTGAGATGCCTGCTCAGTTCCCTCCAGTCTCTCCTGCTTCAGCAGCTCCCCAGAAAGCATGCCTCGGCATTGGGACGCCTGGATTCCCGTGGCTCCAGAGCACTCCCAGGACTCTCCAATCAGCCAGCCTAAGTCCTGTCCACACTGTCAAGTGGAACCAGGTACCTGAAAGGTCTGGGGACAAGCTTCATGAAACTGTAAATCTGGGGCAGCCTTGAGCCTGGCTTCTAGACTCACCATCCAGCTGGCTACCTGGGCTGAACAGTTATCAGCAGGGTTTTCCATTTGCTGCAGAAAAACATGGAAAAATGCAGGATTTTCTCCTTTAATTGAGAAAAATATGGATTTTTCCCTGTTAAAGGAGAAAAACATGGAAAATAACAGGGTTCCCCTTACAGGCTGGTAGTCTCAGCCTGCAAGGAGCTGCCTGGGGCTGTGGGAAGCAGGAGGAGTGTGATCAGGCTGGGGGCACCACGTGCATGTGCAGGTGCACATGGCACACAGGTAGCAGTGAAGATTGGCTTCTGCAGCAACCTGCAGGTAAGTCTATGGGGACGTGAGATGTAGGGGGCACAGACCACATGTCAGGGGCCGGGGGGGACACAGGCCATGTGGTGTGTGGGGCATGTGTTCCCACAGATTTATGCATCTACAGAGAGGCTGAGGGCTGCAGTGGGGCCAGACCAGCTCCAGGGAGGTGCTGCCTCTGCAGTCCAATGGCCAAGACCTGACGTAGGAGGGAGCACCACACCTCCATGACTGCCAAGGTGAGGCACCCCCTGTCCACCTGGCAGCAGCAGGGGCACAACCCCGTGCCACCACCACACCCACACTTCACCATGCCAGTGTGGCACTCTCTTCTGAACTGTGTCCTGCCCGCTGGGCCGCAGAGGTGGCGCCTGCCTGAAATGATCTGGCCCCATTGCAGCCCCACACCCTGTTGGGGGTGCAGAAATCTGGGGGGGGCACATACCTCCCTGCCCCCCTCATGCAACACCTGTGCTCCCCCACTGCTGTGTCACATCGCCTGTGCCCACACCCATCCCATTCCCCACACATTGGTGGTGGGGGGCAGTGGGTCAGGAGTGGGGGGCACCAGCAGGGCCGGGGGGGTATGGGTTGGGATTGAGGAGCACCGATAGGACCATAGACCTGTGAGTCAGAAGTAAGGGACACTGGCAGGGATGGAGGAGCTGTGGCTTAGGAGTAAGGGGCAACAGCTGAGGCAGGGGCAGGGTACTGGCATTTCAGGGGTGCTCAAAACCACAAAGTGGGGGACAGCTGCAGCTGGACCCAGGTCGTGGTGAGTGAAGGGGGCAGGGGGAGTTCTGATTTTCTATGATTAAAAAAAACAAAGTCCAATACCTAAATATATCAAAATCAAATACACCTAGATATTTAGAATATATTTTAGTATAACAATTGAAGAACTGGTAAGCTTCCAATTTGCTTAAAAAATGTAAATATATCATTAAACATTGAGTTCAGCTGATACCTATATATCAGTGTTTTGTTTTAACCATGGAAAAATGGTGATTTGTGAGTTTTTTAATCAGATCATTGAAATTTTTAAACAGAGAGAACCAGGATCCCTGTATCAGTAATTGCACATATAGATGCACCCCATTTCTATTAATATGAAACAATAAACTCTGGCACTCATGCTGGAGTTTATTTGTCCAGGGCACCGCATTTACACATGCACCCAGGTCTGTAGCACGTTGAGCTGAGACGGAGAAGCCCCAGCTGGCAGGGGATCTGCGGGGATCAGCAAGCCAGCATAGGGGTGCTCCAGCCTGGCTCAGTGTGCTATGTAGAGGCTGGCTGGGGCACAAGGGTGCTTTAGTGTGGGGCTGGCCACCAGGCAGCCCCCACACTGAAGCGCCCTTAACCCCAGCCAGCTCCAGCAGTGTCTACATGTGTGTAGCGGCACGCTAAGTAACACTGCCACAGGATAATACTTGTTTTTACAAGTACAGACCTATGATGGCATTTACTAGTTTACTGCAACCTAACAGTAAATGCAGACTTTACTGTGGAGCTCATTAGGCAGCTCCGTACTAAACGTCTCATGTTATACATGCCCACTGTTGCCCAGCCAGCTTCATGCAGTTAAGCACTGTTGGCTCCTTGCACCTCAAGCCTGGAGTAGGTGGGTGAGGATACATGTATACGTGCACAGAGTTCAGCGCAATGAGAAAGGGACTCTATTTAGACTGTGCCATGTAGATTTTTATGAAGAAAATTGCTTCTAGCCAGGTTGGGCATTGTGTGCTCGAGCTGTTGCCCACGTGCCAGGTACGTGGAGCTTCCTGGAAGTTCCTCAGTGTCGCCCTCCAAATGAGCCCTCCTACATCTCCTCTTCCAAACTGCAGGTAGATACATTATGAAGTCTCCTCTACTGTTCCCTGACCAAGGGGATGGACAGCAGTTTGTTCCTGGGATAGATTTCATAGATTTCATAGACATTAGGGCTGGAAGGGACCTCGGGAGATCATCGAGTCCAGCCCCCTGCCTAAAGGGCAGGAAGTCAGCTGGGGTCATAGGATCCCAGCAAGATAAGCATCCAATTGACTCTTGAAGGTGTTCAGTGTAGGTGCTTGAACCACCTCCGCTGGCAGACTGTTCCAGACCTTGGGGGCTCGGACAGTAAAGAAATTCTTCCTTATGTCCGGCCTGAAACGGTCTCGCAGGAGTTTGTGACCGTTCGACCTCGTCATCCCTTGGGGCACTCTGGTGAACAGACGTTCCCCCAGATCCTGGTGGTCACCCCTGAGAAACTTATAGGTGGCCATCAGATCACCCCTGAGCCTGCGCTTTTCCAGGCTAAAGAGTCCCATGGCTCTCAGCCTGTCATCGTAAGATCTGTTTTCCTGACCTCTGATCATGCGCGTGGCTCTCCTCTGGACTCTCTCAAGCTTCTCCACATCCTTTTTGAATTGTGGAGCCCAAAACTGGACGCAGTACTCCAGCTGCGGCCTCACCAAGGCCGAGTACAAGGGGAGAATGACGTCCCGGGATTTGCTCGAGAAGCATCTGTGGATGCAAGCCAGCGTTTTGGTCGCTTTACTAGCCGCAGCATCGCATTGGAGGCTCATGTTCATCTTGTGGTCAATGATGACCCCCAAGTCTCTTTCTTCTGTAGTGCTAACCAACGTAGCACTGCCGAGCCTATAAGGAAGCTGCAGGTTTTTCCTCCCAAGGTGGAGAAACCTGCAACATTGCGTTTCTGCCTCCCCGTACGATTAGATATAAAAATGGTTGGAACAATGGCTACTGCAGTGCTGTTTATGATGGACCATGTGTATAGGATGCAATTTAGCCCTAGGACAACAGGGTATGGATTCATGGGGGGCAGGATTGGTCCTTATGTCTATAGCAGGGTGAAACAGCACATCTTTTCGTTGCCCATAGAAGAGCTTTCTTGGAGGTTGCTAAAAAAAAGTAACTTACACACCGACTTTCTCAGCCAGGCTTATCTAGACACCTGGGAAGCTAAACTGTTTGAACCACTCTTTTCGCTTTCTTGACCTCGTCCTATTAGAGGAGAATTTATTTTGTCTCTCCCATGCGGTGCTTACCTGTTATTGTCTTTCTGTTGTTATGTGACTGTAAATGCCCCCTGTCAGTATCTTCAATACTCGACGCTGCACATTATTATCTTTTCTTCCTGTTGGATGTGTGACTCAACCAAATAAGATAATTTTATAGCCCTTCTGTCACCCCTCCAAATCCCCAGCTAAAGACTTGATTCTTCTCCCTTTGAGACTGTGGTAAAAATCCTGCTGATATCACAAGAAGCCAAGATGAGGGCCTGACTTGCTCTGTTTCTGTGGGCTTTGATCGTGCTCTTGCTTATACTCATGTAACGGCTTTGATGCCAGTGGAATTAACCTACACAGTCAGTCTAAGGAAATGTTTCTGTAAGTACGGGCCTGCTTTGTCTGACATGCAGGTGGTTCCACTAAAGTCCCATGAAGTCTCTACAATTACAGAGCTTGATGCCTTGTCACTGAGGCTCTTACCCTGCAAGCACTTAAGCCTTTGGACTGCGATCAAGCTATACACCACATAGAAAAGGTTTTCAAGAAAAGTGAGAAGTAAGCAATGCATTAACAGTGGCACGTTGACTTTAGGTCTCAATTTCTTGGCTTTTGTGAGTTAATGCTAATTCAACATTTTCCTTGAAAAAATCAAATTCCCCTCTCCAACAATTAATTGGTAATGCAGGCTTTCATACATTAATACGGGGGGGAAAAAATCCCTGACTCATTAAAAGCAAAACTCTCACTTTCTTTTGTGAAATATTATGCTCTGGCATTTCTGATAATTTCCTCTTTAAACAGAATATGTAAATTCATGTTCTTTATATGTATACATTGTGCTGTGTGGCTTTGTAATGCTTGGTTTTTTGTCATGCCTGCTTGAAAAATAATGTCCATAAAATAATTAAGAAATACACAAGCTAATAATAAAAGTTAGCCTTTTGAAAAGTGTTGTAATGAAATTATCATAAACTGATTATACAAATTCAAAGAAACTTTTTAGGGCTCAGCGTACTTTCTTCCCATCTGCATCTGCCTCTGGCAAGAAAAGGCATCAACATTTATTGTATTATCCAAGATTTGGAGCAGGAGAAGCAGCAAATTTCTCCTTCTCCTACAAAAAATACCTAGGAGGGAAGTGGTCTCAGGAAAAAGAGGTTGTTCCTGTGCTTTTGGTGACAAAGCAAGGCATGACAAGGTCTGCTGTCTTAGTACAGGGAGCTACAAGATGGATGTTTTGGTTATAGATGTAATGAGCTACATACAGCTTCTGCCCAAAATATATGTATCAAGAAAATGTGGGGAAAAAAAGAGAACAAGTTGGACTTGGAGAACTGTTTCATTTTTCCAGATTAGGGAAGGTCAGACTTGCATTTCCTCGGTGCACACGCAAGTTACCATAAAGCAAACAAAGCACAAAGACTTACAGCTTTTTGGCTGTTACTGCATGTGTGTATGCTCTTACCATGCAGTAAATGAAAGCTAACCTATTGCAGTTTACTTCTTGTACACTGATGGCTCTTCTGAATGCTCTTTCAGTGAGCGGGAAGCTATTGTGTGTTAATGTGGGATGACAGTGTGCACTTGGGCAGAATAGCTGATGGTTACTCGACTATAGCTTAGTTACGTGCCTATACCCATCTTGAGCATTGTTTGGGCATAGACCAGGCTCCACTAAGGAATCTAGGGTCTATTTACTATGCCTGGCTTCATGACATGAGAGAATCAACCTAGATGACTCCTGACGTCCCTTCCTACCCCTCTTGAGAACAAAGGAGATCCCATAGCATCCATAGGGACAAGCAGCTTGTTCCATTTTGTGATTGTTGTTATAGTATAAGCAGTAGCTAGTATCCTTCCTTGGATCATCACATAGTTAAGCCAGACCTCCTCACTTTCTCTCTACGCCCTAAGTTTACAGGATCCCCGACTTCTCAGCTGTTGCACTTCTAAGAAGTTGAATCACGTAGCCTCTTTGTTCTGCCTCTGGGGCAATGCCACTGCTCCAGACCCCAACTTCCTGCAGGAAAGGTAGAAAAAAAACTTCCCTGCCCACTACCCCAGACTGATCTGACTTCAATAACAATGAGCCAGATTTAACAACCCCTCATTAGTCCTGGTCTATAGCTACATGTCAAATGGTGAATTCTGCACAGAGTAAGATATTTATGATACAGAAATGGCATAACATCACCCACATCCCCCCATCTGTCTCCAAAAAATGATATACAAGAGCCACAAAAGTTACAGAGAAGGACAACAAAGATGATCTGAAGTATGGACGGACTTCCACAATAAAAGAGACTAAATAGGTTGAGACTCTTCATCTTAGAAAATAAATGTCTGTAGAGAGGTATGTAATAGAGGTCTATAAAGTCAAGAGTGGTATGGAAAGGGTGAAATATGGAACAGTTATCTACTGCATCTCGTAGTGCAAGAGGATGCCCACCAAAATGAGCAGGCAGCAGATTTGGAGCAAGCATAGGGAAGGATTTACATGCACACTGTATAAATTAACACGTGGAATTAATTGCCACAGCATTAAACAGGGTTGTGCAAATATAGGGAAGATCAGTGTGTCAGGGGTTATTAGACACAAGCCAAAGACATAACCTACTGGGAGGGGACAGTAGGGGACACTGCCAGATTTCTAATACACTTCCTCTAAAGCAGGAGTGTGACACTCACCTGAGCCCCAGATTGTATCTGGACTGCGGGGCTCCTCATGGGGCCAAACCCAGTCCAGAGCATGGGAGCAGCCACAATTGTCACCGTGGCAGCAGATCTGACAGCAGCGACAGGTCCAGCGACAGTGTCAGCAAGGAGCTTAGAGGTGGGGGGGGTCCTGAGACAGCATCAGCAGAGGTGGGCCAAAGCCAGGAAGGGTTCTTGGGGCAGGGGTCCGGCAGTATCAGTAGGTCCAGGGAAGTTCCCTGGAGGCACTGGCAGCAAAACAAGGCGACCACGCTCACTCCCAACTTCTGGTGTGCCAAATAGAGGGGATCTACAGGCTAATCCAACCCCTGAGCTATATGTTTGACACCCGTACACTAAAGTATCTTCTACTTTCCCAGGTCAGAGACTAAATACTGCACTAGAAGGCTAACAGCATACTGGGCTGAATTGGTACGTGTGTTTCCAGTAGGTCAAGGGAAGTGATTATTCCCCTCTATTCAGCACCGGTGAGACCACATCTGGAGTCCTGAGTCCAGTTTTGGGCCACCCAATACAGGAAGGTGGTGAACAAATTGGAGAGGGTCCAACGGAGGGCTGGAGGACATGACTTGTGAGGACAAACTGAGAGAACTGGGCTTATTTAGTCTAGAGAAGAGGAGACTGAGGGGATTTAGTAGCAGCCTTCAACTCCCTGAAGGGGGTTCGAAAGAGGATGGAGCTGGGCTGTTCTCAGTGGTGACAGCTAACAGAACAAGGAGCAATGGTCTCAATTTGTAGGAAGGGGTGTTTAGATTAGATATTAGGGAAAAAAATCTCACTAGGAGGGTAGTAAAACAGTGTAACAGGTTCCCCAGAGAGTTGGGGCGATCTCTATCCTTGGGTGTTTTTAAGACCCAGCTAGACAAAGCTTTGGCTGTGATGATGTAGTTGGGGCCGGTCCTGCTTTGAGCAGTGGGTTGGACTAGATGTGACCTCCTGAGGTCTCTGCCAACCCTCATTTTCTAGTCTATGATTCTGTGGAGAAAGGCTTTTTGTCTGATCCACTAGGATGATTCTGATGGTCCTATGTTAATTTTTAAGTTAGAGAGACAGTTTACCCAAGTTATCATATTCCCATACCTTTCAAGAAAGTGTTGTGTAATGCGGGATGTGAACAGTGTACATGAGGGGTGATGGATTGGTAGAGTTTAATCAGTGCTTGTTTTCAATAACTGCATAATGACTTGTGCTTTCATTGTTCCTGTATACACAGCTGCCCTAAACTCATGTCATTAATAGCCTTATGCAGTATGACACAACACCAGAAGGATTTCCCTTTATATAAATATGTCAAGACAGTTCAGCTAGTATAAATCTGCATTGCTTCATTTAAATCAGTGGAGCTACACTGGTACCTACTATCTGAGGGACAGCCTCAAATATATACCCTGTATGTACATTTATTATATATAAATAAACAAACCCTATCTAATAATTTGGAAACATTAAGGAGGGCCATGTAGAAGAAATGCACATACATCTAAGATCAAGACCATTTTAAATACCTTCTCATTCCAGAAAAGTAAAGTTGAGAGAGAGCTAAAAGAATGAAAAGTTTAAAAAGCCACAACCTCTCTTTCCTCCTCCACAAATAATATAGAACTAAAACTTTTGCCATTTAAATGTAATTTTCAAAGTGAGCAAGATGTAGGGGGTGGGGAAAACACCTCTTAATAGCCCTAATAATCCTATTCATGTTCTGGGATGAAATAATAAAAGCAGCTAATTTTTTTCACGATGTTCATTTTGCAATCAAAATTCTGTGCTGGAGAATTATCACAGAGATGTTGCCATGTTTGTGAAATGTAGGCCCCATTGTATTAAGATAAAGGAGGTTCCTATTCATACCACAGATTGCTTGTCTTTTGAGATATATTTTGTAGTCCATTTAGTCCATTTCCATAGCATGAAAAGAACAGCAAATTGTAATTAAGTGCAGTAGCATATACAACACTATAATCATAATTGCTAGAATTATATTCACCATTTTCCTCACATATTTTGCAGATGCTTTCTCTTTTATCCACATGCCATGCAGTTCATGTTCCCATTTTGTCGAAGTTGCCATCAATTTGTTGCCACATGTTTTATGTGTCACCGTGTTTTTCTCCTCTTTTGTGGAAGAGAACAAGGGTCTGATTCACTAAAAACGTCCTGTGGATTCCATTGTTTCTCAGCCCCCAGGGGCACCTTTCTTTCTACATCTGGTTTGTCATTTGCTCAGCCATACACTGGATTATCCACTTGAAAAGAAACTGCACCAATTGTGTGCACAACCCATCAGTCTGAAAGTTCAAGAAGTAAGAAGCACTTCTCACCAGGAACAAACTGTGAAATGTATTTGAAATTGAAGTTTTTATTAATTACAACTGACATTTGCAAGCGTCCTGCTGGAGGCTGCCATATTGCCCGTAAGTGACATCATTTGTATCGCCAACAGCAGGGGGTGCCGAATTGTACTGTGAAGCGGGGGGGGAAGCCTCTGTGCTTGCTTTAAATTTAGTTTCATGGTCCCAGAGAGGACTTCAGTGTTGAACACTGATGTGATTAAAAATATTCAGGATTCCTGGATTTCTAAAACAGGAGTATAGCAATAGATGTTACATACTGAGAGACGGGTTGTGCTGATGATAATGTATTTTTGTAGAATGGTATTATAGTAGAAGTGAGTAGTGCATGGAGTCTACTAAAGAGACATTTTGCATGTAGGGGTGCATGTGCCACATGTGTTGTGTCCATTCTTCAGACCGAGACTTAACGCAATTGTTTCTCAACAAGCTCAGACAGTCAAAACCAGAAGGATTCCTAAATCATCTCCCTCATTTCCCCACTCCCAGAGTGTGTCAATGGCAGCAGGAATTGAGTCCAGGGCCTTCAGCTTTAAAAGTCTGAGCACCCATCATTTCATACAATCAGAGAATCATAGTAGATTAGGGTAGGAAGGGACCTCAGGAGGTCTCATCTAGTCCAACCCCTGCTCAAAGCAGGACCATCCCCAACTAGATCAACCCAAGCAAGGGCTTTGTCTAGGCAGGTCTTAAAAACTTCCAAAGATGGAGATTCCACAACTTCTCTGTTCCAGTGTTTCACTCCCCTCTTAGTGAGAACGTTTTTCCTAGTATCTGTCCTAAACGTCGCTTGCTGCAACTTGAAACTATTGCTCCTTGTTCTGTCATCTACTGCCACTGAGAATTTGATCTAAAGGAGTAAACCCACCTTATTCCATAGCAATAATTTATATATCTCCTTAAGTGAACCAGACTCCAGATGGGAACACACAACTGCCACACTCAATGTGTTTTTTAAACATCTTTATAACACCACCAGCTCTCATGGAGTAGGAAGAGGTTTCAGGTGTGATCTCTCATGACTCTACAGAGATAGAGAAATTGAAGCTTTACACTGATAGAAAAGGGAGAAGTCTAGCTTCCCACTGGGACACACAGCAGATAGATTCAATGGAAGGCTTGCCTTTAGCAATAGAGGAGTGGTTCATCCAGGAGACTGACACCAATTCAGATTGGCCTCTAAGGGCATCTATACACGTGCTTTAGGGTGGAGAGGGGTGCTTGAATTAAGCCAGCTCTGAGAGCTACTCCAATTAAACCACCCACAGCATCACATGTATTCAGCATCCTGTGCTATAAAATGGCAGCAAGTTTGAGTGCCCCCACCACCATTTTGTAACATAGGGATGCTGAATAGATGTGACCTGGAGGCTGCTGGAGTGTGTTAATTAACACGCTCCAGCAGACTCAATTAATCAAGTCTGCCCCAATGCATGCTAATTAGCATGCCTCAGAGCAGACGTCCAGGACATGTATAGGAGCCCTAAGGGTTGATATTATTTATGGTACTTGTCCAAATCTCTCAACTGTATAGAAATGAACTGGCAGTCTCGGGACAGTGTTTATTTTACAGAGATTCCTGACACTTGTGCATCAGTCATGCAAAATGGTTTTTTGCATTTCCAGGCTAAGTACAAACAGTCAAAAAGCCCACGGCTCAATCAATTCAGAATTTGCAGGTTAGTCTAAGCTGCACAGATGAAACTGGCTAACAAGTGTACAGATGTATACTCTTTGCAGTCACATACCTGCAGTGACTCAGGCCAGAAGCCGGGAGGTGCTAAGTCATGGCTCTGGCACACAACCAACATAGGCTTTGTTTTCCCTTCCTCTTCCTGCTGCCCCCCAAGGTCTCTGGGATTTACAGTCCAAAATTACAACAACAGGACTCTGCAGGGTTGCTCATCACTTCCTCTTCCTGCTTCCAGGTGCCTCTGGGATTTGTAGTCCACAATCACAACCAGCAGTAAGTTTAGCAGGGAACGGCATCTCTGTATGCATCTCTGCTGCATCAGACAGTACAGCCAAAGGCTAAGGCTGGAAAGCATGCTGGGATGCTGGGGGACTCTGATTTAATTTGAATCAGGAAGGGGTTATGTGCACTGAAACTGGCTTATGTGCACTGAATTCATAGACGACATGTAGAGGGTACACGGGGGTACACGTGCACCCCCTGAGACCGAGCGCTCTCGGCTTACGTGATGGGCAGGGGGGACAGGTGGAGTGCTGGTGCCCCCCAAAGAACTGCTGCTGGCACTTCCAGGCTCAGTGTCTGGCTGTGGGGGAACCCCGCCCCAGCCGATGACACTGCCGCAACTACCTACAGACAGTCCCCACTCAGCCCACCCTTGCTGCCAACACCCATGTCACCGCCTGCAGGCAGTCACCGTGCCCTCCCAGCCTCAGAAGGCACACATTGCTTATGACCGAACTTCTGTTCTGTTACAGGTTTAGACCGGTTTCTGATAACTTAAACCAGTTTATGTGTAACTTCTGTCCCTAGCCCCAATCCCAGATGGAGTTCAAAAGAGGAACAAATAGTTTTCCCTTGCAATCAACAGGAGCTGCTGAGTGCTTAGCATCTTTGAAAAGCTAGGAAACCCGGATGCCTATTATCACAGTTTTGGGTTCTTGCCTATGCACACATTATCCACTGTAGTTTGGTTTTATGGACTCTCTTTATATTTTTGTCCTTGGGCTGCCTTAAACTGTAGTGACACATAGATTGTAGTGGAATTAGGAGCTGAACCCAAATCTTCTGAATCTATGCCCTAGCCGCTAGGCCATCTTTACATTGTCACTAAATAGGAAGTTCTTTTTCAGATACGATATCAAGGCAGATATCAGGGAAATAAAGAAAATAGCTCAAAATGTTAGGGTCTCTTGGAATGCCCCCAAGTTTACAATTGAATTTGCTCCTGCGCTGCTATCTGCTTGCATGCATGCTGTGATGGGACAACAAATAGTAACTTACTTAATTTACACTGAGAACATCCAGCCTCTTTTCTCTTTGTATTGACTAAGTGCAAACTGCAACAGAAACATCTAATTATCTCTGAAACATTATTTAATGACTGGGTAACCTCAGAATCTGGATCAGCAAAAGCTGTAGGAAAACAAGTGTTTTCCTACTAAATAGGCTTTTTGCCAGAGAAGTTATATGTAAAAGTGTATGCATGTGTCTGTCTGAATTTTCCCAGGGAAAAAAAAAAACCTCCAGCCATAATGATACCACTATCCTCTCATCTTGGTTCACAATATATTTTTGATCTCTCTGAGTATTCAAAACCACTGCAGCAGGGCACAATTGAATAAAATGTCTAAGACATGATTCATATATATTTTTTCAATGGCCTGCTGACTTGTTTGTTAGCACATGCACCATGAATGGCAAATCATCACACTGGGTGGAAGTGCCTACTGGGGTTATGTAGGGCTAGGTCTCAATACCAGTCTAATGCAGAAGAGGAAGCCAATGCCAGGTTAATGGTAATAAGGTAGTAAGTTCCTTGAATTCAGTAGGATCTTGACATATTTGAAAGTTGAGCTCCGGACAACAGAATGCAGTTCAGCATGAACAAATATAAGGTGCTTGCACCCAAGGAGGAATAATCAAAAGTGCAAATACAGAATGGGAGGTAACTGGCTAGGTAGCAACATTGCTGAGAAGTGTCTGGGGGTTTTGGTGAGTCACAGACTTGATGTGAGTCAGAAATATGATTGAGTCATACACACAAAAAAGCAAAAATAATTTTGGGCTGAATCAATGGGAGTGTGAGATGTTAGGATGGAAGCAGACAGTACCACTGTACTTGGCACTAGTCTGGCCTCACGTAGAGGACTCTGTGCACTTCTGGCTCCATATTTTAAACAGGATGTGGAGCAGCTGGAGCAGGCCCAGAGGCAAGCAACAATATGATAAAGGGGTTGGAAGGCAAGCCACACGAAGAAAGGATGAAAGAACTGGGCATGTTTAGCTCGGAGAAAAGGAGATTGAGGGGGTGGGATAAGACCTAACAGTAGTCTTCAGATATTTGAAAAGTTGCCATAAAGAAGAGAAAGAAATATTCTTCTTTGCTGCGGAGGGTAGGATGGAAGCAATGACTTTAAATTGCAAAAAGGTTTCCTGGAAGCTTTCCACAGGGAAGGTGTCTCATTGGAGGTTTTCAAGAGGAGCCTGGATACATTTGGATGGGGATAATTTAGGAGTAGCAGAATATTCCTCATTTGTGCAAGGGTTGGGCCCAGATGACCTTTGAAGTTGATTCCAGCACTATGACTTCATGACTGTATGAAAAAAATGCAAACATTAATGGAGACAGGCAATAAAAAGGAACTCTGGAAAGATTAGAAGTATAAATATAATAAGCTTTAGCTCGGCAACCTCATCTGAAACATAACTGCAGTTGGAGGACAAAACTTAAGCAATGATGTGGAAAGAGAGTCAGGGTCATTACAGAGAGTAAATTAGATGTAAGTTTGCAATGGCAGCACAAAACACCAATGTAATTTCAGATAAGTTAACCTTTTACATCTGAAAGAGATTTTTTTAACATAGAAAATGGCTGCACAGTAATACCTTTTGACGGCTAGAGCCCATAAGAATACACTGGACTTGAGCAAGGACTGCTTTTAAACATTTCTGGAAAGTGCAGAAATTTCTGCACAAGGACAGAAAAAGGACCCCCCTATTGGGAATAGAAAAGCACTTCAATAAGGTGGAACACTTGTTGCATAAGCTATGGCGCGAATAATTGCTAGATGCAAACATGCGTTCTGCCACTAATTTCCTTTATGACCTTGGGCAAGTCACTTGATCACATTCTGCCTCAGTTCCCCTGTGTGTAAAAGGAATATGCTAATATCTTTTTACACCCTGGGGTCATCGTGAGAATTGACTAGTCAATTCAGGTAAAGATGCCCTAAAGAAGGCCACTGAGAGCGCTAAGAAGGTTCATTACAGGCCCATCCTATGATCTAGATCCTA
>NW_017728906.1:195343158-195377780 GCF_001723895.1 Crocodylus porosus
CAGGATGTGGAGCAGCTGGAGCAGGCCCAGAGGCAAGCAACAATATGATAAAGGGGTTGGAAGGCAAGCCACACGAAGAAAGGATGAAAGAACTGGGCATGTTTAGCTCGGAGAAAAGGAGATTGAGGGGGTGGGATAAGACCTAACAGTAGTCTTCAGATATTTGAAAAGTTGCCATAAAGAAGAGAAAGAAATATTCTTCTTTGCTGCGGAGGGTAGGATGGAAGCAATGACTTTAAATTGCAAAAAGGTTTCCTGGAAGCTTTCCACAGGGAAGGTGTCTCATTGGAGGTTTTCAAGAGGAGCCTGGATACATTTGGATGGGGATAATTTAGGAGTAGCAGAATATTCCTCATTTGTGCAAGGGTTGGGCCCAGATGACCTTTGAAGTTGATTCCAGCACTATGACTTCATGACTGTATGAAAAAAATGCAAACATTAATGGAGACAGGCAATAAAAAGGAACTCTGGAAAGATTAGAAGTATAAATATAATAAGCTTTAGCTCGGCAACCTCATCTGAAACATAACTGCAGTTGGAGGACAAAACTTAAGCAATGATGTGGAAAGAGAGTCAGGGTCATTACAGAGAGTAAATTAGATGTAAGTTTGCAATGGCAGCACAAAACACCAATGTAATTTCAGATAAGTTAACCTTTTACATCTGAAAGAGATTTTTTTAACATAGAAAATGGCTGCACAGTAATACCTTTTGACGGCTAGAGCCCATAAGAATACACTGGACTTGAGCAAGGACTGCTTTTAAACATTTCTGGAAAGTGCAGAAATTTCTGCACAAGGACAGAAAAAGGACCCCCCTATTGGGAATAGAAAAGCACTTCAATAAGGTGGAACACTTGTTGCATAAGCTATGGCGCGAATAATTGCTAGATGCAAACATGCGTTCTGCCACTAATTTCCTTTATGACCTTGGGCAAGTCACTTGATCACATTCTGCCTCAGTTCCCCTGTGTGTAAAAGGAATATGCTAATATCTTTTTACACCCTGGGGTCATCGTGAGAATTGACTAGTCAATTCAGGTAAAGATGCCCTGAAGATGTGAAGGCCACTGAGAGCGCTAAGAAGGTTCATTACAGGCCCATCCTATGATCTAGATCCTATTTGGCCTGTGCTTTTTAGTTATCTTGGAAAGTTTCCAATGACTTATCTGAGTGTAGACTGAATTTCAAAAGCCATGCTCCTAAGAGCTGAGCCCCAATAAGCAATATTCGCAAAGGTTTAAGGGTGTAGAGTGACTGAAATGAGGATGCTTTAGACCTCATCAGCCAAACAGTGGCCTGCTTCCCATTTTTTTCAGCTCCCCTCTGGCACTGTTCAACATCAAGAAGGTAATACGTTTGGATACAAGATTTCTAAAAAATGCATTTAAAGAACCCAACCCTAGTGAACATTCAGTTATACTAACGGCATATTAGTGACTGTGATTATTCTAAATGTAACAAGCATCAAGGCTTGTGATCAGCTGTACTCTCTTTTTCATTTATTATTATAGCTAAATAAATCGAATGTCTATTCCTGGATGCTTTTTCTCCCCCCCAACCCAAACAGCCCTTTTCATCTCACTGTCCCTCAAGGATCCTATTTCAATGTTATTATTTAATGGCAAATCAATATGATAAATAAGGAATATAAGCATGGAAACACAAAGGCATTCCTCAAGGATAAAAAACACTACAAAAACCAAAATTCATTTTGATTGTGACAAATTATTTCTCCAAAGAATAATTGGTGAACCCTAGGAAAGGTTTACTATTCTCAGGTTTAAACTGAAAACAGAGCAAGAAACATGCAAACCTGTAAAGACTGCCTTTGGTTTTTCTTAATATAAAGAGAAGAGCTGCTTGCTGATCCCTTAGGGAACTGGAGCTGAACTTAGCAACTTCCCATTAAAGATGACCATATCACTTTTGATTTCTGTCTGTAGGAGGACGTTGAAGATGATGGAATGAAAAGATTTCCTATCGTGGTAGCGGGGAAAGAAATTTGTCAGTAAAAGTTCTTATTTGGTTTCCTGTCCATAAAGTTTCAGACTCTTTAACTGATACTAAAACAGCTTTAAATACATTAAACCACTCAAAACATAAATCACCTTGGCACCTTGATGTATTCAGAGAGTTATGAAGGTGCAAGGGGAAGTGATGGAAATGTCCTTCTAAAATTGCTACAGGACAACAAACTCCAGGAAAAGCCATGGTGGTTTCTACAGGGTGGACCTGGACCGGTGCGAATCTTGGATGGGGGAGCATGGGAGTCTCTGTTAGCCTGGTGGGCCCCTACCAAACTCACTCTTAGAGATGCTCAGTGGGTTGGGTGAAAAAAAAAGCATTTGAGAGAAGGTAGAGTCAGGAAACAGATAGTCTTCAAAATATGTTAACCTCCAGAGGTGGCTGGTTACTTGGTTGATGGTGCTTTGCTATTTGCTTAGGGTCCTCATCATCTTCCCAGAGGGGATGGGGAGCTGTGCAGGATCCGAGTGGGGAGTGGCCAATAGGTTGTATGTAGTAGAGAAAGCTTGCCTATGACAAAAGTTTTGCCCAAACCAGGTCATAGCTTTCCTCCCCGCTTCTTAGAGGAGTGATCGATCAGCATTTTAGGCAGGACTGCATAACACCTTCTCCAACATATGCCATCTGGGCTGACATTTTTAACTAGCGCCTGCCTGCCTTGGGCTCCTTTTTTCTGTGGGAAATTTTCAACCAAAATATTTCTGCTGGTTTTGAGAACAAGGCTATGGAAAATTTGAGGTTTTTCTCTGAGTTAAAGATCAGTAAGATGGCAATTCAGTCCCTGATGTGCATATGCATTAAGATACAATTGTTCATTCCATAATCATTCTTTTCCAGTTTTATTTGTGGTGGAATCAGAGTTAGGATCCTAAGAAAGTAGGGCTGGACGGGATCTCACAAGGTTATTGTGTCCATCTCCCTGCTCAAAGCAGGAACATCCTTGACTAAACCATCCCAGCCAGGTGTCTGTCTAACCTGCTCCTGGAAACTTCCAACAATGGATGTTCCACCATTTCTCTAGGTAGGTTGTTCCAATGCTTCACCACCCGTACAGTCAGAAAACTCCTTCTAATCTCCAATCTAAGTTTCCCCTTCTGAAGCTTGAGGCCATTGCTCCTGGTCCTGACCCCTGCGTCCATCTTCATCCCCTCTGTAATCACCTTTCGGGTATATGAAAACTGTTTTCAAATTTCCCCACTCCATCTTCTCCTCTCCAAACTAAATAACCCTAGCTCCTTGAGCCTTTCCTCATCAGTCTTGCCTTCCAGGCCCCTAATCACTGTTGTTGCTCTGCTCTGGACTCTTTTCAAACTGGACACAGTAGTCCAAGTCAGTCCTCAACTTCTCTGAATACTGCAAAAAAAATCACTTGCCTTGATTTGCAAGTGACACTCCTGTTGATACAACTCAGGAAGCTGTAAGCTTTATGTATTTATTCATTTATTTTGCAACAAGATCACACTGTTGGCTCATACTCAGCTTAATTCATCTTATAACTGCTAAATATGTAACCCCCAAGTCCTTCTCTGCAGTACTAAAGCCTAGGCAGTCATTCTCCAGTGTGTAGCAAAGAACGTTATGTGATGAAGAAAGGTGTTGTCTTTAGGACCGATGTCTCTGATGTAGCAGGATTTGGAAGGTATGCAGTAGATGAGGGAGGAGACTGAAAGAAGAGAGCAGGTGGTCTTGTGGTTAAAGCAAATGAGTGCCACATGAGAATACTGGACTCTATCCCTGCCTGTGCCTAAGTGATGCTGGGCCAATTTGTCATAGGTAGCAGCTATCTGTTCCTTATTTTCTGGGTGCCTGACTGGACACCTGGGATCTGATTTGCAGATGAGTATTCACGTTTGTAAGTGAAGTCAATGAAATATTTCCTCTGAATGCATATAATACTACATAGATTGAAAACTCATGCCCAAGTGAATACATTCGACACTTTACCTCAGGTCCACATCTATTTAAATAGGAATAATAACCACCCGTCTCACAAGGCTGTTGTGGAAATAAAGTTAGCTTTGTGAAGTATTTGAATACTCTCATAAGAACGACAGACCAGCCCATGAAGGAGGGGATGAGGAGCATTCAGTTCATTAGATTTAGGGCCAAACCCAATACAGTGAGGAAAAAACAAAACACCGACTCCTTGTCCCTCTTGTTCACTGAATGGGGAAAGATGCTGTGGAAAAATAGCATGCAAATAAAGACCATTTCATAATGCGTACATGGAAATAGGCACAAGCAATTTTAATTCTTTTAAGTTCTTGATTTTGCAACAGTCATAATGTTCTTTTAATATAGCTTTTGTTCGTAATGTTCGTAGTTAGTTACTAGATGAAGTGCCAGTAGATGGTGCTCAAGAATATATTGCCTAATTTATTGGTGATATAAAACCAGTACAGCATGTTGTGCCTTGGAAATGGCTTCCACTGGCAGCTTTCTCATCAGCTTTAATATTGGGAGGCAGATGTTGTAGCTCATAGCCTAAGCTTTCTCAGGAACTTTGCAAGGCAGCCTTTGTAGATGTTCTCCTCATGCCCATGAAAGGGTAAAATGTGTGTCCCAAGGAGGGGAGAGAAAAGGTATCCTTAGATCAGAGGTCACTGAAGATCCTCATGCTAGAGGGATACAGTTTTGTGTGCATGTAGGACAAGGTCAGGCCAAGAACTTCGCTTCACTGGCACAAAATAATTCACTCAAGGGGGAGAGAGTGATTTTTCAGGATTCATCCATATTGACAGAAGAAATGCTTCCAATAACTAATGACCACCACAAACCTTGCTACTTGGCACAATTCTTGGCCTTGGCTTCTGTAATATAAGGACTTAATAACATGTATATTAATAGAAATAAAATAAAATTTTGCTGAACCAAAACACTCCACTTCATATATTTCTGGAGAAAAGAAAAAATAAAAACTACATGACAGACATGCAAAAAAATACACGACACTAGAGGATCTTGCACTTGGGGGAGAAATATTGCATGCACAGTTACAGCGGGGCATGGGGCTAGTTTTTTTCCATATCTTCATCAACAACCTGGAAGATGGCATAAAGTGCACCCTAAGCAAGTTTGCAGATGACACCAAGCAGTGGGGTGCAGTAGATATGTTGGAGGGTAAGGTTAGGATTCAGAGTAACCTAGACAAATTGGAGGATTGGGCCGAAATAAATCTCATGCGGTTCAACAAGGAGAAGTGCAAAGCCCTGCACTTATGGACAGGAGAATCCCATGTATCATTACAGGCTTGGGATCAACTGGCTAAGCAGCAGCTCTGCAGAAAAGGACCTGGGGGTTACAGCGGACAGTAAGATGGATGTGAGTCAGTGCTGTATCCTAGTTGCCAAGAAGGCTAACAGCATACTGGGCTGCATTAATAGGAGCATTGCTAGTAGGTCAAGGGAAGTGATTGGTCCCCTATATTTAGCACTGGTGAGGCCACATCTGGAGGGCTGTGTCAAGTTTTGGACCCCTCACTACAGAAAGGATGTTGGCAAGTTGGAGAGAGTGCAGTGGAGAGCAATGAAAATGATTAGGGAGTTGGGGCATATGACTTAGAGGCTAAGGGAACTGGGCTTGTTTAGTGTGCAGAAGAGAAGACTGGGAAGAATTGATAGCAGCCTTCAACTACCTGAAAGGAGTTTCGAAAGGATGGAGCTGAATTCTTAGTGGTGGCAGATGACAGAACAAGGAGCAAAGGGCTCAAGTCTCAGCAAGGGAGGTTTAAGTTGTATACTAGGAGAAACTTTCTCACTAGGAGAGTAGTAAAGCACTGGAACAGGTTACCCAGCAGTTGGGGAGTCTCCATCCTTGGAGGTTTTTAAGGCCTGGCTTGACAAGCCATAGCTGGAATGATCTAGTTGGGGATGGTCCTGAACAGAAGGTTGGACTAGATGATCTCCTGACGTCACCCTAATTTTCTATGATTCTTGACTCTATGACCTGGGGATTATAGCAGACCATAAACTGCTATAACCCAGCAGTGTGTTCTTGTTGCAAACAAAAAAAAAGACAAATAACACACTGAAATGTATAAATGGGGGCATCGCATACAACTCAAGGAAAATGATTCTTCTGCTATATCCAGCCCTGGTAAGGCCCCACCTAGATTACAGTGTCTAGTTTTGGCCTTCACACTTCAAGAAGGATGTGAGACAGATTATTAATAGGGTGGCAATGGGAAACAAGATTTATGAGGAAAGCCTGAAAAAACTAGGGTTCTGTGGTTCAGAGAAGAGCAAACTGAAGGAGGGATTTGATAATAGTCTTCAAATACCTGAATGGCCATTATAGAGGATGGATGTAGACTCTGCTCTGCGGCCACAGGGACAAGGAGCAATGATCCTAAACTGAAGCAAGGGAAATTTAGATTTTCTTTGGATACGAGTAGGGATGGATCCAGAAGCGGTGTGGTGTTATAATTGCATCCTGCTTTCCACAGTGTATCCCAAGGGCTTCAATTCCCTTGGATACAGGAAGGAGAAACCTGCCTGCCACGACCACTGTTCTTGGCTGGCCCAAGGGTGAAAGGAGCCCCAGGGGCACTCCTGCCTTGCTTCAGCAAGGGATGCCAAAAACAGCTGCAAAGAGAGCTGGACTCTGCTAGGGACAATGGTGGTAGCAGTGGTGGTGGGAAGGTTTTCTCTCTCTGCCCAGTCCTTCCCACTAGCCTAGAGCAGACGCACAGGGAGGGAGAAGCCACCTGCTGACACTGCTGTCCCTGGCCAAGCCCAGCTCCCCACACAGCCACTTTCTGCAGTCCCAGCTGTAACAGAGGAGGAGTGTCTGGGACAGCGGTGACACTGAACAGGATTCTCCTTCATGTGCCTAGAGGCATAAATAAAGAGGGCAAGACTGAGTGGGGAGGAGAAATGTCCTCTGAGCATGAAGAGGAAGGGAGGAGGGTGTCAAGGGGAGATAGATTCTTACCTGATTTGGGGATTTAAAAAAAAAAAGTCCCCAGTCATTCCTCTCATGAGCCAGCCTTGCAGAACTAGACACTGTCCCCACATTCCCCTTTTCAAAATCCTGGATCCGTCTACGAATGCAAGGGAATGCAACTTTTTTCACTATGAAAATGGTCAAGCATTGGAACAGATTACCCAGAGAAGTTATGGGATCTCTACCCTTGGAGGTTTTAAAGAGCAGCTTAGACAGATGCTTGCCTGCCTGCATGAGTGACTGGTGCCTCCTGAATCTGGGGGGCACCCGCAGACGCTGCCGACCCTGTCAAGGAGACACCAGCCCTACCAACAGCATTAGTGTCGGCTGTCAGGGGGGCACCAGTTCCACCAGGGGGGATGTGCACCCCTGTGCACCCCCTACCAGTCACCTATGTCTGCCTGCAATGATTTGGTCTGTGCCAATCTAGCCACAAGGAGGGAGTTGGTTGGGCTAAGACTCAGGGGTGTCTAACCTTTTTGAATGTGGGGCCGGATCATGAACTTTTTATCACCCAGTGGGCCGGTGAGCCATATTCAAACACCCTCTGTCCTGGGCCAGAGAGACCCTGCCTACTGCACCTGCCTGTTACTGCAAGGTTCATGGTAGCTGCTGGCGGGCAGGGGCAGGAGGCACCCATTCTGCATCCAGCCAGCTACTGTCCTAGAGACTGAAGGGGAGAAATAAATAGCTCCACATCTCCATCCCCTGAGCAGTGCAGCCCCATGAGTCGGAGCTGCACGAGGGGCCGAAGCAAGGCGGCCGCTGCACCGCAGCCCCTCACCCACCCCACCTCATGGCCCCGCTCACCGTGGTGCCCAGCTGCCCACACATGCAGCCCCAGTGGCCTCAGCGCTGCAAGCCCAGAGCGCAGGGTCCAGCAAACACCGGCTCCCACCACCCTGCCTGCCGAGGCCCCCCTTGTGCTGGCTTCCCACGCTCTTCTGGGGACGGGAGGAGGCCGGTCAGGTCGGCACCAGCCAGCAGAAGTGGCAGTGGAGCCATGTGCCACTTGGGACTGACTGGTGCAAGCAGGGGGAAAACGCAGCTCAGCCCCTGCCACTCCGGCCGGGCTCGTCCCATCCCGAGTGGCACACGGCTCCACCGCCACTTCTGCTGGCCAGTGCAGACCTAGCTGGCCTCCTCGCATCCCCAGCAGCTTGTGGGAAGCTGGCTTCAGCCGCATGCTGCTCTGGATGGGACAGACCCAGCCAGGTCAACACTGGCCAGGAAAAGCAGCATGCGGCTGAAGTCAGCTTCCCACATGCTGCTGGGGCCGGGAGGAGCCCAGCCAGGTCTGCACAGGCCTCAGGAAATGCCTTGGTGGGCCGCATGTTGGACAAGCCTGGGCTAAGTGATCTCCTAAGGTCCCTTCTGACCCTACTACTCTATTCTGGGTTAATGTACTCCTGGGCTAGGGACAGACATTACACACAAACCGGTTTAAGTGATCAGAAACTGGTTTAAACTTGTAACAGAGCAGATATTCAGTGCACATAAGCCAGGTGGAAAATGGCTGAAACTGGTTGGAGATAAACCTGGTGAAATGTAGCATCAGAATTAAATGATGCGAGTCAAACCTGTTTATGCAATATCTGTCCTGGACCCTGGAGGGTACTTTGGTATTACTGTGATATGTGCTGCATGAGAAAAGATGAATTCCCCTTCTTCACCTGTACAAATTAAATGCTGGGCTGGTTTTTTTTCTGATGAATTCCAACAGATTACTATGCAGCTGATGATTAATTAGTTAATGTTTGTATAGCAGTTTGGAATGTAAAGCTCTATATAAGTACTAAGCAGTGCTATTATTATGAATACACTTCAAGATCCTTAGGTAACTGCTGGGAGTACAGCAGACACGATTTTAATCTATTAATAGCCCTTTACAAGTACAGTTGCTCACAGACTGCCAAAACATCGCTATTGTAGCATAATTCCTTTCTTCCAAATAGCAAGGGTGTCACGAATGTTAATAACAAGGAAGCAAAATTGCTCCCATCATCTTCTTCCTGTTTTTTACATACCATGTTCGAGGGAGCCTGTCTCTTTAAAATGACAGGAGAGAATCTCATCCCTCTCACTCCTATCATCTGCATAAGGTCTTTAATTTGGGATTTGAGTGTCAGATAATTAGTAGTTGATATGGAATCGCACTGCTTTGTGAGTCCCATGGCCCAATTAGTAAATCAGTTTGTAAAAGGTTACTAGAATGGGTCTTTAATCTTACCATCATTTTACCTTTCTATTGTGGTGTAGACAATTATATCATCCTATGTTGCGGGTATTGGGTTGAGGATAGGATTTGTGAGTGCTGTGCCAGATCCTCAGCTGTTGTAAACTGGTAGAGCTCTATTGACATCAGTAGAGATATGCTGATTTGCACCAGCTGAGTTCATAGTCTATGTATTAAATGTCTGCTAATTGGCATAAAGTAAATTGTGAAGAAAAGAGAAGAATCTCTATTTAGTGAGCAAGTCTGCATTTCTTAAAGGGGGGAAAAAATCCCAAAGCACAATAGCACCAACTTGCCAAGGAGAAGCAGCCAATGCAAATGTAATTAAGGTCAGTGAAGAACATAAAACAGGGGAAACAATTAAAGTAATGAGTAATATGTTTTAACCTTCCTCCCTATGCACACACCCAAAACTCTGTGAAATATGTTGGTAACATGAAACCAGATCAGTTATTCAGAGGTGGCACATACTAAGAGGGGCATTCAAAGTTGTAATGTATCTGATTTGAACCATAGTAGGCTCTGCCTTCCTGGAGAAGACCCCATTGCATGAAACTGAGCTAGCAGAAGTCAGGCGGACTCATGAGGTGTAGCATCCCTGTCAAGGATAAAGAAATATAGTCCACAATTGACATGAGGAAGTACTATTGGTCAGGAGAGGGGCATGAACACTAGGGTGAATGGTAGTATTTCTGGGTGTATAAGTCAGAGGTGGAACAGAAGTGGCCTACGCCTCCAAGGTCTATTCCGGGCTTTGATATTGCTTTGCTGGAGACCTCAGGTGAGTCAATCCATCTCTGTTCTTCAATTACACCATCTGTATGAGGGAAAAGAAAATACTTTGCCCACCTTTATTATTGCTTTATAGGATACAGAGAACTTGCAACGCTAATGGAGTCATCTAGCTTGACCTTCTGCATAGCACAGCACTCAGAATTTCACATCAAGTTGTATCTTCTGATGGAGCTACAGGCCAAGAGACACCACTATGGGGATTAGAGCCATATGGTGATAATAAGTCATAATAGATGTGAGACAGTTTTCTAAGAACCTAAACCCTAACTAAACAGTACAGAGGAAAGTAAGGGGAGAAGTATTATTATTTCAGACATGAGAAACTGAGGCACAGAGATGAAGTGTTACGCTCAAGTTTACGCAGGTGATCTGAAACATTACTGAGAAATCAACCGTCTGGGTCCCATTCTGCTGCCATAACCATGGGGCCTTCCTTCCCATCCTGAAATAACAGCCATTTTTTTAATGGGAATGTGTTTATTTCCTTTTTTTAAAAATCAGTACAGAAACGTGTCAAGGCTGTTTCCAAATTCCTTGGATGTTAGGCAGCTTTCATGTCCTAATCATAATCATCCTGTCTAGGGACAGAAGTTATACACGCACTGGTATAAGTGATCAGAAATTGATTCAAATCTGTAACACAATGGAAGTTCGGTGCACATAAACCACTTTCAAAAGGTCCAAATCTGCATTAAGATAAACCTAGATGGATGTAGTATCAGAAGTTACTGATGTAAGTTAAATCAATTTTTTGAACTTCTGTCTTAAATACCTACCAGATTGAAGTTAACTCAACATTCCCCAACATCTCAGGATGCTTTGAATCTCTCCCACAAGCCTCCCCTTGTGGGGTGGGCAGGTTAGCCTTCGCCCAAGCTGTTGTTGAGAGGTGTGCTCTGGGCCCCCTGGCTTCTGGCCTGGGCCACTGCAGGCATGCGGCTGCACTTCTGGAATCAAAAGTGAATGTCTGTTCACTTGCTTATTCGTTCCTTCTACGCAGCTTAGGCTAACTTGCGAAGATTGAATCAATTCAGTCTCAGGCTTTTTGACTGTTTGTACTTAGCCCACGACTCTGAAAAGCAACTACAGTGGTATCACAGCAATTGTTCATGGCTTGGTTGGATCTCTTCTGATATTGCACACCACTCCTCACTGTCAGAGTCAGAAAAGCAGCCACATAAAGATGGAAAGTCTCTTGAATTAATTTTCAAGAGGGGCACACTCTCAACCTGACATGCAGGGCATTAGCTGCCTGACTCCTATTACCCCCCGCCACGTTGAGTCAAGACTCAAATGTAGAGAAGATGTCCGCCATCCTGCACTCTCCATTATCAGATTTGCTGGTCACTTAGTTCCAGCTGCACTTAAAAATGTGTTTAGAATAAAGATGTTGGATGCGAGGACAGCTTAAATACATGACAGCCGTTTCTCAGGCCTCGTAAAATGTACTTTTCAATTCAGAAGCCAACATGCAAAGAGAATTGTCCCAGATTGCTAATGTGGTGTTGATATTGAAGCAGGCTTTTACCAGAGCAGATGTTGGTACTATCGCAGCAATTACACTTTTCCAGCTAACCATTCTTGCCACTGAAGAGTTATTATATGATTATTTGTATTGTCCTGTCACTATCAGGCCCCCATTGTGCTGCGCTCTGAATGAGCGCATATATGAAGATAGAGTCCCCTCCCTTTTGAGCTGACAGCCTGTAAAATAATGTCATTACCCCTCAGCTCGGAGTCACAGTTCAGTGAGAAGACCAGTGAATGTAGGGCAAAGAGCTGAAAAAGCAGGAGGAGGTTGGTCCTCCTTGCATAACAGCAAAACAGCTCCAAACAGCTGATCCTTCTCCCTTTACCTTGTTTTTGCCTCTGTCAAATGCTGGTTGCTGAAAGGGCACCTGCCCAGCCACTATTTCCATCAGGATTACTATATTGTTCCAGGCTAGCAGAATTAAGAATGTAAATTATGGTTTGGGCCAGTGTCATCAAACGTAGTGGTTCTAATTCACTAAATAAAACTGTTCTGAATTAAATGGGAGCATGAGGTGCTCAAATCAGCTTTTTATTTTATTTTATTTTTGGTAAGTAATCATGTTCCTAAATTGAGTTGGGAATGGAAGGCACAAGCTGTTTATAAGTATGAGTCTAGTTTGGTGAATATTTTCCATCAAAAAAGGGAGGGTTATTTGGAAACATTGGAACATTTTTTTGTTTTGACACTTACAGAATGAAATGTTTCCAGCGTTCAATGGGAAATGTTTTGTTTTGACATTTTCAGAGGGAAAATGTTCATTCCAAAGTCTTTATTTTTTTAAATGACCTAAATTTAACGGGAAAAGGGGGGTCTGATAATGGTTATGCAACTTAAAATGAAACAAGACATTTTGTTTTGTACCATGTGACCCAAAACAGTGTTGTGGTTGTTTTACTGAAAAAGAAAAGGAATCAAACAAGCCTGTTTTGATTCTACTCAAACTCTGCGTTCCACAGCTTCTTAATTTGCTCAGCAAACCAATACATGTGTATATGTATCTGTGTATATTCACCTACCTCACCCAGCACCTGTGAAAAATTGGTTGCACTTTTTTAAGTGAATGAAAAATAGATATAGGGAATCAATACCTGAAAATATTGGTTTAAAGATCTGTACCATTCTTACTTTGAGCGTTATATTGTATCGTAAAAGTGATATAGCTGTGATGGTGTCGAAATTATGTGAGAGGCAAGGATTTCTTCAGGTGATATCTTTTACTGGACCAACTGTATAGTTGGGATAGAGTTAGATAAGCTTTCAAATGCAAGTCATTCTTCGTCAGGTCACCATTATAGACAAAGATGACTGCTGGCTTTGGAGTTCACATCTGGAACTGGGGTCTGATTCACAATCCAACCTCAAAATTGTATTACAGAAGACAGCACTAAGGTCTGGGGGGTTGATTTAGGCTCCTCCCTAGATATAATTATATCCATTTCCCTGGGCTGACTTGTGTATTATATTTACAGCTGCAAGAACATCAGGCTGCAGATGGTCTCAGGCTGACAGAAAGGGACGATTGTGAATGGCTTGCCTGGGGTTGAATGTAAAATTAGGATAAAATTAGAGGTGTGAGAAACTCGGCTGTTTTAGTTTTAACAAACTGCTCAGCAGCTCGAGTTGTTAACAGTTTATTAAGTCATTAAGTTTCAATTAGAATTTTGCATTGTCTGAGTCCATATGGCAAGCGCAAAGCTCAGACAAAATTGTGCACCTTGCACTTCACTCTGTTGCATTGTCTGAGGATTTGGGACCATGGAGACTGCTCTGAATTACACTGTGGTCAAAACTCTTTTCTAGCTGGCCTTAGGAGCAGATGCATGAAGAAATGACTTCTATAGCTCCACCTCCCTCCACCCTTCTTTGAGGTATTATGAGCATATCTTTTCCTAATGTCCCTTTTTGACTCAAGCCCAGGTAAGTGAAGAAGAGCAGCAAAAGAGCAATTAAAAAAACACATGTGTAGGACTCTGCCTTACTTCAGAGAGAGTTACAGCATACCTATTCGCCACAGTATGAATCTTCAGCAAATGGTTACCTCTAGCTCTCTCTGTCTTTTGCTGCTAATTTAACAAGCTGAATACCTTTATGTATTAGTTGAAATTCAGCTCTATTTTCTGCATCAGGAATACGCTGCATGTGGATAGCGGAGGGGCATATCACTTCACTCATTCACAACTATAGTCCATTAGCTAGCCAGTGTGAAACAGGCATGCTCAGTGGGACAGAAGGCCCCTGAGGCTATTCAGGAACAGTCATGAACATCAGCCTTAAAGAAGAGCAGAGAAATCACAGATTAACCAACTGACTGTGGTCAGGCCACCCATGATAGTGCCGGCAACTATTTTTCATTCTTTGAGTGCAGAATTGCAGCAGGATTTTGCTGATGGCATTTTTGACATTTTCCTTTCTCCAGCATCACAGTTGTGTGTGGATGAAGACCTGCTTCTGCTGATATAATTTAAGGCGGACTAACACAGCATCTAGAAATAAGCTAAAGTCCATGCCGTTGGTGGAGCACAGGTTTACGTAGTCTCTACCAGCAGTAAGGTATTTGTTTGCACATGTGATTTAATGATCGATAATTATGGGCATGTTAATGGTAGTACCTGTAATAGGTATTAACTTAATGTGCTGTAATCGGCACTAATGCGCAGTAGCACCGGTCCATGTCTTTTATGTGACGCTAACGAGCAGTAGACTAATTCTACTGCCCATTAGTGTATTAGTGTGGCTTTCATTGTGACATGCTAATGCACAGTAGAATTAGTCTACTGCACTTTTAGCATCTTGTGTAGATGTGCCCACATACTCCCTTGTTTAGGCCTAGCTATTTTACTGAGTATATCCCTATCCATGTTCTACCCATGTCCAATCTGTCTGCTCTGGAGGGGATGAATGACCCTGCTTTACAAACACATATCTACCTGGACCCACAATCCTAGAAAAGCACTACATAAGGCTTCCCTGCATGGATGATTGGCCAAAATCAGATTTCAGCCCTCAGGCTAAGTACAGGCAGTCAAAAAGCTGAATCTATTCAAACTTCGCAGGTTAGTCTAAACTGTGTAGACTGAGCCAATAAGCAAGTGAACAGACATTCAATTTGATTGCAGAAATGCAGCCACATGCCTGCAGTGGCCCAGGCCAGAAGCCAAAGTCCCTGCTCAGCTGGAGCAGACAGCTTGGGGCAAGGTTAACCCATCCACTGTACCACTGCAGGGGAGAAGCAAAGCATCCTGGGATCTTGTGGGGGGACTGTGAGCGAGCTTGAATTTTGAGGGAATCTGGGAAAGTAGTTCAATAAACCAATTGAACCTAAATCAGTGAAGTCTACTACTACATCTATCCAGGCTTATCTTAAACTGGTTTTGGTCTTTTTGAAAACTGTTTATGTGCACTGAATTTCTGTTGTGTTACAGATTTTAACCAGTTTCCAATCACTTCATGCTGGTTTATGTGTAATTTCTGCCCCTAGCCTTAATGATTAGAATGTTGCTCTTAAAAATAACATAACGCTAATGATACACCCACACAATAAGACTTTGTCATCATGGATTGGACTATCAAGACTCTTAAGAAGCCCCATATGATAGTCAATGTGGATGTTTGTCCAAAGTATTTGGTAAGATAGTAGCTCACGTAAGGTGAAAAGTACCTGTGTACAGCTGGCCAATCTGCCATCTGTGTACATTTAAATGTTTTAGATAGGGCTTGAATGGGACCGCCATGATGCATGTGATCTCTTCTTTGCTCAGGGATGGATTTCATACTAATGCTGTCACTTGTGGCTAGAATGTGGCTGTTTTTATTTTCCCCTTACTGTGCTGTGACCTTTGTTTAATGTCATGTGTAGGATGCACATGTTTGTTCAGTGTTCTTCCTGAATACAAATGTTGCTGTATCTCCTTCCTTTCCTGTGCTGTGAACCATTTTAGTATCAAGCAGCACCCTATGTTTCAGCCAGTGGAAGTGGAAAAGGATTATCAGTCAAAGTTCTTTGCATCTAGATACTGCAGTGATCAGAATAATGCAAAAGAGCAGAGAGTCATCCATGGCAATGCAAACAAACGTACACCTGACTTCTTTGAAAGTGCCTCACATGGACTATAGCATCATTTTAGGTACTGCCTGCTGGGCTATGCTCCACTAAGGCAAACTATTCTAATATGCAATTACATTAACAGAAAAATATTCAAGAATTTAAATGATCCTCTTTAGGAAAGTTACTTTTGTAGATATAAGTCAGGCAGGCAATATCTTTGAGGAAGCTGAGTTAGCCTTTGGGGAAGTATTAGACAATCTGAAAATTCCTCTATGAAATGTCTCTTTATTGAGCCATCGAACCCGCTGTAATTAAGCAGTGTTTTGTTTGGATACAGGTTTGTTTACATTCAAGAAAATGCAAAGAAACAATTAAAATTTAATAATATAGTAAATAAGATCTGAATAATTTAGTTAGAACTAATAAAATTAATGTTGATGACTGCATTTTTAAGACTGGAAGAAAAGCCTGACTTCCCGGGCTATCCAGAAGTTTTGTTCTTTTATTGTTGGACCAAATAGATTTACACAGAAATAATCACCAAAGATTACATTTTTTTTTTCTTTGGGACAGTAGAATATGTGAAGCATGGACCCAGTTTTAATAAGAAACATGCAAATAATCAGTAAATAAAGAAATGGTGATAAATATTTTTAATACTATATGCCACCTTTTCTCTAATTTGGGACAGTAGAATATGTGAAGCATGGACCCAGTTTTGCTCTTCCGATCTCAAATAATCAGTAAATAAAGAAATGGTGATAAATATTTTTAATACTATATGCCACCTTTTCTCTAAATTTATATATTTGCATATGTATTTTTTTTTACATTTTTTGATCAAAAAATAATATAGGATCTGATTCTTTGCATTGAAATTAATGGGAATTGCACTATTGATCTCAGTGATGCCTTACTCAGGCTAGTTTTTATTATAACTGGATGTGTCTACATGAGACCGCCATGATGCGTGTGGCGCCATGATGCATGCACATTAGGCTAATCTAAGGCACCTTAAAGCATTGGCACCTAAACGTGCACAGCAGTTACTAAACATTAAATTAGTCTAAAGCACCATTTGCTAGTACCAACACATACAGGTACTAGATAAACCATGAATCAACTAATGCACAGTAGCTTATGTGTAGATACTAACTTCAGATGCAGCCTATGGCCAGTCAGCCATATCAGCAAGGACCTAGCCTCCTGCTTGGTACAGAGACACGTGGCTGGCAGCTTCTTCAGCCACATGGTAGGGGAAGCTTTTGCTGCCCCAAGCTGGTGTCTGGATGCCTGGCCTGAGCCCTTAGGGCTAGTGCGCATGCCGATAGCTGCCTGACCCATGAGCTCTGTGCCCTACCAATGTGGGCATGTACTGGGTGCTTCAGCCCTGAAGACCCTGGCTCTACTCCCCACCATACCCCACCCCATCAGGCACGTGGCATATGAAGCTGGCACCTACAGACCCAGCCTCACCTCCCAAGGTCCCTGGCAGGAGCTACTATGGAGGCCTCTCCAACACTGAACAGAGCACCCTGGGGCCCAAACTGGATGGAGCAGGAGACTGTAGACCTCATTGTGATCTGAGGTAATGTGGAGGTCCAGCACCAGTTTGACTGGGTCACCAGGGCAAACACCCACATCTATGTGGCTATATTGGACTACATGTGGGAGCATGGCCACCAGTGGTCCAGCTGCCAGTGCCATGTAAAGGTCAAGGCCATGCGGGCCCAGTGGTTCCAAGTGATGGACCACATTTATTGCTCTAGGGCTGCCCACAGGTCCATGCTCTTCATGCAGTATCAGGACCAGATCCTGGGCCTGAGGACATTGGGGAGGTCCACCACGTGTATTCCAGTATCGCAGGCTGCTGGAGCCTGTGCCACAGCCTAGCAAGGAAGAGAATTCACTGGGAAAAGGCCTGGCATGCTCTCCAGCTGCATCCTTACCTGGCAGCCCAGGCCACCACCTTTCCCATCAACTGCATCAGTGCACCCCAAGCCAGGAGAACCAGCTAGGGATGGCCCCAGCAGCAAGCATCTCCAGCTGTCTGCTGCAGGGGCCACTGCCCGGATGTCCAGGCATTGTGCACACTCCAGGATGTCACAGGCAGCTGGACCACATCACCCCAACCAGAGGCTGGGTCCAACTGCTGAGAGCACCTGGAGCTTCTGGTAAGCCCTGCACAGGAAGGTGGACTGGAGGAAAGGGGATACTGTGGCCACCTGTGCCCATGCCAGCTCATCTGCCTGCCCCTGGGCTGCATGCCTGGAGCCAGAGGCCCCCTTCCCATCCCTCCCCTCCTCACAACTGCTTGCCAAATTCCCCCCGCCCACCAGAGTTTCCCAGCCCAACACATAGGGAGGTGGGAGGCAGTTCAGGACTTTACTGAGTGTCCAGCAGCCTCCCAGCTAGGCAGCCAGGAGGCTGTCATATGCAGAAACATTTTGATGGCAACAGCGATCTCCTCCTTGTCCATGGAGGTCAGGCACTCACAAAGTAGGCAGAGGTACCCCTCCAGGCAGCAGCGCATGTTTCAGGGAAGCACAGGCTTGCCTGGGACACTGTCAAAGCTCAGGGCCCCATGCCACTTTCTCATCTGTGTCCAGGATACCATGGCAATCATCCTCAGCAGGACACAGTGGGTCGGCACCCATCCGTGTGCTCAAACACCTTGTCGCAGCATGCCCGGGTGACTCTGACCAGGGGCACACTTAAGGCACAGACCATACATGGCAGGAGCCCTGGCACGGAGTGCCTTTCCAGAAAGGCCTGCTGGAGGGGGAGGTGGGCACCCCAGCTGAGAAGGAGCCCCTCATCCCCAGAACCTGGGTGCCATGGGTGCAGCGGCACAGGAGCAAACTGCCTGCCTGTAGGGAGAAGGTGGGGCGTTGTTGCAGAACCACCTTAACAACAACCAGCAGGAGCCAGCCCTAGCCCAGCCAGAGTAGGGGATGGGGAAGGCAAGCTGCTTGTGCAAGCAGGGATGGAGGGATCAGGTGGCAGCCACCTGCAGAAAGGCCTGCCCGGCCAACTTGCCATGGTCCCTGGGCACCTGTGAGGCTGGGCAGTGCAGCAGCTGTACATAGGGGAGAACCACCAGCTGCCGGTAGAGATGGGGCTGCAAGGATGCTGCCACTGTCAGCTGGCACCCTCCGCATGTGCTGCCTCCATCAGTGCTGGACCCAGAACCAAACCCTGCTGCTGGTTCACCTGGTCACAGTCATGGAGCAGTGGCTCTTGGGCCTGGTGAGCCCAGGACCTGGCAAGGGAACAGGAGAGGGAGTAGGCATACCTTGACCTTAAGAAGAGGCACATTGCCCTCCTGGGGAAGCTGGTGGAGGCCCAGGACTGGCAGGGTGCCATGGTGGCCTGGGTGGTAGAGGTGACGGAGGAGGACCACCAGGTCCTCAACACCATCTTGGCCCTGGCAGTCAGCTTTTTTCCTCCAAGCGCCCAGCCCCTGGCCCCTGGCCCCAGCCTCAGCTCCACCTGGTCCTTGCCAGCCACTTCTGGCCCAGTGCCAAGCCCCCCAGTAGGCCTGGGAGGAGGTGTAGCACTGCTTGCACTGCCCAGGGGCCCTTGCCTCTGATCCTGAGCCTGGTCCCCCAGTGGCCTGGCCCCCTGCCTGGGCCACTGCCTGCCGCTTGCCTTGCAGCCATCTGGCCCCTGGGTGGGAGCTGGCTGTGTCTGGGCCAGCTCGACACATCGACCTTGCTGGTCCCAGCCCCATGAAGAAGGAGCCAGTGTGGGTTAACTGGGCTGGACAATGCCCACCCTCACCCCCAGGCCAGGCCAGCCCCCAGCCCCATGACCTCACTGCAGGATCCACACCCATGTGGTGTGGCCAGAGGCCATACTGCTGGGCACCTCTCCTCAGTATCTGTGTCATAGACACCTCCATCCCATGCCCCTTCACTGATAGTTGTCAATGAACCACTGTAAATAGTTTCCCAGGGAAGAGGGTGCTTCATTGGTGCGCATTGTGGTTAGGAAGAGGTGTGTTGTTGGGAAAGGAGAGAAGGAGGGGGTCTGTTATTGGGGAGGGTTAGAGGGAGTCTACTGTTGTGGTGCAGGTGTTTTGTACAGTAGAGGAAATAAAGTCTGGGGTTTCTTGCAAACTGTTGGTAATTTCTGTGTTCTTAGGGTAACACTGTTGGCCTGGGGGCAGAGGCTGGAGGAGGAGGTGGTCAGTGAGTGTCTCGTGGACACAGTGCCATGGCTGCAGCCGCTAGGGGGAGGGTAAAGACTGCCCATGATGCGCTGGCCACAGGCTTCCAGGAGAACATCCCCCACCAGCCTGAGGCTGTCCCTGGAGCCCCCTGCCATCCTGAGGCTGGCAGCCAGGTAGCTGCAGCTGGAGCCTGAAGCTTCCCCTGACTCCTGCAGCGGGCCAGAGCAGAGCAGAAGCAACCCTGAACCTGACCGAGTGCAAATCTGCACCCAACAGGGTGCACATGTAAATGCATTCCCAGCCAAGCTTAATGCACCTGAATTTACTGCTCAGTAACATTCAGGAGCGTTAATAGCACATGTAGACACACCCAATGCGACCTTAATGTACAAATCAAAAGTCAAGACCCCATTGTTCTAAGCACTGTAAATAGATCTGAGAGCTTACAGTGGAGGGCAAACTTCCTTAAAGAGAAGTTTGGTGAAAGAGTTTTTCCTTCAGTGTGTTCTTTAGCTCTTTCTCTGAAATAGCTAACTAATGATAAACAAAGTATCATATGTGTATAAATGTTTATATATAAAATGTTTCTGTAAGTCAAGAAATGGAACTTTTATTTGCTAGGCAGAATACTTTCTATAGAGTCCATCAAATGTATTTATGCTACAAATAAAGAGAGACTTTTTTTGTAAAATATATTTGTATTTTTGTCTTAAATGAAATGCAAGACAGGCTTTTTTGATATGCCACAATTAATGCTATCAAGAAATAAGCCAGTAGGGACATTGGCTTGATCAAATAAACCCTGACTAAACAAAAATAAATGTAGGGGGTGGGGATTAATCACCTTTAGAATAAAAGAATAACAGCAGAACTCTTATCCCTGAAACAGTTTTCAATTCATAACAGATTTGTTACGTAGAGCATACACACAACTATTTCAGTAGAAGTCTGAGTTGCTGCAATATAATTACTGCTATGGTTCTAGTGGATACAAGAGCCATAACTACTAAACAGACAATTGCAGACTTATGTGTACCATCTGATGATGAATATTTTCTACAACTTATGGAGACTGTCATGCGGCATGTTGCAGCATCATTTGTCACGACAGTATGCTCATCCTTCAAGCTGCGGAGAGGATCCTAAACAAACACAGGATATAGTTAACTTCATGTAGTGCATTTTATCTGCAGGGGACAATATGTATTCCATATACCCTGAGATTTTGTGTTTAAAGACTAGATTCACTATTTTAATAGCTTCTACTGTAATGGTAAGTTTCAAGTGATGGGCCCAGCAGGAGTATTCATTTAAGTTACCAGCATAACAATTGTTAGACTCTCTAAATACATTTCACCTGCTAGCGTTTCTCAGTTATTTTCTGCCATTGTGCTAAAGCATGACATGGGCTAAGGGGTATCCACTACAGCTGACAGTGTGCTGGAATAGACCTCTTATAAATAATGTGAACAAAATGACAGAATAAGACATAGTTATGGTCTTGCTAATACGATAGGGGGTGGTAATTATATGTCCTACTTCTTGGTATTCCTTTGTTTATGCATCAAAGGATAGCTTTTCATCACAGCCAAGGCATAAAAATGCTACATGTTCCTGGTCAGTTGATTCTTCAAGGATGCAAGGTCCTTTTATAGATCACTGCTTTCCAAAATACATCTTGGAGGGTGATCTTCATTCATGATTTCCAGACATGGATTTAGCCTTATAAAAAAATATGTTCCCTTGTAGTGCTAGTGATTCAGAGTCAATCTTTGATGGTCTGAAGAAAAAAGGAGTCCAGGAGAAGCGGTCATTTCTTCAAGAGAGAGTCCTGGGGCATTGAGAGCATAGTAGCCTGGTATGAAGGACAGGTAGAAAGTTTAGCAGAAGACATGCCTGGCTAAACCATGAGCTCTTCAATGACTTGAAATTTAAAAAGGAATCTTGCAGAAAATGGAAACTTGGCCACAATACTAAGGATGACCAAGAGGTTAGGAACAGAATCAAAGATTTATAGATTCACAGACATTAGGGCTGGAAGAAACCTCGGAAGCTCATCCAGTCCAGCCCCCTGCCCCAGGGACAAGAAGTCAGCAGGGATCATAGGATCCCAGCAAGATAAACATCCAAATGTCTCTCAAAGGTGTTCAAAGTAGGTGCTTGAACCACCTCTGGTGGCAGTCTAATCCAAACCTTGCGGGCTCGGACAGTGAAGAAATTCTTCCCTATGATCAGCCTGAAATGGTCATGGAGGAGTTTGTGACCATTCAACGTTGTCATCCCTTGGGGTGCTCTGGTGAAAGGCTGAAGTACTGAGATACAACTAGCAAGAGCCAATAAAAAACTTTCTATAAATATGTTAGAAATAAGAGTAAAATCAAAGCAAGAGTGAATCCCCTACTGGCTATAGAGGGAAACCTGCTACTGGATCATACCAAGACTGTTGAAGCATATAATGCCTTTTTTTTATTTCCAGTCTTTACAAAAAGGTCAACTGTCAGATGATGAGCATAGTTAGCAGCAAGGCAAGGACAGAGGGCTGGGTACTCAGCCTAGATTAAGGAATGAACAAATTAGAGCTAACTTAAGTGAGAAGCTTTTTTAAAAAAATCAGCAGTGCAGATTGAGATTCATTCTAGAAAGCTCAAGGTAACTGGCAGAGATAATTGCAGAGCCATTGGCTATTATCTCTGAGAACTTGTGGAGGTCAAGTGATGTCTCAGAAGACTAGAAAAGGGTGAATACAGTGCTCAGTGTTTTAAAAAAAGTGAAAATGGAGGACCCAGGGAATTACATCCCAGGCATTCTTACTTTGATACATGGAAAGATACTGGAGTATAGCCCCAAATCAGTGATTATAAACACCTAGAGGATAACAAGGTGATAAAGAACCACCAAAGTGATTTGTTAAAAGCAAGTCCTGCATGGCCACTATCATTTTCTTCTTGTCAATAGGTGCAGCAAATTGGCTGTGATATCCCTGACTTTATCAAAGCTTGTGACAGTGTCTCCCACTGGATTCATATGAGTGAAGGAAACCTAGTGTAGATAAAACCATTATAAAATGAGTGAATAACTGATTGCAACATCATGCTCAAAGAGTAGTCATCAATGGTTCAATGCCAAACTGGGAGAACATATTCATTATAGCCACCGGGGCCTGTCCCTAGCCTAGTATTGTCATATATTCATTAATGACTTGGAGGATGGATTTGAGTGTGTACTTTGAGATGGAACTAAACTGGATGAGGTAGCAAACCCATGTACATATGGTTACTACACATCTGGGTTTTCCCAGACATGTCCTCCTTTTGAGTGTGCTGATCTCTGTCCAGGCATGTTTTTGAAATCTGAATAAATGTCTAGGATTTTGCTTTGCTCCACTGGTGGGAGCAGGGGAGTGGTGACTGGAGGCAGGGAGCACCACGGGCATCTGCATGTTCCTCAGCAGCTGAATGCAGATAAGTCTGTTGGGGGCAGGGGTTGGAGGACTGGGGCTGGGACTGTGGCAGGGCAGGGGGCAGGGAAGTGCCTGCAACTCCAGTGGGGGAAGAGATGGGGGGCCCTTTGAGGGTAGTGGGGCGCACCAGGGCTGGTGTCCATGCTCACAGGGGCAGGGTGGTCAGGAAATGCTGTGCAGAGGGGAGCTGGAGGATGTGACTTGGGAGTGAGGGGCAACAGAATGAGCAGGGGCAGGGCACCAGTATATCACTGCCCCCCACAGTCATATCCCTCCTCCCACCCCATGCGACAGGTGTTGTCATTTTTGGAACTGAAAATATGGTAACCCTACACGTACACAAATAAAAATCAGGGAATGAGTGGCTACACTGCAGGACTGCAGAAAAGGACCTAGGAATTATAGCAGAATGCAAGGTGAAGATGAATCAACATTGCAATATTGTTGCTAAAATATCGATTGCATACAGGGATATATTAGCAGTAAGGTCAGCTATAAGTCACAAGAATTGATTCTTCCACTCTATTTATCACTGATGAGGCCTCACCAGGAATACTGTGTCCAGTTTTGGACACCACACCTCAGCAAAGATGTAGAAAAGTTGGAAAGAGTTCAGAGAACGGCAACAAAACTGCTTGGAGGCTTACGAAACATGCCATGTGAGGAAACCTTGGTTGAATTAGGATTATCAAGTCTAGAAAAAAGATGACAGATTCAAATACAAAAGGGCTCTTAGAGACAGAATAGTGACTACCTATTTTCTTTGTTCACAAGGGACAGGACAAGAAATGGGGGGCTTAAAATGCAGCAAGGGAGATTTAGGTTGGATATTTTGTATGGTAAAAAATAAATGACAAAATAGGAAAATATGAACTACCCTCTACCATGCACTAAGCTCACAATTATGGCTGGACATGGAAAGCAAAAACTCAATTTCATAAGATATTTTGAGGTTGGAGTATTTGGTTTCCTTCTGCATTGGTAAGATACTGAAGCTTTTCTAAACTTTTAAAGAGAGAGAAAGCCTCTTTCGCAATCTTTCCTGCCAGGGTTTGATTCTATATCAGTATTCATTGGCCAAGATGCGGAGACTGAGAGCATTTTTGCACTGTCTCCATGGTGCTCTTCAGACTGCTGACAAAAATAAGTCTCACCATCCGATATAAAAGCGAGGAGAGGAGGATGTTGCAGGGACACCCTTTGACACTGATCCAAAAAGCTCTTACTGTTGTATTTAAGAGTGGTTGCAGGGGGCCAGAAGTGTAACATGTAGCTGGGTGTGTAGCACGGGTGGGCAAAATGTGGCCCACGGGCCAAATGCAGCCTGCCGGGCCATTCTATCCAGCCCACAGGGACCCTAAAAAATTAGAAAATAAATATTTATTTGCCCCTGGCTACCTGTCATGTGGCCCTCGAACTCAGTAAGCAGCCCTCCACTCGAAATAATTGCCTGACCCTGGCCTATGTAAGGTAGCAGCAATGCACGAGGCAGCAGTGACTTCCGGTCTGTCCTGGGCATGTCTACATGAAGCACTTAATGTACAGTAGGCTAATAACACTGTGAAGTAGCGTGTCACAGCACCGACAGTGTTAATGTGCTACTGTGCAGTATTATTAGATTACTGCACAGTAGCATCACTAAAAAGCATCATTCTACTGCATAGTAACTGTAGTTACTACACATTTAGTTAGTACTTTATTAAGCAAGTACTACATTAAATGTTCAGTAACTACTGTGCATTAATGAATGTGTAGACATGCCCCCTGAGTCTACTAGAACAGCAGCATAGTAGCAGTTGTTAGTTTTCTCACATGCACACACCTCTCCCCCCCCCGCATGTCAGTGCCTGGGGCTACTCCTCTGGTCACCCTGTCTTCATTCTGCTGCTGGCAGGGGTCATAGCTGTATTGACTATCCTGCCTTAGTTCCAGTGGGCGTGCCTATGTGTGCAAATGATGTTGGAGCAGTTTACTGTCAAGAGTACTGTCTGTATGTATGGAGATGCAGAAGCAGATTTGCTGCTACTAGCAGCAGACTGCTCCGGCTCCCTGTAGCCCTGAAATGGGCCCCTGAAGCAGCTAGGGGGAGCTCTCGGTTCCCCCTTGGTGCTAGCCTAGGGGACAGGAGACAGCTATCTTCTGCCTGGGGCTGGGACATTGTTCTCTGCCCCTAGGAACTGCCTGCTGCTGAGGTGGACTCTGCCACTGGAGCCCAGGCAAAGACAATGTCCCCTGCTCTGGCAGCAGGGAGTTCCCAGCCCTCACTCCATGATCACAGTGCTGGGGCTGGTAGGTCCTTATCTCCCAGAACCACCTCTGTGGTCATGGGGCCTCTGCTGGAAGATTATTCTCTCCCAGCACCAGCTCCATGGTCGTGGGGCTCATGCTGGGAGAGAAGGATCTCCCAGCCCAGGTCCCACAACCATGGGGCTCAGGCTAGGAGATCAGGCTCTCCCATCCTGGGCCCCACAACCACGGGGCTCAGGCTGGGAGATAAGGATCTTCCAGTCCCGGCCCCATGATCATGGCATGAGGGCTGGGCGCTCTGAGAGAACATATTAATTATGGCCACCAGGGCAGGAATGGCTTCCAGGGCAGGAAAGCATTGTCTCTGCCCAGGCTCCATTGGTGTAACCCACCCTGGCAGCAGGGCACAGTCTTCCACCCCTTGCTGCCCAGCTGACCAGGAGCACATTTGTTCCTGGTCAGGTGTCTACATGAGTGCTACTGCTCAGTAAGTAAATCTTGAGTAAATTTGCTACTTGCATTTGCAGATAGCAAATTTACTCACAATTAGAGCAAATTACTGTGCAGTAAGCATCTGCACGTGTAGATAGTGATGCCTACTGCATGGCAATGATCATATTTCACGGTGCAAAAGTTGAGGTTTGGAGCCAAAACATTTATCTTTAAATTTCCACCTCAACTTATACCCCATACCAATACTTTTGACCCCTACTCCAGCACCACCATGCTCCAGCCCATCCCAGACCTGACCCAACCTTCTTCACCTACTAACAGCGTCCCTGTCAGTGGAGGCCATGGGGCATGGGTCCAGCCTGAGTGTGGCCTGTAGGCCTTGCCTTCACCACAGATATGCTGCTTGACCAGGCATCAAGCCCAGCTCCATGCCCTGTGAGTGGCACTGCATTGGCCATGCCAGCTGAGTGTTGAGCCCAGCCCTGTCCCCTGTGAGCAGCACTGGGCTCAGCATTCAGCTGGTGCTACCCCTGCAAGGGGTGCTGGGTTTGGTTCTTGGCTGGCACAGCTCAGGCAGCACCGCTTACAGAGGATGGGGTCAGGCTTGGCGCTCGGCTAAGACAACTCCATCTCCTCTGAGTGGTGCTCCCTGGGCTGCGCCAGCTGAGCACTGAGTCCCCTGTGAGCAGTGCTACAGCACATGTTCACCTCCCAGATGCCTGTCCCACACTGGGCACAGGGACCAGTATAAGTTGACCCCATCTTTCTGATCCAAAAAGTTAAGTCAACTTATACAATAGACCTATGAAAACCCTAGCTTTTTTAATCAGAAAAATGGGGTCAGCTTATATACCGCGTTGACCATACACTGTGAAATACGACGGTTCTAATCTCAAGTAAAGCATCTCGTGTAGGTGTGCCCAGTAAAATGCATGATATTGGTGGGTGGAGCTGTCATGAGCACCATACATATCTTGACTGTTTTGGCCCAGTGACATTCACATGGGGTTTTGGATCTACAATTCAAGTTCAGCTTCAACTTGGAGAAAAGGGTTGTATTTGGGCTCCATATCCCAGGCTCTAGCCATTCCTACAACCACTCCATAAGGAGGGTTTCTTATTGGGGCTAAATTTTAATGAAAGAAAGACAAATATTAGAAAAAGTTCCAATGGGTAAAATATCAACAGGAATTGAGTGTGATCAGTAGTAGTTTGTAAGGAGCAGCAAGTGAATGTTGAGGTGATAACCAGATGTCTTTGTACTGCATTTAATTAAACAGATCTGGGGTTGAAAAGAGGGGAAGGCTTTGAGATATTAGAGGGAAATTTTGCAGATGTGTGAGAATTCCAAGGAAATGTCTACCTGCTAAAAGTATTAGCATTCAGAAACCACTGTCTAATATTCCTACCTCCTATTCCTATTTAATTCATTCTCCCACACCATCTTAGTGAGTGGCTAGAGATGTCCTTGTTCCTCTGACTTTTCCTGGGTATTAATATCCATGATGCTTACGCAAGACTAGAGAAATGAATACTATATATTCCCCTTTCTAAAGAAGTGTGTTTACTTTTGTTTTTGTTTTATTTTTTATCCTTCTTCTTCTGTATTCTGGCATTTCAAGCCGTTAGGGGTTGCTTCATCCTGCAGTATATATCCGGCTACATATATTTTCACAAGAGCTACACTCTAGGAATGAACACTTTCCCTAAGAGTGATTTCCATTGTTATATATCCACCCTTTTCCCCCTAGTTTACAATACATTTTTTTTTTTTACGTTTCTCTCATGTGAATCTTGACGCCTCCATTGCTTTTTCCTCAAATATTCTCTTTTTATTTCACATTTTTCTTTATTCATTTAATGCTGTTGTTTGCAGAAAGGTGTTCTCTGGCTTTTCATGATTTCCTGTTCTTTGCCTAGCACCACTGTAGGAGCTATAAAAAGCAGCCATTGTCATCTCAAGTATGAGGAAGGCACTTAGAAAGTGAGGTGACAATGGCAGGTCTTTGCAGCTCAGATATAATTGTATTCATCAGCTGCAGCATCAATCAGAAAAGTCTGCGAAAATTGTTCAGTGTTAGGGAGAGAGCATAGAGCACGTGCTCAGATCTGTTAAACACATCGCCTGTGACTTGCGCGACACATTTTTAGACTCCATTAAAACACGATCATTTGATCTGAATTAATTTGCAACCAGTTAATGCCATTACAGGATTTTCAGTTTGTCAGGGAATTTAGCAGTAATGGGCCATTAAATGGTGGGGGAGGGGAGGGGGGTAAGAGGGAGATGCTGAGCCTAAGAATTTTGGTTCAAGGCACACCATTGACTGCACAGAGTCTGGGCCATAACTTGGCTCTGTTACTCCTTTCCAGCAGGAAAACCCATATGAAAGAGTTAAGCAAGAGGAAACAGGGGAATAGGCTGCAGGTGTGACCCATATAGTGGATAAATCCTTCAGGAGACCAGCTTCACCTGCTGTGTGAGAGCACTGGACTCCCGCAACCCTCATTGTTCCAAGCTTACCTTACCTCTAGCAACCAAACCCTCTTTTCCCTCCAGTGGGCAGAAGGGATCACTTCCTAACCAAGCCTTGAAGTGGCAATCATTTTCTTACTATCAAGTTGAACCATACTGTTTTTAGACCTCTTTTTGAGCAATTGTTGCTACCTTTGTAGATCCATGAAACAAGGACTTGGCTCAGTCTGAAGGATGAAGGGGCCAGGTCTGCAAGAAGGCAAATCAGATAGGTTTAACTGAGTTGTGCATGCCCAGCTGCATTTTCTCTGTGCGTGACACAAGGCTGAGAACTTCTCCTCTCCATTTGGATTCATCATGCAGTCAATACAGATACCTCAGATTAGGCACTTGAATTCATAGTCAGGCACCTAGAGAAGTGCACTAGTATCAAAATCACTGAAGACTCCCAAAGACCATGTATTTAGCTAAAGGAAACATTCAGCACCTCTAAAACCCTTAAACCACTTAAGTGTCTGGCTATGAGGTTGGATGCTTAATTTTAAGCACCAAGTTGTGGCTGTGCAATTATAGCCTCTGTCATGACTGAATCTCTTCAAGTGATTACAATTAGAGTGCCAGTGACTTACGTCTCAGAAGGCACGTCTACTCATGCACCGTTGAAGCGCTTGGAGCATAGGGTGTCAACATTTCTCAGCGTGGATGCTCCAGGGGTAGCCCTCTAGTTGTAGACATGGTTTGAGAATGTTTCTGTCCATGCTTCCTTGAATACACATCTCATCTCAAAATCCCCACAGCACAATAAACTAACTTGAGTATAACTATGTGATCATATAAGATCTGGGATATTTGCTGAGACACAGCCCATCTTCTTCACAGAGAAACAAACATCCCAGTTGCCACTAGATCTAATGGATCAATTTTCAGCCTAAGCAACTATTTAAGTGTGTTGTACTTGTTGGCAGAGAAGCAAGGACTGTTGTGGGAACCTCCTTTTATTGGATCAACTGGGATAGATCCAATGAAGAATACATTGCATTCGAAAGCTTGCCCGAGGATGGCATCACACATTTAACTTAATACTTAATAAGTGCAGTTAAAACTCAAGCAGCTACATGTTCAAACAGTTTACATGTGTTAAATTCCCTCACAGCATTGCAGAGGTGTTCCCTTTCAGGTGAGGATTATCTTCTTAAAAACTCTTAACTTGAATTGTATCACAATGAGTTGCAACTTTTGTAACTAAATGTCTGACGTGATCCTAACATGTATTAAATCACAATATTCCAGTGATCTGTGACTGTTACACATGAACGTATAACAAAGCTCTAAGTTTATCCCAACCAAGCAGTTGGTACAATAAAAGGTATCACCTGCAACAGTTGTGCCTCTTACATAATTTCTGGAGCATCACCCCAGACTACCGGCTCTTGACACACAACAGCCCTGCGTATGGTTACTACTCTGAGTCCATAGCCAAAGTAAATTGCCATATAAACACCAGTGGTATGCAAAGTGGGCAGTATTAGAGGGATACCCCTGGAGCATCCAGGTTGTAGAATGAGGTTCTGCTAAATTCTGAAAAGTTTTGGAGGGGTGCCTTGAGTTTAAAAAGGTTGAGTACCACTGAGCTAAATCACAGTATAAGCTTGCAGTTGGAGTTCTGTTCCCAATGCCATTCCCTTTGTCCATGTTACTTGTGCTTGCTGTGTACAAAATTTAAATTGTAGGACTCATCCTTCCTCAGCTACATAGAGGTCCCTATACAGAACCCAGTATTTCAGGCTTTAGTGGATTAAAAGTTTCCTAACTATAGGACAGGTCCTTTGAGCAGTTTGTGGCTTGAGTAGAAATCCAGTAGAAAATAAATTTTGTACAATGCTACCTCAAAATCCGACAGACTTTACACAATAGAATTGCATTAATTTGAGCATCAAGATCATCCCTAGGGCCAAGTACAGCCAAGGCCAGCACCTTGCTCTTGGATACCTCCCAGTAAGCCCCACAAGTTTTCCCAGCTGCTGGAGACTGTCAAGCAGAGCTGAACACCTGGGCCATCCCTAATTTGTTGCCGGTTATGGTTGAGCATGCCCCAACCCCCTGACTCATCAGCTCATATCCCACCTGCTTCTGAAGTTTCCAGGGGGACCTGCCTGCTTGCCTTGGCTTAGATGATCAGTGCCTGACCCCCAACCCCCATACCCTAGTACTGCAGGACCTTGTACCTGCAGGCCAAAAAAGCCTTTCATCACTCCAGGTGCCCATGGCCCAGGTTCCTGTGGGCAGTGGGCAAGGCATGGAAGTCACAGGGATGCCTCCACACAAGCCTAGTCCCAATGCTCTGCCCCCAGCCACTCCCACCCACCAGAAGCAAGCTGCCTGCATTGGTTCCTGCTTGGGGCAGGGTCCATGCAGGGTTTCAGATGGGACTGGATCTGGCCACTAGGATATGGTGAGTGGGAGCCAGGGTTGGGGTTTGTGGGGCTGTGCCCAAGCACAGGGGCACAGAGGTCCCTGGCTTGGTTTGTGGCCTGGGTCAGGGTCCACGGAACTGTACCCAAGCACAGGGGCATGGGGTTCCCTGGATGTGTGTGTGGCCGGGGTTGGCCTCCATGGGACTGTGCCCAATTATGGGGGCATGGGGCTCCCTGGATGTGTGTGTGGCCAGGGTTGGGCTCCATGGGGCTGTGCCCAAGTATGGGGGCATGGGGGTCCCTGGCTGGGCGTGCAGCCAGGGTCAGGCTCTGTCGGGCTGTGCCCAAACATGGGTGTACCCTTGGGCTTGGTGTCTGGTGTGTGTGTACATTGTGGGGTGCTTCATGCTAGGTTGCAGGGGCATGGCCTGGGGACATGGGGGCCCAAGTCCCAGGGTTTGTGCTGGGACAGAGACACCTCTCTTCCCCCACCCATCCCCTGCTGCCTGCTTGCACTGACAGATGGTCAGAGACAGGAACTGGGCCTGGGGAGAGGAGTTGTGCTAGCTTGGATCTGGGAGAGCTTGAGGCAGGGTCTGCTGGGTGCTTGGCCAGAGTAGCCAAGCATGGGATGAGTGCCAGCATGCCTCCCTGTGAGGGGAGAAGGTAGTGGGGGCCACAAAAGTGCCTCTGATACTGGTGGACAGTGACCTAACTTGAAACAATAGGGGTTCTGGTACAAAAGTTCGATTCACTGGTCTAACCTAACTTGATTAGATTTCAGTGCACATTGATCCAGCTCTATCTCAGCCTGGGTTCCACCATTTTTAGACCAGTCTATGTGCACTGAACTTCTGTACAGTTACAGGTTTAGATCAATTTCTGATCACTTAGACCACTTTATGTGTAATGTCTCTACTTGGCTTAGCGCAACATTACCCACAGTCTATAATCACTGTGGAGGTACTGAACTATAGAAACCTAAGATCTCAGTATCCCACTACCTTGGAAATATTGCAATCACACCTGAATTTTGGGGATTAGAATCAGCCTATCGGTACATACAGCAGAAACTTTCTAGACAGTGACCAATTCCATTAGAGTTTGAACCATTAAAGCAAATTAGAGCATAGAGAATACCAGATTACACTGTCACCCTGGAAACTTGTCAATAGGATTCAATTCCTTCTTTCAGTTGGAGGGGGAAATTTGATTAAATTCTTGGTTTCTTTCACACATTAGTGCATGTGTCAAAAAGAACTAGCGCATTTTAATTCTGTTTCTAAATCAACCAACAATTTGAGATTGGTGCAAGGAATTGAGTCTCTGTATTTAAAAGTGCGTGTGGGGGGATGTACAAATTGATTTTGGATTTTCTTCTTATAATTTGAAATGAAAAGCTCAAAACATTTTAGGGCTCAACTTCATTCTCACTGAGAGCAGGATGATAAAACATCCCTGGTGAGTTCAGAATGGGTAGTCAGTTTGCTTATGTTCTTTGGGGAAGCAGGGGTTGGTTTTGTTTCCTCCTTTGAAATAAATCTTAGGAAAAGATCTGGCAGTAGCATAGCATAGTCTATAGAAATAGCAAGAAAAGTATATGGACAGCGATAAAATAAAGTTTACATTTCCCCAGGTGACCTCACCAGTTATCTTGAGGGAGCATTTGGCCCCATATTGTGAAACTAAGGCATTTTGCATCACAGAAGACCATGTACAACTTTGTCAGCTCACCAGGGTTTCCTCTCCTTAATAAAAAAAAATCAAATTCCTTCATTGTAAACTTCACTTTCCTTGAGATAAGTATATATTTTTTTACCTTTGAAATAATAGGATATGCATCACATTTTTGAAGAAGTTCACTATTTGGTCAACCTTATATTCTATAGAGCTGTTGGTAATGCAATAATAAAACTAGCTGATCCTTGCTCTGGTAGAAATGAGGCACAGGCATTGTTACCAAGGCAGTATGTATGAATGCAGGAAGGACAAGTTTCAAAGCGTTAGGTGGTACATGCCAATAAGCAGGTGTGTACATTTTAAAAGGAATATAAATTGGCATAACTAAAGTTTTGGATCTATAGCACCTGTTGTAGCAATTAGATTTATTGGCTATGGAAGTTGTAACTTCCAACTGAAAATTCAGGCAGGGAAGTAGCACCCTCACTTAGTTATCAAATGTTTATTGTTGTTGTTGTTGTTGTTCATTTTTTTAGATGGGATTTAAATGCATCTCATAGCTATACCTTCTTTCAAGCTGCCTGCGTACTGGGAACTCTTTGTAAACCCATCCGCTGTGTTGTCTCATTATTCTCTTCTTTTATATCCCTTCTTAAGCAAACACACTTGTTCTACCTTCTTCACAAAATTAGATGAGAATAATTTACATAAAAAATTATAAAAAACTAGGCACATAATTCAGCCAAATCTGATCGGTCACAAAGCTTCTTCACTTGCATTGACAAGCTGTATTTGACTCAAGAAGTCTACGGGCCGACAAGAGGTAAGGTGCTGCTGGATCTGGTACTGGCCAAAGGGGATAATCTAGTCAGCAACCTGAGGATGGAAGGGAAGCTTGGTGATAGTGATCACAAGTTGATCACTTGCTCTATCCATCCCAAAGCTGACAAATCAGTCAGCACTGCAGAAATCCTTCAGCTTTAGGAAAGCTGACTTCCACAAGCTCAGGAGGCTGGTTGTTGAGGCCCTGAGAGACCATGATTTGACAGGGAAGGGAGTCCATGATGAGTGGATGCTCCTAAGGGACATGAACCTAAAAGCACAAGGGAAGTCCATTCTGGCCCATAGGAAAGGTAGCAAAAGAGCTGGGAGACCCCCTTGACTCAATAGGGAATTCATGGACCTCCTGAATGTGAAGAGAAGCTTATAAGGGTTAGAAGTTGGGAACTACCATGAAGAAAGATTATGCAGCACTGGCCTGCACCTGTAGGAGTGGACCAGAAGAGCCAAGGTTGAAACTAAACTCAAACTGGCTACGGGAATCAAGGACAATACAAAGGCCATTTTCAAATATGTGGAGTCAAAAAAACCCAAACAAACCAAGGGCAACATTGGACCCTTGCTGAACCAAACAGGGCACCTGACAACCAACATCCAGGAAAAAGCTAATCTCAATGATTCCTATGTGTCAGTTTTCCACCAGCCCAAGGGGATCACCCTGCCTGACTAGCAGGATAAGTGTGATCATACACCTATAATTGGTGAAGATCTTGTGAGGGAGCAGCTTGAGAGACTGGACATCCACAAGTCAGCTGACCTAGATGAAATTCACCCAAGAGTGCTAAAAGAGTTGGCTGACATCATAGCACAACCAGTGGCAAGGACATTTAAGAACTTGTGGCGCTTGGGAGAGGTTCCTGAAGATTGGAAGAGGACCCATGTGGTATCTATCTTTAAGAAAGGAAGGAAGGAAGATCCAGGGAACTACAAGCCAATCAGTTTGACTTCAATCCCTGGAAAGATCCTGGCGAAAATCATCAAAGAAACCATCAATAACAGACTAAGGGGAAGACAACATTCTGAGAGATAGTCAACATGGCTTCATTGTGGGTAGGTCTTGCCAACCTCATTTCCTTCTATGACCAGGTGACACATCACCTGGACAAAGGAGAAGAGGTTGATGTCATATATTTTGATTTCAAAAAAGACTTTGACTTCATGTCAGCGATTTGGATGAGGGGGTAAAAAGCACCCTGTTCAAATTTGCTGATGACACTAAGATGTGGGGGGACATGGGCACATTGCAAGGATGCAACAGGCTACAATCAGACCTAGACAGGTTACAAGGGTGGGCGGA
>NW_017728906.1:195378314-195379986 GCF_001723895.1 Crocodylus porosus
TTTAAGAGGTTGGATGAACATCTTGCTGGGGTCATTTGACCCCAGTATTCTTTCCTGCCATGGGAGGGGGTCGGACTAGATGACCTGCTCAGGTCCCTTCCGACCCTAGAAACTATGAAACTATGAAACATTTTTCCACCTAAGGACCCCGAAGGATGACAAGGTCTAAAGGTTACAAACCGATGGAAGACCATTTGAGACTGGACATAAGGCAAAATTTCTTTACTGTCCAAGACTCCAAAGTCTAGAATGGACTCCTCTCCAGACATGGTGCAAGCACTTACTCTGGATACCTTTAAGAAACGCTTGGATGCTTATCTTGCTGGAGTGATCTGACCCCAAATGAATTCCTGTCCCTTCGACAAGGGACTGGACCCAATGATCGTGTGAGGTCCCTTCAAGCCCTAATGTCTATGAAATCTATGAAATCTAACCCCAACTTTCCATGGGATGAGTTATATCCTTGAGACTCCATTCTGCCTTCCTCCAACACCCAACCCCATTTTTCTCCTATTTTCCTAGGCCCTAATTCAGCAGTCCTGTAGACCCTAGTCCCACATGAATTCTCAGTGTCAGTCTCTCATCAATAAAGAAATCCCATTCCTAATGTGATCTCATTACTTATAGTTACCTTTCCCTGTGCGACTGTTAACAAAGAGGTTCCCCATAGGGAGTTCATAATGGTCTACACACAAAGAGGCCATTGTGCTCACAATTATAGAAGTATATCTTTGTAGATATCTATCTTTACTTACCACCTTGCAAGATGGAAGTAACTGAAGCCAGTTCTACATTACAGACTTCTGCCAGTTTAGCTATATTGGGCAGGGGTATGAAGAGGTGTGATCCCTGACTGGCATAGCTGTGCTGGCAGAAGGCCTTAAACCAGACACAGTCAAACATTACCTGGTGGAACCTGTTTTGCTTGGAGGTGAGTGGTTTAACTGTGCCAATACAAAGCACAGCTTTTCCAGTCCAGTATATGTGCTGTGCTGGTGTAATAAGCCAGTACAGAGTAAGGTGGTCACACTTACAGGTAAACAAAGACTTTTTAGTAATATTTTGTTGTTTTTTTATGAGTGCTGGTAAGCCGTCTGGAGTTTGAAGGCTACTCTGCAACACTTAGCAGTGTGTTACTAAAATATCCTTAGGGTTAAGACCTGGGTAGACAAAGCCTTGAATAGGATGATGTAGTTGGGGATGGTCCTGCTTTGAGCAGGAGATTGGATGAGTCTAGAAGACATCCTGAGATCCCTTCCAAACCTAATTTTGAATGATTCTATAATGATAAGATGGGGTAGGTTCTATATAAGCAATGGAGTAGTCATAAATATCGACATTTTATTATAGATTGTCTATAAGGATACATGCAAGAGTTACATTTAGATTGACTTAACCAGGGTTAAGTCAATCTAAGGCTAGGTACAGACATTTAAAAAGCCCAAGGCAACAGTGATCTAAGTTTTGCACTTTACTCTAAGTGCCCTAGGTTAGGTTGGGAGTGAATAGAATACATGCTTGCGCTTTTGTGGGGGGAGAGGTTGACTGCACAGGCTGAGGCCACAAGGTTGGGGGTGCTTTTGCATGCCTCCCAGCAGGCTGCCAGAGAATGCAGAGCCCAGCCTGTGATTGGCCAGTACAGCCCCTCTCCCTTGCCCTGCCCCACCTGCTA
>NW_017728906.1:195381275-195429202 GCF_001723895.1 Crocodylus porosus
CTGTGGACTCATGCCGTGTTTTATGCTCTGCCATCTTTCATATGGTCCAGTGTGACCTGTCTCAGTGCAAAGTCACAGTCCAATGGATTTCTTGTACAAAGTTTTCCATATAGTTGTTCAGTCCTTTGCCTGTGTGCCACCCTAGAAACTTTCTCTTTAAGGTATAGGAAGGTACTCAAAGTTGCCAACTCCCATTGAAGCCACTGAGCTGTTAAGAGCGCTTGACACATTGCCAGAACCAGCCCTTCACATGTACCCTCTGTGTGTGGTTAAAGGCCAGAGCTGGGCCAACAGCTGATGCTGTGGCTCACTGGAAGTTCCAAACAATTAAACAGAAATCTGGAGTTGATGGGTTGAACAAAATATTTTGTTTGACCTAAAATGTCATGTTCCTTTATGAGTCCTTTAAACAAATTTTATGCCTTTTTAAATAACTGAAATTCTAAACAACATGCCAGTTTCAATCAAACCTTTGCTTTCAAAATGTTGAAACAAAATACGTTTGGTTTTTTAACCTGCAACAAGTTGGATATTTGTGATTGAAATAATTAAGTGAAATCAGCAAATAGTCACAAAATGGCTTGGTTGACTAGAATCTGCATGTCAGGGGGAAATGTAAGCAGTTTTTATGTTTCCTATTACTTGTCCCTTAACCATGTTATGGGGTTTCATTCTTTTATTTTTTTATATGGAAGTCAATCTTTCTACTGCTATGTACACCCAAAATCCCCACAGGCAGTGTTCAGGTACAGTATAAATATCCACCATGCTTTTATTTTTATCCCATTATGCCTTCAATATTCCAAGCTTTGCCTCCTTAAAAATGAATCTCTGTCATAGAAGTTATTTTCTACATTATGTCTCATTAAACACAACAAATGGGGGGGACTAGAAGATGCACTGAAATGCGGTTATAAGAAGTTTTTTTTTTCTTCAAATTAACTCTGAAAGCCTACCTACCCACAATAGTTACCATTCTAAAACCAAGATCATCTTTTTAATCCCATCTCACCACTCGGGTAATCCAACTGCTGAAGTGGGAAACGAGATTTTATTTCGTAAAGCAGAGAGGTTTTAGGGATGCCCATAAAAGTATGTACATGAGTTCCCTTAGCTAGCTGTTAATTAAACACATTCATTTTGGGAAATGGCCTGGGGACACCATGGATTTTTCTGATTTGGGTTATATTTCATCTAAATGAAATACTTAGGAAATGTTGTCATGTCTTCATGATACAGGTCTGGGAGTCCCAAGACTTGGGGTCCACTTTTGGCTCTGACACTGACTCCCTGTATGGCATCTTTATGTGTGATAAGAAAAGGCTGGTAAAGCTTTTTGAAACTCTCAAATGAAAAACTAAACAGAAGTATAAGAATATAGTATATTTATGGCACACTTCCTTTCCCAGAGAAATAAGATGTAGCTTTTCACACATATATCCTGTACCAAATTGTTTCTCAGAGGGTGTACCTACACAAGACATTTACTGTGCAGTAGACTAATACACTGCACAGTAAATGTCTTGGCATCTACACATGCACCCCTATTAGACTGGAGTAAACTAATTGACTCTGCAGCAGGATAATACTTATAAATATACATGTAGTATTTACAAGTCCTGGCCAAACAGTCATGGCCAGATTTTCAAATGGCATACCTTGTAGTTTCACTGGAATTAATTTAAACTATCTGGGTGTGTCTGCACATTAATGTGAAGCAACAAGATCCGGAGCTTATTGCTGCAGGGCATGCATCTGCACAAGTGCCCAAGATCACAGCACATTGAGCTAGCACAGAGCTGACCCGGCTAACCCCACACCGAAGCACGGTCGTGCCGCAGGCAGCCCCCTCACAGCACATTGACTGGGGCAGGAGCAGCTTCAGGCTGGCCCCTTAGGCCCCCTGCCAACTGGGGCTGCTCCCAGAGCTGTGATCCTGGGCACACGTGTAGACACACACGTGGCAGCAATGAGAGCTGGAGTGATAATTACCGGAGCTTATTGCAAATTCATAGACACTTGTAGATGCACCCAGATAGTATAAATTAATTCCAAGGAAGCTACAAGCTACATCATCTGAAAATCTGATCATGACAGTTTGGTGCCATATAGCATGAAGCACTTCAAATATTCATTGCCACTCTTACAACCTTCGAAGACTGAAAGATTGACCTAGAAAGCTTTCAAGAAAGGGGCATTTCCGTAAGATTTCTAGCACTTCCATTCATTATTGCTGCAACCCAGGACTAACATAAGTCCCGTATCCAAAAACTACAGATTTGGTTATACTTTGTTGCACTTTCACAGTTAACCAGATTATTTTATACTAAAAGTTCTTCAGAGTAGGTATCAAATGGTTAGCAAAGTTTTCTTGTTTCCATCTTCCATATATACAGTGATATATAAAAAATATTTTTAGGCTCAACAATAATAAATCTACAGGTCTTGAACCTCTTGGTGTTACATGGCCACGCCAGGCATGATCACCATTGAAAAAACATGAAATAGCATTCCAAAACTTACAGTCCCTCAAAGCTTAATTTGGAAAAATACCATAGTTATTAAAACATGTACCCAGTTAATTGTTCTATACAACATTTCACAATACAGAATAAAGTTACCATAGCAACTCAGGCCAAATTAGAATAAGAAAATAGTGCCAAACTTCCTTTCCTGATGAGTTTTCCTCATGACAAGAACAAGTGTTGAGATAGTTATGCTTTGTGCATAATTGACAGGAACATCACCTGGAGCAAGTGTCTAAACATGTAGAGTGGCCATACGCCATGCTATTGCTGTCTTTGTCATCTTCTTCTTCTCCTTCTCCTTCTTCTCCTTCTTCTTCACACTTTTTTGGCAGCTGCTGAAGAGTTAAAATGTCTGATTACAGCTGATGTTGTCATTGTGATATTAACAAAAATTGGCAAATATTCTGTTTTGAATCGTTTATATATTTTCATCAGTGATTCTTTCTCCTACTTCTCAGTATATTCTGATTCTTTTTTTTTATACAGATACTTTTTCCCCCCCACCATTTTTGGTTCATAGCTAATTTAACATTTGCAGTACTTCATTTCAAATCCCCATTGTGTTTAAATAGAATGTGTATCCCAGGAGATTGTCTTCCCAAGGTTTAGGAGAGTGTGAATCGAAACCTTAAAGGGTTTTTCTTTATTGGACATACTGTGTATCTGTGTTCTTCTCACTGTAATATGGATGACTAAATTCTCGCCACATAATTATGTTTATTGCCTATAAACAGGCTGAATCTGACTAGAACATTTCAGCTTTTTTTTCCTGTTGAGGAAGCAAAACCTATAGTAAATTAAGTGAATTCCATGAAGTTTTGTGTACATTTAAAGCTTGGAATGTATTTTGTTTGAACTCTGTAAACCTTGAATAAAATGCTTAATTAACCTCTTTTGGCAACTTCCATAATATGTTTCCATTAAATTCATGAGGCTGTAGGGGCACCAACTGCTGGCTAATTTACAAGGAAATGTTTGTTTCTGCCTTCCCAAATGCTGTGTGTAACCTAGTGGATAATCCTGTTGGCTGTGATGTAGACAACTGTGGTTTCTAGTCCTGTTGCTGGTGTTTACATTTTTTTTTAAAATCACCTCTCCCTTGTTATCATCTGTTTTCCTTTCAGTTTATACAGTATGAAAAGTCCCCATACCCTTAACCAGTTTTCTAAGATGCAGTGAGTAATAGTATGGAACCAGAGCTGTTGTTACAATAGTTCATGTTTCTTCTGCTTTACTCCTCATTGGCCCCCTTCATAACCATGTTCATGCCCTCCAGTAGACAGGACAGTCACAGCTGCTTGTCTGGAGAAGACATGCTCTGTGACCTGCTTAGTCACCTCCCAACACCTGTTTTCAACCATCTCAGTATTCCTCCTAACCCCAAGAAAAGGGTGATGAAGGAAGTAAACACTGGGCCATCCCCTAAGAAACACTGTTATTCTTCCACCCTTGTTTTCTATGGAGAGAAAGAAAAAGAAACAGAAAAATCAATGAATTGCAAAAGAGAGAAAGTTATGGTGGGGAGGGAAAGGGAGTGACTGGGGTTGAAGGAGAGGTAAGCTAATGGTGGTAACTGGGCCTGTCTACACATGCACACTTGCTGCGCAGTAACTTAGGTTACTATGTAGTAATTATTGTGACTTACACTGACTTGGGAGTAAATATGCTACCTGTATGATGCAGGAAGCAAATTTACCCCCAGGTAGTTACTGCACGGTAACACACACATAGACACATTACTGCGCAGTAATACTTTGTATGTGGACTGACTTGGGACTAACTTTACTCCCAGGTCAGTCCACCCACAATGTTATTGTGCTGTAACACCTGCATGTGTAGACGCCGGCTTAAAAACTGCTTCCTGCACAGTAAATGCATGTGTAGACGCTCCCACTGTCATAATTGAAAGAGTGCATATACAATATGATGTAGGTACAGAGGGTATTCAGGAGAGGGTGTTGAGAATGGATGAGCTGTGCAGAGAGTAAGTCAGGGCGACTGGGAAAAACACCATGAAGGAACATAGTGTGGGGGTTGAACAGGCCAGTAAGGCGAGTGACTGGTGGGCTTGAGAATGAATGTGGTGGAATTGCAGTGGCTGTGGGGAAGAAAGTTGTCACAGCGTGGGACATCAGTGTCTTCTGCCAATGGAAAAGCATGGACTGGAGTAGTCAACAGTAGGATCATCTGTTGACCTTTTCTGTGTTGCTTCCCTCAGCCACCAGGTCAACCCATCAGCCCTGTCACCTGGGGGTATCACTTAAAATATATGCTAAACAAATATACGCTATACTAGTCAGAGTGGGGAGGTTTTGTAATTACTTGTATTTTCACAAGCCCGTTAAAGAAGTGAGTAAAAAGAAAAGGTGCCAGGAGGAAGAATGAGGTACAATAGGAAAGTAGAGAAAGGTAGTAAAGGTTTTTCCCTTCCTCTCTATCAGGGGTCATGGCCCTCTTCCCTGGATCTCTTCAGCATACCTCTTGAGCCCTTGTCCCCCTGCTTTACCTAAGGGCTTTTCTGATGTTTTAATATTATACCTGGTAGTTGTACAAGTTTTTAGCATGGTTTAGGTAGGGATGTCCTCGTCTTGAGCAGGCGGTTGGACTAGATGACTCAAGAGGTCCCTTCCGGCCCCATTTTTCTATGACTTTATGACAGGAGTGGAAAGGTCATACTTCTCAATTTGGCTCTAAGCCCTTCCTCGAGCACAGTGTGCTTTCTTTATCTCTAGGGTAAGCTTGTGATCCTGAGAACTTGATACTTCTTCCTACAGAGAAAATCTTCATGTCTGGATTCTAGCAAGTCTATATTTCCCCCCCGTTTTCTGGTTTCAGAATCGTTCTACAGCGAGGAATTGCCAGGAGAGACTGGAACACAAGCTGTATAAATGTCTTTAGGGGTGAAGGGCTATGGCTAAGGACTGAGGCTACCTTTGGCAATGTGCAAGGGCACTAGCTGGTTCCCAGGAAATTGGCAGTTGTGTCCAGCTTTGATTGTTCATCCCATTGTACAGCGGAAAAAGTTTAACGTGACTGCTTGTGAAGGTCAGTCTGTACTCCCGGTGGTACATAAGTGAGTCACTTTCAAACCAAAGAGTTTCCTGCTTCCCGGTTTTGGCCTGTGCCAATTTATTTTAATTTCTTCTCATATAGTCTACTGTATAAACGGACCTGAATTCTGTCACCATATATGTTCAGAGCTAGAAATCTCTAAGTGTCCTGGCTGAAGATATGGGTGCTATTCTGTGTATTTTATTAAACAGCACTGAGATACAGAGTGACTCATTTCGTGTCATGCAGGAATCTGGGGCAGAGCATGGAACTGATCCTGGGGTTTTGCAACATCAGATTACTGCCCAGACCGCTGCATTATCTTTCACTTCTTGTTTAAAAGCAAAGCCCTTGCTGACTATGCATGCAGGCATTTGTTTCTCTTGTAAGTCACACCTGCTTACACTGCCTTACAGAACTGCCTTTTCAAACTGTGCTCTTACTTCTTAGCATCCACCGTTCTGCCAATAGCTTGCTCTTCTCCTGCCGATTGCAGCTCAAGAGCTGGCTGTCAGTGTACTTCATTTGTACTCATGAAGGGTGTACAGTATTTACAGTAGTATACCAAGCCGCTCTCTTCCGGTCTTTTATGTCCTCTTCTCTCCTCTACTTCCATTTACAAGTCTCCTAGCTTTGAGGCTGCAGGAACAAAATGGTTTCATCTTGATGCTGACACCTTTTTCCATTGTCTAGTTTCAATAGAAGCTGTTTCGGCAATTTTTTTTTTTTGATAGTGCATTATTGCTCAGATGAGCACAACAGATAGTCTAGTGAATTCTACACGTGGACTGTGATTCAGACCTCTACGATCTCATGTTTCTCCATGTCTATTTTTTTTGTGTCTGAAAATTAGTACAGACACACAGAGGGTCTTGTTACATATTAATTTAGGCAGTTCCTCATGCTGTTAACCCCATGGATTGTCCATGCATTAACATCTGATATTAGTTTTAAGCACACTTAAGACATCTTAAAGTAGATGGGAGATAGTCAGAGAAGGGTTGTAGCCTTAAGGCTGCTTCAACCTTGAACTAGTACTCAATGTTGCTGGTATTCCCAGCAGCATTTGAGCAGCTCCAAGTTACAAGACCCAAACACACTTTGCACCCAGATTCAGTTATTTGACATTCATAAACCATTATTAATCCTTATGCTATGTTGGAGCTTTTCCCTAAGCAATATGACGTGGGATTTAAAGGCTTGGTATAAATAACTCTGTAGCTGGCATGGAGAAAAAAAAACCTCAGAAAACTCAAGTCCTTGTTATGTATATGTTGGAAGTGGTAAGGACCTCACAATAGTGGTAATGGTAATGGAAAGATAACTAAGCACCTTAAAGCACCTTCTCTCATAATCCCAGAATAAGGGGGTAGATACTGCAAAGGGAGCAGATTTTAATCTGGTAAGAGAGCACCCCGTTCATCATTAACCCTGTGAAACCTATTGGTGCGGTATGTCACAGAAGCTTGAACCTTAGCACCATTCATAATAGGGTTGGTCTCAAAATAGTAACAGTACATACTGTTAAAGACAATGGCATCAGCAAAGAGTTTAAGAAGTGATGTAAGCCTTATGCTTCAGGGCAGCATGGGCCACCCCTTTTGGTAGGTGTGCCACAGATTAGCCCTCTCCCTTTCCCAAGTGCTACTCTGATCTCCTTCCCCTCTCCAACTTTCCACACTGCTTTTTTGCTCCTTGCTCTGTGTTCACTGCCTGATCTGCTCTGCTTCCTGCCCTGTCTGCTGCTTTGCTGCCTGTCCCCCTGCCTGAGCTCCTGCGTGCCACAATGAGAAGCTGCCCATGCTACTTGTAGCGCTCATGCCACAGCATGTCCACCCCTGCTTCAAGACATAAACCAACCTCCCGCTACTGGTCTCTTGGAGGAAGGTTATCCTGTATCTGCTGATGCCGGGGTTTTCTTTCCTCTCAAGCAGCAGATGACTAGCAACTGGATTCTGGGCAAGGTTGATCACTGGTTTGATCGAGCCTTGTAAGTCCTGTTTTGCTGCATGCTGGACTGGACATACGTGACATGACAATTATTCTCTTTTGCTCACCAAGCAACACATCCTTTGTTTGGGTTTGAATTAGCTCAAGACCCTGCCCCAAGCTCTTCTTCAGTTTCCCTTGCCTACTTAGTTATCTTTCCAGTTGCCATGGGAAGGGCAGGGTATGTTAATGGACAAAATACCAGGCTTGGTATAGCCTGCTCAGACTGCTAGGTTCGAATCCCAGCCTGGCATAATCTGTCCTTTGTTCTTATGATACAGACCAATCAAGCTCCTCCTTTGAGCTTTTGTGTGCAGCTCACTTGGAGGAGACATAAAAAAACAAAGGAGCTGTCTAATATGTGAATATTAAAAACCCTTCACTTTTCAAGTAAGTAGGAGTATTTACACCCTTGTCATTTTGCCAATCTTTGCCTTTATCTCTCTCTTTCTCTCTCTCCCTTTGTACAGATTGTTTTGAGCCATTTAGTTTTTGCCCCGCAGTCTTGATGTGCCTGCATTTCCAGGGACTGTCATCTGTACAACACTCCTGAATCATTGTGGAAGGCATGCACACAGATAGCATAACATTTTTAATGCTACTTCACTGTTGAAATCTGGGTTAAATCATTAGAAGGTTAACACCTATAGATTTGATTTATCCTCCTCCTTTGTATTTGGGCTAGTGCTGGTTACTGGAGCATTCAAAATGCATATGTTTGGAGTTGTGTATGGAGCTGAATAGTTGAACTGAGGATTTAGAAGAAAAGTTTGGCCCAAATGCAAGAGCGTAGGAAGATAATGGGCAGATATTTATGACACATGGAGAAGCAGAATGAGGAATGTAACTGTGGTATTTTAAAGGCTTGAAGGAATACTGCAGTGCTGAGATGAAATACTTTAGATAATGGAGTGGGTATTAATAAATAAGACTATATTAAATGATCTTTTTAAAATGGGTTTATAAAGAGCTTTCACTGTTTTAGCAAACAACATAAATAGCTTCTCAGTGAAGTTACTATTGTAATGATAATTTGACCAACAACAACACATTATAGTACTGGGTATCTAAATTTAGTATCTGGCTGAACACTGAATATTACTTGCCCAGAGTTGCAATTTATTTTTGGCATATATGAGTGTACATAAGGACTTGAAAGACAAATATAACATGACAAGATCAATGCCATGAGAAGTTTATAGGTTAGGGGTCTGCAAACAAAAGAGAATAATATGTAGTATTAAACCACTGTTTTAATGTAAGTGGCATTACTCACGGCAGTCGGTATTACTCATAGTCATAAGAGGGTTACTCAGGTTAAGGCCAGAAGTGGGCAGAGTAGTGAGAAAGGCGTTGTTGTGGTTTTGTTACAAATGCCGGCATCCACATGTTTTACAACACCAGAAAATGTGCTGTTAAAACAAAGTTAAGCTCTACATTCACAGAATGGCAGGTTGAATTTGAGAAGAAACAAATACATCTGTGGTCTAGGCCAGAGCCACTCCCAGCCCGTTGTAGTGCTAATTGTACATTCCCCATCCTCACTAAGTTAGTGAAGCTGCCAAGTAAACATGGGCAGACTCATCTAACCGTGGAAAATGGACACTGTCATGGTGATGGCTCGGAAACTAAAAAGAGAGCCTGTGTCATGTTGAAGTTAACTTCTTTGTATTGATTTCACTAGATTTGGGCAATAAATCAGATGAGTTCAGTAGAGGGAAATTAATGAATTTTGAATATGTTGTGCCGCTCAGTTTTGACCAAGATGCCATCAAGGTGTCATTTGTACCTGAGTAACAAAGGCATGGCAAGTGGATTGCTATGAAATCAGAATGGCTGTATTTTAAATTCATTTTTCACACAGGTAAATCTCTGTCCAAAGTTGACATAGCAAAGAATTTGGCCCAAATTCTGCTTGTTGAATTACTCCCTGGTGTTTTTGCCAACGTACCCTTGTTCACCTTTGATAACTAGACAAAAGAAGCAATTTCTAGTGACGGAGGTAGAAGTATCTCTCTAGCTTGTATACCCCATGCTCCTTCAATTTTTTAAGACACCCTTTAATTTAAGCCACACTGAGATTACATGATTCTCAATTTAAGAGACAGTGAAGCATCAAATAAAGCCACATTTACAAAGATACAACCTCCTTGGTGCATGTATGTTTGTCCTTGTTTTTGACTGAAATTTAAGACCCAGCTCCATTTTCAGAAGAAACACATTGTTTTTAAAAGTGTGTCATATTCAAAGGAATATGAATACAGCATTAGTTCTCATTTACATATATTCAGTAAATCTAAATATTCCATCCAGATTTCATAAGGGTGCGTCCTCTAGGCCTAAAAGTGGAGGACTGGACGTTAAAGTTTGAAGGTACTATTCCAGCATTTTACTGATTCTCAGTTTTACCAGGCACCGGATCAATTTAGCCAGCACAAGAGTCTTACAGGTTTAGTAAAGGCTCAGTTCAGTGACATTACAATTTGTCAGTGGCTATCGCTTAGTGGTTCTCTATGGCCCAGGGTCCCTAATGCATCCCCAATCTTTTGGGTACTACAGAAGCAGAAAGCGGGGTAGCTCAGAGGAGGCAGCCCTCTTATTTTTTAAACTAGCTCTATAACACAGTGGAGGTGCCAAAGGATTGCTTTAAATAGTGCCAGCTGGGAGTTGCCCAAGTGCCGTAGCAGTCTGGCCCAGCCGTGGCACACCTATTCCTCTGGAGCCAGGCAGGACTGATGGCATTTTAGCAGACTTGGTTGGCTCTGTCTCTGCTCAGGGCTCACCAGGGGACTTCTAAATGGGTGAAATGTGAACACTTTCACCCCACTGTGCTCTGTCAGAACCGTGTAGAGTCAGAAGGAAATTAAGACACCTGGGAGAACTCTAGCCTATAAAATGCTAAGGGACTTTGCACCACGTTAAGATAAAATAAAGAGCTAGAACAATAATAAAAAGTGTGGGAGGGGAGTCGGGGAGCATCTGAAAAAATTCAATAATAATGTGCGCTGTTACTCTACTCTATGGAAGAATGCTTTCTGAATAAATTGGAAAAGCTTCTGAATGCCTAGCAAGAGGCACAGTGGAATGGCAGTGGGAAAGAAATAATGCCAAGTGAGAAGTTAAACCTTTACAGCGGGGTTCCTCTGTTGGAGGTTTCCTGGCACGTGGGAAGGAGAGTGGACAAGTGATGAGAAACAACAGTTGGTGTCAGCCAGTTGGACCTGAGCCCAGGCTACTAGTGATGGCATAGTGGAGTAGAACAAAACATGCCGTCAAGCTAGGGAGCATCTTAACCTTCCTCGAGGCTTTAAAGAGATTTGAAATAAGGCAACGTGTAAGAACTATAGCAACACAGGACCGGAAGGGATCTCCTGGGCCATTAAGTCCAGTCCCTTGTTATCGCATCATACAGCGTCTTTCATAAATGGATTAAGCGCCATATTAAAACTAATTAGGTTTCCTGCTTCTGTACAGATAATATAAGGCTGTTGTAGAACCTCACTGCTCTTGTGTTTTATAATTGCCTTCTGATTTCCAACCTACATTTATTTATGACCAGTTTTTTATCACTTATTATGCCAATATTGGGTGTGTTTTGTTTTGTTTTGTTTTCGCTTCAGCAGTTCTTTTTCCTTCCCTGGAGTTGCTCCCATGATCTCTTTTTAGGGGGCAATCATATCCCCTCTCAGCCTTCACTTTCTTAGGTAAATATCCCAAATGTTTTTAGTCTCCTCTTGAAGGATGGGTTGTCCATAGACCCGCTTAACCTTTTAATATACCTGTTACTAGGAGTGGGGAAAGATAAGTTTTCAGCCAAAACCCCTACTATTCTGTATTTCCATAGGTATTTGTGGGACCCCATGCTACTATAACATCTATGCCCTATAGTCTTACAGTAATCCATTGTGAAACTACCTACTTTTCTTTTTAACTGCATAGAAGTGGAAAGGATAAAACTGCTCATGAGAGGCACATGCCTTACAGTTCTGAAGTCCCCGGGACTGTTTGTTTAACAAAAAAGTTGCCACCTAGAAGTGTTAGCTCCACTCGCTGAGCTCAGGTGCAACTTAGCTTATTGCCATGATCTCCCTATCGTTCCAACTATCAGTTTTCAGTTTTCTTCAACGTCTGTCCTATTTCATACATTAATTGATCTCATTATTGGAATCTCCCTTCCTTTCTACTTTGCATTATTATTAATATTTTAAATTTAGAATGATTATCCCCTCCTTACTAACAACCCCTGCTTATCGATGAGGGACAGATTACATAGACATGAGTTGATGCTCTGACTCTTTCTGGCAATGCCAGCCTTGAACTGAGTATAGATGCTCTAAAAATGTAGCAGAAAAAAACCCCAGAGGAAGGCCTCAAATCACAGTGGGGTGTTGCATCATTTAAAGAGCTTCTTCAAGGAACAGATTTTTAAGATCTGTGCTAATTAATATTGGAAAATGGCATTAAAGGGAAAACACTCTTTTTAATTATGGATAAGAGCTTTATGGATAAGTGCACCTCCTGACGAAATGAAGAGACCATTATTACCATTGTTATTATTTTATACTCTCTCCAGCTACTAATGCACCTTTTTTCTTCTAACATCAGGTCACATTTCGAATAGATACCCACGACTACCCCACATTCTCTTTTAATTATCACTTTGTCTCTTCACCACTTCAGAGAGAGTTGCACCAGGGCCCAGTTCATTCTCAAAGGATTTGGGAAAATTGTGCGGTAACTATTTTAGCAAATTGTTTCTGGAAGCTGGATGTCAACTGAAACCCAACAGTCCAGGAAAAGAGATATCCAAGAGACTGTTTTGCTTTAGAGGCAACATCGGAAGCCAGACACTTCTCCTTCCTTTTGTCCTTCTATTGTTCTTATGTTTTAGTGGATGCATTTTCTTTCACTTTCTTTACAGCTTATTTCTTTGCATTAACTGGGACTAATTTCTGTGGCAGTTGGCCAGTGTTCAGCTCTTGGACTTTGTGATTGTCATCATCCTACACACTATGGGTAATCGACACTTCACAGCACAAGCAGGGATAAATCTGATAGATTTGGAGATGTTAATGGCCTGAAGAGACCATTAAATCATCTAGTCTGCCCTCCTATATGACACGACTATAGAATATCACCCACTTAGTCCTATTTGAGGCCAATCCCTTATGTCTGATTAATGCATATATTTCAGAAAGGCATCCAGTACCTATACACAGATTGATATCAGACAGGCAGGAGATCTCAAGTGGGGTCCCAGAGGGGTCTGTTTTGAGGCCAGTATTATGCAGTGTTTCTACTAATAAATCAGATGCAAGGATAGAGAGCTTCAAATCAGGTTTGCAGGTATCTTAAAACTGGGAGTGGGTGCAAACACTTTGGAGGATGGGATTTGAATTCAAAAGCAGCTTGATAAATTACAGACCTGGGCTATAGACAACAGAATGCAATTCAACAGAAGCAAATGTAAAGCAGGACACTTGGGAAGGGATGCCAAATGCATACATCTGGAGTGGGGGATAAATACCTTGCCCATAGCTCTTCCAGGTGTGATCTGCGGGTTGTGGTGGATCACAGACTCACCAAGAGTCTGAGAAGTGATTGTTTCAAAAGAAGCAAATATAGTTTCATGTTGTTGTAACCAAAGACCAGCTAGTGATAGAACTGTTCAGCCTGGCGCTGGTTAGGTCCCAGCTTAAGTATTGTGTCCTGTCTTAGGAGCCATGTTTTCAGAAGGATGTTAAGAAACTGAAGCAGGTTCAGAAGCTAGCCACAAAGACGATAAAGCTGGAATGCAAAGCTGGAAAGGAAAGGTTGAGAGAATGAGCTATGTTTGGCCTGGCAAAAGGGAGACTGTAATACTGACCTGGTTAGTTCTTTTACACGAAAGAATAGAATAGGGCCCTTTAAGAGAGACAAAATAGACTGGGAGGCCCTGCCCTTATGGGGATATAAAGGAAGGACCTGGGCAATGGGGAATAGATGTGCTGCAACGATGGAGGAGAAAATTGCTCCTGCCAGAGGAGGCTAGACCAAAGAAGCTGCCAGGCTTGGAAAAACTTGATTGTGGCCTGAGCAAGCCATTGATTTAACATTGAGACACAGCAAGCAAGTCAAGTAGGGAAACTGAGAGTGAGAGAGACTTGACTTGGGCAGGGAACACAAGAATGGTATTATACTTGGAAAAGGGGGTAGCGATGGGCAGTCACAGGGCCATAATAGCAGGTTTAAATTTGAATATTTGAATATTTGAAAGGCTGTCATAAAAAGAGGAAGAACAACTGTTCTCCATTGCTACACAGGGTAAGTGGGTTTAAGTTGCAAGAAAGCAGAAAACGTCTTAACTGTTAGAGCAGTTGGACAATAGAACAAAACTGTGCCAGGACGCCAAGTCATTTCCTCTCACAATTTTTAAAGAAAAGGCTGGATAGGTGATGTGGTACACTTGGGATGCATTAGGAGCAGTGCATCCTGTATCTATGCAGGCCCAAATGACGCTTGCAGTCCCTTCTAACCACCCCTGTGGTTTGAGGTCTCCAAAAGATGGAGAAATCATGAACTCCCTTGATAGCTTGTTCCAATGATAAATTAGTCTTACCAGTAAATATTTGTGTTTGACTTCTAATTTGAATTCAGCTAGCTTTAATTTGTGTGACTCTGTTCTGTCATATGCTGTAGCTGGTTCCCAATATTTCCCTGCTGGTTCCTGCCCACAACTAATATTTTACCCTTCTCCAATTCCTCTTCTTCCCAATCACTGGGTGTGTCTACGTGTGCAATTAATGCAGAGGAATACATTTTGGAGCTGTTTGAGTTGGAGTAAAATACTCCCAAGCACAGCATCTACATATGGGTCCAGGGCAGCAGTAATTACAGCAGGCCCAGACTGTCAGGGGGCTCCAGGTGGTGACACCAGAGCATTGGGGCTGGCTCAGGCACAAGGGTGCTGAAAATGTGGAGCTAGGTGGCTAGGCATCAGGCAGGAGTCTGGCCCCCAGCTAGCTGGGCTGACCGGGCACAATTTATGCCCATGGTCAGTGTCTACAAATGCATTTAATTGCAGTAAATTGCCCCTGCATAAGATAGTACTGTACCTGACAGTACTCTTATGCCAGCATAAATTAGTCTACCACAGGTTACTACTGTTGCACATGGAGACATGATGCTTACTCTACAGCTAATTAACCTACTTCCCAGTTAAGCACATGTGTAGACACAGCCAGTGTTTCCTATCCATGTCCAGAACTAGAAACTCATACATGACACAATTCAGTTATTGCAACATCCTTGTTTTCTTGTACCTTTTGGTCTCTCTGTATCCTTGTCCCTTCCCTTATTTGCCTTGTAAAGTCTCTGGGGCAGAGTCTTCTTTAAAATATAGTCTGTGTATATCGCAGGCCTGGGTCATGAGCAGGACTCCACATTAATACTAATAAAATGATAACTTTAAAAAAGCTAGATTGCCAAATCTGCTGAACACCCACCTACTGGAACTTAGACACTTCAGGTAAAATCTAGCCTGGGGACCCTGCAATTGAGTCATCTGAAATATTTAGCCACTTCTGAATACCTTGCTTTAGCATCACAGGATACTAACACAGTTATCTCTGGCGATGAATATAGACTGTGAGCCACCGTTATACTGTGGTAATGAGGACCATGCAAGAGAGTGAGTTGGAAGCATTTACTTATGTGTTAAGGTCCAATGAAGAATATTCCTGTCTTCAGAAAGAAAGAAAGAAAAAAAGAAAAATGTGATCCCTTTGTAACATCTCTCACAACTAAGACAGAGAGGGAAAAAGTCATCTTGGTGTAACCTGAAGGCAAGATCAATACAGAATATTGTAGGCAGAAAATATTTGGGGTTTTATTACAGATCTTGGCCAGCAAGCCAAATGGAACACACTTTGCATCATTTTTCTCACTCTATTGACTTAGATTCTGCCCAAAAAATATTCATTTATGGGAAGGTATTTTATGCCGTAGAGTTGCCATGCAGTGAATCTGGACTCTGGTCAATGTTGTCAGGCTGCCTCTCCACACAACTCTCTGGACTATAGGAGAGACAAAAAACAATAGCAGCTTCTCACAGGATGTACTGAACTGAGTGCCCCAAAGGCAGTTTAAGTGGTTTCATTCCTCCTCCTCCTGGACCAGGGTCACAGTCATAATATAGTCCCTTGCACCACTAAGACAGTTGGTAACCCATTAGAAGACCCAAACACTTGAGTAACGCAGAACTGGCAGAATGTGCTTACTTCCCAGCACAGATCTTGTTCCCAGGGCTACAATGGAGGTAGGACAGACTCTGCCCTCCCTATTTTCATTAGCTAAACCTCTGGGGCTGTTGAAATGAAGACCTTGAGGCACTTTAGTTGGAAAGAAGACTCTATCTCTGTTTTTTTATGAAAGACTGAATAAAAGTGCAACACTGATTTTTTTTTAAGTTTCTCTCACACAAATTATTGAAATGCTTTATAAACCTTAACTGTCTCTTAAGACTCATATAAATTCCAGAAAGCTGGAGCTGAACAAAAATCAAAATTTCCAACCAGCAAAGAAGCCTTCATTTTGTTCTCATCATAAATTGTGAGCTGAAATATATATGCAAATCAGGGATGGAAATGTTATGAACTAAAACTCAATTAAGAAATGTTTAAATATTTTGCATCAGCATTATTGTTTGAAACACAGTGTTTTGACTTTCCTGAACTGAAATGTTTTAATAGTTTCATAGATGTTAGAGGATGAAAGGGACCTTACAGAAGATCATCGGATCCAGCCCCCCTGCACTTGGGCAGGAAAGACTGCTTGGTCAGCTGTTTTATTTGAGTTTGTTCAGCTGACCCAAACTCATGGGTGACTGGTGCCACCTTAGTCAGTGGGGGCATGTGCCCCCCCTCCAGCAACCAGTCGGCAACCGAGGGGAAAGGGGGTGGGTCCCCCTGTGGCCAATTTCACCGACCGGATGAGAGGGGTCCTCCACAGCCAATTGCACTGATCCACTGACCGGGAAGTGGCCGAGGTGCTCCCAGAAGTCACCACAGTGCTTCATCCAGCACTCCCACTCCCTGGCCATCACTTCACTGCGGAGGCCTACCTGTCAGGGGGTGCAAAAACACTCTCAGTGGGTATATAGGCACCCCTGTGCACCCCCTATGCATCACCACTGCCCAAACTGAAACATTAATATTAACATTAACATTCACACTAACGTTAACACTAACCTTCATGTTTTTGTGGTCACGCAATTGGAATTGGAATTGCCTGATGATTCATTCTCTCCTGTGAACTTTGTTCCGTGGTTGGACTCTCTCTCCCATAATGTACCATATCACCTAGTGGTATAGAAGACTGCTTTGCATCATGGAAGGTGCAGTCAATTAACAAAGAGTCAAACTTAAACATTTGGGTCAATTTAACAATTCAAAATTTCAGATCAAGTTTCAAAAAGATCAAAATCTGCTCACCAACAGTTTAGTTTTGTAGCGACAGCATTTTTCATCAGATAAAAACATTCCAACCATAAATTATCTTGATTTCTGTATGGATAAGCTGAATGTACAGGTCAGATTTTGATTTCACTTACCCTGATGTAAGGTAAAAGTAATTCTGCTGAAACCAGTTGAGTTACATCTGTGTAAATGACTTGGGAATTAGACCCAAAGGAAAACTAAACAGTTTCAAAAGGATCACAGTAAAAACTGTTGGCAGATCTGGGAAGGTAATCCTGTAGCCTTAACCTCAAAGTTTGCTGTTCTCATAATTAACACACAGCAGGATTCTCTGGCTGGCTGTCTCTTTTATCAGACTTATGAAGCACAGATACAAGCATCTGCCTCCTGCATAAAGAGGACATCTTTTTTTTCTATCAGACCATTATCATGATACTGGTGTAGGGAGAGACGCCTCATAAACCAAACCAACAAAAGGAAGGCAAACACTCAAATGCATCATTAAGAGAGTAACATTTAGGATGTAGAAGTAGAGTGGTAACATATTGCATATTGAGCAAATAAGAAGTGATGTTTCACCATAAAGTTTGGAGGAACCTAAAAACAATCAGTATAAAACATAGGGAAGTGTCTGTGATTGTCAATTAACCAGCAGTGACCAGATAATGGGATTTATCATAATGAAAAAAGGGTGGCGTTTTTTCCTGCAGTCATTTTTTGAAAGGCTTAAAAGGTTTTCAAGAGAAGAAAGCTTCTTTTGAAAGACTGTATCCTCCTTATTTAGGTTCAGAATTGTACTTGGCTAAGATCAGGTCTACAAAACGTCCAAGCCACGTTAAGTGGGACTGAGGCAGGAGTTAAGTACCTAAGCTCAAAAGTATGATCCCAAGAAACCCAAACATCGATGGCATTTTGGCAGTGAAGGGATTCTGTAGTGGGTTGCATGTGTACTAGCAGCAGAAAGTAACAGCTGTGGTGTGTATCATGGCAAGGAGAAACAGAATTAGTGGGGAGAAGGGACAATGACAACAGTCAGGTCAGAAGTGCCAACCCACATTGGATCAACCTGCCTTATTTTGGCTTACTGCTCCTAAAAGGTTGCCGAGTTTCCCCATCAGGAATTAAGTACCATTTACTGACCATGATTGTCAGCCCAAAGTGGAGCACAATGATGAACACCATGTAATGGCAAGAGTAGGCATGTATAGCACTGTTCCAGAACATGTTACTCAACAATTTCCCTTCTCTTCATTCTTGGTTAGACTTAGTGTTCAGTACATGTCCATGTTTTGTTATGAGCAAAGAGGAGTGTTCTGGGGTCAACAAGACTATTGGCTTCAGTGATGCTACATGGCTAAGGAGAGGAAGCTGGTCTTAAAAAAAAACTTTGTTCTACAGCAATGAGGATGAAAGTCAAAGCTTGTTGAAGGTAATGGGAGTGTTCCCATAAACTGTGATATACTTATGACCCTTAATCCATATATACATAAGTAGGTGTGAACCCACGAGTACATGGACATTCAAATATACCTTGCTTAAAAATATAATACTTGTACAAAACAAATATTGTTTAATAGCTTTTCACAGAACCATAGAAAATTAGGGTTGGAAGGGATCTCAGGAGGTCACCTAGTCCAATCCCCTGCTCAAAGCAGGGCCATCCCCAACTAGATCATCCCAGCCAAAGCTTTGTCTACCCAGGTCTTAAAAATCTCCAAGGATGGAGGTTCCACAGTGTCTCTAAGTAGCCTGCTCCAGCGCTTTACTACCCTCCTGGTGAGAGAGTTTTTCCTAATACCTAACCTAAACTTCCCTCACTTCAACTTAAGACTATCGCTCCTTGTTTTGTTATCTACCACCACAGAAAACAGTCCAGCTCCATCCTCTTTGGAACCGCCCTTCAGGTAGTTGAAGGCTGCAATCAAATCCCTCCTCAGTCCAAGCAATACTCATACTTCTCCCTAGTTGTCTGTTGAAACTTCCACTTCTTGTAAGCTTCCTTTTTCTGTTTTAGCTCATGAAGAGTTCCCTGCTAAGCCAATCTGGTCTTCTGCTATACTCACTAGTCTTCCTGTACATCAGGGTTGCGCATTCCTAAGCCTGCAGAAAGGTTTCTTTAAAATACAACCTGCTCTCCTGGACTTCATTCCCTGCTCAGACTGGCCTCCCAAAGGATCCTGCTCATCAATTCCCTGAGCAAGTCAAAGTTGGCTTGGTTCTTACTCTGCTGCTCTCCCTCCTTCCGTTCTTTAGGATCCTGAACTGGTGCCCAAATTGCCATCCACTTCTACAATCTGCACCAATTCTACCCTGTCTGTGAGCAGCTGACCAAGAAAGGTATGTATGGCCCCTAGCTGGCCTCTCCCACACCAAATTCTGTTTTATAGTTTTTGAGGACTTAAAAGTTACATTCCATATTGAATCTTCGTATTGTTTATTTGCAGCTGGCTTTCTAAGCAGTCAAACCACTACTGTTGGAACCTGTTTTTACCAATAATACACTCTGCTACTCTGACCTTCTTTGCTGATGGTATAATCTGTCTTTCAACCCTTCCTAAATACACTACATCAATAGCTTTTTCTCAGGACTATTTTTCCCCGAACCATACACAAGTAAATTGGTTATTTTTCTTTTCTGTGGTGCAGCAGAAAACATCATAACCTTCCACATATGTGGAACGTGGGTATGCACTGGATTTTTTTTGGCTGATTGTCTTTTTTGTGTTGTTGTCATCATTGTTTTTGCTTTTTTATTTGATTTTTTTTGTTTCATTTTGTTGTTTTTAAGACAGAGGCAAAGTGGTAACCTGGAGCTGTGACGCTCCTTTCTGTAATCTACATTTGAACATGACCTACTCTCATTCCATTGACACAGGGGAATAATTTCGAACCTAATGTTAAAGGAAACAATTACAGTTAAATGTTAATTTTCAAAATAATGCCCTGTTTGCTTCAGCTCAGGTTTCCAGATTGCCCCTGGATGCTGGTTAGGCTTAACACCTTGAGGAAGGACAATGAAAGCAAGCTTCTGGAGTAGATAAAAGGCTTACAAAATTATACCGTAGCACTTTACAGTAATAACCTAAATGTTTGTGGTTTAAGGTAGTAATGTCCTTCAAGTCAGGTCAGCTTTCACATTGTGTTTTGTATGTCCTGGATACTTAAAATCTGGTAAATTTGAAACTGCTTGCATGGTCCAAATCATAACCCAATAGCATTTACTAACCAGTCAAAGTAAAGGAGTGTAAGGAGTCCCCTTTTTCCTGTATGGTCTATTCATATCAGAGGTCACAGTATGGGCGGGGAAAGAAGCCTCTCAGGGCTGATACTCTCATTTCTACCCAGATGAATAGGTGCACAGAGTCTTGACATGGCTTCTCTCCATGTCTGGACATGTTGGTAAGCAAGGCTGATCCAGAACAAATGAAGTAAGTATAATATGTGCCAGGTAAGGGACTGTTGCATCTTACTCTGTCCTGCACCAAACAGTAATCAGGAACCATGCTGTGATTCTCTGAGTCACAACAATCCCTTGTCTGTTCTTCAGACATGGTCACTACCATATGTACCACCTTCTACTTGGTGTATTTGGTAACTTCCCATCTACTTCGTTGACTAGCACCTTCATCTGTGAGAAATCCCATTGCTTTAAATGAGAACATTCATGGACTACAATACTACTCAGTGGGTGCATCTACACGAGATGTTTACTGCACAGTTGCCTATTTAGCTCAGCAGTAAACATCTCAGTGTATACACGTGTAGTGCTATTAGGGCAGAGTAAACTAATTAACTCTGCCACCAGATAGTTCTCGATAGTAAATACAACTACTGTCTGGTGGCAGAGTTTTTTACTCTGCAGCAGTGCGTGTGTAGATGCTGATGGGGCTGGCTGAGGCATGAGGATGCTTCAGTGTGTGGTCTGCCTGCTAGCTAGCCCCACAGTGGAGCACCCTTGTGCCTCCGCCAGCCCCTCTACAGCATATTGAGCTGGGGGAGGGAAGAAGCAGCCCCGGGCTCGCAGGCTGATCCCACTGCCAGCTGGGGCTGCACCACCCTGGCTCAATATGCTGCAGTCCCAGGCACACATTAGGGCTGTGCGAAGATTTGGTAGCCAATTCGATTCAAAGGAGATAAGGCCAAATTCAGAAGCTAAATCTCTGAATCTGAATCAAATTGGGAGACTCATTAAGAGGTCCAAATCAAATTGGAAGCCTCCAAATCAATTTGGACAGATTCGGGGCCAATTCAGAGATTCAGCCATGGGTTATACCTGTTTCCCTTGCATAAAGGGAACTTACTTTATAATGTAACAAATAGGGATAGGTTCCCAAGGTGGTGAGGGAGGGAGTAAGACTGGGACTAAGGAAGGGGCAGGTGGAGGGGTGCCATTCCCAGGGCTGCACCATGCTCTGCCTGTCCTGCCATGCCTAGGCTCTGCCTGTCCCCACTCACCCCAGCTCCTGGGCTGCGCCATGCCATGGTACATGCAGATGGTGTCAGCTGCTCTCAGGGCCACTGCAGCAGGAGCTGGGGCGAGTGGCAGCAAGCAGAGGCCCAGGCAGAAAAGAACATGGTACAGTTTGTCCGCACCTACCCTAGCCCCTGCTGCAGCAACCCCGGGAGCAACTGGTGCCAGCTGCAACAGGAACTGTCAGTGGGTGGAGCGGGAGGGAGGTGCCTGCCTCTCGCTGCTGCATGCCACCTGGGAGAGCTGAGGGCTGGGGGGCTGTGTTGGGCTCTTCCCGGGGGCGTGTGCCCCCAGATCTGGATGCGGGATGACAACAGGCTGCCACTATAGCCTTCCCTAGTCCCGGCCTCACTCCCTCCCTTCTTCACCACCTGGGAATGTATCCCTATCTGTTAGAGCTGTCCAAAGCTTCAGTACTCAATTCGGCGGCCAAATCTCCAAATCCAAATCAACCACATCGAATTGGGACAATGATTCGAATCACCTAATCGAATCACTGTCCCTCAGATCAGTCGAATCCAAATCCAGATAGAATACTACTGCTTCACACAGGCCTACCACACATATAAGCACTGCACCTGGGAACAATACACTCCAGTATAATATGCACCAGGTTTATTGCTGCATATTATTTGCACGTTTAGATGCGCCTAGTGGGTGCATCTATACATGCAATTAATGTAAATCAATAAACTCTAGAGCATTTTGAGCCAATGTTAACTACTCCTAAGCACAGCAGCTACATGTGCACCTAGAAGAGCAGCTATTTGAGCCAAGGTGGAGCAGGCCCAAGCTGGCAGGTAGTATCAAGCAGCGTCAGGGCTGGCTGGGGCATGAGAGTGCTGAAAGTACAGAACCATGTGCCTAGGCAGCAGGCAGGAGTCTGGCCTCTGGCTGGCTGGGCTATCCAGACACAATTTATGCCTGTGGTCAGTGTCTATGCGTGTGCTTAATCTTAGTTCGTTACCCCAGCAAAAAATATTACTGTCCCTGACAATAATATTTTATTCTGGCATATATTAGTTACTGAGGCCTAACACCATCTCATGTAGATGGTGACACTCTATTACATAGCTGATTAGTCTATTCCACAGTTAAGTTCATGGTAAGATGCAGCTAGTGTAAATGAATATTTTAGAATCTAGTAGCAAATAAATAATGATAAAATATGAGTCGGTGGAAATCCCCTGATCACTGACTATCTTGCAGCAGGCCTGTGAAACAAAATAGCACGCAACGCTGTAACCAAAGACTGTCGTAATGCAAACAAACTAAGGACTTGAACTAAGCTGCCATAAATAGATCATTCTGGTATTTCCCAATGTTTGAACAACTGACTTTGCTGAATAACATTATTTAATATTTTTGTACAAAACATATTCACATGCCCCCACAAAAAATCCTAGTTTGGAACTGGAACAGGTCCAAAGAAGAGTTATAGGATGATTAAGGGAAGGCAGGGTTTATCTTACGAGATGAGATTCAGAGAGTATGGCTTGTTTAACATTGCATAAGGGAGGGTGAGAAAGGGTCTGATTGCATTTTTTTAATCGCAAGACAACTATCATGGGAATATTTGCTATGTAAGTTAAAGAACATCATTGGCACAAGATCCAAGGGCTGCAAATCAGTTATGAATCAATTTAAACTATACATTGGAAAAAATATTCTGAATAATTGGAGTATGAAGCTTTAAATGTTCTTTCTTCTTGGGACAAGGAACCTAAATCACTTCAATAGGGAGTTTGGCCAACTTATGGAAGGGATAGCATTGCCCCTAATTAAGATGAGCTCTTGATTGGTTCAGTGAGTGTGGGAACTCAAGACCTGGGACTTCTCCATTTTGATTGCAAGAGTTTAACAAATAATATATGGTTTACCCCAGTCCTATCCTAGCTACCTGCACAGTTTTGCCAGATTTGCTAACTGCAACTGGAGTAATAGAATTGTGAGCAGAAGGTGAAATAAGTTATTTCCCTCCCTTTCTTTTTTCTCTTTTCACTCCCTTGCTGCTATCTCCCTTAACCCTTCATCGGCAGTCATATGCCTATTTTAGCCAGAAGCTGGCTCTATGACACACTAGTGAAACATGCTTCAGATTGAAACTAATAATGTATTTAATTACAGTTTATCATCCTCACTAACATTGCAATACATTTCATATTATTTACATCAAAGGTTTTCAACCAGGGGTATGTGTACCCTTGGGGGTACTCAGGAAGGCCTCAGGGGGTATTCAGCAGTGGGCATTGCCATTTCTGCCACCATGCCACCAGCACTTCTGCTGCTGGTGTGCTGCTGCTATGCTCGCGATCGGCCGCTAGGGGACCCGCCTCCCCCACTTGTCAACCGGCTGCTGGGGGACTCCTTCCTTCTTGACTGGCTGCCAGCGGTACACTGACCCAAAAAAGTTGAAAACCCCCAATTTACATCATAGACCTTTTGTTGTAAGGGGATATAAGATCTGACAGAGTCCTCCAACAGTGGAACCGTTACACCAATAACCAAATTATGAAAACAAAATAGGAGAATTGGCAGAATATCTAGTTTGCATTGTAGACGTCTGCAGTGAATCCCAGGTCAGACAGATGGAACTGAGCCTGATACTTTTCACTAGTGACAGACAGCATGTGAGGGTTGAAAGGTAACTAACTCTCTCTTTCTGTGCCAGAGTTGTCTGGTAATCTTGTATTTCAGGACTTCTTTTGGTTGCCCTAAAGAGGTCCAGAAGAATTATTTCCCCTTCATGTATGCCTTATTGGCTTCTAGGCAGGCAAGGTTCTTTGGGTAAATCTTATATCTTTTTTAAACAACACGAAAAAGAAAAAGAAAGAGAAAGAATGAAACACGGAAGATATTGAATTATTGGCTTCTATTCAGGGGGGGCGGGTTATGATTGTTGTTTGTTTGTTTCAGTTTGGGGTTTGTACTTCCTTCCCAGGGTAGAGTCTGCTCATTGTTTTAGTATGACCTGCATTCCTTGTCCCTGGATGTATGATCTTTGGCCATTTTAAATTTATGCTGTTTGAGTGAGCCCATTTTACTAACTGGTCCAGATTACTGCATATCAGTGATCTGTCCTGTCCTGATCTCCTGCCTCTCCAAGCCTTGTCAGGAAATGTTATAACTAATGATTTTATTTTTTTCCAAGCCATCACTAAAAATATCAAATAGAAAAAGAGAAGAACCATCCTGCAGGACCCCAGTAGAAGCACAGCCTCTCTGCAATGAGTTCCCTATTAATAACTGGATTTTTGGACCTATCACTGAATGAGATTTCAATCTATTTAGTGAGTTACATGATGATTTTGTATTGTCTTTGATTGAACAAGATGTTTAAGAAGTCAAGTCAAATGCCATCTGGATGTCTAAGGCCCCCTCTATATGTTACAGATATTGCACAATATAAGTGGTTAATTCTGCAATTACCTTGAGACCAGCTACACATGCAAAGTACTGACCACACAATAAAAAGCTCCAACTAGCTATAAAGTTAGACCTTAAAAATGTGTACTAGCTTTACAGCTGGTTGTTATCAATCTTTACTTTGTATGTGTAGCAGGATCTCCCCTGCAGCTGGGAGCCCCATCACCAGTGGACTGCCAGCCAAGGCTGTGAGTCCCACAACTTCTGGGGACTTTCAGGACCAGCAAGTGTTGACTCTAGGTCCTGGAAGCACCCTGCGTCTGATGGGACCCAGAGTCCCACAGCATGCACCCTGGCAATGCCCCCACTCCGTGGGTGCGTGAAACTCCCAGGGTGAGAGGGGAACTGCAGGGGCAATCTCCCCACTCTGGGTTCATGTAACCCCCAGGGAGGGAGGATTGCCATAGTGGCAATTGCCCCATCCCACAGGTATGTGATCTTCCCACCCTGGGGTTTTCATGCACCACCCCCCCAGGATGGGGAGATCACCACAGTGGTGATCAACTGCCCTGCGGGGGGTATGGGGCACCCCTGCAGCTTGGAGCCCCTCAGCTGGGGTTCATGGGGCTCCTAGCTATGGGAGCTTGCTTCTTGATAGTGCAGGAGAAGCCCAGGATTGGACTCCCCCTAAACCAGCAGCAAGGCACAATGGGATCTAACTCACAATCCCACAACCAAACACTCTGCCCTGCACGTGTGACATGGCAGGAGGTGCAATTGTGTGAATCATTCATTAGATCCCATCACGCCTTGACCTGCCTGTGTAGAGGGGGCCTTAGACACCCAGATGGTATTTGACTTGACTTCTTGAACATCTTGTTCAATCACAGACAATACAAAATCATCATGTAATACACTTAGTATGCTACATTCAACATTATTGCATTTAAGTAATATTACATTTATTACATTTACCAGCCAAACTTGCAATTTCATCAAAGAAGGTATTTAAGTTCAGCTGACAGAACTGTATTATTTTCCCTTTTGATTAACTACATTATCCTCCTTTAATTCTTTATAAACTAAGTCCCATATCAGCCATTCCATTATTTTGTTCAAGATCAATATTGTATTCAGATCTGAATATTTTTTATTGTAAGTCATGAGTTTATAAAATGGTGCCTCATATTTCATACAAACTTCTCCTTTTTTACCCCTTGACAGCTAGGCTTTAGAGTTGAAGGTACTGTTTTTTAATAAACCTTACCACTATCACATATGGCTATGCTACCATTCCTGTGAGAAAAGCTGCCTCTTATGAGTATTTTGTTTTGGAATAAAAGCTTAGTTGCCTAAAATACAGCTGAAAATAATGCAGGGAATTAAATGAAAGAACAGAGGGACTAAAGCCTATTGACCAGGAACATGTTATAGGTCTTTATTAGACTTGAATATCAGCTTTGTCAGATTTCTTGCTTTAGATAAATAGATTCCAGTAATGCTTCCTATCAAAGGATATAAAGAGTAGAGGACTATCACAATCCTAAATACCTATATAAAGAACCCATATCCTCACCCCAAGAGCTGATCACAATTATTGTTAATATTGAAGGAAACCCAAAGGAATATAAAATGACACTGAGCTGACTATATTTTTATTCAGTTTCCTTTTGCTCATGTGCAATTTCAGCCAGGAGTTTCCTACTTAATCCTACTATTTACTTGCCACTTTATGCCAACACAAATTCCCTGGAAAATTTGCTTACCCTACCCACCCCCACCCCCTTAAAAAAACCCCACCCCAAACCCCTTTTGTTTTGAAACTGGTAGTTGAGTTGTATGCATAAGATGTAAGGAATGTGCTCACTAGGTCTTGGTTGTTCAGTACAAGAAGTGCTTTCAGAATCACTGGTGCTTTTTTCTTAACTGAGATTCCTCTTCAAAGGCAATGCAGTTGGTGTCCAGCCTGCTCTGGAGAACTGCAAAGATGGAGATTACATTTCTGGTGCCTTAAAATGCTACATCTTCTAGTGGTGAGGTCCCTAACTGATAAAAACGGAGGGTGTCATGTCCACCGATTTCCTGATTAAGTTGAATATCCACATTTCCTGCAGTTAAGTTGAATTTGTAGGGTAGTTCAACTCATAGGTCTACAGTAGCATTATGGCCAGGTACAGACATTATACTTCTACCTGCATGAGCAATCAGAAACTGGTCTAAACCTGTAACAGAACAGAAGTTCGGCACCATGGACTGGTTTAAAAATGGAAGAACCTGGTGTAACATAGGCAGCCTGTGTGTTCCCCCACCCCCCACAGCAGGGTGAACATGTGTTGTGTTTGCTACCGATCGACTGCATCACTTGCAGAAAACCGCATCACTTCCATCGATGCCGCCCCAGGATTTTTGAATGTCTGCACCTAGTCTATAAATCCACAAGGGGAGGGCTGATTCTTATTCCCAGTAAGGCCCTGTTATACTGCCAGGGTGGTGTCAAGGGGCTTCTATGTAGATAAAAAGCAGGCTCATAGGCCTGATATATGGCATTCAACATCTTACTTGACAGTGAGAAACTAAAGGAACGTCATCTATCTAACTGATGATTAAGAAGTGCCTTAATCAGGGTCTACGCCTGAAGAAATGTTCATAGTAGAGGACTCTGTAGTCTGGCAGATGAAAACATAGCATGATTCAATGGCAGAAACTTAAGCTAGGCAAATTCCATGTAGAACTGCACATTTTTAACATGGAGGGTAATTCATTATTGGAATGACTTACTGAGACAAAAAATAATTATTCAAGTAATTATTGGAATAACTCTCTTTTTTTGACGTCAAAAACTGTAAGTCTTGATCAGTATCAGATATCAGCTATGCACTAGCTCAGCCAGAAGTTTTGGGATTGAAGGAGGAATTACTGGATGAAATTCTGTGGTTTGTGTTATTCAGAAGGTTACACTGGTTCATTATCATAACTCCTTCTGACCTGAAAATCTCCAAGTGAAACCCTGGATATAGAAATCAGTAGCAAAATTCCAGTTAACTTCAGGACTAGGACTTCACCATATCAACTTACTACCCAGAACAGCTATACTAAACATGTTTTATTTTCCAATTCCTCAGCTATTTATTCTCATTTTCTTTCACACATTCATTGCAGGTAGGCTATGTGCATAGTAGATAAACCGGCATATGTGTACCACTCATAATGTGTGGTTTTGTTCTGTGGGCTTATAAAAAATGGAAGAGACTGCATAAATTCTCTCTGAACAAACCCATATTCATCATTCATTTTCTGTACATTTATAGAGTCAAATGGCCACTGAAGCGAATACTATTGGAAGAGCCGTCGATTGGTGAAATATTAACTAAGATCAGGCCCAGCCACAGGATATTTTTTGATAGATATATGGATTCCTGTGATTTTTCAGAATATGTCTCCCTTATATGAGGAAAGGAATAGTGAAACAGGATGCATTAGCATACAGCATAGCGTATGTTTATTTCTGCCTGTCATGCTGATTGGTTTTTATTGTGAAGCCCACATGGAGATGGCTTCTCTGTTTGCACAGAACACAAATGTCTTGTGTTATATTAAATATCATCAGGTGTCCAGAGCTGTACTGAATACTCACTTAAAAAAAAAAAAAAAAAACTTCATAGTCACCTGTGAGGGATAATCTTTGAAAGAAACAGAAGAGCAAGTGCTATTCTCTTACTCTGGACTTTTTAACAAATCGGAATAGCAATTTTTTTTTTTTAATTATTATTTGAAATTCTACCAGACGGGAAGTGTCAGGAGTTTCTGAATCAAGACAGAATAACAATAAGACCTATTCGTTTCCAGTGAAAGCAGCTGGTTTATTTCCATGTGGGCATGGAAACTACATTTTCCATTAGTGCCATATTCAAAATATCGTTTTAACAGGCTTTCTGCAGATTGTATGTTTACACCGTGTACTGTAAGCATCTTTATAAAGGAAAAAAAAAAAGCAGATCTCTTTGCCCATGTTTTCAAAGTAGCGCATTTTGCAGGAGGGGAGGGAGGTGATGGCTCTGTGTGTGCGTCCTTGAAATGTAAGCCTAACTCCTCTTTTTCTTTGTTTATAGATTAGTTTTCCACATGGGAACTGTTAAACAAGGCCTGATTGGTCTGTAATCCAGAAAGAATTAAACCATGACTCTTTCTCTGATTTGTGTGGCCAAAAAAAAAAACCCAAAAAACACTAAACTCAAAATAGCCAACCTGCTTTTCAGCTGACTGTATTTTAACAGATTAATTGCTTTTTGTTCTGACATGGGAGAAACCATGCAGAAAAGCTATTGAGTTTGCATGCTGGGAAAACTCACTGAGGGTTCCCTAGTAGGTGACAACTGATTGGTAACAGCAGCTAGGAGGTTGGTAGGGGATACAAAATTTATGAAAAAGTAGAACCTACATGCAGAAAGTATAAAGCTTACAAATTTATATCCATGTCACCCAGCAAAAATATAACTGTTCAGAGTACAGTGGCATGTTTGCTTACATAAACCGAGTCCTATTACAGCCAGGCTACTTTCCCTACCCAGCTGCTCATGGGTTGATGGAGCAATATTATGTTCTCAGGGGGCACATCTACACGAGACTCTTAATGCACAGTAGACTAATTCTACTGTGCATTAGCGCAGCGTGGCAAAAGCCGTGCTAATGTGAAATAGAAATAATTTACTGCACATTAGTGTCATGTAAGAGATGTGCGCCGGCGTTACTGTGCAGGAGTGCCGATTACCATGCATTAAGTTAATGCCTGTTATTACAGGTACTAAACTTCATGTGCTGTAATTACAGTGCACTAATGCACATGTAGACATGCCCAGGATGCCTGTGTAGTGCACACTAACTTTTTGAAGCCTCTTCTTTTAGTCTCATATTGGTAGCTAAATATTTCTGTTTCTACTATGTTATTACAAAGAGGTTTTAATTAAGGGTCCCTTGTGCTAGGCACTGTACAGGGACCTCCTTCCTAAACACAGCCTGTCACTATTGCATTTCATTTTGTTGTTATTAGACTACTAAAAATAACCATTTTTAATTCAGAGCCTGTCCTCCAAAGTATGTGTAGCTGACTCCTCTTCCTCCACTTTGTGTCACCTATAGATTTAAAAGCTTACTCTCTCTTCCATTATACAAGGCATTAATGAAAATATTGAATAGAATAGGACTCAAAACAAAATTCTACGTGACCACACTTGAAAATACCCTTCCTTCTTGACAGACACAGTTCAAATCTGATCCTTGAAAACCCACCTGGTAGGGATTATATTAGTGTGCTTATGAGAATGTGGGACATAGTCAAATGCCCAAGATATATCTGGTGCTTCCTCCTTATTCAAGAGGCCAGTTACCTTAGGCAGACAGAAATAAGATTACTTTGGCATGATCTGAAAGTGAGATTTTGGTTACAAATGCTCACGTACCCCCAATTTAGGGGCATCTGGACCCTGCTTTCTACCTCCTCTTGCTAAACATGTTTGCTGCTTTTACCACTATTATTTTCTGCTTGCTTGTCAACAGAACGATCCCTGGAGTCATTCTGGCAGTCGTGATTAAACAAAGTTGTACTGACTGGTCTGCCAAGTCCTTTTTTTTCACTCTTTCCTTTAAATATAGGTACTGTTTGCTCTTTTCCAGTCCTCTATGCCCCCTGCTGTTCTTCATGAGTTTTAAAGATAATCAGCAGTGGTCCAAAGGTGACTTCAGATAGTTCCTTAAGTCTGCAGCGTGAATCTCTTTTGGTTTTTCTGACTTGTATACATCTAAGCAAAGCACATGTACTCTTGACATAATATGTAATATCTCCTCTCTGTTGTTCCTGAATAAGCACTATTTTCTGTACAGCAGTAGTCAATCTTGTGGTTTGTCCTTTTTAGCCTCTATGGGCACTTCCAGATGGGCACTCACATAAGGTTTGTGGCGCTGCAAACTGCTGGCACCACACATGCAGGTGTTTGCCACGCAGCTAATTTACAGTGTGGTGGGGTTTTTTGACACCAGGAGATCTTCATGTCAAAAAAACCCATGCCGCAAAAAAGCAGGGCAGTGCATGTGATGGCAGCAAAAGCCACCTGAAACCAGGGACTGGTGGACCAGAGCCATGCTCCAGCTGCTGGCCAGGCTCCACACAACTGGATGGCTGCCACTGGAGCCCCAAGAGGCCCGCAGGTCAGGCTGCTGGGGTCAGCTGCTAACCCCAGGTAAAGCTGCTGGGGCTGGCAAAGATGCTCGCCCCAGCCTCCCCCACTCCACCTGGAGCATTTTTCCCTGCACTAACCCCATGTGCAGGGATGTTCACTGGGGCAAAAACCATCAGCACGAATCTGTGTTGCTTCTTGTTTCCCCGTGGCACTTGCATGCCCCTGATCATAGGGATGCAGCCCATGATTCCAGTTATGTCTAAGCTTTGGCCATGCACAGCTTTCTATTTCTGTTTATTCCCTGTACTCCTGGCACTTGTGTATAAACATCTCAGATGTGAAACTCCCAACTTGTGTAAAGACATGCCAAAGGTTGACCTGTTGTTCTCATTTTTTGCCTAAGTTGCCTTCCCCACCTTAGAAATACATTCACCCCCAAAATTCAGCCCTGAAACTGTACTGTTGTTATTGCTGGTATTAAGATCACTAGGGGCACAAACAGAAGTGCAGCTCCCCACTGTAAGTGAGAATGCTTTGCAGGAAGTGATCTGAGTTGCAAGCATCCTCCAGAGCAAACAGAAGTTCACTGTTGGTTCCAGGGAGGAGGGGAATCTAGCTACTGGCTGGTGTCTGCAGCCAGTTTCCCCTAGCAACAGTCCCTCCTCCCTCCCAGCCTGACCGTGTTTCAGAATGGGAGGGGAGAAAGGGAGGAGAGGAAGCTGGTTCCCCAGCCAATATTGGATGATGGGGTGGGTGAATTGGAGCCCCCTCCCTTTCAGGGAGGGTCTCCTCCAATACATCTGCTCCGCGCAACAGGGGCTGAAACCCCCCCCAGACCAAAAAAACCAAACCCCTCTGCTCCCTTCCCCCCTCCCATTTGAGAACAGTGTCAGGGTGGGAGGCAGCGTGAACAGAAGTTACAGAAGACACTGTGTTTGAAACATGCAAAAAATGAAGGTTCAGATTTCCACCTGACTTGCTATTTTTTAAGTGGTCTGCAACTGTGCAGGCAAAAATTGTCACTTTTGTCTGCACCTTAGGTTTATAAGTAAGTATCCAAAGACTTTCAGCTCCTTCTTTGGTAGGTGGACTCTTTCTTTTACCCATTAGTCTCCTTCATGGACCTTTCTTCCATGGTTAAGGAATCTAAAATCTTCCTGTTGACAGCACAACTCACCCATAAAGCTATGTTTTCATCTCCAGAATTCATTCATTTTTCACATGTGACCCACTCCTGGAGGGGGTGAAACATTTCTTTTCTTATACAAATGTGGATGGGAGGTGAATGAGTAGCTAGGATCTGGAACCAACTTCCAAGGTAAGTGGTGCTGACTCCTACCCTGGGGGTCCTTAAGAGGAGGCTAGATGTACACGTTGCTGCGGTCATTTGACCCCAGTACTCTTTCCTGCCATGGCAGGGGGTCGGACTTGATGATCTGCTCAGGTCCCTTCCGACCCTAGAAACTATGAAACTATGTAAATATTGATTTGCTCATTCTATTTTATTTTTTTTTAAATTCAAGAAGTTTTCATTGAGAAACTGAACCTTCCCCACCCTCCAAATCATATTACTTTCAGTGTTTGGACTTTCATAGTGTTTTATAAAAACCCTCACATTTTAACTGGAAATTAATAATTTTTGTGAACATTTTGATTTTGACAAACGTTTTCTGTTGAGAAAACTTCTAGGAGACAGTTTTTACCCAACTCTGATTGTCACATGGTATCAACAAGCGTCTCTTTTTGCATAAAATATTTGAATTAATGAAATTTCTATGTAGCAAAAAGGACAAATGTCTTCAATATCTTATTAATATTTTATTCAACATCATTTCCTGCCTTCTACTGAGGACCAACAAGAATATAGGATCCCTATTTCTTGTAACTTTTTCTTTTGCATGGTGGTTTATAACCTTTGAAACTACTTCTTACAGGGTTTTTTAATAGAGTCAAAGTTTTACATAATTAACTATGTTATCTACAAGGTGAATGGGACAATGTCTATTCCACTTAATTTTAATGACCTAATAATTTATTAAAGAAGCTTATGACATTTCCTTTTTTAGATTTATACAAGTTATTTACCAAAAAAAAAAAAAATGCTTAGCTCTCACTTATTAGTAAACTTCCTCTGAATAGCAACAGATGTGAAGTCAAACTCTCAAGAAGAAAAAAAAAGTCCTTGACTTGATCCAAATGTACTTTAGCACTAGGAAACTTAGATACAGGGAAACTCACTTAATCGCAATGTAAAAAAATAATGCAGTATACTGAGTAGAATTTCATTTCAGGGTCATCTCTGCTCACAGACTTATTTCCAGAATTGGTCCAGCTATAGCCCTTTATCCAAATATCCATCTAATCTTGTAGGAATTCAAAATCTAGGTCTGCTTTTTAGTTGTGTAGGGCCACCTCCACCCAAAATAACAGTACCAAAAATCATTGCATTTCCAATACGGTGACTTTTTTGCTCTGCTGTAATTTCATCATCATAGGTGTTCTGCATATGTTTTTCTTTGGATTGGTACTTGGATAGATGCCCTATATGGAACAGCCCTCTGCATATATTTTCATAGCAGCCTCCAGATGTCTTGGTCCACAACTCAGGAACAGTTATTCACTGTGTGATGCAAGTCAACTGTGAAAAAAATATAGTCTGAGAGCAAACATGTCTATCACAGATGAGGCAAAAGTGCCTACTTTGAGGCCAGCAGAAGGCACAAATGGTTATGTGCATTGGCCCAATTAACACCTTAGTTATGACACAATTCAATAAGCCACAAACACAACTGGTGCAAAAATGCTCCTGTGGTGATTTGCAAATCCCACAGCACTATCAGGCTGTCAGCCATGGCTGCTTTTCTAAACTGTCTTTCAGGTTATCACCTTACACAGACCAATTACAGTTTTTGAGGAGCCTGAAAGCCATATTAGGATGCAACAGAGTTAAGTTCTCAGATGGTTTCTTTTGGAAATGTCAAATAAACAGGTTATCAGGAAAGTTAATACAAAGAATAACATCATCATTTCTACCTTATTCTAAATCTTCAAAGGGCTGAACAAACATTTAGGCTAGTTAGCCAAGGATACCCTATCTGACAAAGAAACAGAGTACACATAAGATAGTGGAAAGCATAAGAGAGAGAAAGGATAGCCCAGTCAACAGAATGCCAGCTTAGCCCTTATCTTGAACTCCCTTTGACTCACATTTCTTTCCCTAGGCTGGCAGATTTCCTATCGTTCCTTGACAGGGCCTGATATTCAGACAAATAGGCTTCTGGACACTAGGTGCATCTCCTCTGCTATTTGCTATTGAAAAACCCGACAGGAAGCCAGAGGTACCTAGCTGCCTTAGGTTATGCACAAACCCTTGATTCAAGCATGATCTTTACCACTGCTCACTGATAGGTCTTGAGGTCACACAGGAGTCTAATCCTTGAAGCACAGATCCATCCACAGAAGTTGCAGATCTTCCCATGGGGAAGAGTAGGCTGCAGGCTCAATTCCCCTCCTCTTCCTTCTTCTGCTTTCTTTTCCACTTCAAGGGCAAGACAGTCTACATCAAACCGGGCTGCCACTTGGTTGAGGTTGTAGCACCTCTGGAATTGGTTGGCAGCTAGCTCCCAACTCTTGATGTTGACACCATTTTTTGAGGTATGCTTTCAGTGGATCATTGTACCATTTGCTCCAGCCACCGCAAAGTCTCAGGCTGTTCCTTGATGGGAGCAGAAATACATTAGGAAAACTGGTTCTTAATCTTTCTTGCGGATCCTCCAGGGTATTTAGAAGTCTAACTGCCATTGATTTCCTCAGGTCCTTGATCTTAATGCTCAAACACTTGTCCAACAGTTCTCCCAGCTATACAGTTAGTCCAATAAAAAGATACCACAAAAAATCCTTGCCTTCTGTACTTTTCCTAGACCTTAAAAGCTGCTATGCTTCATTGACTTCAGTGAGAGTTAAGCATCTTGGAAGATCTGGGCCTCAGCCTTTGTTACCTCTGTGGAAAATAGGGATTGGATTACAGATCTGCTTTACAATCCAGGGGCACCATGAGCATAGACATATTACACTCTTTGAGACTCTTAGTGGCATCCATTCACCAGTGAGTGAAGGTGGATAAAGTATCCTCTCCATGCAGTTTTGGCTGCAATGGCCTCGGCAGTTGATATGGAGATCCTTGAGTTGCCCATGTATCAGTGTCTCCTGCTTAGCCTAGCTGGTTGATCCCAAAGGAAAGGCAGAAGGCAGTACATTTGGAGCCACCTTGTCTGCAGGAGCTGCCAGTATGAAAGAGATCCTCAGTCTGTTTGCCTTTCAGGGCTCCACTCCTAGATTAGTTGCCAACCAAGTTTGGAGAGCCCAGTCTACGCTGCCAAGGGTAAGGACTAGTACCCCCTTCTAGGTCATTCCATCACCCAAAGCCATTGGCACTATAGAAGTTGCTAAGCTGTTTCCTGCCACCCAGCTCATGGCATTGACAGCTGCAGGTAGTACCATCTACTATCATAATGGTAGCAGACTTGCCCTGGTCTGACCTGACTCAATGAGGCCCTTAGGTAGCATGGTAATGAGGACTCCCCTAGCCCCTAATACAGAAAAAAACACAACTCTCTCTCTGTCTCTCTCTTTTTTTATATATCTATATCTCCATATACACACATACATATACATATAGTTATTCTCTCTATATACTTACATATATATATATAATACACATGCACAGTATAACCTCATAAATCCGGCCTGCTCATGACCAAGCACCTGCTGGTGCTGGATGGTGGCAGCAGCCGCTGCATGCAAGCTTCCCTCTCCACATCTGGGGCGGGGGGGGGGAGCAGTGGCCATTCCCAGAGCAGCAGCCACATACGGAGCAGCAAAACGGGGTGGTGGATGGCGGTGGCGGCCACTGTGTGGAAACTTGTAGTAGTGTATTTTTAAAAAGTGCCAGATTTTTGAGAATTCCTGATTTTTGATATCCAGATTTATGTGATTATACTGTAGAGAGAGAGAAAGTGTATGACTTTTAGCAACAAGATGACATTTAGTGTTTGTAAAGTTGATATCCTCAGGTGGATCTGTTTGATGGAGCAATTCAGAATAGTTTACTATGCATACTAGCGTGGTTGTTACATGGGTTACACTTGCAGAGCTCTTACGGCATCTTGCTATGGCTAAAAAGATGCTAGTTCAAGCCTCCTCTGGACTCGTGCCAAAGGCTACCCTACTTGACCCAGCTTGGTCATCCAAGCTGGCCAGTCAAAAGTGGCTGAATGTGATGCTGACCACATCATTGCTTTGTGTGCTGTTGGCTACATAAACTGTTGTGCCTTAACCACAGTAGCCCAACAGACTGTTAGGCTTGGGTGGACCATTGGCTTTGACCCTGATATTTATCACACTGTTATTTCACGTATACCTAACCGTGCTTGAACTAGGAAGGGATTAAAGTTTTGAAAAAAAACCCACTAGTCCTTAAACACTGCCTCGCTGTTGCACCTGTACTGAAAAGCCTACAGCTGTGCCTTGTTAGGACACCAACGGGTGGAGATGAGAGCTGTAACTTCATTTGGGAACAGAAGAAGCAGGGTGGCAAATTAGTAAGAAAAGAAAGAACTCTTGAGAAAGGTGAAGAGATTGTTTTCACTGAGGAGTTGATGGTATTTTCTTGTCTTGTGCTAAGAATTATGCTAGTGTCTAAAGATTGTAACCATAGGCTGGTTTGGTGGGGTTTGTTTTTGTTTTGGGGGGTTGGGGGGGTGCAGTTGATGAGGGGAATGGTCCTGGTGGGATTTGCTTTCCTCTTATTTCTTGCCAAGGATGTTCAGTATTATTTTTTTACTCTGATACATGAGGCTCAGAGTGACAGCTGCTAGTAATCATGATGCAGATAGGGGAAAGTCCATACTAGCTGAATTATTATTATTTGTAGTAGTTTAGGATGCTTTGTCTGGCCAGGATCTCAGAAAGCCATCTCCTAAAATGGATTTAACAAACTTTGTCCTGGTTTCCCTCTGACCCCCTGTTCCCTCTCTTCTGTGGGTATCTATTTCTCCTTTGCATGGGCCACAGTGGTAAGGCCATGAGGTACAACGGCTAATCCTCAAGCTTGATCTCTAGAGCTTACTGTTTTGCTCCGGAGGTCCCGAATTTCAGTCCTTTATCTTGATCAATTTGATGGTGGTCATGCTGAACGCATCTGTTCCTCATTTTCTTCTCTACCTTGCTGGCTCTCAGTTGGAAAGAAACAGTCATCTTGGCCACCGCTAAAAGTTTCCATCTAGGCTCCAGGGAAACATAAGGTACAGTCTGTACTTCCAAAGTAAGTACACCCAAATGCCTACAGAGCACTTATCTGTGGCCATGGTGTTTTAAAGGCGGTTATGCTGCCGGAGACGTTTAGCTATATTAATGGGTGGCACTTCTTAAAATAAGAAAGAGCCTTTTTTCCCCTCCCTGTATGCAATTGTAGGTTTTAAAAGCATAATTGAAGTAATCAAAAGGTCCCATTTTAGCTCCCTTTTTAAATAACAAGTAAAAGTTCAGAGCCAGGTTTAAAAGCTGCTGCCACTGACTTTAAGTTTCATTTCTCGGTGCCTTGAAGGCATGACTGGAAATTAAAGCTAACTATGTAGATTACATCGTGATAAAGCAAGATCATGTAACTGAAGCCCTCGAGAATGTACTCCAGCGCAGAGCCCAGTATTGGTAGGGCTAGATGAAAATCTAAGTGACCCAGGAGGTGTCTCCCAGCAGTAGTTAATATGATGACTTTAAATATCTCCTGCTGCAAAAAGCACATTTGATATACTAATCCCACTACTTTCTAGGGCTACCCTGTCCTGGAGGTGAATTCAGTCAAATAAAATTAATGTCCTTTCTCAGAGAATAGCCTTTTTTTTCGTACTTGAAGGCCACCGTTTCACAAAGGGTTAAATTTACCCTTTAGCAAATGACCTGTGCCTTCCCATTTAAGGATGAATTTCAGCCATGAAAATGAGAACTAGACTCCTAGCAGTGCTGGAGTGATGACTGCAAAGTCATGACAGTGCAGGAATCGCCTGCATTTGAAAGCTTGTCTAACTTAATCCCACTAGTTGAGGTGACCAAAGTGTGACCAAAGTTTACAAGTCAAGTTGTACCAACACCGTGCACTTTGGATTTCTTTGCCATTGACTGGGAGCAGCATCCCTGGAGCCAGATCTGCGTCTCTGAACTTGCTTGGGCAGGCCTATCAACTTGACAGGTGCTGTGAGATTGTCAAAGTTGGGATAAGCGCAAAATGTCACCACCTCTCCCTGCTGAAAAAGGAAAGTTTGTGGGATGGAGAGGGAGGGAGGGAGGATCCCAGTAGGACTCTCCATGCTTATATATTATGTAAATGTATTGTTTTCACAAGACATGTCCTTTTTTGCTACAAGAAATGTCTTTTGTTACTGTAGCAAACAAACTCTTCTCAAGAAAGCTGTAGCGTGTTTGGTTTTTTTCACAAAACAGGTGTTCCTTTTTCATGAAAGTGCATTTCTTTCTTTGATCTCTTAGGAGTATTTTAACAAGTCTCACAGCAGCAGGGTGTTGATCCCTGTTATCCCAGTGTTTCACCTGTGGCAGGTTAGGGTGTTTATGCCTTGTGGCTGTAGCAGGGTTGATTGTGTAGTCTTACTAATAGGATAGATAATGGATTTGTATAGGGTGGTTTGGAGAGGGATGATCCTGCTTCTGGGGAGGTTTGGACTAGATGCCTTCTACAAGTCCCTTCCAGCCCTAATTTTCTATGGTTTTTTGCATACCCCTAAATTACTGTCGCGGGAAAACAAAGTGCATTTGAAGCTAGCTACCCTTTCTGAACAACAATGCCAATCTGTACAAGAGACGAGCATAGCTCGCCCACCACTGCTCTCACTGGGTCATATTGCTTTTAGAACATTTAAGCTACTTATTAAACTGCTTAAGGGTCTCGGATGCATGCTTGTTTGGGGAGGGGTGTTTGTTTTTTTTTAATTCTTCCCCCTCTGCACCTAGTAAAGGAGAAGCCATACCATCCTAATTCAGGGCACAAAGGTGGGGTTATAAATTTATTCTCATATTTGGAAAGCTGCATTTCAACAATAAAGGGATCAAGTCCAGGGAGTAAAATGCAGGCATGCTTGTAATCTGTGTCACTATCGAACTCGGGAGCATATTTCAAGGCAAAGTCAAGGGAGGCAAAAATTAAACTTTGGATTGCAATAGTAACCATATTGACAAGGGAGCACCTGATCCAATGAGTCTACTTTCTCCCTCTCTTCCAGTCCTTTCTTCAACATGAGGAGTATAGTTGCAGTAATGCTTAGGGCCCTAGCCCTACCCTTTTAGCTGTTGCTTGTCCCGCTCAGAAACTGGCCATTTAACCCCACTGGGTTCCTGCACCCTCAATTCTGCCGAAGCAATGAATAAAGCCAATGTTTCTTTTGAAGTCGGACAATACATTTGGTTGCCTACGTGAAGTCATAAGTAATATGTATGCACACTACGGTCCTGTTTCTAATGCAAGTGGGATATGAAACTAGCGTTACTGTTGTATTCAAATTTCTTTTCTGTGGAAGCTGTTCCTAAAGCATGTTTCTGTGCTCATGCACTGTCACTGCTCTTGAGTTATCCCCACATATCAACCCTTTCAGGATTGCATCACTCCTGCACAATTAAAATACAGTGCATATGCACTGACAATATCTTTAAAGTAATAATAGCAGATCAAGCCAACGCTTTGTTGCAGCATTTAAGAAAATGCACATACTTTGGCACTCTCTAAATGGCACAACACAGCGTAGAATTGGTAATAGACCAGATGCTACTTTTTTTCTAACCCTTCAGCTATGGTGTTTTATTTTATTAGAACATAATAAGCTAAACTAAAAATATGTTTTAATATGTCTGCATTAGTTAACAGCCTGGTAGGAATTCTAATTATTACCGAGTTTCTCATGGTGTTCCGTAATATGCCCTTCCTGTTAAATTTCTGGAGACCTCTTATGTGCAGACTAAGTTAGTTGTATAAATATTTGTTGATATGAAAGATACATAATTCACTTGTTCCCCCAAAAAGGCTGCACAGCAATTTTTGTAGCACTATATACAATTTGCTGGTAACTGTAATTGCAGTCATACTTAGACTGTTAGCTGCGCTTAGAGAAGCGTATTGAGAGCTCTTCGTTCCAATCGTTCGCTCTACCTCTATTGATTTTTTTGATTTTTGTAATAACCTTGGGAAAGTCACTTAAACCAAGACTTGTAAAAATTTATGCTACATTCAGTGTGCTACTCTATGTTAGGTCATGGATGAGTTAATAGTTGCAGCATTTTAAGTGGAGAGGGGGACAAAAGTAGTGGGGGCATGTCAGCAAAATTGCTGTAACTGTTTAGTTTGTCCACTCTTGTCCCAGAGTAAGTGAAGCTAAACTGCACTAACTTAACCCTGTTTCATTCTGGAGTAAACTGTCCTGCCACTTCTACAGAAGACCAGATCAACATTGGAGCTGCAGGCAAATGGATTCAGCTGAATCCATTGTAATGGTATCAGATCTGCACTCCTCATCCCACCCTTGCCCCCAGTTTAAAATGGTATGATTGTGTGTCTGTCGATGTCCTTAGAAGCTCAAATTCCATTGACTTGTTTCCAGTGAAATGTGTGATTCTGCAAATGCACTATTACAATACAATACAATACAATACAATACAATAAGTACTGTATTACATTAACTATTACAATACAATACAATACAATACAATAAGTATTGTATTTCTTATATTATTTAATATTAATAACTAAATTGGCCATGACACATTTCCCCCGCTAAATAAAGCTGAGGTTTCGTATGTGCATTCTTCAGCACAGTGTTACCTTCCATTTGCATGCAGCTTGGAAATGCAAATACAAAATAAAATTTAGAAAACGTGTTTTGGTCCCACTACCCATGTGACTTGTCCTGCTATTTTATTCTTCCTCATTCTTCAGTATTTTGTAGCCCTCATATCAGCAATGTAGCTGTGTATACATTAGCATCCATGGGCTCTTGCATGCGATTTTCTGTAGGGTGGTGCTTCTAGTATCTGCAGATTTGAGAGCCCAAGCTAAGGGAGGGGGAAATGGTATTTCCTGGTGTGCACTATATAAGTATGACACCTCGTCGTTCTCTTCTGATGCAAATACAACCAGATGTTCATAACTTCTTTTTTTTTTAATAACTATAAGGCTAATATACGAGAGGAAAGGATTTTTTTGTGTAATTCCTTTTATTGGAATAGACTGCATAGCTGGAATAGACTTAAATAAACTTTCAAATGTAATATATTCTTCAGGTAAGCCTCGTAGCTTCTTAATTGTATTTGGTCATTCTGTTGTATACTTAGTACCAGAACATTCACCCGGGTCACATTTTCTTAGCCATGAAAATTATGAATTCATTTTTCTTTCTCAGACATGTATTTACCCTTTGTTAATGGAGAATGGCTTAACACTCGGTGCTTGATTGTAACATGGATGTCATCCTGAAAAAGAAATTTTGACAAAACAACCTATAGGACTGATAAGGAAGAATTATTCTTCTCTTTTCCCCTTGATTTAAAATGAGATGAAGTTGCCTTTTTCCTCATGAGAGCTTTTATTCCATATTAATTATGTGAGTATCACTGAAAATGGTACAACCCACCTCGTATGGATGCAAATACAGTATTCCAAAGGTACATATACCAGAAAAGCGTAATCCTCTAAAATGTATAAAAAATATGATATACTGAGATATACCAGTATGTGTTTTAATTGCATTAGTATGGGACTCAGTATTCTGATGCAGCTGTTGTCCCTTATCACAGAAATAGGTGTACTGGCAGAAAAGTTGGGTGCAGACCAGGCCTGAATGACCTTTGGGGTCAATTCTTGACATTTCTGTAACTTAACAAAATCACAATCTAATGCAACCAACAGACTGACACTACAAAGAGAAAGGGAAAAAGGAAAAAAAAGATGGGTGGCAGGGGAGAGCTATTACTTATTCCTTTGTAGGGCTTTAATTGATGTGACGTTTCAGTGTGGTATGGCAGTGAGTTCTTGAATTAAAAATAAATACATTTTAAACAGATACCGATGTTGTAAGAGGTGGCTGAGGTCATTTACTCCAGTTTGGGCATTGAGAAGCACCTGCTTCTCTACTACTAATAAAAGGTGAATGTATATTTACAATTTAAGGCCAAATTCCTCCTTTGCTCATTGAATGGAAATCCTGTATACCTCACCAGATCCTGGCTGTGTAATCCACAAAGATGTTACAGTTTATGTATTTTAGCATTTGCCAGCAGTAGAAATTTGAAGTCTGAATTAACTTTTGCTTCATTCATTTGCAGTAAATAAATAATATCTGCACGTCAAAAAAGTATACATTATAATAATGTCCTCCATCGTGTGGTAAGCACAATGCCCTGGAATGAGACAGTTGTGTGCTACATCATATTAACTTCAGAGTGATTGAATTAAAGAAATTAAAAAGAAATAATGGAATAGGATATTTTTTATGGGTATAGCCTCCAACCATACTGTCTCTCTCTTTCTGTGAATATAGAATGATTAGTCATTTTATGCCTTGTTTTTCCCAGCTATGAGATAGCTCTGTGGGGAACAAGGCCTAAGGAGCCTTGCCCCAATCCTGTACCCAGGAAGTCAGGATTTAGCATATAGTGATTGCTTCCCTATTAGAGGCTTCATCCAAATTGTATTGCTCCCATTCAAGTCAGCTTCTGCAGGGTGAACAAGAAGTTAAGACAAGAGCTCTTCTTCCATTTGCACAGGTGATTGTTTTCTTTTTCACATGTCCTGGTACCTAAGTGATACTAATCCCAGTGTAAGCCAGAGCCTTCCCCCCAGTCCTCTTCCCTCTGCCTAGGGTTGCTAAATCTCAACATAAGATGATATTATGAATGCCATAGCCAAGACCGCGCAATTATCTAGATACTGTAGTACTTTGCTCCACAACTGTCTGTATTTTTGTGCCCACTATATGTTTATATGAAATATGATCAATGTAAATGTTTTTGACATGCTTACTGGCATTACATAGAGGGGAACATGGGTTGTGAGTTCCCATTCTTCCTGTATTGCTACTTGATAACAAGAAGGAACGGTCAATGAAGCTGAAAGGTGACCAGTTCAAAACTGATTGTTTCCTTGCTACACGTGTACTCTCTTCCATGCCTCTCTGGTATATGGGCAGTTCCAGAAGGGGTGGTTGATTGATTCAGCCTCCCACCGGTAGGATTGTCTAAGGCAGTTGTATGGCTGTCTCTGCCCTGCATTATTTCTCCATGCCCACACAAGGACTGTCCAGTAGCTATGTGCCAGTTCAAGTCCCTGCTCCTTTTGCAGGTCCTTGTAGAAGATATGCTCCCACACAGCCTGGCAGCTATCACCAGGTTGTAGGTCCACAAGTGACATCATGTCTCTTGCCCTTACCACCTCCTGCTCCTGCTGTGATTTGCTAGGACTGCTGGGGCCTTATGGTGCAGTTTGTATTGGCCTCACAAGCATTTCAGAACCTCATAGAGCCATGTGGACTCCATTGGGCTTGTGTTAGTCATCATGCATACCTGCCACTGTCGCAGTGGTTACCCAGCAAAATACAAAGCGGGCCAGGGAATGGGGGGACTACTGCCACTGCTGGCCTGCCGAGCAACCCTTGCAAAGCCAGCAGGCCAAGGCACTTAAGGGAATCCACCCCTGCCCCAGCCCTGGAACAAACTGTAGGCAAGGCAAGGGCCCCCAAGGGGACACTTGTGTACCTATACACAAATGCCAGGAGCTTGGGGAATAAACAGGAGGAACTTGTCCTCCTGTTAAATGCAAATAGCTACGATGTCATGGGGATAATGGAGTCCTGATGGGATTCCACCCATGACGGGACCACAGGTATAGAGGGCTATACCCTGTACAGGAGGGATCGTGTTGACAAAAGGGGCGGGGGTGTAGCTCTTTATATCAAGGAAAGTTATGCATCCCTGCAAGCCGACATTGGCACCTACTTGTGACCCTCTGGTTTAAAATCCGTGGGGAACACAGCACAGGGGATACTATGGTGGAAGTCTACTACAGACCCCCTACCCAGGGTCAAGACCTTGACCAGGAGTTTGCCAGGGAATTGGCTGAAGCTACACGCACCTAGTGTATGATTGTAATGGGAGATTTTAACTATCCAGACATCTCGTGGGAGGAGTGCTCAGCCAAATCCGAGCAGTCGCAAAGCTTTCTCTCGTGCGTGGATGACCTCTATCTGATGTGGGAAGTCTACAGCCCGATGAGAGGTAAAATGCTGCTCGACCTGGTACTGGTAACCGGGGACGACCTAATCAGTGACTAATGATCGAAGGGAAGCTGGGTGACAGTGACCATGAGGTGATCACCTTCACCATCTGCCGTAAAGCTGGCAAGTCAGTCAGTAATACAGAAGTCCTCAACTTCAGGAAAGCTGACTTTGACAAGCTAAGGAGACTTGTCAGTGAGGCCCTAAAGGGGCACAACCCAAAGGGGAGGGGAGTTCAGGACAAGTGGTTTCTTCTCAAGGGAGCAATCCTGAATGTGCAAGCAAAATCTATCCCATCTTGGAGGAAAGGCAGCAAAAGGGCACAGCAGCCCCCTTGGGAGAACTCCTGGTGAAGTGCCCAATGATTGGAAGAAGGCCAGTGTGGTGCCTATCTTCAAGAAAGAGAGGAAATTAGATCTGGCAAACTACAGGCCCATCAGCCTGACCTCTATCCTGGGGAAGGTCTTGGAAAAGATTATTAAAGAGGCCAGCCTTAACAGACTACTGATGGCAATATCCTGAGGGATACCGAGCATGGGTTCGTTGCGGGTAGGTCTTTCTTGACCAATTTCATTTCCTTTTATGACCAGGTGACCCATCACCTGGACAGGGGAGAAGGGATTGATGTCATATATCTCGACTTTAAAAAAGCCTTTGATCTGGTATCCCTTGATCACCTCTTGGCAAAACTGGCTAACTGTGGCCTTGAACTCACAATGATTCTATGGCTGGGGAATTGGCTCTGCAGCAGGACCCAGAGGGTGGTGGTTGATGGAAGTCAATCATCATGGTGTGCTGTGACCATTGGGGTCCCTTGAGGCTCTGTCCTAGGGCCTATATTGTTTAACATCTTCATCAATGATGTAGACATTGCTGTCAGAAGTGAACTGGCCAAGTTTGATGACGACACCAAACTCTGGGGTAAAGCATCCACACCTGAGGACAGGCGGGTGATCCAGGCAGATCTTGACAGGATCATGAAATGGGCAGATGAGAACCTGATGGTGTTCAACACCAAAAAATGCAAGGTTCTCCACCTTGGGAGGAAAAACCCTGCACCATGCTTATAGGCTCGGCAGTACTATGCTGGTTAGCACTACAGATGAAAGGGACTTGGGGGTCATGATTCATCTTGTGGTCAATGTGATGCTACAGGTACTAAAGTGAGCAAAGCACTTGTATCCATAGATGCTTCTCAAGCACATCCCAGGATGTCATTCTCCCCTTGTACTCAGCCTTGGTGAGGCTGCAGCTGGAGTACTGTGTCCAGTTTTGGGCTCCACAATTCAAAAAGGATGTGGAGAAGCTTGAGAGGGTGCAGAGGAGACCCGTGCACATGATCAGAGGTCAGGAAAACAGTCCTTATGATGAGAGGCTGAGAGCCATGGGACTATTCAGCCTGGAAAAGTGCAGGCTCAGGGGTGATATGGTGGCTTATCTGGTGGTTTATCAGGGGTGCTCATCAGGATCTGGGTGAATATCTTTTTACCAGAGCGCCCCAAGGGATGACAAGATCGAACGATCACAAACTCCACTGCGACTGATTCAGGCTGGACATAAGAAAGAACTTCTTCATTGTCCGAGGCCCCAAGGTCTGGAATAGACTGCCACCGGAGGCGGTTCAAGCACCAATTTTGAATGCCTTCAAGACACATTTGGATGCTTATCTTGCTGTGAACCTATGATCCCTGCTGACTTCCTGCCCCTGGGGCAGGGGGCTGGACTCAGTGATCCTCTGGGGTCCCTTCTAGCCTGAATGTCTATGAAGTTTTGGATTCTGTCCCTGGCTCCAGTTTACAGATTTGGCTCATGTACTTGGCTCAGAGAAACAGCAGGACATGTGGCATTCCTCTTCTTCCGGACCATTTTGCTTTGTACTCTTGCCACTTTCTCCCATCTAGAGTCCAAGAAGATGTACATAACTCTGGACTCTGTGGATGACTTGAGCTGAGGTAGGGAAGACTAGTGCAGTGTGTAGAGCATTAGTAGTAATAGCGCCTTCATGAGTACCGCATGCACCCCCCATTGACAGGCAATTTCCATGCCAGTTGTGAAGAAACTAGTGCACACCTTACTTTAGGACCTACAGGGTGCATCTACATGTGATTAATATGCATGAATAAACTCCAGAGCTTTTTGCTCCTGGGCACGCTGTTGGAACATGAACAAAAAATGTTGGAACACATGGGGGCCAGCCTAGCATCCCAGTTCCAACCAGGCTTTATGTGCTGCAGAGGAGCTGGCTGAGACATGAGTTTACTTCAGCATAGAGCTAGCCAGCACCCTGTGCCCCAGCTAGCCATGACAGTATCTACATGTGTGGTACTATGCACAAAAAAGCTCTGCAGCAGGGCTACTGTGCTGTGAACTTTATTAGCTTCATGCACCCTAATAGGGGCAACACACAGAGCTGACCCTAGGTGGTGTGGGGCCCAGAGCATATCAGCCTGTGCAGGGCCTGTGCTGGGGGCAGGGGGGCATGGGGTGGTGAGAGACCAGAGCAAAGCAGGAGGCCAGGGAGGTGGCAAGTGGCTGGAGTGGTCGTGGGTGGCGAGTGGCCAGCAATGCGGTGAAGTCACATGCAGTGGTGATGCAGAGTGGGGTCAAGAAGGGCCACGGCCATTCTGCCCAGCTCCACAGGGCCCCCCAAAGCATGGGCCCTGGAGCGGTTGCCCCACTTCACCCCTCCAAGGGACAGTTCTGGGCATGCGTGTACATGCCGAGATGCTTACTGTGCAGTTAATTAATCAACTGAGAAGTAAATGCCTCACATAGATGCACCCACAGTAGACTAAGAAACTCCCTAAGCATCTGAGACTTTATTTTGTGTTTGTCTGCTAAATGAGAATGAATACCAAAAACTTCTGTTGAGATGCAGATGTCACAAGACATAATCCCATGTCATTAACATTCATTGCATAAGCACAAGGATAGTTTATGAAAGTTTATAATAGAACTTGGCGATGTATTTGCCATCGGAAAATGTTGACAAGCATTTAATCACATATTTTAAGTGGATCTGGTTTAAAAAGTTGAGCTACTTAGTTATAGAAGAGGGAGTTAAAGGTGACTTTTATTATGGTCTACAAGTACTTAAGTGGAGAAGAGGTTTTTGATGGTGATGGCTTTTTAATCTAATGGAAAGGTTTAATGAGTGTCAGGGAGTTGAAGCTGAAGCTAGACAAATTCAGACTAGAAATAAGCTGTAAATATTTAAGTAAGGGTAATTAACCACTGGAACAACTCTGCAAGGAATGTGATGGATCTCCTTCACTGGAGGTCTTTAAAAAGATGCCTAGATGCCTTTCAAAACATGATCTGCTATATCTCAAACAGAGGTTATGACTTTGGTACTGATATTGGTGGGTAAGGTTTTGGGCCTGTGCTGTATGCTGATTAGACCATCATGGTCTGACTTGGCCCCTAACTCTATGAATCCAGGGGAAAAAATATTTCCAGGAGGAGAGGTGAGTTGGTTAAACTATACATTTCATAGTTTCATAGTTTCTAGGGTCGGAAGGGACCTGAGCAGATCATCTAGTCCGACCCCCTGCCATGGCAGGAAAGAG
>NW_017728906.1:195429342-195436626 GCF_001723895.1 Crocodylus porosus
TGGAGGCTGAACAGGTTCAGGTCCCGCAGACTGTCCTCATAGGGCCTACCCTGCTGTCCCCTGATTACGCGAGTGGCTCTTTTCTGGACCCTCTCGATTTGACAGGGACTTCTCAATATTTGTATGACATAATGTGCTGTAAATTTTACGGGAAATGCCTAACCAGTTATTTCAAGTAACTGAAATGTTTGAGTTCATAGTAAGGGTAAATAATTCTAGGTCAAGCATCTCTGTGGCTGTCTCTGTCCTTGCACATGAAGTCATATGTAAATAAAATAGCCTCAGGTTTTACTCTAGTTAATCGGGTTTTCAAAGGGCAGAACTCTGGCCTGCGCTGCAACGAAAGGTTAAACTGAGGTGCAGGAAAAAGGATTTTAACAGCAGTTATACATAATTGGCCCTGAACCTATTGACATAAACATATAATGTTGTATTAGAGAAAGCTCTATGGGAAGCTGCAAAACACCACCATTCTGCGGAAAGTTTTCTCTCCGTTTCTTATGCAGAAGCATGGTGAGTTTGAGCATTAGCTTACAGGCGAGAGGAGAATTGTAGTCACTCGATTGTCTTGCCCTTGAGAAGATTGGTTAGAATCACTGGGAATCATTTTATTTATTTATTTATTTATTTCTACTGTGCGTATTGTGGTCGACACTCTTTCCTCTGAGAGTCCAGTAGACAAGAATTGAGATTGGTATTTGCAACACAGAGGCCATTTCAGAAAACCCAAAGCAATCTGTGATTGCACCGCATCTGTCAGATACAGGATGTCAACCGCAAGCCTTTGTCATTATCTGTTTCTGCATGTAGGGTACTACCGTTCTCCTGTTTGTGCAGTCTGATTCATCACTGTTACTTCAGCTTTATTTCAGTGCAAGTCCATTGATTTCAGTGGAATGATCCCAGTAAAAAAAAAAAAAAAGGGAAAGGAAAAGGCCTTAAATATTTGAGGGGCAAAGATTTCTTAGACTGATATCTTTTTTCTTGGACCACCGATGTCATTGGGATAAATATTTAAAGGAGACTGATGAGCACTGGAAAGCAAACACAAGTCCCCAGTGAAGGTGATAAGAAACCCAAATTTACCTCCACATAACTGTGAGCAGAATTTAACTTCTAGTATCTGCTTCTCTTCTCACCCAGTGTTAGTGAAGTCATAATGGAAGTCACTAGATGTAAATACAGTTTCTGCTATCATTGTCAATGATTTAGTCTTAAAGTTGGTGTAGTGGTGTTTCCCAATCTTTTACTTTACATTTTAATCTTCTGGGCTTTATTTAATGTGATGGGTACATTTAAATAATTGATGTGCCTGGACAGCTGACAAAAACTTTGCTTTATGTAAACTATGGTAATGATTGCAACCAACTAAATGGACATTTTATCCTCGGTACTTAAATGTTCACAGTATAATTCAGCGATGAATCAAGGGGTTATATGAAATACATGCCTGTGACTTCCTTTAATACAGTACAGGTTTCCATTGCTTTATGCTGTACATGCATTCCTGGAAAATGGTGCATAACTTTAATTCGCATAAAGGGAACCCACTTTACAATGTAACAAATAAGGATACGTTCCAAGACCTCGACTGTACTGATGTGGTGCCGCGCCGCTCCCAAGGAAGCTGCAGCTCCAGAAGCACAGGCAGCAGCTGCCGGGGGGCTTCTTGGCTCACAGGTCCTGGGACGCTGCACTGATGGGGCTGGACCGAGCCGGGCTGCAGGGGCCGCCCTGAAGCCTGGCCTGGGCACCACCACCTGGCTCAGCTCCCTGAAATAATTTGTTCTTCCTCTGCCTATGGTGTCACTCCCACAGTGCACTGCACAAGTGCTGGCTTCCATCACACCAATCGCATAAGAGTTCATTAACTTTGCACATAACAAAATTTTGGTATAAAAAAGGAACATTGCGTAAGAGCAAATTCACATATACAGAACCTGCATAAAGATATATATTGACGTCCTAGGGACACGAGCATGTACACAGTCTTAAATCCCCACCTGCCTGAATTCAGTTTTAACTCGACTGCCCGGTCACCAGCTTTTGCTTCCTCCCTTTTCCCCTCAGCTGGTATTCTGCTTGGCATGTAAGCTGAAGAGGGCAATGAGGTGTCTGTAAAAACACTCGCTGCACTGTACAAATGATATACATTACACATGGTGCATTTTGTTTATTGCTGTAGTTCCCGGTTGGGAAACAGGGCCTTTTTAGTTATTTATTTATTTTACTGTAATAAAGAGCTTTCTAACCTCCCTGTAGTCCCAAGAAAGAAACCCTGCTGTGTATAATAGGCAAAAAAACCCAATATGCGTAAGGCTAATGGGAGGTCATATCTTTAAGAGTAACAAAATTGATAAAATGAGCATAGGCCTCTTATGTTTATTAAAAAGGGAAGGAGAAGCATCCTCCTCAAGGCATCATACTTACGTACGGTGTTCACTAAGGAATAAATATTAGAGATCCTGACTTACATCCCTTATTTAATAGTAGATGGTTTTCTGGTCCATTACGTGAGTTCTCCAAATAGCTGTGGAAGATGGAGTCTCTAAGTGTCTGTTCATCAGCAGTGTTAGTAAATGTGACAAGAGAAATACATTTCATTTATTTAGCAGAATGTCATTATTAAGCAGTCAGTTGTGGTGAATTCAGCTTTGTGGCTTTTGTTAGGAGTGCATTTCACATTCTGATAGTCTCAAAAAAGGCATTCATTGTGATAGGGTCTAACAGAAATGCAATGACAATTCCATGGTTAGTACTGATAAAAGTAGTCCATGTTCAGATATCCTTCTGCACCCAGTTTGAGTGGGTTGGGGAGTGCGTGATAGGTGACTATAAAATCCATATTAGTGCTTTACAATGTTAACCCTGATCTTTGGAAGCTTTCTGCAGTTATTCACATTGATCTGTAGTAGTAGCATTATTTTAAATATTTTTCAATTATTAGTTGTTTCTAAGCAATGATGGGAGATTTGAATTTAGTTAGCATCTAAGCAGCCATTTTCTGTTGGAAATCTCTATTGAAATGTAAGTTTTTCCTGCAGCACTTTGAAAGAATGAAGCATCTTGAGTGGCTGGAAGTGCCATGGGTCTCATTATTGGGTGCATTTACATGTGCTTTAGGTAATGCGCATTAAATTTAGTACCCCCAGGCACATGCACACATGCATGCAACACAGCTCCAGGCACTTTTAAAAGTGCCAGGTGCTCTTCATATACATTTGTAAAAATGGCAACATGCACGTTGGTGCTGAAAAAATGGCGGTGATGTGCTTTTGAACTAAAACATATTGAAGGGTTTGAAGCGTACTGCTGCCATTTTCTTAGTGCCGATACACATTTCGCCATTTATACAAATGGATGCAAAGTAAGCCCCTGGCAAATCTGCTCCGATATGCTAGATTTCTGGTGTGTTGGAGCAGACAAAGGTATGTGTATAAATGCCTTTCACTGTGAGGTACTAGAAAAATGCACATCAGCCTATTTTAATGTGCATTAGCTGAGGAGCATGTTTTTTGTGATACTTTAATGTGCATTAAAATAGGCTAATGCACATTAAAGCCCCCATGTAGATGCCCAGGTTGTGAACTTTGTTGCTTCCTTAGGTAGTAGAGGGCCAACTGTTCAGCAGGAGTCCAAGGAGGACTTCCTGCCAAATCAGACTGGGTCCTCTTGGTCCTCTGGCTTGCTTTCTATTTCATATTTTGCCTGTGCCATCAGAGACAGAGCTATGCAGAGAAAAGAAAGGGAAGCGACCCAACCATTCTTTTCTTAAAGCCCCAACCAGCTTGGGTTCAGTTTTCACAATGCTCAAAAGGATGGCTCCTCTTGTGCTTGTAATCTGTCTCCATTCATTTGTTCTACACTGAAGCTTGGTATCCTGCCTCTTTTGCTCTCAAAATTAAAATTAAAATAAAAACAAAGGGTCCACATTGATTTGTGTGTATGGTAGAAGGGCATAACAAAGGAGTAAGAAAACTAACAAAATGTGGGATTTCAATATTTGTTTTATACTAGTATTTTTAAAAGTGCCTTCAAAATAAATGCATATGCCTTCCATTTATATGTGACTAAAGCTGTAGCTAGATGCCTGCTTGCTCTACAAAGTTTCAGAGGTAATCCATGGTGAATATTTGTTGGAGAGGGAGGTCCAGACTCTATAGTCACTTTTGTATTCTTTGGCCTCTTCTGAAGGCTTGTCTTCACTGCACTGTTAGCTCCAGGTATAACTAGAGGTGTTCTCCCAACCCAAATTCCTGTATACACTAATGCAAATATTTAAATAGAGACTAGTTGGCCCATCGGCTGCAGTGTGGGTTTAACCTTGAGCTGAAGATGGTGGAGCTAGTAATTCAGAGTGGAAAGGGCTACTCTGTACTGTAGTCCAAATGCTCTGCAGTTCTCATGCTCTTCTCAACACTGTAATGCTATAGCCATGAGGCTGCTGACAAAGGGCCTGTGTTACCCATCATCACTAGGCACTAGACTTATGTCACCACCTAGTCACTGAATGGCGCATTGCGATAGCGCTTATAGGGTTCTTTAACACCCTAAAGGTGTTAACTGAACTTACACCCCAAATTTGCTGGAATACCTAAACACAGGAGCTTTTCCTGATGTAAAAAGATGGAGGTCTGCCTAGGACATCAGCAGAAAATGTGGCCCCTCTACAGTAACTTGATTGGAGTGAGTTTTTACAGCACTCTGCCTTGGAGAGAGAATCAGGCCCAGACATTCACCCTTGAATCACATTCTTCTTGCTTTTAAGCTAAGGAGTCTGTCATGCTACAATTTGAAAGTATTTTCTTCTTCTTCCACCACCCCACCTTCTGCCCCCGCCTGTGCTTTAATAATAAAATAGATAGGAGACATTAGGTGCCTAAGTAAGAAGGCACTGAAGAATGATCTATATATACACGTGTTGATTTGCCATGTAATTATTTCAGCAGCCTTTCAGTTTCATTAGGGATTCTGGTACAAGTCAGGATGTCACTTATTTTTATTTAAAGGTTACAGGAAGGAAAATGAGAACTGACATCTCCTCCAAGCAGACCTGATTTATCAACTATCAGCCGTAACTCCATTGGTGCTCCATGCTACACTAGCTTGGCTTCCTAGTACAAAAGGGATATTTTTTTCAGCTTGTTTGGGGCAGTGACCCCTCCTCTCATCTTGCTCTCTATTTATTTTTTTAAACCCTCTTTTGATTTTAATTATATTATTCTAATTAGCTGCTGTGTGAATTTGTAGCAGAGAGGTAGGTGTTAAAATGCTACTAGAAACGTTGATGCGCTCTGACAGCTAAAGGTTGTTAACTGCATCGTGGATATTAAGTACTGCAGTTCGGTAGATGCCTGCTTTCTGCCCGATCAGGATACCTCGGTGTCTGGCCCACAAAGCCAGGGCTTCTGTGGCATCTGGCCACATAATGGCCAGGTAATGGGGAGAAGGGGCAGCCACACGGCAGTGAGAAGAAGTGGTGTTAGTGGCAGCAGCTGGGTCAGCAGAGCAGGCCTGTGTCCATTGCTCCTGAAACCTTGCCAAACCCAGCCTGGAGAGGTAATGGGCAGCATAATGTGTGGAGCGCCAGCACCGTGCAGTCAGAATCCCATTGTGCTACTCTGTCGCAGTCACTTATATCATATTTTCACACTTTGTAGCTCCTGGTTCCAGCTGAGACCAGAAGTGTTGAAATATTATGAAAAGTTATTTCTGACCCAGCTGAAGTCAGGAGGGTCTAAAATACGATGAGGGCCTGTTCTTCCTGAGAGAGGCAGCGTGTAAATGCGTGTATCCAAGTGATTTCAAATGCACTGATGTGCATCCTGGCTTTCTGATGATTCTTTCGACAATTTGAAGCTCTGGACAATTTGAGATTTGCCCATTGGTAAAATGTGTGCCCCTGCATGTGGTCTGAAGGACAAAAAAATAATGTGTGGACAAGTAAACTATTTTGAATAGAGCCATTAGACTGACTACAAAAAAAACCTGTGTAAAAAGACAGGAAACCCTCCAGCAACACTGGAGATGTTAACAGGAACACTTAACAGCAAATAAAAAACATTCAGAGTGAACTATCAAAACACAGTAGCCTCTAGTGTTGCATGCAGTGTGCTGCACACTTTCACAAGTCAGGTGGAAAACAAATGGCATCTTGCAATATGCACGTTTTGTGCGTGGCTCGTTTTTAATGGCAAAAGTTGAAAGGGGATGAATGTAACTCTAATTTTTTTTTAATTGATGTAAAGTTGCTAAAATTAGATTGGAGAGCACAGTATTTACTTTGCAATTGATATCTTAAAAATGTAAGCTACTTGAAGATTATCATAAGGACATGTGAATTACTTAACAGAATGGCTTGTGTTCTTCAATTTACCTTTGAATTTGGAAGGGGGTGGGGGACAACAAGAAAAGCTTTAAGATGCACTTAAATGATTGGTTGAGTGCTCTGTAGTGAATTGCATCATCCTGTGATTCCAGACACCATGTAAGAAACTTCTTCGGGCTTTTTTTTCCCAGGCTTAGACTAAAAACATCATTTTGAAATCTAAAACCCGATCGTAAAGCCTGATGGTGCTTGGATCTGGCATTTTGGTATTCGGCCTTTATGGAATGGCCACAAACATTTGGATCCAGGCCTACATATACATTTTAAAATTCTTACCCCTTCAGTGTTTTGACTTAGTCCCAGAGTGAGTGCAAAAGCTGACCCAATTAACCCTCAAGGGTAACACGGTCTACCTTAACTGACTAAGAGGTATTTAAAAACTGATTTGATATCAATTTAAAAACTGATACCAGCATATCTGCTTTTGGCCCCATTTAGCAAGTGCATGGGTAACAGCTATGTACATAGGTTAACTGTCTATGTGACCAAGCAATGTGCAGGGGACATAAGCCTGTTCCTTGGCTGGGAACTGTTCAGATGAATCACAGAATCGATCAGTGGGAAGGGGCCTAGACAGATCATCGAGTCCGACCCCCTGCCATGGGCAGGAAGGAGCCCTGGGGGTGGCAGGGAGCATAAGACCCCAGCCAGGTGCCTGTCCAGTCTCCTCTTGAAGATCTCCAGGGAAGGTGAGAGCACCCCCTCTCTGGGAAGCCCATTCCAGGCTCTGGCCACCCTTACAGTGAAGTCGTTTTTCCTGATATCTAACCTAAACCTCTCCTCCCTCAGCTTTTGGCCATTGTTCCTGGTGACTCCAAGGGGGGCCCTGGTGAACAGACTTTTCCCGAGTCCCTGCTGCTGGCCCCTGATAAGGTTGTAGGCAGCCACAAGATCCC
>NW_017728906.1:195436977-195444611 GCF_001723895.1 Crocodylus porosus
GGTCCCTGCCTGCTGGTGTATTCACTTTACCCCACAGCTTGGTGTCATCAGCGAACTTGAACAGGGTGCTTTCCACACCCTCGTCCAGGTCGCTAATGAAGATGTTGAACAGCACCAGCCCAAGGACCAAGCTCTGGGGGACTCCACAGCCCACACCCTCCCAGGTCGAGTTGGAGTTCTTTGTGCCATGGACTGTAAATATTGTAGCAATGGGTATAAGGTAACCAAAACCAGACTGAAATGCTTGAGTTCCCCATGTGCTCGGCAGTGGACCTGGACGTGGACCAGAAGTACTTCTGGTCCACTTTCAGGTCCATCGCAGAGCACATAGGAGATGCCACCCCCAGCTTGGTGACTGGTGCCTCCTGGGTCTGGGGGCAGGCACCTGGGGTCCCCCTGTGGCCAATCGCCAAGCCAGAAGAGTCTGGGAAGGGTCCTGGTGTGCTTGGTGGCAGACGCAGAAGTGGACCGGAAGTACTTCTGATCTACTTCCCAATCTGCCGCCCAGTATGCAGTCCCCACTCACCCCCACCCCCGTGCTCCTGCGGGATGATCCATCCACCCCACCATCTCAACATTCATGAGCCACACCTGGCACCTCAAGATACATAGAAAAAACATAAAGCTGTGTCTATGGCCAAATCGCTGATTCTCTGAATCAGAATTGAATCTTCAGATTCAGATTCAGCTGCTTTAAATCGGGACAGTGATCCAAATCAGCTAGTTGAATCACTGTCCCCCAAATCAGGCCAAATATGAATCTGAATCAAATACTGCCCTCTTTGCATACCACTGGTGTTTATATGGCAATTTACTTTGGCTATGGACTCAGAGTAGTAAACATACCCAGGGCTGTTGTGTGTCAAGAGATGGTAGTCTGGGGTGGTGCTCCGGAAATTATGTAAGAGGCACAGTTGTTGCAGGTGATACCTTTTATTGTACCAACTGCTTGGTTGCGATAAACTTAGAGCTTTGTTATACGTTCATGTGTAACAGTCACAGATCGTTGGAATATTGTGATTTAATACGTTAGGATCGTGTCAGACGTTTAGTTACAAAAGTTACAAATCATTGTGATACAGTTCAAGTTAAGAGTTTTTAAGAAAAGACTCCTCACCTGAAAGGGAACACGTTTGCAATGCGATGAGGGAATTTAACACATGTAAACTGTTTGAACATGTAGCTGCTTGAGTTTTAACTGCACTTATTAAGTATTAAGTTAAATGTGTGATGCCATCCTTGGGCAAGCTTTCGAATGCAATGTATTCTTCATTGGATCTATCCCAAACAGTTGATCCAATAAAAGGTGTTACCCACACCAGTCCTTGCTTTTCTGCCAACAAGTACAACACACTTAAATAGTTACTTAGGCTGAAAATTGGTCCACTAGATCTAGTGGCAACTGGGATGTTTGTTTCTCTGTGAAGAAGTTGGGCTGTGTCTCAGCAAATATCCCAGATCTTATACGATCACATAGTTACTCAAGTTAGCTTGTGCTGTGGGGATTTTGAGATGAGATGTGTATGCAAGGAAACACATACAGAAACATTCTCAAACCATGTCTACAACTTCTAAAATATTGAGGTGTTTGGAGCATAGGGTGTAGACATTTCTGAACCTGGATGCTGCAGGGGTAGCCCTCTATAGCTGGTGTGTTCTTTAATGGCATGAAAACCATAGTGTAGTTGGTTTTCTATTTTTCTTCCTCTTAAATACGGGCCTCTAGTAAGATGTATTCACAATCATTTTCTGTCTAGGAGTTTCCCTCATGGTTTAGTGGCCTTGTCTGCATGAGGCCCTGCCATCTGATCCAATAAGTGAACCTTGATAAGCTTATAAAAGTCCCTCTGAACCCAGTGCGGTTCTGCACCAGTGAAATGGTTCAAATTAAAGACTGAGACCTACCCAAGTGTAATTAAAAGACAGTCTTAAAATCCCTGTTTTCCCTTTCATCATTTACCCTAGTTGGTGTGTGGGGGGGGAGGGGATTGGGGGGGTTGTTTTGCTTTGTTTTGGTTTCATGGTTCCTAATGGGATGGCTTTCAAGTTTTCCCAGCATTAGTGGTGACTGCATGTGTCTGCACACACATGCATGTGCATACATGCAGGTAGAAAGGCGAAGGTAGTGGCTTTATTTATTTTTAAATCATGGGAATATTTCTATTCATACAGGATTTGTAACGCCCTTTTTAAAACCAACTACTTGTTGTTGTATGTGTCACTGTCCCTTTTAAAAATATATTGTACTATTTAGAGTTAATGTACTTTTTCGTAGTGCTGAATTCGAGGCAGTTTAAAATCCAGAACTGCATTAAGCATTCCAAATTGCTTTAGAGCACAGCTACAGTTATTTCTAGCTGATTTCATTTTGTATTTTTTTAAGGGCTTAAAACTATTTAAGCATGTAATATGTTTAACACTGCTGTAGTGGCCTTTATTCATAAAGTTTGTCGGGTTTACAGAGTTCCTTCTTTCTTTTTTTTCCCCTTTCTCCTTTTATAGGTCTCTCTGGAACAGTGCATGGATTCAGTAGGAATTAGAGAATTCTGCAGATATTGGGGGGTGAATCTACTCAGCGAAGAGCTAAACTGGTAAGCAAGCTGCATATTATTTTTTTCCTTGTAATTTTTAATACTGAGCTGTGCATAGGGAGTTATTATCAGAGACAGTAAGTTAAATGTTTCTTAAAAACAACTGATATTTCATATTTCCCAGACTTTTTTTCTCTGAAAAACATCAGTGACTGGAGATTACATTACCTTTATGTTCTCACTTGAAGGATAATGCTTCTGGTTTGCAAGGAAGCCATTTTATCCCATAGTGTAGGGGTGTCGAACTCACCTCTTGCCCTGGGCTGGATCCAGACTCTGTAGCTCCTTGCAGGCCAGATCCAACCCAAGGCACCAGGTGGCTCTAGCCGAGGTGAAAGCTGCATCTCCTGCCTGGTGCATGCAGTCACAGCAGCAGCTCTAGTTCTTGCCATGTGCTCCTTCCTGGAGCTGGAGCTTTTGCCAGTGACACATGTTGGGTAGCAGCTCTGGGTCACATGGAGCACACGGCAGCAACAGGTCTGGCACGGGGCACAGGGAGCTGGCAGCCAAGACACTGGGGCCACAGCAGTGGCAATGGGCCAAGCAGCCAGGGGGCAACCAGTGCTGTGTCAGCCATTGCTCACCTTCCTGCCAACAATCACCATGTTGGATTCTGTGGCTGGCCACTTCTCACCACTCCCAGGCTTTGCCCTTCAACTTCCTGTGGCCTGTTTGTAGCCCAGAGGGCTGGATATTGTGGCTCTGCAGGCTGTAATTTTAACACTCCTGCTTTAGTGCATCACAAGGTAATATAGACAATGTTTTATTTACCTCAGACTTCTTATTAATATGCAGGGTTCAGTGCATGGGTGAGAAGTCTTGGTGAGAATTTTTTAGGTGTACTTGGTATACTAGGTTTATTGCAAGTGCTATACTGTTGGCTAGTTTTCGATAGTAAAGGCAAGCTGTGGGTCTATAAATGTCACTGCAGCTTTTATTTCTATCTGATTAATACTACTTGGATCTTCAAGCTATTTAAAAAGGAAATCATCAAAAAGATGATGCATCATTTAAAGGAATGGTTATAGGGTTTGGGAGCCAAGAACTCGAGTTCAGTCCCATTACTGTCATTGACCCTGGGCAAAGCAGATCCTTCTCTTCTACAGTTGCTCCATTGTTGAAGTAGGGAAAATTGTGTTTCTGTGTGGGGATAAAATAAAATGGAAACTAAGTTGCTCATCTTTACATGATTGAAGTCTGCTAGAAATGCTGTAAGTGTATTAAGAATCTCCATCTTTCAAAAAGCCTATGAAAATGAAGTAATTTAAAAATCCTCAGTAGGTGGTTCTCAACCGGGGTGCCACAGCACCCAGAGTACCGCAAGGACCGTCTAGGGGTGCTATGTTGTTTGCACCAGCACTGCCACTGCAGGGTAAGCCTGCTTCAAGCACGTCAGTTTTCATGAGGCATGTCGGAGCTGGACCAGGAAGAGCTGCAGAAGCACACCTTTCTGCTTCAGCTACTTCTTAATTTAGCTCTGCCATGCATTCTGAAAGCAGAGGCACGTGGGGCACTTCCATCTGCCAAAGTTGCCTGTGTTTTGGGGAGACACCAGGCAGGGGTAGATGGGGAAGGACTGCAGCAAAAGCATGCACTCCTGTCATAGCCCTTTCCCGATTTCACTCCACATGAGACATGTGGATGAGCCCAGAGAGAGAGGGGCTGAGTGCCTGTGGCCTGTTGAGACAAGCCTAGAGAGGAGCTATGTGCATAGGGGCTTTGTGAGAGGCCAGGAGGGCCTGGATGAGCCCAGAGAAGGAATGGGCTGTAGAAAGGAAGACCTATGGAGGGCTCCAAGCCCACAAAGAGAGAAAGAGAGCGTAATCTGTGGTGGGGCCTGAGGGGCTGGACCCACAGACAGGAGAGGGCTGGCAGTTGGAGGACAGACCCTGGGAAAATTGACTGGCCTATGCTGGGGCCAGGGCCCAGGAGAGGCCAAAGGGTGAGAGAGCCCACCACAAGAGATGGCCAGACCTGGGAGAACCTGAAATCTCGACTGGCCTAGAGGCAGGGCAGGGCCTAGGAGAGGCACAATGCTCCTTGTGGGACCTCAGCCGAGAGGGAGAGGTCAGGGAGCATGCAGCCCAGGGTGATGATGGCTGGTAGGGGGTCAGAGATAGAGGACTCAGATGTGAGGTGGAGCTGGGGCCAGGTGGTTAGCAGCCTGGTGGTTAATAGCCCTGAAGGGGTGTAGGGTATCTTGGGGAAAGCCCAGAGTGATGTGTAAGACCAGAAAGGTTTAGAGACCAGCCCTGAGTATGACCTAAAACTTCACCCTACTGGAGTTGGTTGGTCTGGAGGGACTACCCATGTGGGGCAGCCTCCATGAAATGCTATGCATGGGCCACTCCAGAGAAAGGTGAGGATGGGGTGCCGGAAAGCCTCAGCTCCCACTGTCTTGTGGGTGACCCTGTAGAGGGGTTTAGCTAGGGGATCACAGTCCAACAGAAAAGCACTCGCCACAGAAGACTGATACAGAATGCAAAAGCCCAGTGGGGAACTGGGGAAGACCAGGAGACTTGTGGGTCCAGAGACCCAGTGAGGGGCCAGGGAAAGCTGGGACCATATGGGTCCAGTGGCCCGGAGATGAGCTGGGAATAGTGTGTAGAGCTGGACAGGTCTGAGGTCCTGGAGAGTGACTGAGAAAGTAGAGGAGCTGACAGCCTGGAAAGGGACCAGGAGAGAGATCGAGGATCCTGGTAGCCCAGGGAGCAATTGGGTGAGATCAAGGATTCTGAAGGCTCAGAGAGGGGCCTAAGAGAGACCGAGGGGTCTGTCAACTGGAGAAGGACCGGGAAAGAGACTGAGGGGTCTGAGGGCCAGCTTAAAGAGGCTGAAAAGTCAGAAGGCCTAGAGAGGGGCTGTATCAACGACTGGAAGAACATCTGCAAGGATGCCATCTGTGAGGCATGGGGCATGGTATAGGGGTAGATTTGGAACTCAACAATTTGCCTTTAAGGCTTGAGGTGATATCTGGGGAGTACAGATATCTGGGGCTCAGCAAGGGGTCTGGGTGCAGGTAGAGACTGATGGGCATTCATTGGAACTGGGCCACCTGAAGGCCTTTGGGCAGCCTCCCTCTTAACATATTTACCAACAAGGCATGGCAGACGAGACAGAAAGGCATCCTAGGGACAGAATGAGGCATGATTATGAAGCTGCCAGGGGAATGTCATGGCTGCTCCTGGGATGAACTTGGCCCAGTAACTCCTAATCCCCACCCACAACCTGGAGCTATGTGTGGGCAATCTACTGCTGCACTGGGAACAAGCATGTGCATGACCAGGCAGAGCTAGGGACTAGCAGCCTGGAAAGGTAAATATAATATAATTGTGAGCATTTAATCAATCTATAACATATTTATTGATAATATAACTATAATGTTTATACTATATTAGTCATAATATATTTATATAAGCTTTTTCAAAATGAGGTTCTGCTAAATTCTGAAAAGTTTTGGAGGGGTGCCTTGAGTTTAAAAAGGTTGAGTACCACTGAGCTAAATCACAGTATAAGCTTGCAGTTGGAGTTCTGTTCCTAAGTCATTCCCTTTGTCCATGTTACTTGTGCTTGCTGTGTACAAAATTTTAAATCGTAGTGCCTTTGGGTGGAATTTTTTTGTTTGTGGCCTATGAGGAACAAAGCTAGGTATTGTAAGTGAAGAGAACCAAGGTACAATGTTCGGAACTTTTTGAGTGGACAGAGAGAGAAGGGACATTCAGGTACATGCGTTGCAGGCCAATGAAGGATAGGGGCAATGTGGTTTGATTCGATCTACAGTAGCTTGTAAAACCTCCATTTTGAAATGCCGGCATTAACAAATGCATCCTCCTTACTTACTTTGAACTACAAGGAGAAATGTTTTAGCTTTGGAACTGTGCTTACTGCCTGGGTTTTATTCAAAGGAGCATATTATGCCAGTTAGGTGCTAGAGGCTATGGGTTGGGAAGAGGCATCCCAGTCAAGTGTCTGTCTAACCTGCTCTTGAAAATTTTCAGGGATGGAGATGCCATTATTTATTGGTTACTATTAGTGTTGCCCCTGGAGGGTACAGATTTACAGGTACTGTATATAAAGTCAAACCTGCTGAAGTCTGTTGATACTCAAGGAAATACTGGCCTGGGTATCAGAGGACTGCAGGCCAAGGTCCCATGCAATAGAGATATGATGCACCTAATTCCATCCTGACAAGGTCTGGAAAGAAACATTTGAGAAGGATTTGAACATCCCTGAAGTTGTGGTTCTTAGGGGAATCTTCCAGTCACAAAGATTGCAAGCTCCACCTTTTATGAAATAGAAATATTTTTTGAAATTGATAGTACTATCTGGTTTATTGTTCTATTGTTGCGCTTATTAAAAATCCTTAGTGAGGTCAGGAGCCCCTTTATACAAAGCACTCCACCAGCACATTGCAAGCAATGGTTTCCATCCTGCACAACTCGCTGCCTCAATAGATGAATCGGAGGGTGGGAAGGAAAAACAGAGGCACAGAGGTGATTGCGATCAGCTGCAGTTGGTCATTGGTTAGGCTGGTGTCACGGAGTCACGTAAGTGCCCCGTGACTGTGAGTGTGATTGGCAGAGCTGCCAATCACCCAGGCAGCTCAGGTGCCGGTTACCAGGGCGACCAGGTGGGTCAGATGGCCAGAAGGGGGCAGGTCCGGGCCTTTATAAACAGCTTAGGCCGGAGCCTGCCTCGCAGTTCCCTTCTGGCTGCCACAGGAGCAGGAGCTCTGCGGCTGAGCTAAGTGGCCCGAGTTAGTGGTCGCAGCCTTACCACGCTAACTGGCTGCGATGATGCGGGGAACAAGAATGCCCTAAAGGGAGGTAGGCTTGAGAGCCTTGGTGGGGGCTTGAGCTTATGTTACAGGATGCACGGGAGAACCGGGTGAGGCTGTAGGGGAGTGAGGAGGCCTCACGGGGGCTCCCCAGCAGCTTGGGGGTTCCCGGTGCCCAGTAGGGGCACAGTGCCAGCGGGGCACTATTGTCTGTGCTGGAGAGGCACCGTATTGCGCCAGGGAGGTGCGGTATGTGGGGTTGCAGA
>NW_017728906.1:195444622-195447394 GCF_001723895.1 Crocodylus porosus
AGTCCACCCTAACGTGACGGTAGGGGGCGCTAGGGAGTTCACGGCCGGTCCTAGGCCCCACTCCCTCACAGCTGGTAATAGGACAAAGACCTGTGCTTTAATTTAACCATGTTGTCTTTCATCTGCACCAAGGACTCCAGAAGCTTGAATTAACCTGCTTGGTTTCACTGGCAGGAAACAGTACTTGCTTGTCCTGTCAGCAGAGTACATGTAACAACTGCTGTCTCTATGGAGCTCTGAACACTCCAGTTGCTATAAGAATACCAGTATTACAACCCCCCATACATGTTAGTAAGACCTTAGATTTCCGGGTTTTTTAAACATGTGAATTAATTAGGGTTTGGGATTTTTTTTTTGGTTGTGCCCCAATGTTTCTGTATTCTTCCCATGATAATGACTCTCTTGAATTGCCTTGCTCTTCCACTTACCAGGTTATCCTTTCTGCTGTAATGTACTGTATTTTAGATGCCTGAGAAATGTCTACTAGATCTATTTCAGTTACTTATGGAGTGTTGTACAGGCCTTTGGTCTATCCGGTACTTACCTAAAGCTGTGTCTGCTTTTCAGTCAGAGACCTGAGGAAGGGGACTTGGTACATGAAAGCTTGCCTGGCATCAATCCCAACCATCTATATAGTTGGCCCAGTAAAAGAGACTCCCCCGCAAAAAGCTTTGCCTTTCTTAATGAAAAATATTGTTTTCTGTACATCACAAGCCTGAACGGATTAAATCAATCCATTTCACTTTTGTTTAGTTGGGCTTTTAAATTTTTTTTCTTCTCTTGTGTTTGGTTAAAACTCATATGCAACTATCCTATTTAGAGGAAATCTTTGATTAAAAACCTCACTAGAAAGATAAGACTCATGAGAAGCTCTTTGTTTATAATCTGGGATCCTGATTTTCTCTGATTTAAAAAAAAAAATCCCCAATTTTCTGATTTAAAAAAGTAACCCAAAATCTACATTTTCCCATGATTGGAATGAAACATGTCTGTTTGGATAGATAGATAGATAGATAGTAGTGTTTCATTTTAATCATGGAACAATGTGGATTTTGGGTTACTTTTTTTAAATCTGAAACTTGGGGATTTTTGTATGAGAGAGAACCAGGATTCTTGCATGCAACTTACCAAATGCAATAGCAAGATGGGGCTAAAATGTTCTGATTTTTGTTTCTTGGTTTTTCTTTGCCTGACTCTGGGGAGTGTGGGTTGGGGATAGAGTCTGGGATGAGAATAAAAATGAAAATGTCCTGGCGCACAACATTTTCCTGAGATCCAAATAAGTAGAGAGATCTTGGAAATAAAAGTACCGAGGGGCTCTGCAGAAGCTGCAGCAAGCCACACCAGGCAACTTCTCAAGATTGAATCCATTGATCAAATGCTTTTTGCACATTCCCATTTCATTGCCACTTAAACAATAATAAATAGTGAGCTGAGAGACTCGGCTGCATCTGGAGCATTTTCAATAAATAAAGAATTAAACACAACCTAGGGCAAAAACTGGAAGTTTCTGCCAGCGCTTGAGTGTTGCAAGCTGGGTCCTATTTTATAGCAGACCCCAGGTCAAGAGGAAGTGATTAATCCTACTTTTGCTGGAGAAAGTGGTATAGTCCTTCCTCTGCAAATGTTTAACAATGCAGTTTAACTCCAGAAAAGTTTCATCCATCACCATTGCTTGTTTTGTTTTGTTTTTGCTGCAGTGCTTTTTCTTGCTACCTGCTGATTTATGGTCTGTATCCATTGTTCAGAGCCACTGGTGGGAAACAGGGTTTATGCTTTTGAATTTTCTTGGACTTTCACAATTCCCTTGCAAACAGTTGCGTTGCCTAAGAAGGGGTGTACCAGCTCACTCAGACTGACACCAACACCATGCAGCCTCAGCTTGCCAGCCAGGAAAGTGCTCTCCTCTTTCTCATGCATTTGCACTAAGTGCAAGGTGATCAAGCGCTCTTTGTTCTAGACATACAAGGTTGTTTGGGAAAAGGTGATATCTTTTACCCAGAGAACCTTGTCTGTCTTTGTTTTAGAGGAAAATAGTGAGAGGAAGACAACCGTGGAATGACATGTGCCAGTTACGTGGCAGTGGATGGGCTGGCTGAACTTTTCATCAGGAAACTGCGTCTGAATAGACTAGGTGCCTGTCTTGAGGATAGGTAAAGGGAGCAAGCAGTGTCACCACGGGGTCCAAAACTGAACGGCAATATGGTGTTAGCCTGCATCTCAGGGAAACCTGTTGTGCGGCTTCTTTCTCTGTTGGCTTCATATTCTATCAAACAAACCTGACCCATCAAAGTGCCTTAATACACCCTGAACAAAACTGGACTTCAGTCTCTCTTCTGTTTATAATCTGCAGGGTAACAGATTAGCCACGCCTCCATTAAATTGGATTGCACATTAAAACTATTGTCTTCTGTCTCCATGTAATGATTGCATGGCGCACTGCCAGCAGTTCTACAGTTATTTTTCCACGTGCATTCAGAGCTGTGTTTTAAGACCTCTGCAAGGCAGCTTTAGGAGACCTGGTCCTCATAGCACTATCTGTAACTAAATCAGTGGATTGATGTGAGACCAAAAAAGGAGTTGTATCTGAAGACTGCCTGATCCCCGTCAATAGCAATGCAGAAGCTAGAACAGCATGGCACCTTGGAGACTAACTTGTTCAGAGAGGCTCGAGCTGTTGTATTTCATAGATTTCATAGACATTAGGGCTGGAAGGGACCTCGGGAGATCATCGAGTCCAGCCCCCTGCCCAAAGGGCAGGAAGTCAGCTGG
>NW_017728906.1:195447405-195450215 GCF_001723895.1 Crocodylus porosus
CCCTGGGGTCATGGTCCCTGAGGGCCTGACCGACTAGCCTCTTGAGCTTGTCAAAGTCGGCTTTTCTGAAGTCAAGGACTGCTGTGTTGCTGATTGACTTGCCAGCTTTACGGCAATAACCTACTTTGCCAGATGCTACAGATAGACTGGCAGAAGGAAAGGGGCAGGGGAGAGGGGACACTGCTGAGACAGGTAAAAAAAAGTGAGTTATTTAGATGAATTGAGGTGGACAAGTCTGTTAACACGCTGAAGGATACTCAAGTCAGCATCCAGTCCAGTTAATTAGATAACAAACCATAGTCCCTGTTGAAACTGGGGTTAACATAATCCAGTGTATGGGTGGTTCGTTGTTCAACAGTTTTGTGTTCAAGTTGTTCTTTTTTAAAGTTTCTTTGTTTAAGCTCAGCTACTCTGAAGTCAGTGGTGGCCTATCCAGGGAAATTAAAATGTTCTGCCACAGGCTTTCCTGGAATTGAGGTTGAATCTGTGTCCATTCATTGTTTTATGGAGCGATTGCCTTGTCTGGTCAATATAGAGAGTGGAGGGGCACTGTAAATAGGTGATATGTCCCCCCAAAAGCTGCCTTGAAATCTGTATTCATGTTTCTAGGAGGGATGAGAGATCATGAAGGATGTGTCTCAAGTGCTCAAGTTAGGGCTATAAATGATAACTAGAGGGACTCCATCATCCTTGCCCCAGGCCTGGTGGCAAGTTCAGAGCAGGGTCTGAGTCTGGCTCTTTTGATCTAAGTGCCTACAGCTTGGAGATTGGACGGTAGCACGGAAAACCCTGTTCTGGAGTCCCCAAGATGTGCATCCTGGTCAGTGGTGGGCACCAACAAGTAGTTCACGAGAGCTGCGAGGATGAAGAAAGGTCTTGCAGAAATAAGGGAGAGAGGGAGGAAGCCTAGTTGTAAATGACTTGAGTGAAGCACGTGAAAAGGAGACTGCTCCTGAGGAAATAATATTTGGCTGTGAACACTCTTGTAGCAAAGGTTGTCCTAGTTCAAAATTTCCAGGTTTAGAGTATGCTGCAAGATCTGTATTGTTAACCAAGGTTTCCCACAATAATGAGAATTATGATAGAGACAACATGCCTTCACCCCCCTCCTCCCCCCCAGCCTACAAACTAATTTTTTAATCCAGGGGTGGCCAACCTGTGGCATGGGCAACCTCTATGCTGAGCACAGCAGCAGATCAAGCAGGGCAAAGAAACCAGCAATGGATGAAGAAGGGAGCATGGGGTAGGAAGGAGAGAACCGAGTGGAAGATTGGACAAGGAAGGGATTTGGAGTGCCACTTCAGGAGAGTACAGGGTTTAATTTGTAGCACTCCTGCCAACAAGGTTGGCCACCATTGCTCAAATCAGTAAGAGAGGAAGCAGGGACAAAAAATATAGGGACTTAATTTACCTGGGAAATGCATATATGTAGTGGTGATGGACTTCTGAAATAGAGTCATTATAAAACAACCAGAAAGCAAGGGCCCTGTGCAAAGAGAGATATAAAGTAGGTTAGCAGGGTACTGGCTGTATGCATTACTTGAGACTCTGAAGATCTGGGGTTAGGTCCTAGGTTAGTTCCTAAGTAAATATGGCTTGATCTCAGCAAGCATCTGCTTCTCAAACCAGAAACCCAGAAACTGCAAAATTCTACGTGGTTAGCAGCCTTTGCTTAATACAGCTGTGATTCAAACAGATACATGACTTAAAGTTTGAACTTGTACAGTGCATTGCATTCAAGAATCTCAAAACACTTTTCCAGCATGAATTAGGCCTAACTCCAGGCAGCATCAACTGTGGAAGAAGGAAATGCTGTTTTTTCCCCTCCTGTTCCCACCTACTGTAGGAGCTCGAGACTAGGAAGTTAAATGATTCATGAAGGTCATGTAACAGATTGTTGGTGGAAATGGTAGTAAAGTTGAAACCCTCCAGTTCCCAATCCTATGTCCTACATGAAATACAGTTTCTCAGGGTTTCTTCTCATTTGTCCTAGAACATATGTGGGTCTAATTTATAGGATCAGATGTTTTGGAAGTCATATATCCTTTCTAGAAGGTAAAATAATAATAATATTACACATCTATATATTTGTGTTTCAGCTGCTTTGGATCAGTTGAAGGACACTTTTATATTTCTGAAGGGTAAAAAACAGCTATACATGTTGGATTCTGCTGTAATGTTGACAGATGATATGGAGGAAAAGAGAGCGAAGGCCACTGGTTTGTCTCCTTTTAATAGGTGCCAGATGTGGAGGCTAGTTGCTCATCTAAATACGAGTAGAAGTTTTTGTAGCTTAAGATGTTTTTGAAAGAGAAAGTGTGTATGTGGTGTGAGGGAACTAGGCTAATACCGGTGACCTACTTTTCTCAAATCAAAGCTGATGACGTTTTCGTCCTCGCTCTGTGCATAGACTCACATATGTCAAATTTAGAAGGGCTTTGGATTGTTAATTCTAGAATTGGTTAGTCGACAGGGCATCATCCCAGATGCTGTTAATGAGTACTGCAAAGAGATGACCGAGTACAGACTTTGCATGGAGAAAGCAATGCCATGTATGTAAGCCTGCTTCATAAAACTTAATAGAGGCAGGCATGGAGGCTTGGCTAGTGTTTAGTGCAAGGCTTTGGAAGTCCAGTGTTACTAGTCACAGTCCTGAAAATGATGCAGAACGTGTATTTTAATCAAGACACTCTGTCTACCATTCTCTTTCTCCTTCCGTAAAATTTCATAGATTTCATAGATTTCATAGACATTAGGGCTGGAAGGGACCTCGGGAGATCATCGAGTCCAGCCCCCTGCCCAAAGGGCAG
>NW_017728906.1:195450226-195467467 GCF_001723895.1 Crocodylus porosus
GGGCTGCTGTGCCTTCTTGCTGCCTTTCCTCCGTGTTGGAATAGATTTAGCTTGTGCACTGAGGATTGCTTCCTTGAGAAGCAACCACTCTTGTTGAACTCCCATCTCCCTGGGGTCCTGGTCCCTGAGGGCCTGACTGACTAGCCTCTTGATTTTGCCAAAGATGGCTTTTCTGAAGTCAAGGACTTCTGTGTTGCTGACTGACTTGCCAGCTTTACAGCGGATGGTGAAGGTGATCAGCTCGTGGTCGCTGTCACCCAGCTTCCCATCAATCACTAGGTCGCCGATTAGGTCGTCCCCCGTTGCCAGTACTGGGTCGAGCAGCGCTTTGCCTCTCATTGGCCCATAGACTTCTTGAGTCAGATAGAGGTCATCCACGCACGAGAGAAAGCTTTGCGACCGCTCGGATTTTGCTGAGTGATCTTCCCACGAGATGTCCGGGTAATTGAAGTCACCCATGACAACCAAGGGCCTGGAGCAAGCAGCCAAATGAGCCAGACTGGCTTTAAGAATCTTGCTTACATGCTCACTCTAGTAGAGCAATTCTGTTCTATGTTACTTGTCTTGAGCTTCCCATTAGGGCAGTGGTTCTCAGCTGGGATGCTGCAATACAGGTGGTGCTGCTACAGTGGCAACCAGATAAGACTATCCTGTATGCATACCTTCTGTACCTAAAGCAGGCAGGAGCTGGGCTCCTGTAGTCCCCCCAGTTCAGCCGTCCCACACTCCTCCCAGAAGGAGAGGGACACAGGACAGTTCTACCTGCCCCGGGAGAGATCCAGGGAGGGGTGCCCTGATGCATTTGCACCCTCCTTTGATTCCTGCTTCATTCGAATTTAAAATAATTCCACGTGGGAGTGGCAACAGCGTGATTATTCGGGAAGCACTGACAGAGTTAACTGATTTCATGGTGCATTATCATCTTCCTGATTCCTGCTAATCTCTCTCCACTCCAAGGGTGTTAATGATGAGCACACTTCAACTGTAGATGCTTCCTCAACCTGACAAAGGGTCTTTAAACCCAAAAGCTTGCTAAGAAAAATTCTTCCAACTATTTAAGTTGGTGTAATAGAAGATATCAGATTCACCCAAAGAATCTTGTCTGCCTATGTCCTTAGACCAACACAGCTATAAACTATATACCTGCTTAATGGCCCTTTTGTCTTTTTAATGGTTTTGATGTTCCACTATTCAAACTATCCTTTCTTCTGCAATTTTCCTGTCCGTTAGCCACTCCTGGCAATGTCTCTCTCCTATTTCACAGGCCTGTAACCTGTTTTTGGCTGTAGCTAAAAACTAACTCAGATGTGGTAATGCTGAGACATAGGAATGACTGACTGAAGTAGTGGATCTACTGTCAAAATGCTCAAAAAGGCTAGATTTTTGTTTTGAGAATCTTAATAAGAGATGTACATTTAACTATAATGACTACAGGACTAATGAGACCATACCTTTTGACTATTTTTTGCCTATTGCATTATTTTCTTTTTGTAGCTTAATATATTATCTAGCCAATCAGTGCATACTTCAAGAATTATATCTGTTTTTGCTTTGATCTTAAACTGAATAATATAGTATTAGCATATTAATAAAGCTTCTAGTTTCTTTTTCACTGGAGAAGAACACATTGTGCAGAATGATGTGCCATACCTTTTGTCTATACAAGATCCATGCATGCACCTGCCCACATTTTTTCCAGGTGAAGCATGGTGGGAACCAGAACAAGAGTGGCTGCACAGTGCAAGGCAGTTCCTGTCTGCTTTAGGTTGATCTGAGAGCTCTAATGCAGCATGCCTTCCAGGCTGCCTGTGCAACAGGGACACAGAGTAGTTTTTTTCTGGAGGAAGCAGAACCCAGTTGAGAAGCAATGATGTAAGCTGAGGAAGTACAAATGGTGTTCTTGATCAACCCAGGGTGCCACTACATTTAAAGTAGGTGCAGGAGTGCCCTGACTCTGGAAAAGGTTGAGCGCCACTGCATTAAAGTTTAACACCAGTTTTCACAATACGACCACCCCAGGGATGGCCGTGATGCCCCTAGGGCACCGTGACCGAGCTGGCTTCACACTATGGGCCCCTACTAATCTTTCCTGCCATGTCTTTCTGGTATAAATGATGAATCAGGAGACTGCCCTCGAGTTTCTGCTCAGTCACAGTCCTGACAGACTTCTCTAAACCCTGTGGATCGTTGGACCCCTTACTGGGTCTCACACTCCGAAGGTGCCTTACAATACCCCCACGTCTTATGGGCTAGATGCGTGCCTCCAAAACCTTCCCTTTACCATGCCCCATGCCTTGCAGGTGGCAATTAAGCAGTGTCCCTTTTTATGAAGCCTCCATTTAGCTCAGCCTCCTGTCAGCACTCTGTCTGGCACTGGGCTCTCTGCAGCCCCTGTTGCTGCACTCCCTTTGGTGCTGGGCTCTCCACACTGTAGTCTGCCCCAACGAGGCCTCCTCCTCCCCAGTAGCCTCAGTCTGGTCCACCAGTTTAAACAACAACAGAAAACACAAGCCCCTGGGCTACAACACAGCAATAACATAGGGTCCACCCTTTATCCCTTTTAAGAAGGCAAGCTTCTCTCTCAGTCATATAGGCCTCCTCCCCACCAGCACTTATGAGCTCCTATAGTCCCTCAATTCTACCAGCAGCAGAACAGGCAGTCAAGCATCTCCAAGTAGCTTCCCCTACAAGAGCTCCTTCCCCTTGGCTGCTGCCAGAAACCTACCTCTCTAGTCCCAGCCCTGGGGTTTATATGTACCTAGGGCCCTGCCTTCTTCCAGTCAGCTGACCGGGTGCAGGTACTGGCTAATTCCCTTATTAGCCTGCTGCCTCAGCAGCCTGAACCTGTGGGGGTTCTGCCTGGCTTCTAGGGCCTGCTCCCTAGGCAGTGTCTGCACTTATGGATCAGGCACACCTTAGTGCCCTGCAACGCCAATGCATATCTGCTCAATAAGGCTGCTTCTCTGAAGAAGCAGTATACCATCCTTGCCAGCACTGAACACTGGGACATGACCAATCCCTTGTACAAATTTGAAGGCACCTGGAATAATCCCTTTCTCAGTTCTCACCATTTCTATGTGCAAGGTCAGTGAATATTCTAGCCCTCAGCTGCCCGGAAAGATTCCTTCTGATGGAAATTGTGGATTTTCAGCAAAATTATGGAACGTACCAGAGTGTTTCAGAGAGTAAAAACCACTTTTTTTTGTGCTGTTAGTTGGGAAACTACACAGCAGGGAGGGACACTGATGGTGACATTGTTTACAACTATGCAGAGAAATGATGTGGTCCAGTAAATGACTGCTATCTGCACAAGTGGTTTAATTTTGAAATTGCCATTACTTTCCAAAATATACCCTCCTATATACAGGAACTGTATTTTAAAACCATAATGCAATTATTCAAAAAGAACCCAATTCTGAATATTTATTCTACCAGGGAATGGAAGTAGTCACCTGTAACCTGTGTCCAGTCAAAACTAGACTGACTTTTCTTTTCAGACCCTGGTCACAGACCACTTGTAGCAAGGAGCTTGGTGCTCCTGCTACTTTGACAGAAGGTAGGTTACAGGAGAAGCAGAGGCCAATCAAGGGAGCCACATGACCCAAAAAAGGTTAGACTTGCAGGATATAAGCCCAGGGCCACAGCTGGGCAGGCAGTCTGACCTCACTTTTCACAAGTACATATTTACATCAAGGCAAGGCAGGAAAGTGGAAGGGAAAGATCCTTTAAGGACAGGGCGAGACAAGGGCTGAGGGGACTTTAGGAGCATTATGGCCCCCTGCTTGGGGTGGGCTCCTGTTGCACAATTCTGCACCAAAAATGATTTGTCAGGTACTCTTGGGGAAACAGCTTCAAATAACTAATCAACTTTGACTCGTAATTTTCTAAGAACTTTCCATTCACCCACAGAAAGAGAGAGAGAATCTTTTGACTTTAAGTCTTTATTATAAAAATATTTAAAGCAAAAAGATGTAAGTGCCAATAGGAAGAAAAGGGGTATAGGTTGTAGCTGTGTTGGTCTAAGGACACAGCCAGACAAGGTCCATTGGGTAAATCAGATATCTTTTATGAAATCAACTGAAATAGTTGGAAAAATTCTTCTTTGCAAACTTTCGGGGATAAATACACTTCATCAGACTGAGGAAACAGCAGGAAATTAATTAATAGGAAATAAATTTATTATCAATGACTTACTCTATTCTGTGAAATTAAGACTTATATGACAGCCAGGGGCTGACACTGTCAGGAGAAGAGTGGTGCTTAGCTCAACGGGTAGCTTTGCCTGAAGGTAAAGCAAAAGTATCAGAATATAAAACAGGATTGTACACAGCGGTCTGCTGTGTAGACTCCTGCATCTCATGAGCATAAAGGTTTCCTTCCTGAGGACCAGAAAAATTTAGTAATGACCTAATAGAAAATCAAAATGGACAGTTTAAGGACTTGTATGACAAAAACCTTCCTTTTGGTCATCAAACAGGTCACGGTCTTATACCCTTTCTCGCTTTAGCTTTCTTTCTTTGCATATGTGATGGAGCACCTCTTAACTGATGCCTGGGGAACTGAAGCAGAGACCTCTAGAACTAAAACACTTGATCTAAGGTTCTGTAAGTGGGAGACTGAAGACTTGTATCCTCTGTGAATTGGATGTGGAGAGAAACCGGTAATACCTATGCACTATTACAAAAAGACTAGGCAACAAAAGACTTGACATGATTCTCAGGATACAAAAATTATATGTTGTAACCTTACCTAAACTTCCCCCTGTGTCTACCTAATAATTCTCATGTTGATAGAAACAGAACAATAAACAGTCTGGAAGTGTATTTTCAGTTGTACTATGTGGAAAAATCGCCATGCTACTGGTGATTAAAGTAGACTGAGAGTCCTCTCTGTAAAGTCATTGAATAAGAATACCCAATGGCAATCGATTGTAAGCAAACGTTCTCTCTAAAGTGAAGTAAATAGCTTCACAGACAGCCAAACTCGGCCGTAGGCATCCATAATGCATCCAAGGCAAAAAAACCTAGACCAGATACTGGTTCAAAAACTTTATTAGACGTAGATTTCCAATGGCCATTTGTTCTTCAACATAAGAAATATACTGGAAAGGGAAGGAAGGAGCAATCATAGTGCAACTGCACCTTTCTGAATAAAATAATTCATCAGCCATTGTTTTTTGTGGTGGTAATCTTCATGAAAAAAATGCTAAGATTTTCAGCTTAACCCGCTATGAAATAATGTTTAGTGTTGCTAATGCTAAACATTCAAAAAATGTGAGTTGCCGACTAAAATATAATGGATTTTTAAGTTCTTTGGTTTTTGCAAAATAGGGCTTCATATTTTCAGGATCCTTTTGGCATTCATGGGGGAGAAAAACATTGTTGAATGAAAGCTGAGATTCATGCAATCATTTTGAAGCTATAAAAAGTACAGAAGTTGGCAAAACAAGGTTTGTTGGGGTAGTTTTGCAAATGACTGTAGTGTGCATTTGACACATCCAAGGAATCTCCATATTCCACTTAGGAATTTGTATTTCTTTTTTAAAAAAAGAAAATAGTAACTATTTTCTGCATGTAGACATTTTCTAGTCACTTCACGAAGAATGAATCGTGCTATCTGTTTTGATCCATTACAGTAGTTTTTAGATTTGGACAACTAATGCAAAAAACAAAACAAACAAGAAACCCTTCCATAATAACAACATTTCGCCCAAGAATTTTTGAAGAATCTGCCATTTTATGTAGCAATTGCAGAAATTTAAGCTGATATTTGCTATAGTCCTATTTCCAAGTCAAATATGCTGTCTATAAAAATTTCTTATCCAATCAGTGAACGGAAACTTATCATGCAACCTATTTTGTCTGATTTGAAGCTAACCAACATATCTCAATTTTGTTTACTCTAACTTCATGCCAAAAACCTATAGTCCAAGAAGAATTTGAGAAACCCAAAACTCAGAAGAGAAGTTGTGTGAAAATATTGTTTATTGTTGAAATCTGACTAGCTGTTCCAGCTATATTCATAATTACATGAAATACTGATAACTACTGATGATACTAGTAAGAGAATGGTTAAATATCTTCAAAGCTACATAAACCGTGCTCAGTGTGAAAAGTGACAATGAAGTACCAATACCTGGCTGCTGCTGATTTTGAGAGAGAGAGAGAGCACGTTATTGCCTGGGATTTCTGGCTTCTAAATTTCATATCTACATAGAAAAGTGTTAATTTTGTGATGCCCTTTGAAAATGCTCCTGGGTTAAAGCACCAATTCTTCTGTGACACTATGGACACTGCCTTCCATCTCCTCAAACCCATATAACTATGGAAACTTGTACTTTTCCTTTAAGAAATTAAGACATTTTTACTTTTTTAATTGAAAATTTCCAGCACTGGTTCACTTGCTGTCTGTCTAAACTCTTTAGTAAAGATGGTGTCCTCCGAAGACTGTACACACTTCTTATAAATATATAGGAGGTTATTATTATTATTATTATTCAATAATAATAATAGTAGCAGTAATAGTTAGGGCTGTGCAAAACAGCACTGTTTTGTTTCAACTTCCATTTTGCTATTTTGTTCCGTCAAACCTGTTTCAACGCTGTTTTGACGTTTCACCCATAGGCTATAATAGAGAAGCACAAAACTGCCTATAGCTTTGTCATTTGATGGCAGATTTGGATGAAAACAGCAGGTATGGTAGCCCCTTCTGAGGGTATGAAACCTGCCAACTTTCAAGGAGATAGGTAGAGAGGTTTCTGGGAAACTGCACCTCAATCTGCTGACAAGCAATATCCGTGTCAAGTCTATGTGTTAAGGTGCAGCAGGGTGAAAACTGCAGGTATGACAGCTCCTGCTGAGGCCATGAATCCTGCCAGCTTTCAAGGTGATAGGTGCAGGGGGTTCTGGGAAACTGCACCTCAGGCTGCTGACAAGCAAAACTCGTGACATGTGTGACTGTGTGTGTGTTAAGCCATGCCCTCACTGGCGCTGGGGCCTCTACGTGACATGGTAGTGTGCCCCAGTGAGGTTTTCTCCTCCCCTACAGCCTCATCCCAGTCCACCACTTTAAATGCCAATCGGTAAAATAATAACGTAGTGAGGAGTGGGACAGTAGCACCAGCAGGATCTCAGGCAGCCAAACTATCACAAAGCCTTTCTTTCCCCTCCTGCAGGAGCTGCTTCTCCAGCGTGTGTGTTAAGTCATGCCCTCGCTGTGTCCTTTCCCCCTCTTCTGCCTCCCTCTCCTTACTTTCTGTTTTCCTACAGGCAAGCCCAGCTTCACTTTGAAACCCAAAATGTTTCATTTTGTTTTGAGACTGTTTCAAAGCCCTTCATTTCATTTTGATTTCACTGTTTAAAGCTTAAAATAAGTTGAAACAGCATCAAAACGAAACAGCCAGTGAAATTTTGCACAGCACTAGTAATGGTGATAATCATTGTTCTTATTCCATAATAAAAGGGAGATCTTTTTTATTATGGAAGCATATATTCCAGTTCTGTAGAAGGGGATTGCTCTGAGACTGTGCCCCATTTATGCACTCGAACTTGGACAGTACTTAAGGGCAGGCTAGAAAACAGCAGGCATCCTTCTGTTATCTATTAAAGGTTTCAGTGTATTAAAGTATTAACTGGGCTATGGAATGAACGGTTCTGGTAATTTTTATGTTGCATCCCCTGTTTCAAAACTCATATTATTAAAATTTAGGCTCTGCTTCCATTTACATACATGTGGAGAGCAAATTGTGAGCACAGAGAAGTAGGGCTGGAAGGGACCTCCAGAAGTCATCTAGTCCAACCCTGTGACTGAGGCAGGATCATCCCTATTCAAACCATCCTATACAAACCCATTGTCTAACCTATTAGCAAAACTACAGTGAACCTTGACACAACCCCAAGATATAACACCCTAACCTTTCAAAAGTAATGCAATGGGACCACAATGGCCAATGTTTTGCTGCTAAGACTGGTAAAAATCACTTGAGAAATCCAAGGAAAAGGGTCACACCCCCTGCTACCGAGGAAAGCAAACCTTTCCCCCTCAACCCACAGTCTGTACCAGTCTGGCGACGAGGTAAAAGCAAGTATACTTATGGTTTCTTCACATCTCATTCTGATCATTAAGGAAACCTCAAGTGCCCAAGAAGTCTTGGAAAGCCACTTAGAATTAGTTGTCTAGTGCTTAGAGATCTTCTAGCATTTGTTTCCAAACTCATGGTATACCTAAAATATGACAGATCCCCTAGGGCAGTGGTCTACCCAGGACTCTCAGTTAACATGTTGCTCCTGATCTCTGAATTCATTTGTGGCTTTATGAAATGACAGAAGTTAACTGAAGTTGACAGGAAAAGCCAAATATGTTGTTGCCCATAACCTATTTCTTTGTTCAGTACTGTTGCCACGGAAAGTTCAGAAACAATATCTTAGGTCATAGCACACCATATCACTCCTAATGAGATCTTGGTCAGATCCACCAGCTACCAGGATAATCAGAACATGTGATATAATAACCCATTACTTATTCCTACAACCTTAACCTTAGTTTCATAGTTGTTAGGAGCTGGAAGGGACCTTACAGATCATTTTTAGCATAGACTTTATCTCAGAATTTGCATTAAACAACATAACATGATTCTTTGTTTGAGAGCTAGACTACAGTTATTAGATAGTCAAGCCTATGACAAAGGCTCTTCTATACATTCCTTTGATCCTTCACTACTGCATTCAGCCTTAAGGTGCGTTTGAAACATGCTGCATGTAGAAGGCTTTCGTAATAGAAATAAAAGCATGATTAAGAAGATAATCTGGTAACTGTCAGTCACATTTTGCAAAGTTATTACCCTGTAGCAGATCTCTCTGCTTTAGAGACCTCTCTCTTTAACAGAATGTATGTTGTTGCTACCCTTAAGAAAAAATAATGGGTATATTTTCTCTTTTGATTGTAATGAATGTTGATGCGGGGGGGGGGGTGGGGGGGAAGGGGAAAGGGCTGTCTGTCTTTTAAAAACCTAAATGGGGAAGTACTTCTCTAGGATGTAAAACCAAACAAAGCAGTGGCAAGCATGATACAATTTCTGCTGAAAACATGCAATTTAATCAGCTTTATACAGCAATTGGATATCCAGTTTGTTTATTCCATTTGATGAATGTAATAAGAAACAAAGACACTCAATGAAAATAGCATTTAAATACAAAAGAGACGATTATGAAACAAGATACTTGGCTTGTTTTGTTGAAACAGAGACAGGTTTATAGAAATATAAGCATAATGGACAAAATAAGACTAAGCCTGCTGCCTTGTTTCTTATACCTCAAACAAATGAACTGTTGCTCACAAAAATCTTGTTTATGGCTGAGGAGCATTTAGGCTTTGCTGCTTTATTCATATATTTAGTCTTGTTTCAACACCTCTAGGCACCATTGCAGAAATTTAAGTTGATATTTGCTATTGGCAATTCAGTTAAAGAAGGTCCTTGCCTTGATGGTTGCCCTTTTTTCTTTCTTCATATAGCAAGAAGTGTCCGCAATACCAGACTCTATACAACTGCTGCTTATGTGGAGGCAGGAGGTAGTGAGGTGGGCTGCTGGGGATTAGCTTTTCCCAATATATCCTATTTAAAAATGTCAGACCTCTACAAACACCTGCCCACAAAGTTGCAGTATGTACACATTGTAATGAGGCCAGACCAGAATCCTGGACACAGACAGTCCCAATCCAGAGATCATGGCAAGTCATGCCCAGAGTAGTGCCCCAGTCCCAGCCCAGCTAAATGAGGCAACAGGTCCACCTGCTCTAGGCATTAAAAGCCAGACCTAGCCTGAAGTCTCCTTGCCCAGACAAAAGCAAAAGTTCTTACTCCTGACCTTCCACCTGTTTCCTTGCTGGTCTTAAGGTTTTGACTCCTGGCTCTGACTCTGGTAAGACCCTTGGCCTACCTTGTTTTCAGTTCGCAGCTCATGATTCTGGTTTGACTTTCAGCTCTGGCTTTTGGCTTCTGATCTCACTTAAGCCTTGATTGCCCTTGTCTCTGGCTTTGGCTCCCCCCAGGAGAACTGGATTTGAATACTGTACCCAAAGTCAGGACAAGCCAGGGTTAGAAGCCAATCTGGGCTACACCCACATTTGAGTAACTAACCCCTAGGCTGAACTCATGTCCAGGTGAATAATGCACATTAAGTCAGCGAATTTAGGCTGTCAGGGCCCTATGTGAAGGGAGTAAATGCCAAAGGTTCTGTTGGGAATCACCTTCTGTTTTTAATACAAGACCTCAAGTTTGATTTGCCCTTCTCAATTCAGTTGTGGTGGTGCCCAGCAGTGGAGAAGTCATCTCTCAAATGGTCCATTCCAAACTCACCAGAATCCAATAACTTAAAACTTGGGGATCTAACAAGAATTCCTGCTCTAAGTTTGGAGCTTCACAAACAGAAATAACAGAGAAGGGAAAAATACCCAAAACAAACATGAGCAGGGATCCGGGTTTTCCATTTGCTAAGGAAACGTGGATTTCCCCCTTTAACAGAGGAAACCATGGGAAACCACAGGTTTCCTCTTGCAGGCTGGTAGCCTTCCAGCCTGCAAGGGGCTGCTTGGGGCTGGGGGAGAGAGGAAGGAGGGAGATTGGAGTCACGGGGCACTACATGGTCATGAATGACCAAAGTGCTGCAGCACAGGGGAACAAAAAGCTGGAAGTATTAATGGCACTGTGCACCAGAGTGAGCTTGTCTAGAGTCCTACAAACAATCTTGGCCACCCATGATCAAGAAAGGTTGAATTTAAACAGAAATGGGGGTGCATCTACACATGCACTTTACTGCAGAGTTGACTAATTAGCTCCTCAGTAAAGTACATGGTCTACACGTGCACCAGTATTAGGGTGCAGTAAGCTGTTTAACTCCACTGTAGGATAGTACTGTTGGGGACTACTTTTCTACACTGAAATGCACATGTAGACAGTGACCGGGGGCATAAATTGCACCTGATCAGCCCAGGCAGGCAGGGCTTCTCCTCACCTCAAACTGCTGCCGTCCAGGTATACATGTAGATGTTGCACCTGGGAGTAGTGGACTCTGGCATGAACTGCTCCAGAGTTTATTGCACCACCTTAATTTTATGTGTAGATGCATCCTGGGTGCAGAGAAAGGCTACTAGGATGAATCGCAGGAATGGAAAGCCTGCCATATGAGAGGAGCCTAAGGCACCTGGCACACATTTACTTAATGGCACAATGGGATCTGATCCCCAATGCCAAAATTGCACTTCCTGCCATGCCAAACTAGGCAGAAAGCAGATGACATGTAGCAGAAAGCAGAGAAGCAACTTGACTGGGGAACAGTGGGAGCAGCAGACCAGATAAAGGAAAAGAATCAGAATGGCACTAGGGGAGGGGATGGGGCTAACTTGTGGCATACCTGCCAGAAAGGTTGGCCCCACCAGACCAGATGACCTCTTGAAGCCCCTCTTTTCTATGACCAAGCCTTGATGTGCCATGGTATAGCTTGCCTTCAAACAGACAGGGTTTTGTTATTGCCTATCTTGGGCTCAGATTAGAGTAGTTTGTGAGGGTTCAAACTATGATATTTGGAAAATCAAAAATACTTTTCTGGCAGATTTTTTAAAAATGATTCCAAGATTTTTTTTTTCCATCAAAATCAGGGTCTTAGAACTTCCTTAGGTGTATGGACTATCCAAACTATGCCATATCTGCCTTGAGAGAGATGACACTGCATTAAAGCTTTATTGGCATCTTGATATGGGCAGATGACGCAAGAAGCCAGTCTGCTAGACTCTGTTAGATTTATATTATTGTTTAGGGGGATCTCTGCTTTATCCTGATATTCTAGGGCCTTGTTACACCATACACTATAAGCCAGACAAAGATTAGTTGGCTTAGTGTTGTTTGGCTTAGTGGAGCAATCACGCCTTAAGGCAATCACACCTTGACTGTCCTTTGCCTGTACAGCTGTGACTTGCCACTGGAGGGTTGGCGATCAGGGGCAGGACTAGGAGCTAGGATCGCTGCTTCCACCAGACAGAGCAAATGCCACAGCTGTGGAGTGCCTGGTGACCCCGGTGCTTCCCACCACTGCCCAGACTGACTTGCCTGATCATTTTGTTTCTCCAGAGCTCGCCCCCACATACACCACCCCAACCTGGGCTGCCAGTCAGCTGGATGCCACCTGAACGCAGGAAGGGATTGGCCCCTTGGAGCTCAACTTGCACCCATCTGGCCAGCAACGGTGCAGGGGATTGAGCTCCAAAGAAAAACAGGATTGGGGTCCCAGGACCCAGAGGTGCCCCAGCAGGGTGGAGCTCGGCAGCTGCAGTGCAGCATCCCAAGTCTGGTTCCTGCTCATTCCACCAACAGGGTCTGGCTTCCAGCTCCCCCCCACCTTGGTTGGCAGGCTCAAGAAACCTCTCAACCCCCTGTAGCAGCCAGGTAGCTCTTGGCACAACATGAGGGACTTGGCACTGCCCATCCGGCCTGGGCCTGCACAGAGCAGGCAGGGAGGCTGTATCACTCATAGCTGCCTCCTAGGTCTGGGGGGCGGTGGGAAGCCCAATCCCTCTACCCACCCCCATCAGGCTTGCTGGTCCCTCTGGAGTGAGCCAGTGTCACAGCCCTGCAACTTACTCACTCTTCTTGGGCCTGGGAGAATGCGGGGTGGGGAAGACTTCCTGCCTCCACTGTGCTTGGGAGGTAACTGAGCAATGAAGCCTCCCTGCATACTGAGTACAGCTCCAGGCCTGACGGGCATCGCCAAACTCTGCAGTCCATATCTGGAGCTACCTGACCGCCACCAGGAGCTCAGGGGCTTCAGGAGCTTGCCAACCGCAACCACTGCTGGGTGACCCAGGTGGAAGGAGCCAGCAAGCAGACCCCGCATACCCCAGCAGAGCGTAAGGTCAACAGGAACTGGCCTCAGGCTGCTGCGCTGCAGCCGCCAAGCTCTGCCCTGCTCCAGCTGCCTGGCTCTGCTGGGGTGTGTCCAAACCCTAGAAGTGCATGCACCAGGTGAGGGACACATTGCAGCAGAGCATGTGCCTGAGTGCATACTCAGTCAGTGAGAGGGCTGAGTACCAGCCTGCCAGTCCCCACGAGCACCACAGCCCGAGTCCAGCCTGGGCATTCGGAGCAGCAAGCTGGTCTGGAAGGCACTGCAGCTACTGAGTACTCCAGGGCTGTAGCACTGGCTCTGCCTGGTGGGAGACGTGGGGCAGATATGCTGTGCCCAGCCCTACTGTGCCCCAGCATCCCCACTCACCTGACTCAGGAGGGGCCACTGCATTCTGGGATGCTGGAGGACTTCAGCTTGGGTGGGATGGCTGCCTGAAGTGGCCACACCTTAATGGAACAGAAGCAAAATTAGGCAGATTCGAGATGATCTTGCCCTGGAGTGGTGTAAGTTTAAACCAAATAACAAGTGCCTTAAGCCTCTTAAAAGGTGTTAACGTGTAGACAAGCCAGGTGCTAAGAGCTCCAGAAGCTGCCTAAAATTACTGTTTTCTCTTGTTGCTCTCCAATTTTAAAATTATTCTGTTTGTAAATTGTCCATAGCCTCTGAAGGGCATCATATAAATAAAATAAATACATGCTAAGTACTCTTAGAGTACAGTGTTATTCTCCAACATATATCTCCTTTTAAGTGCCAAGAATCAGAGCCTTTCTGCATTTGACCTACACTCCACAGGTTAATAGGTCTCATAGTCTTTCTCTCTCACCTCAGGACTCAACCAGCATTTTCCATTTTTCAGTTTTAGTCCCGTTCTTATTACACTATATCAATTATCACCCTCCCTGAAACCTTAATGGCTGGAAATAGTTACCATTTCCTTGTCAAAATGTCTTGCTTCTCTTTAAAAAAAAAATGCAGTAGAAATCAAAGAGAAGTTCTTTGGGTAGAAGTTTGTTTCCTGTGTGGTGTTTTATTCTGGGTTGTTTTTTCTCTGACAGTTACCATGTGCAAACGTGTTGCAAACAAGAGATCACTTATGCAGAATGTGAGAACAGAGATAATTAATTGCTTACAAAGGTGATTTGTACAGCAACAATATGGAAAATTGCCTTCTGCACATCTTCTGCATAAAAATGACATGTCCCCTAGAAACAAGCTAATACCTTTTAGCACGCACATTCTTACTTAATTGACAGATCAACTCAGATGTAATCTTTCTTAACTTTGGTCTTCCCATAATTACGGTGTTCAAATTGCTTTGCTTCAAAAAGGTATATTGAATGGATTTACAGGACTGTGCCATGTGCCAATTCCCACCCCTTATTCTTTCATCTCAGGAAAGAATTTAACGCTTTCAGTCTCCACAGGTGCATCTACATGTGTGGTTAACTTTGCAGCAGACTAATTTGATGTGGGGTAAACCCTCACAGTCTACACGTGTGATGCAATGACTGCTGCAAGCCACTTTTCACCACTGTAAGATAAGACTGTTGAGGATGGTACTAACTTACGGCAGAAAAAATAACTGTACCTAAACTTACATGTAAATGCTGACCTGGGCATAAACTGTGCCCGATCAGTCCAGGCAGCAGGGGGCCAGACCCCTGCTTGTTGCCTAGCCATGCAGCTGCACCCTTTGGGCACTCTTGTGCCCCAGCCAGCCCCTCCACTACCCAACACCACAACCTGGAGCCTAGGGTTGACCCCCTGAGCCTGCTCCCAGCCTAGGGCTGCTCTGCCCTGGCTCAAACTACTGCTGTCCTGGGCTCACATGTTAATGCTGCACCCAGGAGCCGTTAACTCTAGGGCAAATTGTGCCGGAGTTTACTGCATCACACTAATAACACATGTAGATGCACCCAGTAAGTAACAATGCAAAAATAGTTGAGGGGAAAAGGGAGAAATATTCATTCATAGCTTTGGTAAGTTTACAAGAATGTCCCATATTTTCCACAAGGTTTCTGTAATTCCTCCTTTTGTTTTTCCTCACTCTCCTCTGAAATACAGAGAGGAGTGGTTTAATGGCTGACATGTTTTCTACACTGTGGTGGGTGTGTGGGTGTGCATATGTGTGTGTGTCTGGTGACAAAGTAATGTTATGCAATACATCACAAAGCTAAGTCTGCCTATATTTTTGATTATAGTCAACATTTAGTGTTCCAAGGATCATTGGTGTGTGATGCATGTTCCGTCAAAATATTGCCAATGGTGCTAATGGCTGTATAGTTAACTTTACTCTGCAGAAGTTATTGCTACCACTCACCGGGTAATGCGCTATAAACCTTTAATAAGGGTGTCCTAATCTGTCACTTTAGCAGAATATTTAGTAGCCTTAGGGGCGGATGCTTTGCTTTCACAACTGGAGTTCAACCAAAGAAAGATGATCTTGATGAACAGAGAGCAGAATTGGGTACTAATATGGTACAATCTTGTACAGTACAGCTGACAGGCTGGGTCCAATTCTGCTGCTCGCTAAATCAGTTTGAAAGAGACATTTACTTTTAAAGAAATGCGCGTGTCTAGGAATGAATTACAATGGAGCAAATCCATCCCTAGAGAACTGCAAGTCAAGTCAGTAGATTTGAAGAAGGGCTGAAATTGGCCCCAAGTTTGTAAATGATTTTGAACACGTATGGCACTTTGTTTATGCTAAGTGTTATACTACTAAGCATGCGCGATCATCTTCATTTATAAATGTTGAAGTACTAGGTGATATTCAGGCTCATCAAGTGATCACTGTTGTCAGCTTTAATTGGGTTCCTGTGGAGCCTGAATGCACTGCCCTGATAGTTGTACTTTTAGGAGGAAAAATAGCATATTTATGCTAACAAAGTAGAAGCTTTGAAACAGAAATGGGAGAGCCAGAACAGTTTGGTTTGGGAAGATGTGGGTGTCAACATGATGTATGTCTGAAACAAGGTAACACTTAAAATCGGAGTCGTGGAAAAGAGAAGTTAAGTATCCAGGGAGAAGGCTCCACTATCATGTGAACTCAAATTGGCATTACAAATTGCAGGTAACAAATTAGGTGCCAAGTAAGGAGCTATATTCTCTGCAGCTGGACAGTGGAATTGCATCAAAGAAGTCACAGGAGCCTCAGACATAAGTCCTCAGAAATCAGAATTACATTAGTGGGAGGGCAAAGGTGTGGGACCACAGGGCTGCAAGGAAATTCTTGAATTGTTAAGTCGGGTTGTGCATTGTATTGAAGACTCCATGCCTGGGAGTAATAAAATAAGAGACCAAAGAGTCTGCATGGCTAATGAAAGCTGTGCCCAAGTTAATACATGCTGAAAAAAACTTATTTTAAAGATTTTTAAATCCTATCTAATCACCCCAAATATATTGAGACATAAACTACATTAACTGTGGTGCAAATTGGAACGAAAAAGGACAAAGAGATGATAGGGGTCTAATTAAAAAAAGGATAGTACAGTACTACAAGAATAGGGCCAGACCATTTTGTGGTCTCTAAGGGAAAATTGTGCACCTCTAACCTGTTCAAATTCTTTGAAAAAGTTAATAAAGCAGCACATAAAGCTGATCCAAAGGCCATAACTTATTTTGATTATTCAAAACACTTTTGATGGGATCCATCCATAAAAGCCTCTTAAAGCAAATAAATCTCCACAAGGTAAGCCAGATAGTTTTGCCATGGATTAAAGACTGGTTAAGTGAAACAGAGAGGGAAGTGACTGTGAGGAGAAAGAAGCTAGTGTTAAGATGCTCCATAGTCACTGTTAATTTATGGCTGATCTAAAGGATGGAGTAAACAATAAGTTGTAGATAGCGATGGATGGCATGAAGTGGTCTAGATCAGTAAAAGCTGTGGCAGTTTGTGATTATGTTCTGATAAATTTAAATTTCTCATTTTTAATCACTTATATTGTAGTATCAATTTAGAGGCCTTTCATGATGTTTGTTTCATTTATTGCCCAGGATATTGTGCAACATACAGCAAATGACATTTGACGGGGCACTGCAATGGTAGGTGAAACTTGCCTTGGCCATGCATTGTCTAGATTTGTCCAGGTTGCTCTTGGGTCTTGGCTACTTGGGAAAAAGATGCATGGCTGTTCACTGCCTGGCCTGTATCCTTGCATAGTCACTACCACAAATACCAAGAGGGCATAACATGCTACCGCCCCGCTTGTAAGGTATTTTGTGTGCGCTCTGTATTGATGTAAATGTGCGTACCAGGTACAGGAGAATCAGTCTGTGAGATTTAAGAGTCTGATGTGCCTCAGTGGTAGTTCAACATTGGCTTTATCTATTTCATAGATTTCAT
>NW_017728906.1:195467622-195486461 GCF_001723895.1 Crocodylus porosus
GAACCACCTCCGCTGGCAGACTGTTCCAGACCTTGGGGGCTCGGACAGTAAAGAAATTCTTCCTTATGTCCAGCCTGAAGCGGTCTTGCAGGAGTTTGTGACTGTTCAACCTCGTCATCCCTTGGGGGGCTCTGTTGAACAAACGTTCCCCCAGATCCCCCAGGTTTTTCCTCCCAAGGTGGAGAACCTTGCATTTTTCGGTGTTAAACACCTAGTTTAGGACAAAGGTCAAACAGTTGCCGAACTTCCTCAGGACCAGTGGGAACTATGCACTCCGCACAGCAATGAGCATCTCTGTGTTTATTCCACATCCATTGCGCTAGGGACAATTATAGGCTTACATAACTAATGAGTATGGGAACCAAGCCAACTATATGTAAGGTCAGAAGAAGGCTTTTTTTATTGACTGTAACAGGAGCTGAATCAAAGCAGTTATGTGTGTATGTGAGAGAGAGAGATGGGGCCAGAGCACTCAACGATGGCATGGGATACACACATTTTAGCAGCATGAGTCTGGACTTGCACATCAGTCACAGATAAGTGTATCAGTGGTTTGTACATTACATTAGTGGTAGGTGGTTTTAAGCTGATCATCCAAGCAAGGGAAGCTTAACAAGGTTTATATCCAGGAATATAAGATTTTTGGACAGGACACGCTTACTCAATTGTTAGAGATGATCAATAGATGGAGCAAAGAACTCAGAGACGTTTTGCCTTGGTCATTTTGCCAGCCACTTACCCTCCTGCACACACGCACACACAAAATACAAAGCTGGGTCTTATCAGAGAAAGCATCCCATTAAAAAATCCTCATTGATTGGACAGAATAGCCACTGGGGATGGGGATCAGTTTTAACAGATGCACTTTCACAGTGGTGCTTGCTGGTGAACTGTGGTCAGTGGGCAAGAAATAGGACTGTCAGCAGACTCCGTCAAAACTATATCAAGCTGCAATTTATGGGTGTCGGGTTTCAGCTGACAAAATGCTGTCTGTGAAATATGTTGTTAAATGCTCACATTCTTCAATTTAACTAGACTCAGACTGATGGAAAATTGCTGTCTTGGGTGCCATGATGGATGGTACAGAAAAGTCTGTCTAGCTGCTCCTTACCAAAAGATGCTTGAGAAAAAATGTAGGCCATAGAATTTGCTTTTATATATATATACACACAACCAAACACACATGCACATGCGTATGCACACACGCACATACACATAGATACACACACATATATGTGTGTATATATTGCTTGTGTGTATATATGCACACACATATATGTCTGGTTTCTTCACATATAACAAATTTTATTGAATCAAGAGCTGGGTGCAATAGCATGCTTGGAGAAGTGAGAAAAAAAATCAGAAACTCTTCCCTTGAGGGTTAAAAAAGTATGAGCTCTCTACTGCAATGCTATGGTAAGAGCTGCTAAAAGGTGACTTAGCTTTTCTCTCTTTCCTTCTGCATCCTTCCTCCAGCTATATAACCCCTTCCATTCATTCTTTCCCTTTTCTGCTTTTTTTTTTTCCTTCCCTTCTGTCTAGGTCTCTATCTTGTAAACGGTACACTTTTGATCCTTAAGGCCACCAGTTTAAACACTTGCTGCACTTTTAAACATGAGAGTTGTCCCATTGACTTGTGTCCATAGATACTGTGGCAGCGCTCAGCATGTTTGAAGATCACACCTTTGTTACTCCCCCTCTGATCTGCTTCTTGCTCCATGTGCCATCTACACAGGCCTCATAACCATGCTTCAGCTTAGTTTAAACTGAGCTGTAACTAATGGTCTTAGGCATGTTTTAAAGACAGAGCCAAATCCTGACGGACCAGTCACAAGCCATGTTGACCACCCAGTCAGTGCTGGAACCGGGTTCAGCAGTAGTTGAGCTTAAACTATTCCTGCCTATTTGCATCTTGCAGTGCAGTGTAATAATCACCTTTATCCCTGTACTTCATCTCTGCTGTCTTCCTCTTTCCTTCATCATGCTAAGGTCTATGGATCTGTTATGTTTGCAGACCCATGCCAGTCAATCACAGGAGGTAGGACACTGACCCTCTATGAAGTTCCTTCTAGTATTTGTCAGCCTCCACAGTGCATGGTGACTCAGCCCAACCTCTTCGCTGCGCAGTTTATGAGAAAGGATTTCCAGAATTTATTTCGAATCTCTTCTGTGTTTCAAGGTAGACCAAGAACAGCCAAAGAATGAAAGAAGGTGCTCTCTTTCCCTCTTCTATTTCAACCCCTTCCTGAGTGTCTCCTTGAGGTGTCAGTCTGGTACCATGACCACAGTACAGTTTGTATTCTCCTAGACAGCACAAAGTCCACAGTAGATCTTAAACAAGTGAAATCTTACCTCCCCCCCACCGCCATTTTTTGTTTGACTGAGTGGTTAGCCAAATTTCAGTCTGATGGGTTGTTCCAGTGAGAAGAAGAAATTGGTGAAGAAGCCAGGTATTGCTTTGATGCTTTCCCTTCTATTTCTGGAAACATTTACAAATTGCTCATGCACCTAAAGAAACAGGAGATGCCCTTTATGATGATAGCTCCAAGCCCTTTTACCCCAAACCCTCTTTATAGGCTTTTTTTTATCAGGGCCACACTTCCAGTGCTTTCTCTGCCATCTTCGTGGCTTTGTTTCTTCTCAGTTGTTTTCAGAAGTGTTTTCTCGTACCTTTATTCTCTTGCACCCAAATGACTCCAGACAGATCCCAACCTCCTGACCTTATTGGCTCAAAATGGATCCCTTCCTCTTTTTGACTCTATAGCTAACTTCTACTCCAGCCTCATAGTAGCTTTGAGTATTTTGTTTCACCTGTCTGTGAGATAAGAGCTGTGTTCAGTTTTGTTGCTGTTGGGTTTTTTTTTACATTTCTCCCAGTTTCAGGGAGGCTTAACTGAACCCATAACCAGTGCAGCCTTGAGTTCCTTCAGGAGAGCCTGACCCTGCTTTACTCAACATTATTTGCTTGGTACGGGGAATGAAGCCATGTTCTAACTGCCCAAGATCATTGAGCATAACTGGGCAATTTCTTTCTACTCCTTACAGTCTACCTAGATGGTGTCTTTTAGGACGGTGGTTCTCAACCTTTTTTGTACCAGGACCCATTTATAAACATTGATGGCCAGTCCCAACCCAGTGCCCTCACTCCTACCCACTGCTCCCTGTCCCCAGGTCCTACACAACCATCCCCAGTGTGTTGGGCAGGGGGTGGGTGTGTGGGCCAGAAGGAGTGTATGTGGGGGGGGGAAGCTCCACCAGCCTGCCAGGGAAAAGCCACAGTTGCCCCATGTGATTCTCCCTTAAAGGAAAATCTATTTTTAAAGTTTGTTCATGACCCATTTATATATTCTTGCGACCCACTTTTGGATCATGAGCCATGGCTTGAGAAACACTGCTTTAGGAGGTGTCACTGAATTTCCTGTCCATTAAAACAAACCTCCCAAGAGCTACTGTCTCCAAGTAGATCAGGATTTGAAACTGGGATCTGCCTCTGAAACTTCATTCAGACTGATGGTCCCCACTGTGCTCATCTAACTGACGTCATGAGGAAATTCAAGAGCTGTTCTTTCTCTAGTTAAGCGTCAGATCCTAGTCCTTATGATCCCTATCAATCCCAGCACAGAGTAGTTGCATCTCCTAAACTGACACAGTGTAGGTAGCCACACAGCCATCCGTGCACATTAGCCAAATTCTACATATTACCTATACTCTAGCCCAGAGCTGTCCAGCTTGTGGCCTGCTGGCTCCCACCCAGCTGCTGCTTTCAGTTTTTCTCTCTCTCATGTATGTGCTCATGCATGGTATACAGCCCCTGGCTGCTCAGAAGTTGGACAACCCAGGTTAGCCTCTGAAGTTGTTATGGCAGCATTTGTATCCACACCTTGGTGGCCAAAGGGAGCTGGAGAGGTGTGGGCACATTTTCAAATACAGAACGGTCTCCTGGATGTCCATATTTAACATGACCCGGATTCCCAAAGTACAGGCAACTTGTTGCAAGAATTGCACTGTAACAGATCTGTGGCTCCTGAAGCATGGTGAAAGGTGCAAGGATTTATCTGAAAATGTCCTTCCAGTAATGATGTTCACCAATCTGTCGTCCCGCATTAGAGATTTACATGGATCATCCAGAGTAGAAATGCTATTGACTTCTGAAAAATGGGATTTCTGTTCAGGAGAAGTTCCCATGCCCTGTATTTGTGAAAGTGGAGCTGAATTAAATTGGGTTTAGAAGCTGCCTTAACTAGTAGGAGGTGAGCATTTTCCTGCTAGTAGTAACCAACTGGTCTGGTTCTGCCCTCAAATCAATAGTAAGCTGAAGCACCTATTGTAAATACTCTGTAGACCTTACTCAATAGAAATTTTCATATATACAAATACAATTTATTTATTAAAAAAATCTGTTTAAAATATGGTGTATGACTAATACACATAAATAGGACTTTTCCTAAGCACAATAAGGCAACAAATTAGTTACGGAAGGCCCAGACTGACACTTAGAGTAACACCGGTGACGCTGCACCAGGGATGAATCTGGCCCAGTATTCCTGGCTTTTCACAATATTTGACAACAACAACAATCATCAATAAAAATGTTAATTTACATTATCATGACAATTTAGACTAAGTGAGCACAGCTGACACTGGGAAGCAAATTCTATTTTTTCTTAATTAGTCTGATTACTCATATGGAGACTTACCCTTTCCTGCTATTATAGAAATAATTCAGTCTACCAGAGATATTTATTTGTACTATAGGCCAGGAAGAAGTGAACATAGCTAGTACTGTAAATTAGTTGTGGATTCTTGCTCTTATTATATTTTCCATTTCTCTCTTGAAATTATTACACAGAGGAAACACAAAAGGCGTATTTCTTAGCTAGGCAAAATCCAGGTTAATTTCCAGTCCTGAGTGCCTAGCTCTGTTGCATGAATAATCTCTCAAATATTTCTAATGTTTGTTGGCTGACGGGGACAATTCATATATTAGGCATAGTAGAATTGTAACCAGTCAGCCAGCTTGGAAGCTGAAAATTTCACTTGAAAGGCTTTATATTTGTTGGAAAGTTAGAAAGTCTGTTGAAAGTGTGCAATCCCTTACAACTATATACCACCACATGACTTTTCCACATAAGTTGATGAAGCTATTCCATCAAAAACGCAAGGCTCCTATGAATATCATATACAGTCTTGTTTCTTATTTGTGGTTCTGCTGACTTGGTGGACTTTGGATGTGCCCAAAGTGCTGGCATCTAGATAGGAAAGATAGTCCAATGTTTAGGGTTTCAGGCCTGAACCCCAGGAGACTGGGTCCAATTCCCTGCCTTGTCACAGAGTGTCTTTGTTGCCTGCAGAATTTGGTCTGTGTATTTGATCCTCAGTGCATCAAGCACAGGGATGAACGTAACCTGCTATTTGTTTTCAGTGGGATTTTTTTTCCCCAAATCCCATTTATTACATGTATCACTGAGGGGATGAGCAATAGCACTAGCTAGGTCGTTATGAATCTAATACCCTTAGCTAATATGACAGCTATGGGTATATCAGTTGTAGACTATCAGCCAGCATGGACAGAGCTGATATACCCATAGCATTTTAAAGGAGATATCTCAATGCTGAAGTAGCAGTGTAGGCCTGGCTGCATGGAGCGCAGTGTCTGTTAACCCTTGGGGTTTTCCCCAGCTGCTTCAGCAAGTTAGACATCCGGGTTTTTGCTCCAGGTTGCTGCAGCTGCAGTACAAGCAGGACATGAAATAGATACCTGAAAGGTACCTTCAGGATTCATACTCCCTACTCATGTAACACACTTTCTCCCAGGATTCTTCACTTGGATTAGATCATCTCACAAAAATGGCTGCAATTACACATCCTTTCCACTAGGTGGCAGGTGATGCCATATACTGTACAGCTTCTTACATAGAGATTCTGGACATTTCAATTTCTATCTCATGTTAATTTTTGGTATTTATTATTTATGCCTTTTTGACCTTTAAAATCAGTTTCCATGTTTGTTTTTAAATCATGATTTATAAGATTGAGCTCAAAATGGTTATTTTATTAGTATCTGAAAGTGATTTAAATGGATATGGCTTCAGAGTTCTCCAAGATATTTGACCTGCAGATATAACAGACAGCTATGGGGTACCTGTGGGTTGTGGAACAGAGAATCCACTCTAAAAGGTAACTGCTTTAGCTTATGATCAAAAAGTCCCTTTTCAGTTATTTCATGTAGGGACATCACTCATTTATCTGATTCTCGGGCCTCCAGACCTTGGACAACTGGAGCTACAGTGTGACATTGACATATGAGATTACAGAGGCAAGGTGGGGAATAGTTATGGATGGTATGAGTGGAAACAGAGGCAACTTGTCTCTGTCTGGCTTCCACTTTTGCAGCCTATGAAATATGTGCAGTAGAAATGGAGGGAAGATCATAAAAGAGGAAAGTGCAATTCACATGTGAATTAAGGGTTTAGCAGTAGTAAAGTAATAACAGCTGGTAGTGCTCCAGAGATGGAGCTATGCAGAGGAGAAGTAGAAGGCAAAAATAAACTCGGGTCAAGACCAACTCTCAGATTTCCAGGCTTGAGAGTAAAATGAGGACTAACATTGTAGAGTTAGACATGTCAGACAGAGGTAACCCTGTACCCACATAGATGACTTCATTTTATGAAGTATTCAGTAGTAGAAAGTTACGGTATCACCAGGAAGTGACAGAGCTCTGGCAGATGAATAAATAGGGGACAGAGGGTTCAGAGTGTGAATCAAAGAAGATAGAGAAATGGGCGTCATCTGAGGAGAAGTGATGGCCAGAAACCTGTAAGATGCTCCTCATAAAATTTTCAGGGTATATTATCTGGAGGCTTTTCAATAGTTCAATCAGATACCAAACCTGGATCTCAATATTTCAGTTTTATGAAGGCCTGAATATGACAAAAGCCTCAAAATCATTACATGTAACAGTCAGCAGAATTCAGAACAGCACGTATTTTACAATCAGTCAAAGAGATGACTTTGGGCCAGGTTCATCCCTGATGTCACTGTGCTGAAGTTAATGGTGTTACAAAAGGAATGAAAAGTTTCGAATGTGAAAGGCTGTGACTTGCAACAAAAGATGACAGGATGTAGGATTTCATCTTCAAAGTGGTTTCCCAAAAATGAATTAATCCTTACAAAACCCCTATCATTACATAGGTTAGGGTTAGGCAGGTTTAAAGAGAGGGGAAACTGAAGTAGAGAGAAAATTGCCTCTCATAGGTTTTAAAGAGGAATTGATGACAGGACCAGGATTAAAAGTTTGAAATTCATGCTAGAAGGAAGCAATAGGCTGTAATTGGACCTGGACAGGCAACAGGGGTGGACGGATGAGAACAGGATGGGTTTCAACACTGAAAAATGCAGTGTACTGCACCTGAGGAGGAAGAACCAGCGGCAGACCTACAGGCTGGGGAACTCCCTTCTCATCAGTGCAGAAGCAGAGAAGGAACTTAGGGTCATTATTGAGGCCAAAACGAACATGGGCCAACAGTGTGGGGATGCAGTCAGGAAGGCGAACTGTACCTTGTCATGCATCCACAGATGCATGTCAGAAAGGTCCAAGGAGGTGATCTTCCCCCTCTATGTGACACTGGTCAGGCCACAGCTGCAGTACTGTGTCCAGTTCTGGGCACCACGCTTCAGGAGGGATGTGGACAGCATGGAGAGGGTCCAGAGGAGGGCCACCCGCATGTTCAGGGGTCAACAGGGCAGGCCCTACGAGGAGAGGCTACGGGACCTGAACCTGTTCACCCTCCACAAGAGAAGGCTGATGGGGGGAATCTAGTGGCCTGTTACAAACTAGTCAGGGGGGATCAGCAGGCATTGGGGGAATCCCTGTTCCCCTGAGCACTCCCACGAGTGACTAGAAATAATGGCCACAAGCTGGCAGAGAGTAGATTCAGGCTAGATATTAGGAGGCACTATTTCCCTGTCAGGGCGGCTAGGATCTGGAACCAACTTCCAAGGGAAGTGGTGCTAGCTCCTACCCTGGGGTTCTTTAAAAGGAGACTGGATGAACACCTGGCTGGGGTCATTTTACCCCAGTACTCTTCCTTGCCACAGCAGGGGGGTGGACTTGATGATCTGCTCATGTCCCTTCTGACCCTACAAACTATGAAACTATGAAATTCATGGAGTCCTATGCCCACATCACTAGCCTGTACCTTTCTTAGATGTGACCCCCTTCCAAACTGCATGGAAATGCAAATTGATGCTTGTGCCTGCCTGGCCTCGAACAGTTGGTTGCGCACAGCCTTGGTCCAGACAGCCGGCAACAGACATCCTGTGGTCTCCTGTAAGCTTAGTGGTAGATATTTATTACCCAGGTGGCCTCCCCCAGACTCTCCTGCCATGACTTTGAATATTATTCCAGTGTGGGGGCAAACCACCCAGGGCTCCTCTGCGGCAGGGAGTCCACCAGGCAGCCATCCATGGGGATCCACCTCCCCTACACCCCAACCTCACACCAACCTTTCGGTGGGTCACTAGATTGTCTTGGCCATACTCCCAATGATGTTGTGTTCCTTGAGCTCGGCAAACTTCGGAGCCCTATTACACCCTCAGCACTTCTTTCTGGGATAACTCAATTACTTGGCTGTTTGGTCTCAGATGGGCCTGCTCTTGCCCCAAAGCAGTCTCGGACCTGGGACTCTAAATTGCACCAACAATCAGAAAGAAAGAAAAAGAAGAAAGACAGTGCAGACCTGGCTCGCCTGCATTGTCTCATCCTACCTCTCAACCCCTCCAAAAAGGGGGAAAAAAAAGGAACCAAAACAAACTATAAGTTGGGAAGGACCCATCCAGTTTCCTCCCCAGCCCTACTGCAAGGATAACAGGGTGTCTTTTTGCCCCTAGGATCCCACTGGGGGCTGACCCATCATCTGGCCAGGGTTGGCCACAGCGCCTTGTCCCAGGTTGTTTCTCCCCTCATCCTGCTGAACATGGTATGCAGCACTGCTCTCCTCAGATTCTGTCTGAGGGCTTCCGTTTCCATCGTCCTGCAGTATCCTTTCAAGTGGCTGGCCACTTATTATACTGTGAGCCAATGCCCAGCCTCCTGCCATCCTGCTCTGCAGCCTCTTTTGTTGCTCACAGCCATTCCTGTCAGAATGGAGAGCCTCCTCTGGCTCTCCCATCCCCCTGACGCTTCAACCTTTGCTGGTGCAGACAGCCTCCTCTGGCTCCTCTGCCTCCTTGACAACCTGGTCTTCGCTGGCATAGAGAGCCCCTGCTGGCTCTCTCTCCCCTGGAGTATTCCTCCCATCACCTGCCTTGAGAGTCCCCGACTCTTCCCTGACTCTTCTCCTTCCCCCCCCCCCATCTTCTCCGGTGATCTCTGCCAGCTGGTAATTGCTGATGACATCACCAGACGGTTTCAGCTGGATAAAGACGCAGCTTATGACCCACGCGAATGTCCTCCCTCGCTCCAGCTGTGCTGCAGACCCTGCTGCAGGTACGTGTTTCTCTTGGGTTTTTTTTTTTTTTCCTCTTTTATACATGATTCCCACCCTAGAGGATCCTCATTTGTCATTTGGGGCTCTTTCAGCCCCCATGACAATGCTTAATTTTGCAACTTGTGGTGTACATCTCAGCAGGAAGAGCAGGTGCACAGAGATTATTTTACACTTGTACTGGGATGATTGGAATCCAGTTTAGCACCCAGTTATGGCTACGCTCTCACCTTTCCACTTGGTTATGAGACATGAACTATATGAGCTATATCTCCTCTCTACACCATTGGTCCCACAACAGTTGTCAGTAGATCTGAGTCAGCCAAAGGGAAAGCTATTGCTACACCCTATATGGGCAATATAAGGGATTGCTCTGTGCATGCTTACCTGCAGCTGATGAAGATACTGTTTATAGTTGTGGGGGGGGATTTGTATCAGTCTGTGTATATCCACCTACACCTGTGTATTATGGTCATGTCCCATTGCTCCATCTCAAGTCAGGTCATGCCTGGAGAGTGTTGTTCATCTTCTTGTCCTCACCATCCTTCAAGATCATCCACTTTGTCGCCTCCCACTGTGTGGTGCCAAGGGAAAGTCTTCTGATACTCCCATGCAGGGTCTTCTCATCCTCACAAAGGAAGAAGAGTAAACTTATCATCACTTGCTGAGCCTTCCTTGTTCCTCTGTAACAGGAATCACATTCACGGTACCAGGGAATACTTGGAATAAATGTTTTTTATGCCTATCAAGTGACATAGCTTCACATAATCCCCCACAAAAGTCACTTGTTGCCTTGTATGTTCCTCCACTATGAAAACAGTTTCTTAAAAATAAGAGATAAATTCTGCACATTGCTAGGTTTGTGTGCATGCATGCATTTGTTTTACATGTTTTCTTGAATCCTTCACAGACCTTGTCTTATAGCCTTAACTCCTCTGTTCTCTCTAGCGCTGCCTTGTCTTCCTCCCTTTGTGCGTTCTTCTCACTCGTACTGCAAGTGACTTCTCTGTTGCAGGTCCTGTCATCGAGAGTAGCTTTTCTGGTATTCTTCTGCATCACAGAATCCACAATTCAATTCAGATTTCTGAGAATATGATGTTCCCCCTTCACTCATGCCTCAAGGTTGTTCCCTCCCCCCCCTTCCCTCTCTGTTGTTTTTGATTTAAGTATGCAGTTGGATTATTTCAGTAACTCTGTAAAGTGCTGGTGGAAACAGTTGTCAAGACAGAACATCTGAAACAAATAAATATGTTTTAAATACCTCTCAAGTTCCTTGTGAGATGTGGAAAGAGGTATGTAGTTCATGCTGTTTTTCTTCTTACTCTTGTCTTAAGAGTCTCTAATACAGGAAGCTTTGGCAGGTGTTTTCTGAGTGCAGAAATGGATGGCTACCTTCTTTCCCAGTGTACTCATCTCCACTCTGATTATTTCTATGCTATTAGGCAAGTCGATCAAAGTATCTGCCTCAGTTTCACCAGTCAAACATTCATACTTCCCGGCCTTACAGGAATGTTGAGTATTAGGGAGTTGAATAAGCAGTGTGAGAGGCAAGGATTTTTGCAGGTGGTATCTTTTATTGGACCAGTTGCATGATTGGGATCAGTATCATAGCAAGGGGGGGCAAGTGGCACAACTGCCCTGGGCACCAAAGCACAGGGGCACCAATAGGCACTGCCCAGCCAGGGCAGGGCATGGGATGAAGCAGCAAACAGCTTGTTTGGTGGAGTGCGGGAATGAGAGAAAGGTGGCTCCCACTGCTGCATGCATTCCTGGGCATGGAGGGAGGGCGGCAAGTTCCCCCCCAGATCTGTGCACAGGGCGTGGGTGGAATGCAGACTTTGCCCTGGGCACCAAACTTCATTGCTATGGCACTGGTTGGGATAGTTTTAGACAAGCTTTCAATCAAAGACCGTACCACATCATGGCGACAGCATCATTGCAACACCACCAACACATGGACAAACTGTGTTATTTCATGGGCCATGCAGTGGTAGAAATAGAGCCCATTCTGAACTTCTCAAAAGTAGTGCCCAGTCAAAATGGGGATTGAGGTATGTTGCAAGAGCAGAGGGACTACGAACTGTGGCAGGTTCCAGCATTACTGAATCAGTATTGCTGAGTCCCAGCCTTCCAAAATTTGACTTTTTTAAAAAGTCAAATCTCATCCTTTTAAGAGAAACATTTGACATCCTTTTTTATTTGGAGTTGCTCTCTTTCTTGAGCTTTCATGGTTCATATTGTCAAGCTTTTCTCTGCTGGACTGGATATAAGAACATTTTCCTTTCCTTTCCAGTGAAGGCTAACTGATTTCATGAGCACCTGATTTCAGGAGCATGGACTGTAAAAAGAGAAGAAAAAAACCCCCATGAGAATGCAGAAAGCTGAACTGAAGCTTTTGGACGAAGGTGGTAGTGCATGTGTTTGGACCATGGGAGTGAATACAAGACCCCCTTCTAAAATCAAAGATTAGGTGATATTTTCATAAGGACAGAGCACAAGGAGGGATGTTCTCACAGTAGGACACTGGGGGCTGGAACCTTGCAGCAGGAAAGCACAAAAAAGTTCCTTGCATAGTGGAGGCTGCCAAATATTTGTTGCAAACCTTGGTTGTATTTATGCCCAGGAAACATGAAAAAGGTAAAGATTTAATATACAAAGTGTCACAGGGTCACACAGGTCCACCTATGAAGGAATGAGGGTAGCTGAAACTCCTGAAGACAGCACAGGTGGTAGTTACCAGGGCAACTAAGCTGGTCACGTGAGCAGAAAGGGGCCAGGCCTGGCCTAGTTAGCAGTTCCGTTCTGGCAGCCTGAGGTGTGGGAGCTCTGCAGTAGAGCCAAACAGAGCAGAGCTGATTGTTGCAGCCTGACCACCCAAGTGGCTATGGCATGGTAAGGGTGGAAAGAACCCTGATGGGGAGGTCATTGCAAGAGAGCCAAGTGAACTTAAATCCCATGTTATAGCCAGGAGGCTTGTTGTTGTGTTACAGCCGTTTGGCTTATAGTTCTGTTTCATTACTGTTATACCGGAGGACTGGGTGAGGCTATAAGGGGATGGAGGAGGCCTCATTTAGGAGCGCCTCAGTAGAGTGGGGGTGCTCCCAGTGCCGGAGTGTGGTGCTACATTGCGGGGTGTACTATCCCAGCCATGGGGAGGGGCACAGTGCTGATGAGGGCACCGTAGTTGGGGTATAAGACCCCAGCCCTGAGAAGGGCAAAGAGGATTTTGGGGCCAGGCATGGCTGAGGCCACCTGAGCCCCACTGGCAAGGAGCACCAGTGAGAAGCCTGCAGGGGCTCGTGTTAGGCTCCAAGGGGAGAGCCACACGAAGAGAAGCCCAGGGTGGGTGCTACTAGAGAGATGAGCCTGGAGAGGGCGAGTCCGTGATTACAGAGAGCCCAGAGAGGGCAGAGAGAAGCCCCAGGAGTGAGCGCGTACTTGAGGGAAGCCCCACAAGAGGGCATGTACAGAGAGAAACCCTGGTGAGGGCAAGGAGTGGGCGTATACTATTGATAGAAACCCCAGGAGGGGTGCGGACTGAGAAGGATCCCAGAGGGGCTCCCCAGTGGTGGGGAACCCGAAGGGTCAGAGGGGTCAGGTAAGGCTTAGGCCGCCTGAGCCCAATCGGGAAGAGTACTATCAGTAAGCCTGAGAGGGCTAATGAATAGAGGGGCGCTGGTTGCGTGACAAGCTCAGGGGTGCCTGAGAAGGGGCGCCGGCTGTGGGACAGGCCCAGGGGCGCTGGTTGCGTGACAAGCCCAGAGGCGCCAGGCAGGGTGCAGAAAGGAATTGGACCAGATAATGTCCGGAAGAGCTGCGAGGCTTGGGGCATGCTAAAGGGGAGGTAGGAGGCACCCATAGCCCATAAGGCTGGGCTGCACTGGGTCACTCCATGCGGAATGGGGGATAGTATCAGCATAACACCGTGTACAAGGGGATCAAAGGCAGCCTCCCATAGAAACCTATATATACCAACAAGATGTAGTAGGCGAGAAAAAAGGGTGCTGGATCGCCTATTCGACACGGTAGGGGGCACTAGAGGGATCACAGCTGTTCCTAGGCCCCACTCCATGACACAAAGTCTAAGATTTCAAAAAATGGCTGATGCCTTTGAATTGCTCTTGTACTTCATGCACAATGTGGGACTTGATAAGAGTCTGTTTTTATGAGATTTCAAGTACCGGTGGGTATCCTTTGAAAGTCAGGGTCCATTTGAGTATTTCAGGTTGGACATCCAAACTGGTCATTTTTAAAAAAATTTTGGTCAGGCTTCTAAGTTTTGTCTGCATATAATTTCTGAGTATTCAACTAGAATACTGTATGTTTTCACACATGGCACGTGCTCTCATATAGAATGCATACCTTGTTTTTGAAGGGGATTCTGAAGAAGGAAAAGAAAAGAAGAATCTTTTTTTTTGTGGCATGTGAGTACCAGCATTTGGAGAGCCAAACCTGCTGCCAGCCCTACACAGCTGAGGGACTCCCCACGGGTTTAGAGATTTGGCAGTAGGGAAGAAGTGGCAGCGTTAATTGCCACGCTTCCCAGAGTTATGGCAAGTAATGCAATTAATGCTGCCACTGCTGTCCTACTGGCATTTTGGTGGGGTCCATTTTTCCTGCTTATAATGCACACCCCAGTTTTCACGAGTTGGTTGTGGTGGGAGGATGGGGGAAGGCAGGTTACACATGTGGAAAATACAACATAGGGATGAGCAGGCACCTCTTCCCCTTGTAACTTTAAAAATGATCTCATGTATATGAGATTTAGGGTGGTTTAGTAATATGAGCTATATCCTACTGGCAATGGTAGAAGAGTAATATAATCCCTGGCTAATGAAGTATTGTATCAGGATACACGTACTGAACACCGAAGTATTACAGTGTATAATGAAACAACAGTGTTCTTCTGGAATTACTATCTATCTAAACCCTTTTCTCACATATGGGAGGTTGTCATCTCTTTTAGTCTTGCGGCCCATCAGGGATGAAACAGAAATTTGATAGTAAGATAGTTTTTTTAGAGGGATTGTTATATCCCTTGTTGTATCACATATCTGTTTTTTGTCTCTGTTCCCTGAAGAGCCACCTGCACATATGGAAAGATTTTTCATTTTGCTTTCAGTGGTAAGTACAGGAACTCAGAAATTTCCTAATGGTTGCGTCTACACAAGACATTTAATGCAGAGTAGATTAATTATCTGCTCAGTAAATGTCATGTGTCTACATATGTGACCCATTTGGCTGGAGTAAACTAATTCCACAGCAGGATAGTACTTCTATTTATTAGTCATTACAAGTACTTGTATTTACTAGTAGTAGTAGATACTACTAGTAAATGTTTAGGATTAGGAATCCAGAAAAAAGATATCAAAGCTGATAGGGAAATACAGATTGCCCGGGCGAGGGACTAACAATAGAGGGATGGGGGTGAGGAAGGGAATGCAACTAGGTTACAGGAGATACAATGTTAGCCAACTAAGCCCAGGGGTGGGGGTACTACTGGTATTTACAAGTACTATCCTGCTGCAGAGTTTGCTACTCCACAGCAGCACCCATGTAGATGCTCATGGGGCTACCCATGTAGATGTTCTGCAGCACATTGATCCAGGCTGCCATGGATGCTCTGATTCAGCTCAATATGTTGTGGTCCTAGGTGCATGTTCAAATGTCATACCCGGGAGCCATAAACTCTGGAGCAACGAGCAATAATTAATTGATTTGCATTAACTGCACATGTAGACATGCCCAACAAGTGTTAATTGTATTTCATTGGTGTCCAAATATTCTTGGTGCTGTGTGGACCCATAGAAAACCTCAGTCCCTTCCCAGAGGAGAGTGTTGCCTCGGGCCACTGTCCTGCATGGAGATGTGGAGAGACGGTCACTTCTTTTGACTTGCCTGGAATATTTCCAACTTGGGTGGCTACCACTGAGACCTAAACTAACACACAATAAATGAGCGAATGCAACCTACAAGCACAGTTGTCAAGATGATAAGCCATATGGTACCTATTTAGCATTGCATTCAAATGTTTTATATTGTAACTGTTATTTTCTCATGTTGGTCATTTGTTATAGTTGTTATAGTTACATTCCTTCTAAGGTTTCTTCATAAACCTGAATTAAATAAACTCGGTGCTATCCATATCAAAGAGTGCATATTTTAACTTAATTTTAGATGGGGAAACACCAGATCCAGAAGATGAAGAAATTTGGCTTTTAGAGCCATGGTGAGTTAGAGCCAAAAGCTGTAACTCATTAGAGCCTAGTGTAACTGTGCCTGTCTAGAACGGGTAAACAAGTGTGTTTTTTTACAAGTGCCCCTACTGTATCAGTCCACCGAAGACGGGAGTTGTTAAAGTCCCCAGCTTAGCAGCGTGCCTTTAGCTCTCATCCGCAGTTGAATCCTCCAGGCATAGAAAAACTTACTTTCTTAGCCATTTTAAAAGGCCGGGGCAAAGGAGTAGGTTTTTGCTGCTCAAGACCACACAAACTATTACAAACAGTTTCAACAAAATGATCCAGTAGTGTTGCCCTTGGACCTTGAGCACAGCAGGTGCAGTTTTGCTACACTTCTGTTGCTTGCAGACATAACAGTTGCATCATAACAGTTTTATGAGTAACCTTTGGTATCTATGACTGTTACATCTGCCTGTACCATCAGCAGCACAATACCTGGACTCCTGGCAGCCCCAGACAAACTTTTATTATCGGGCCTCTCTTCACCAGAGATAATAATGATGATAATAATTATTATTTTCATCATTTTCAGGCCCCGTTTCTGTCTGGGCCTTGAGCAGCTGCCTGGTTCATCCATGCCTATTTCCCCCCTGACCATCAGTGTATCAGCAATGATCGGTGGTCACACTGAAGTCCCACCAGAAATCAAGCAATGCCAAGAAACAAGATTAGGCTTAATCATCTGCGAAGATCACCTGCTAGTGTTGTGAGTCCACATTGAGCACATGTATAAACACTTTGCTGAATAAGGATGGACGTAACCACGTTCCTAAATACATTGCCAGACCTAGATTATAGCCAGGAATCTGTCCCCTGCTTCAGACAAATTTCCCTTTTTTATACTGTACATAGCTTTGCCATATTTTTTGCAATAGAGTAGCATCAAGATTAAATCATGGCATGCTTCTATGCTTCATAGTTTCGTAGCTGGTCAGGTCGTAAGGAACCTGAGCAGATCATCAAGTCCGCCCCTCTGCTGTGGCAGGAAAGAGTACTGGGGTCAAACGACTGCAGCAAGGGGATTGTCAAGCCTTGTCTTAAACACCCCCAGGGTAGGAGCCAGCATCACTTCACTTGGAAGTTGGTTCCAGATCCCAGCTGCCCTGACAGTGAAGTAGCGCCTACTAATGTCTAATCTGAATTTACCCTCTGCCAGCTTGTGACTGTTATTCCTGGTCACTCCTGGTGGTGCTCGGGAGAACAGGGACTCCCCCAGTGCCTGCTGGTCCCCTCTGGCTAGTTTGTAACAGGCCACTAGATCCCCCCTCAGCCTTTTCTTGTGGAGGCTGAACAGGTTCAGGTCCTGTCGCCTCTCCTTATAGGGCCTGCTCTGCTGCCCCCTGACCATGCGAGTGGCCTCCTCTGGACACTTTCCATGCTGTCCACGTCCCTCCTGAAGTGCAGCGCCCAGAACTGGACACAGTACTCCAACTGCGGCCTGACCAGTGTCACGTAAAGGGCGAAGATCACCTCCTTAGACCTTTTTGAGATGCATCTGTGGATGCATGACAAGGTGCAGTTGGCCTTCCTGACTGCCTCCCCACACTGTCGGCCCATGTTCATCTTGGCATCAATGATGACTCCAAGATCCTTTTCTGCCTCTGCACTGACAAGAAGGGAGTTCCCCAGCCTGTAGGTCTGCTGCTGGTTCTTCCTTCCCAGGTCCATTACCTTGCACTTATCTGTGTTGAATCCCATCCTATTCTCATCCGCCCACCTCTGTAACCTGTCTAGGTCTGATTGTAACATATTCCTTCCTTCTAACATGGCCACATCCCCCCACATCTTAGTGTCATCAGCAAATTTGAACAGGGTGCTTTTTACCCCCTCATCCAAGTCACTGATGAAGATGTTGAACAGTGCGGGCCTGAGGACCAAGCCCTGGGGGACCCCACTGCCCACATCCTTCCAAGTCGAAAATGACCCATCCACTACTACTCTCTGGGTGCGGCCCTCCAGCCAGTTGGTGACCCATTTGACTGTGTAGGTGTCGAAACCACAATCCCCCAGTTTTTTAATGAGAATAGGGTGAGAGACAGTATCAAAGGCCTTCAGAAAGTCCAGAAAGACTGTATCCACTACTACCCCTGCATCTAAAGATTTGGTGACCTGGTTGTAGAAGGCCACCAGGTCGATCTCACAGGACGTGCCTCTAATGAATCCGTGTTGGTTGTCCCTAATCATAATCTCCCCTGCTGTCCCCTTGTGGACATTTTCCAGAATAATTCTCTCAAAAAGCTTCACCAGGATCGAGGTAAGACCAACTGGCCTATAGTTCCCCAGGTCCTCCTTCCTCCCTTTTTTGAAGATGGGAACCACAATGGCCCTCCTCCAGTCCTCTGGCACCACACCAGAGCACCACGAGTGCTCGTACAGCCATGCCAGGTGCCCTCAGTGACCTCAGCTAATTCCCTCAGCACTCGGGGGTGGAGATCATCCGGACCAGCTGATTTAAATACATCCAGTCCCTCCAGGAGTTCCCTGACTAGATCCTCACTGACCCTTGGCCTGGTAACGCTTCCCCTGAGGCCTGAGGAGGGCCCAATGGTGGGGCTGATCTGGTCCCTGCTCAGGAAAATGGAGGCAAAGAAGTCATTAAATATGTTAGCTTTGTTGTCTGGCGTGACGACCAAATTTCCTTGCGTGCCTTGCAGGGTCCCCGCATTACCCGGAACCTTCTGTTTGTCCCCTAAAAAAGAACTTCTTGTTGTCCTTGATCCGGGAAGCTATTCCCAGTCCCATCTCTGCCTTGGCCTTCCTGACTGCCCCCCTGCATCCCAGAGCAACCGCAGTATAATCCTCCCTGGTGATGGCCCCTCCCTTCCATTGGGTGTACGCCTCCCTTTTAGCTAGGAGACATTCCCGGATGCTTTTGCGCCCTCCTGCCCCTTTTGATCCATGTTGGGATTACCTCCCTTTGGGCTTGGAGGATCATCTCCTTAAGGAGCAACCACTCTTCTTGGACACCTGGCTCGTCTCCCGTCCTGGACATCAGTGCCTCCCAAACTATTCTCCTTAGCTCATTGAAGTTTGCCCTCCTGAAATCTAGGGCTGCTGCCTTGCTGCAGGCCTTTGCCACCTTGCGCTGGATGGTGAATTCCAGCAGGCGATGATC
>NW_017728906.1:195486721-195543110 GCF_001723895.1 Crocodylus porosus
GTTGGGTCCCACCACATTTCAGTGAGCCCCACTATGTCTGGGTTGGTGTCAGCTAGCAGGAGAGGAAGTTCTCCATACTATGATCATTTGCGTAGGGGCATTTGAGACCTTCTGAGGATGTGTGAACTGGCCCCCTATTCTCAGCATTGCCCTGGCCCCTGTTGCTTACCTGTGTATATGTTCCACTCATCGGTCTAGGCTGGGCTGTACTTGTGGGTGCTGCTTGGTTTGGCGGTCCAAGGTTTCCTCCGCCCTTGTCTTCCCCTTCCCCCGACAAGCCTAGTTTAAAGCCCGCCAGAGGAGATCCACCAACCTAGAAGTTGTATTATTCTACACAAACATATAATAAAAAACAACCTGACTGTTATAGAAATTCCAGAAGTCATTGACAGATACCTGCAACACATCAAAATAAGAGAAAACAGGAAATCAGTATGCACCACAAATGCTTAGGATGATATGTAAATGTCAGATGAGCTACAATCAGAGCCATTGCAAAAAAACATGATGGAAGTGATGGTTTTCTAAGCTACTCATCATACAGTGCTCCCCCCACCCACTTGCTTCTGCATAATTTGTTATTAATTATAAATCTATCAAGCGTGATGCTTGAGCAAGCCCTGCTTTCTCAGCACTAAATCACGATTTTTAGGGGCCTAACCCTTCTATATATCTATATATAGATATATAGGTCTAGCCCTTCTATATATCTATTTCCTTCCACAGTGGAAAGACAGAGAACAGGTAGCTATTAATGCTTGATGGCTGAAAGTTATGCTTCTGCTAGGCACCAATTTGTGCATTGAGAGGGAAAGAGGGAGACTTGTGGTCAAGTGATGCTGGTGACCTAGGTTTCAATCCTGGTACTGTCACTTAATGCATGAGGGTGAAATCCTGGCTGCATTAAGTCAGTAGCAAAACTCCCACTACTGAGTGCGGGAGAGAGAAGCAGCATTGCTTAACATGCTGCCGGAGGGTGGCCGGATCCTAAATTGCTGAGGCTGATATAAGTATCTGGAAAAATATACTTTCAGTGGGGCCAGGAGTTTAACTTCAGTGCTCTAGTTCCCGGTTTGAAAAATGGGGGTAATCCATTGTAAAAAGAAATTGATTTTTAAAAATTGATGTGCTCAGAGAATATGGTCATAAGAGTGTGGTTAATCTCTATGCTTTGAAACTTTTAAGAAGAGATTAGACAAGCACTCCGCTGTGATGGTTTAGCTGGGAATGATCCTGCCTTCAGTAGGGCACTGGGCTAGCTGACCTCCTATGGGCCCTTCCAACCTTTCTTTTCTATGATTCTGTAATTCTTGGAGATAAATAGATGCAGGGCTCTGCCACAAATGACTGAATTTTAAAGAGTGAACCAACTCAAAGATACAATAATCACCTGCAAGCCAATGTATTCTTACTATATATCCCTCTAAAATTGCAACAAGCTTACATTTCAAGTCCAGAAATGGTGGTAACATTTGCTTATCTGTAGTTGTGCAGAGTCATTTCTTAATTCCATTTATTGGTGTAGCTTCCATTTGTGACAGCGTGAAAGGAACAGATGCTTTGAAAAGAAAATAAGTCTTAGGGTCCCACACTCCAGCTTTGCTTGTACTTTCAAAATCAGCAAGGATTGGAGAGCTTCCATGGGCTGAATTGTAAGGGTAGATCAGCCGCAGTAAATATCTGTTCACTCGTATGCCCAGATCTCTTCCTTATAGACTTGTAGAGAAAATGAGCGCAGCATATTCCAAAGGGACAGGAAATGGTGGCTCCAGAGAGTACTATAAAGATTTGTAGAGGGTTACTGCAGCAAGCATAGAGTTTATAGCAGGATTTAACTAACAGCCCTCTTGCCTAATTACTGTATGCAGCAAACTAATTCATTTTATTGCTAGCATTCAGGACAGGAAGAATTTTCTCTCTGCACCCTCCTTCCTGCATGAACCATATGTTAAAAAGAAAAAGGAAATGCCTTGAGAGCTCTATATAGATCACCCAGCATTAGTCAATTTGCATTAGAGGGGTTTATTGCCTAATGTTTTTTTCCTTACCTTGGTTTTACCAGTATAATGGAGTAAGGACTTACAGCCCTTAGAAGCTGTTGAGTGTGCTTGTGCATTTCTCCTTCTGTACTTTTAAATCATGTCATATTGACCAACCTGCATTTGTTGCATTTTGCTGCACTGCTGATAATTATAGACAGTGTGTCTCAGTTGATGTAGGGGCTATGTATGGGATGGAGGTGCAAGAGGCAAAAACTGCAGTTATAGCTTTTGAGCCCTCCTTCCTATAAAGCATCGTTATGTGGTTATCGTCTCTACATGAAGATAACCAGGCCCGGACCCTTTGTGTACCCATTAGACAGCTAAATGGATGTAGGCACCTATATACAATCTTATTCCAGGCAGCACGAGTCCCAGAAGAACAGTTTTTAACACACAAGGTGGATGGGTCCTCCTTCTGCTCGTTGCCCCATTGTGTGGGGCAGGGGAGCCCCAAACAGCGCCTTGCAGGCTGGACTCTGCTGGCCTGCAAGGGGAAAGCCACAGTTTCCCGTGTTTCTCTTTTTTAAAGGCGAATCCATTTTTAAAGTTTGTTCACAACCCTTTCATATATTCTTGCAAATCACTTTTGGGTCATGACCCACAGGCTGAGAAACGCTGCTTTAGGGTGTGTTTAGAGACTTGGTCAGGCTGGAAGATTGTACTTCGGTTCCTATGTTAGGGATAGGATCCATTGCTTTATATTTTTTGCCTAAAGGTATAAATTAAGTCTTATTAAAAAAAAAATTAAGCAGTATAACTGTTGCATAATAGAGGAACTGAGGTCCCCGCTACACAGTTATTACGCAGTTAACTAGATGCTTGCACAATTAACTGAGACTGGCTACACATGCAAACCACCAATCATGCCATGAAAAGGTCCAACCAGCTATAAAGCTAGAGCTCAAAAATGTGTATTAACTTCAGAGCTGGTTGCAATCCGACTTTAATTTGCACATGTAGCAAGGAATGTCTTGTGTGATAGCTATCTGCTGACCCTTCAGCATCCCAGGGTGCATTGTTCCATCTCTAGTGTAAACTTCTCTGGAAAAGAGCAAAAGGAAAGCTCTGGCCCAACACAGATCTGAGCCCCAGCTTCATCCCACCCTTAACAGGTAGCAGAAAACACAGGAGAAATCCCCCACCCACTCACACCCACCAGACAGGCAAAGAGCAGAAGAACAGGGCACCCCTGCCCTGCTGGAGCACAGCTGGGGATACTCCTAGACGGCAGCAAGTATGGGGTGAGGGGGAGAACTACCCCAACCCCAACTTTGCCCTACACATGTGCCCCAGGGAGTGGGGGACACCCTACTTGGCCATGGCATAGCCCAAGCTCTGTCCAGCTGGGTAGGGTGTCCCCTGCTCACTGCACACATCAAAGGAAGTAAGGGGTGATGTTTCCCCCTTTCCCCTGCTTGCTACTGCCCAGGAGACCCCAGGCTGCACTGTGCCCAGGTGAGTGCGCCTCACTCCTTGCATGCATGGGGGATGTGGGAGAGTGGGGATTTCACCTCCCCCCCCAACTTCCATGATGCTGCCCGGGAGACCCCGGGGGTCCTGGGAAATGACTCCTTAGCAGCACCTAATTCCTTCTGTGATGCTCGTAATCAGAGAGAGCTTTCCCAGCTGGTCAGCAGCAGCAGCAGCAGCCACTACGCCTTTTTTCTTTCTCCTGACAGCCTGCCCAGTGCTTATATAGCCATGCACATTGTGCAATGCCTTGAGCACATAAGAAAAGTTATACCACAATTGGAATAATGTCTGGGTCTGTCCTTAATCACAGAGAGGGCTTGAGGAACATACCCGAGGTGACAGAGACACTTAGCAGCAGAAACTGGGACTAGAACCGCGAGTCCTCTGCTGTAATCATGAAACACTACAGAAGGGATCATCTTCCACTCTTTATTTCTAGACACCTCAGAGAAAGGAGATAGAAGGTGAGCTATCGGCCCCAGGTGAATCTGACATGGAAAATATGGCCTCTTTTTACCATGTTCTGCAACTCAACGTGATTTCCTTTAAAGCCTGATTCAGAACCCTTTGAAGTCAGTGATGGGCCTTCCCCTCGCTTCTGTGGGCACTGGCTCAGGTGCTCCATATAAACGAAAACCTGCAAAGAGTGGAGCCGTCAACTGGAATGGAGTTTCCACATCCTCAGTCCCCCTCTTTGGAGGTCTGTTCTTGTATCAGGCACTGATTTCAGAGTAGCTTAGAAAGGACCTTCATTCTTATTAAGCTGTCTCTTCAAATCTCACAGACTACACATACCATCTGAAGGAAGGGCACTTGATACCACCTGGAAGAAATTCAGCTCTTTCAGGTTAGCACAACTATGACTCGTCTTTTCATTACACTACTATTTTGGTTGTTGTCTACCATGGGCAGGGCGCCATTTCTGTTTCCTTTCTATAACCCATTTTCCAGCAAATTTTCTTGGCTTGTAAGAATTTGAAGATCATGATACCACACTTATCCAGTACATTTGTAGAAGACCCTGAGAAAAAGGTTTCTGTGGGCTTTTCCTCGCAAAGAAGTTGGGCAGGTAAACGTTGACGGGAACCAACAATGTTCATCACTGGAGTTCACTGTTGTGCCGGCTGGCTGTTGGTGAGTCCTGAGCCCATGAGGAGGCAGAGTTGACCAGATGACATGATGCCATGCATAGCTGTGTCCTTTTCATCCTCAATTAGCCCATTTATATATAAAATTTATTTGAGTTTACTAATATTAAAGGGTACAGCAAAAGTGTCTCTCAGATTTCCATGAAAATACATCCTTGCCAACTCTTCAGAGGTGTGTGTGAGAGAGAGAGAGAGAGAGAAAAGTTTTGACTTTCTAGTCCAGTTCTTAGTAGAAATGAAGGATGGCTGGCTATTTATGCGTGACCACAAAATAAGCGCTACTTAGTTTCTCCTAATCACAACCACTTGGACAGCAGCCTTGCTCAAAAACTTCTGTTCCCTCTGGGGCAACCTGGACTTTAATTGGCAAATGTAGTATGGGACCGTGTTGTTCTTTTTACATGTAAATTTGTACTTGGAGAATCATCAGCTAATTTTAGTCTGTTTGGGTTGACACGGTCCGCATGCCTGCCAAAAGTTATATTCCCATACTAGTCTGGCTTTCTTGTGTCTACAGGAAAAATTGACACAAATATATCAGCCGTCTGATAACTCGTTTTAATCTAGGTGAGAGATTGGCGCTGTGTCATAGAATTCATGCATGAAGTGCTCTGAAATGGGGATTTCGCTAACAGCTCTCTCATCTAATCACATCAGCACTAAAACACCTGATTGTTTATAGCCATGCCTTGCTTCAGGAAGACTCCTTAGTGTCCACGTAATCACCGGCTATTAAACTGGGCTTAGTGCTAATTAGGGCTAATGCATGTCTCCAAATGTGAAAATTTTGAGTGCTGTCACTGTTACAGATGGGCCAGGATCCAAACATGTGTATTGAAATGCAACCTCTTAAGCACTGGAAAAATGTTCGGCCCAGATATGACCTGTGGAGCCAGCACTTGGCTTTTTTCGCTTTGTTTTGTTCGGTCATGTTGGTTGGGCGTGTGGTTTTTTTGTTTCATTTTGAGGGTTTTTGTGCTGTTCCTGTGTGGTGTTTCAACTTCTAACAAGTTGTATGCAAAATTTTGGACAAAATATGCTACATCAGGGGTTCCCACCCCTGAGGATATGCAAGAAATCTCTGGGGGATACATGGGAGAAAATCTGTAATGGTAAATTTAATTTTCATTATAATAAGAATTGGCATTTAAGGGGTAAAAATATAAAGTGTACGCTGGTAGAGGTGCGCAGGCAGCTGGTAAATCTGGAAGCGGGTGCAGAAGAAGGACAAGTCTGGGAACCTGTATGCTACATGAAAGCTACATGGCTGAGCAAAAGGGTACTCTGAAACATAATATCCTGTTTCAGCTATGCAGGTTTGGATTTGCTTGCAAATTGAAAACACGGCCCAGATTGTTCTTTAATTTCCAAGCTTCACAAACCTTCTCAGTTTCATAGAAACCTGGGCTAATTTATAGGTTTGTATCAACATTTTTGCTTAGCTCACAGTTTTGCATGGGTTTGTCATGGAGCCAGGTGAAATTCAGAAGTTTTGACGAGCTTTGGTATGTTCCGTTCCAAAACCCAAGGCAAAAAAACACAGGAAAGGACTCCGAGCCCGTATGGATCAATACCAAAGAAAATGTTCATGCAGACCCTATACAAAATGAAATATCTGAGTTACCCACAGTAGAAAAAAACGAGCTGGAGAACAAGAGATGAAACCAGATTACTGTCAGCTTCCTGATTCAATAGGGTGAGGCCAAATACTAAGGTATATAAATATCAGCTCTAAAGGTCACTCAAGCCAAAAGCAAGCATTTTCCAACTTGAGAGCATCTTGTCAAGCACCTAACTAAAAAGGGGCCTAGTTTTTAGAAGAACCGAATGCCGACAAATCTCAGTGAGCCCAACTGTTGCTGTGGGTGTTTAGAACCAGTGGACATCAAACCACTTACATTTCAATACCTATATACGAGTTTGGAGCCTAACCTTTATGCAGTGATATTTAAACATATCTTGGCCTCACCTCTCACAGCCCTGATTCAGTATGGGTTCAGAGCAAGTTCAGGGACAAATTCTCTTAATAGAAAGTCTGTTTGAAAATCTTCTGTGGGAATCTGGAGTGGTGTTTCCAATATACTCCGGTTTAGACTGCAAAGCTCAGCTCTGAGACCAATTTTTTGAAAACTTTCGGGACTTTAAAAAATGTTGCTGCTTCCAATTATGTTGGTTGTAACCATTATCCTGTGCCCTGAAGAGCTGGAGCTGTGTACGTACAATGTCTGGCACAATCTCAGCGCAGGCTGCGTGTGCAGCAGTTGTGATAGAGCAGGAGCCCCCTTCTGAATTTGGATGTGGATCCAGTTCTTTATTGAAGGGCATCTGCATCCACAGTTCTGGTTCAGCTCCCCCCCACTGCACCCTCCTCCCCAGGATTGTACATGGCTTCGTTAGTTATGACATGGAAATTTCCTCATGCTTAAAAAGACGTTAATAAAAGTTCTTCTCAGTCCTACCAGACTGCAAACAGAACTAAGTTTATTTTCCCCAATCTGCCCCAATTTGCCTACGTGATGATGAAAGGACACCTTGTTCCGATTCTTTTGGGGGTGAGGAGGAGAAAGTGTGCTGAAAAATACTGATGCTGTGTATTAACTGACTTCCTATCAATTAGCCCTTTCTTAAAACTAATTGTATTATTGCCTTATGCCACACTGGGTACCAGCTGCGTGGAACAGTTTCTCTCCCATGAGTCACTGCTATATTTGAGGTTACATAACAGGCTCTCGCTAACCCCCCTTAAATTGAATGTCGATACACAGGTAGCAGGACATGCTCAGTGGAGGACCCTTAGCTTTTCAGCTTGCTTCTCTCATTGGCCTGACAGAGCTCAAGTTTAAATTTCAAGTCCCCTTAGAAATTCCTTCTGTGCTGGCTTGTATGTAATGATCCACTACCTTGCATACATGTATATATTGATGGACTGTGAGTCTTTTAAGTGATATTGCACTCTACGTATCAAAGTAGATTTTCATCAAGGAGGATAATAATGTCATTAGGTTCACTTTGTGGTTTTTATGCATGATCAGCTTGATACACTTGATATGGAAGGGTATTATTACAAGTTGAAAATTGCACCAGGAGACAATATGATGGAAAAGTCCGTTGGAATCAGTTCAGGCACAGATCTGATGGACCTGACTAGCAATCACACAGCTTAATTAAAATAATGGTCCCCAGGTGACAAATGCAGGCACTGTTCATCCAAGAAGAACAACAAATATGACTAAATAATTACCAGTATAAAGATGGGTAAATTGAGGTACAGAGAGGCTAAGTGGTTTACCCAAGGGCCCATCAAAGTGCTGTGGTTAGAGGTAATAAAATAATGGGGCATTCTAATGTCCATTCCTGTCCCTTGCCAACTAGATGACACTTCACTATAACCTTATGGAGATCAGGACACACAAAATCCCTACAAACCTAGAAACAAATGAGTTGACATACCCTTTCCTACTTAAATTTACACTGCAGATTTTGGACCTAGTATTAGGCTCAATTTCCTTTTCAAAGCTGTTTTTGTGCAATGTTAAACCCCCACGTTCCATTCCAAGGATGGCTGCAGCAGATGAAAGCTGGTTAAGAGCACATCTTCACCCTTCAATGCATCATGGGGTAAGAAGTGAGAGTCAGGGGAATTTTAAGTAGGCAGAAAGTCATTATTTAAGCTAGGGCTTTTTAATTTTTAAGTTCCCTGCACCCATCAGGCTGCTCCCTAGTGAAAGCCACATCAATGGGGCCATGGGTCCTGCACCACACTCCCTGCCCCCCCCCCACTGCTGCTCTGTGCCCCCTGCTTCCCCAGCACCTGCATACTTGGGTGACCCAGTTGCTGGACCACGTGCCCAGGTGCCCTCACTGCTGCAACGTGTCTAGGATGCTTCCCCAAATACACCAGATGCCTGGGTTCTCCCACCACTATACCCCATACCCCCTCCTGCATCACATGCCCATTTGCCCTGAACCACCCTTAGTTCTCCGGCCATGAACTCCTCTGCTGAACTGTGCCATTCAGGCACCTTAGGCCACAGGCTTCTCCAGCGCTGCAGGCAGACTCATATTACAGTGTCCTACCCCCTGGGGCAGGGACAGAGGCAGGAAAGAAAAGCCAGAGGAAGGGGGAGCCAATATCTCCAGTTGCTGCTGCGACAAGAGAAATAGGGGGGTGGCAGCCAGGCCAGAGCCCAGGATGGGCACCATGCACATCACGAGCAGCATATGGACCCGAAGTTGGACAGCCCTAATTTAAGCTGTTATTTTGGCAGGGGTCTGAAGCAAGCACCTAAGTAAAAATGCACCTCAGTCACTAATTAGTGGAAAATCAGCTCAAGCAAAATAATGGTTCATGTTGAATAGATGACTGTCACAGTGTTTCATCTCGGTCCTCATTTTTGCTGACCAGCCATCTAATGCATGGTTACTGGTTCATTTGGATGTTTTTTGTGAGCAGTTTGTCTGACAGGTTTGCATGAGAAGACCTTGAAGCTGTCCTTCTCATCACTGAGGGTGACAGTATGTCTGGTATTAGCCAGGACCCCACCACATCCGTAGCTTTGAGGTTGAGGAATCATGAATTTCAGTGAAACCTGAGGAATCGCAATGTTTCCTTCATTATTCTTTGACCCACTGTAATCTTGAAGTTGAAAGAATTTATAGTCAAGCAGAAAGCAGATCTTGGCCCAGTGCTATTTATAATGGCATCAGTGATCTGTAACATTTCCAGAAGAGAAATAAGTTACCTGGCAAATAAAAAAGAAAGCAGGAAAGTTCTACTAAGCAACCCAGAATTGTTGATAAAATGAGCTTAATTAAACACTGTGAGTTTTAACACTAGTAAAGGTAGGGACATTTAAATGAAAAAAACAAAGTATGTAGGTCACACGCTATAAGAGGCTGTATCCTAGAAGCACAGACTCCAAAAAGTCAGAGATTATAATGAAAATGCAACAGAATCTGAGCATCCAGTAAGATGCTGTAGCAAAGAGGGTGAATGCAAAGCTTAGATGTATAGGCAGGGGGGTAAAACTTAGAAGTGATGATGTAATAATACCACTGTACTTTGATTAGTGAGTTCATTACTGAAATACTGTGTCAGTGTCTGGTGTCCACTCACCAAAAAAGATGCTAACAAACTGGAAAGGATCCAAGCATGTCATGAGGTTTTGAAATGATGCTTTATAGAGTAACACTCAAGAAATTTGATCTACTCACTTGATCCAAGACAAAGTTGAAGTAGTATTTTGATTGTGGTCTATAAGTCTTTATCCAGAGAAGAGTTTTCCAATAGCAGTAAGTTCTTGCATCCAGCAAAGAAAAAGCCTAATGAGATCCACTGGCTGGAAACCAAAGCTCAATGAGCTTGCCTTAGAAATGAGGTGGAAAAATTGAACTGGAGATTATTCAGCCTTAGCAGCAAGAGATCTAGGGAAGTGCTAGAATCTCTATCACTTTGAGACCGAGTAAAAAAAAAAAAAGATTTCTTTCTAAAAGGTATGCCATAGCTACAATGTGAATTAAAGTCCCATAATAACAGAACTAGAACTAGGTTCTATTAGAAATAGAAATAGAACTGCTGAACAGGTTTAAAACTAACAAGAAAAAGTACATTTTTACACAGCAAGTAGTTAACATATAGACTACATTGCTAGAAGAGGTGGTAGAGGCAATTCATTAATGTGGAAAATATGGGTAGAGCTTTTATGAACTGCGTGATGCAGGAAGTCAAAAAAGTTGATCATAATGCTAAAATTGTTTTCCAGCTATTTAATTTGGTCTAATAAAAGGTATCAGATTCACCCACAGAACCTTGTCTGCCTATTGACCTTAAGCTGCGTTCTTCTCTGCTTCTGACAGAAGAACGGGAGAGTACGGACCTGCTTTTTGAACCACATAAGTATCTTTCTTTGTATCCCCTTTGCAGTGAGCTGGACCTCCTTTATAGGGCTGTGGGAAGCTTTGGTCCCTGATTCAAGTTGGTGGCGATTCGGCCCGATTCGGTGGCTGAATCTCTGAATCAAATCAGGAGACCCTTTAATCTCCCTGAATCGAATTGGAACCCTCTGAATCGATTCGGCGATTGAGATGTGGACACAGCTTTGAATGTTTTTTCTACATCCCTCTAGGTAGCAGGTGGCTCGTGAAAGTTGAGATGGTGGGGTGGATGAAGCGTCCCACAGAAGCATGGGTGGGGGGTCCCCAGCGTGCTTGGCAGCAGACCCAGAAGTGGACCAGAAGCACTTCTGGTCCACTTGCACATCTGCTGGGGAGTGTGCTGTCCCCCAACCCCTGCACCTCCCCCTGATTTGGCAGCTGGTGCCTCCTGGTTTTGGGGGGCACCCAGAGTCCCCCTTTGGATGATCACTGAGCCAGGAGGACATGGGGGGGCCCCAGCATGCTCCCCAGTGGACCCAGAAGTGGACTGGAAGTACTTCTGGTCCACTTCTGGGTTCATTGCCAAGCATGAAGGGGGGGTACACTTCTGTGGGATGCTCCATCTGCCCCAGCATGGCAGTATTCATGAGCCGTGCCTGGTACCTTGAGGTATGTAGAAAAAGCATTTAAAACTGTGTGTATGGACAAATCGCTGATTCTCCAAATCAGCATTGAATCTACAGATTTGGATTTGGCCAAATCAAATCGGGGACAGTGATCTGAATCAATTAATTGAATCGCTGTCCCTGACTCAGGCCAAATCCAAATCCAAATTGAATATGGCCCATTTCGCACACCCCTACTCCTTTTTTTCATTTAAGAGAAGTTTTTGGAGCCAGATATGTTAAGCATGTTATTTTGTTATGACAGAAAGGAAGAAAGAGTTTAGATTAATTTGAATTATGCAGGGACATCATACATATGTCATTGGAGGGAGGAGAGGCCCACAAGCACTAATGAGAGGTACTCAGTGGTAAAGCAGTCCTGGAACTTGCATCCCTCTCTCTTTTTTCCAGGAGCATGAGCAATAGTATCTTATCCAACAGGCTGCTGTGAGCAAACCCAAGCAGTGACTGTGAATCTCAAGCAATAGGTGAGAGATAGCAGCAGTATTGGTCACTAAGAGGAATTACTATTGAAATTTCCAAAATACTCAATGTAATTATGAGTGAATTTTTGTGTGAGCATCTGATGCTTTCATTTGGTTCATGGAGCCAAGAAACTTAGGTAGGTGATGCAAAAAGAGAGCATAGAGCAAAGTTTCCTCTTTGCAAAAAATACAGTAGTATTCTTCAAAAATTTTCATAGAAAATGTAGTTGCCTCCTTAATGAACGTACATGAGATGGAGGCTAAAAATAATCCTTTAAAGTGTAAAATGTGCAATATTAATTCCAACCTGAGGGCGACTCAAACCATGGTGTTCCAACCTAATGATGATGAAGGGGTTGGAAGCCAAGTCATACAAGGAAGGCTAGAGAAAACAAAGTATGTTTAACCTGGAAAAAAGGAGATTAGGGGAGGGGAGGAGTGGGACATGATAGTAGTTTTCAAACATTTGAAAAGCTGCTAAAAACAAGAGGAAGAACAACTGTTCTCCCAGCCACAGAAGGCAGGGCATGAAGTAATGGGCTTAAACTGAAGCAAAGCAGATTTAGGTCTCAGAAAAAAGCTTCCTGAATGTAAGAACAGTAAAATATTGAAACAAGCTGTCCAGGGAACTTGATGTGGAAAATATGGGTAGAGGCTTTCAAAAAAGGCTGCATAAGTATTTGAGAAATATTTTAGGAATAAGGCCTCCTGTGTTCATGAAGGAGGTTGACCTAAATGACCCTTAAGGTCCCTGGCAACCCTGTGATCCTATTCTATAAGGTATATTTGTTATCACTTTTACTGAAGCAATATGCACCATCAGTTTTTACTGAAATTGTTGCCAGCTGTGCACGAGTGTCTGATGGGAGACTGTACCCTTGTAAAATTTCTTCTTAATATATATAAGTGGGCGCTCTCCCAAAGTAACAACCATATTTATTTCACTAGTAGTCATATTTGGTGTAATATTTTCCAGGATCCTGATATATTAGAAAACATTTTCAGTAACATTTATAGACCTTAATAGCATCTGCATCCTAGAAAGGATTTACTTTCACTACCAGTGAAAAATGGTATATTGTATCTCCACATGTATACTGCCTTTCATCAAAGGTTCTTTTAAATGGTTTATTATTTCACCCATCCTTAAAATGGACGTTTCTAGGATGGAAGATAGCAGCTGTTTAACGGCATGTAGCAATGTTATACAGGGTACTTTAGAGCAATGATTTCCAGACTTTGAGGACCTGTAGACTAGAGTTAACCCCCAAATTTCCTCAAAGACCACCATCTAGCCTTGTCAAAGTTTCATCTAAGGTTGAAGTTACATATTACACTACGACCATACCAAGGGGTCTCAAAACAGTGCCTGCATGTTAAAGTTTGTTAACTTGTGCTAAAGGCTCTCTGAGTGTCTCAAAAGTACACCTTCAAAAGTCAAGAGTTAACTCTGGACTGTGCTACCTAGCTCTTGTTAGGGTAACTTCAGTCAGCTCCATGGAAATCAAATAAGTAGTTTGTAGTCCTCCAGCATCCCAGGATACACTGCTCTGAGTCCAGCCCCTGATCCTACTCAAGAGTACTTGTCCTGGCTCCTAGCCATGCCCCTGCTCACCAGTGGTCTAATGGCAAGTCAGAGCTGTTCAGGCAAGAAATAGTATTAACCCTTAATATGCAGCTGTTCATAGTACATTCTGACCTTAACATCACATAATATTTCACAGAATTAGTATAGCCTAAATGTAATGTGTAACTTCATCCTAAATGAGTCTCTGCATCTTAAAAAGTGGTGGGTTGGTGGAATCCACTGACCACTTGCCATGGTCTTATGAACTGCCAATGGGAAACACTGGTTTCGAGCAGAAAGAGAAGAAGGATTTTATAGTCCATCCATGCTCTAGAGGGAATGGAGGAAGACAGATTCTATTTGCAATCTGCATTTAAATTTACCAATGAATGCCCCTGTACACTTTCTCTCTCCTTTCCTTCTAACATAAGCTACTGGGAAATAATTAACTGCAACAAAAGAGCTGAACATTTATCATGCATCTGTTAAAAATACATCACTTTAAGACCAAAGAACTACATCCTGTTTCTTCATAGAAGATGGCTCATGAGATCCTAATTCAATGGTTGTAGCAGCAGATACAGGAATATAAAACCTCATGCACTGCCGTATGGGATCAGATCATTATTCTTTTTAATCCAATATTGTGTGTGTAGCAATGGCTGGTTCCAGAGTTTTCAGTGACTAGTACCAGATTCAATAAAACCCATGACAGTGATGGAACAAACTGGCCATGGGGCATATTTTTCCCCAGCTCCCATCAGGTAGTGGTTGATATCCCTTCTACCTTTTTAATCTCTCACGTAACTGTAAGCGCTATGATAATGTAAAAGTTCTTTCCTAAACAAGGAATTTGTATACTTTTGCTGGCTCTGGTGCTATGTACATTGTGGATTAATGAGAACTTCAGTAAACAGTTTTCATTTGTATCTGTCCAGTGATGCATGCTCTAATTTGATAAAGCCTCAGACAGAACTTTTGCTGCATCTAAGAGTTCAAATGCAGACCTGCTGTGGAAAATCTGAAAGCATATTAAATTATCAGTTAGCACAAGCAGGTTTGCAATGCTGGGAGTTTTAATGTTACCTCACCTGTGGTTCAGTGACAGGAAAGTGCATCTTTTTCAGCAGTACAACTTCCAGTAAGAGAGTTCGTCTGCTGAATGGCTATTTAAGTACACAACTCCAAAGGTTCAAAGCGTACAAAATTATTTACGTTATGGGCTTTTACTGTGGACCACTGCAGAGTTTGAGGTTTCAACTAGGGCTGCAGAAAAAAAATATTGTGCGTGGAGAATAAATTATAACTGTAGTGTGTGAGGTAAAAGACTTAAATAGCAACTATTGCAAAAGCTGCAAACACCAAGATGGGACTGGCAGAATTTAGGGCCATTTTTGTGGGTTTAACAAGTACTAAAAAATTTTTAAAGGGTTAATTAGGGTGAATTTGTGGAAAAGTACTCACAAAAGTGAGATATATTACCTTACAAGACAATTTCCTGAGGGATCTGCTAGGAGACCAGCATGGTGACTCGTGGCTGAAGCAGAATCTGAATAGTGACTCGGATCAAGGAGCAATGGTCTCACATTGCAGCAAGGGAAGTTGAGATTAGGTATTAGGAAAAACTTTCTCACTCGGATGGTAGTAAAACACTGGAACAGGTTCCCCAGAGAGGTTGTGGACTCTCCATCCTTGAAGGTTTTTAAGACCCAGCTAGACAAAACCTTGGCTGGGTTGATAAAAGTTGGGGATACTCCTGCTTTGAGCAGGGGGTTGGACTAGATGTGACCTCCTGAGGTCCCTGCCATAGTTCATAGTTGGAAGGCAGATAAGCAGATCATCAAGTCCGACCCCCTGCCCTGGGCAAGAAAGAATGCTGGGGTCAGACGACCCCGGCTAGGTGTCTATCTAGCCTCTAGTGGTCCTCGCTCCCAGGGTAGGAGCGAGGACCACTTCCCTTGGAAGTTGGTTCCAGATCCTAGCCTCGCTGACAGTGAAGTAGCGCCTCCTGATATCCAGCCTGAATCTGCTCTCTGTGAGCTTATGGCTGTTGTTCCTTGTTCCTCCTGGTAGTGCTCGGGGGAACAGGGACTCTCCCATTGCCTGCTGGTCTCCCTTGGTCAGTTTGTAGATGGCCACCAGATCCCCTCTCAGCCTCCTCTTCTGGAGGCTGAACAGGTTCAAATCCCATAGCCTATCCTCATAGGACCTGTCCTGCTGCCCCCTGATCATGTGAGTGGCCCTCCTCTGGACCCTTTCGATGTTGTCTACATCCTTCCTGAAGTGCGGCGCCCAGAACTGGATCCAGTACTCCAACTGTGGCCTGACCAGTGTCGCATAGAGGGGGAGGATCACCTCCCTGGATGCATGACAAGGTGCTGTTGGCCTTCCTGACTGTGTCCCCACATTGCCGGCCCACGTTCATCTTGGCATCAATGATGACTCCAAGATCCTTTTCTGCCTCTGTGCTGGTGAGAAGGGAGTTCCCCAGCCTGTAGGTCTGCTGCTGATTCTTCCTCCCCGGGTGCAGTACTTTGCACTTGCACATTCTCATCCGCCCACCTCTGTAACCTGTCCAGATCTGACTGCAGCTTATCCCTCCCCTCTAGTGTGCCCATCTCCCCGCACATCTTAGTGTCATCTGCAGATTTGAACAAGGTGCTATTCACATCCTCATCCAAGTCGCTGATGAAGATGTTGAACAGTGCAGGCCCGAAGACTGAACCCTGGGGGACCCCACTGCCCACATCTCTCCAGGTCGAAAAAGACCCATCCACCCCCACTCTCTGGGTACAGCCCTCCAGCCAGTTTAGGACCCATCTGACTGTGTAGGGATTGACACCACAGTTGCCTAATTTTTTAATGAGAATGGGGTGAGAGACAGTGTCAAAGGCTTTTCTAAAGTCCAGAAAGGCTACGTCTACCACAACACCTGCATCCAAGGATTTAGTGACCTGATCATAGAAGGCCACCAGATTGGTCAACAGGACCTGCCTCTGATGAACCCATGTTGGTTGCCTCTAAGCATTCACTCCCCTGCTGGTCCTTTGCATATGTGCTCCTGGATAATTTTCTCAAAGAGCTTCCCAAGGACCGAGGTAAGACTAACAGGCCTATAGTTTCCTGGGTCTTCCCTCCTCCCTTTTTTGAAAATGAGGACCACAATGGCCTTCTTCCAGTCCTCTGGCACTTTGCCAGAGCACCACATGCTCATAAAGCTGTGCCAGGGGACCCTCAATGACCTCTGTTAATTCTCTCAGCACTCTGGGGTGCAGATCATCAGGACCTGCTGATTTGGATGCATCCAGTCCCACCAGGAGGTCCCTAACTAGGTCCACTCCGACCCTGGGCCTGGATGCACCTCCCCTGGAACGGTTAGGAATCATGATGTGGGGGATGACCTGGTCCCTGCTCAGAAAAATGGAGGCAAAGACATTGTTAAATAAGTTACCTTTGATGTCTGGTGCAACCACCAGACTTCCTACTGTGTCCTGCAGAGGCCCTACGTTACCTGGAACCTTCTTTTTACCCCCTATATATTTAAAAAAGGACTTCTTATTGTCCTTGATCCAGGTTGCTAGTCCCAGTTCCATCTCCGCCTTGGCCTTCCTGACAGCCCCCCTACAAACCCGAGCAACAGCTGTATAGTCCTCCCTGGTGATGGTCCGTCCCTTCCACTGGGTGTAGACCTCCTTTTTAGCTTTGAGACATTCCTGTATGCTTTTTCTTAGCCAAGGGGGCTTTCGAGCACTCTTGCTCCCTTTGCCCCTTGTTGGGATTGCCACCCTTTGAGCTTGGAGAATTGTCTCCTTAAGGAACTACTACTCTTCTTGGACTCCCAACTCCCCTCCCCTCCTGGACCTCAGTCTCTCCCCAGCTAATCTCCTTACCTCATTGAAATCCGCTCTTCTGAAGTCCAGGGTTACTGTCTTGCTGCAAGCTTTTGCCCTGCGCTGCCCTGCACTGGATGATGAATTCCAGTAGGCGATGATCACTGTCGCCCAGGTGATCAAGCACCCACAGCCCCCTCATCAGGTCATCACCCGTGGCCAGCACCAGGTCCAACAAGGCATCTCCCCTGGTGGGGCTGTGCACCTCCTGGGTTAGATGGAGGTCCTGCATTTGGCTAGGAACCTATGTGAGCAGTCAGACCTGGCTGACTGCTCTTCCCAGCAGATGTCCGGATAGTTTAGGTCCCCCATGATGACCACATCCTTTGACCTAACTGCCTCCGCGAGCTGACCTGAGAATTCTCAGTCAAGTTCTTCCCCCTGGTTGGGTGGTCTGTAGTAGATGCCCACTGTTACTTCCCTTTCCCCCCGACCCCCTTGTAATCTGACCCAGAGCACTTCAGTCTGCCCCTCCTCTGACCCAGTGCGTTGAGGATGTGAATTGCTCTTTGACATAGAGCACCATGCCTCCACCTTTCTTTCCTATTCTATCTCTCCTGTACAGCCTATAGCCCTTGATGTTCACCACCCAGTCATGCAATGAGCCCCACTCACTGAACCCAAAATGCCAACCTTCATTTTCTATGATTCCAAGCTGAGAAGGCTCACCTGCCCATTGAGAATTTATAACCAGGGACCCAACATGACTCACTCCTGCAGCACAAGGAACAGAAATGTCCAGAATATATAGAAAGGCCCTAATGCCTAGTGATTAGCATTTGCCCCTGTGTTAGGCTGCCTGTTACATCCTATCACTTAAAACTGTGCTAGGACACACACACACACACACACACTGCAATACACATTGCCTTGGGTTGTTCAGTAAGAAGCAATTTGTTTAAGACCCTGCCATGCTGGCATGCACAAGCTTAGCTTTAAGTTTGTTTAATAGTTTCATTGTGCGATCTATTCCAGTATATGGGGTCTACAGATACAATTTGCTTCCAGCAGACTTCTGAAGAGCTTTACTAGGTGATGCTTTTAAATGGTCTCTAAAGGTGATTTTTAAATGATCTGTCATTAGAATGGTTATTCCAGATATTAAATATTTATTATTAAGCTTTCTGGCCCAGCCCTGCTTTCCCTCTATACGCACCTGCCCCTCAAATGAGGTAGTAGGCATGTTCTGAAGATGCCTTTGGTATTCTGCTCAGGTTTGGGTTTTCCATTTGCTTAAAAATGGATGTTGGCATTTTTAATGCATCTTTACTCCCTCATTTCTGGGGTTAATGTGCACGAAGTGGTAGCGGATAGGCAAACGTATTTCTTTGGTGCTTTAATTGAGGGCTCTGCTACTGTGGTGCAGATACACTTTTGGTTTACAGACCCTGCAAGCAAATGGCCAGCATGCATCTGCAACAGAGCAGGCACAACCACAGCTATCATTTCTCCTAATATATGTTCTGTATTGACTCATCTTCAGCCCAGTTCCTTTACCCACTGAGCACTGGACAGCACATACAATTGATAACAGAGAGCATGCTCCAGTTCCTTCCTAGTGTGGCACTGGAAATAGTATTTTGAAGCCGCTTGGCTTCAGAGGTGAGAAGGCTGCAGAAACCTGTGTTTAGGTATCAGGTACAGAGACAGGTAAATGAAGCAGATCTGTCTAGTACCTTGTCTTGGAACAATTAGTGAGCACCACCTGGTACAGAGAAGAAATACTAATAAACAAAGAAACAAGAAAGCCCTCCCTGTGGTAGGCATGAATTAGCTAAAGCCCCACCAGACAGAAATCTCTCTAGAAATATGGCTTGAAAAGGAGCTGCAGAGGCTTACTTGCTCTGAGAGCAATGTAAGAACCTACAACAAGGTGGCACTTGTAGAGGTAGGCAGAGATGGGTCACGTTGCTGGTGTACAGATCCAATAGAACAAAAGAGGTATCTACAAAGTCATGTTTTCCACCTGGGGGGAGATCGTGGACAATGGCTGATGCCAAACTTTGTCCTACATTCAATATGCCAGAGTCCTACTAAGTGCCCTTGCACTGTGCACTCCCCACCTGTTTTAGGAGACACCAATGCCTCAGTCTACCATTTGGGTTGTAACATGACATGCAAGGTGTTTCACCAGGAAACGATGCAGATTTTTGATGGTACAGACTACAGCTTATCGAGATGGCATTTTGATCTGGGAAAGCTTTGATCTGACCAGGTTTGGAGGCAGACATTGCTGCTGAACTAGACCCAGACAAATTAAAAGGTAAATGTTGTTTAATAGAAGAATCATATGCTGGGGAAAAGCCCATTCAATAAGTTGCACAGAAATCTAGAGATGGAAGGTACCTCAAGGGCCATCTGGTGTAACCCCTATATGAGTGCAGTAATGTTATTCCTAAACCATCCTTGTTAAATCCTTATCCAGGCAGAGGTCAGGTATAGATTTACACCTTAGAGACTAACTAAATCAGAGAAGCATAGCATATGTTTTCATAACCAGAGGGCTTACTTCATCAGATGCTGTAAAAGGACTGCCAGAAGCAGAGCTGGTAAATAGACAGCAATGATGAGAATACCAAGGGCAGGGAAGCGGGGAAGGAAAAAGCAGGGGCAGCATGCTGCAAGAGGCAAGGTGGGTAAGAGAGAGTAAAAATAAAGCAGTTAACCCACTGAGGGATATAGGGCTTAGAAAGGCTATCCAGCCTTTTCTTGAAAATCTCCAATGAAGAAGATTTTCTAACTTCCCTGGAAAGTCATTCCATGGTCCTACTCTGTTCATAGTCTTTCCTAAGATTTAATATAAATCTGCTTTGCTGCAATTGATGCTCAGTATTTTGTGCTCTGTGGCAAGGGAGGGTGACTGTCCTTTATGGCAACCTCCCATATATTTCAAAACTGCTATTTCATAGATTTCATAGACATTAGGGCTGGAAGGGACCTCGGGAGATCATCGAGTCCAGCCCCCTGCCCAAAGGGCAGGAAGTCAGCTGGGGTCATAGGATCCCAGCAAGATAAGCATCCAATTTACTCTTGAAGGTGTTCAATGTAGGTGCTTGAACCACCTCCGCTGGCAGACTGTTCCAGACCTTGGGGGCTCGGACAGTAAAGAAATTCTTCCTTATGTCCAGCCTGAAATGGTCTTGCAGGAGTTTGTGACTGTTCGACTTCATCATCCCTTGGGGCGCTCTGGTGAGCAAACGTTCCCCCAGATCCTGGTGGTCACCCCTGATAAACTTGTAGGTGGCCATCAGATCACCCCTGAGCCTGCGCTTTTCCAGGCTAAAGAGTCCCATGGCTCTCAGCCTGTCATCGTAAGATCTGTTTTCCTGCCCTCTGATCATGCGCGTGGCTCTCCTCTGGACTCTCTCAAGCTTCTCCACATCCTTTTTGAATTGTGGAGCCCAAAACCGGACGCAGTACTCCAGCTGCGGCCTCACCAAGGCCGAGTACAAGGGGAGAATGACGTTCCGGGATTTGCTCGAGAAGCATCTATGGATGCACGCCAGCATTTTGGTCGCTTTACTAGCCGCAGCATCACATTGGAGGCTCATGTTCATCTTGTGGTCAATGATGACCCCCAAGTCTCTTTCTTCTGTAGTGCTATCCAATGTAGCACTGCCGAGCCTATAAGGATGCTGCTATCATGTTGTCTCCCCTCTCTGAAACACGCATCTTAATCTCCTTATCTCCAAACTGAACATACCTAGCTCTCTCGGCCTTTCCTTCAATGCCTTGTCTTTCAACCCCTTCACCATTTTTCTTGATCATTTAATGCTGAGATCATCACCAGCATGTCTGCCACAATAGTTAATGAAGTGATACCTTCGAAGGGCAAACTGTTTTAGGGAAGTTTGGGCTAAGTCTGCCTTCCTCTTCTGATAATCTGAAAGCTCTGCTGTGCAAAAATGATCACTGGACCTGGGAAGCAAATCAGGATAGAGTTAGAGAAACAGAAGGAGTGACAGGTGCCAGCCCTACACAGACAGCACAAAAGGAAAAGTCTCCATGGATGCCTCCCAGAAAAGCATTGGCTCAGTCATCTTATAAACGGATGGTCAATGGAAGCCAGTCAGTTGTGTCATGAACCCTCACTAAAACCGAATGTCTGCACACTCAAATAGAGAACACTGCTTTGGCTTTTGTTTGATGATGTAAAAAATAGCTCTGTGTCTTTTTATTTATGGAAGGTCAGTGTTAGCTGATCCTGACCCTATGCCACATGCTGCCTTTGTAGCAGCAGTCTGATAGGTGTAAGAATACAGAGATTGCCTTCTCAGTTCCAAAAGTATGATTTTCAAATTGAATGAAACTCTGAGAGAGCTGGTAATTATGGGCACTGTGTGGGGCAGGTGTCAAAATGCAGAGTGCAAGAAGAAAAAAAAAAATTGAAACCTGGACATTTTGCCTAGCTACTATTTGAAAAAAGCCCAGTCTCAGACTGATAGTGGACAATGATTCCTTATTCCCTCAGCATGAGACCATGACAAAAGGGACTAAGGCTATTAATACAGAGTAGCTGGGACAACATTTTCCCAGCTTCTCTTCTGAGTATAAAGAAGAGGCCTTTAAACAGACTTCCATCTCATTTTAAAGGTATTAGAATGGTGAACCTTGTAATTAGGGGTCTACCCAACTCAAGAGGCAGCCGGCTGATTTTGCAGGCAAGTCCTGGGGTCACCTGCCATTTTCACGGGCTGTGTGTAGCAGGGTCCCTGCCACACATCTGATTGGCCAAGGGGCCCTGGAAGCCCCACCTCTCCTTGCAGATTGCCATATGGCCTGAAACTGTAGTTTAATTACTCTGATTAAGCCTGGGGAAGCCATTAATCCACATATTATTAAGCGTGGATTAATGGGTTCCCCAGACTTAATCAGGGTCATTAAGCTGCAGCTTCAGGCCACCCCCAAGTGGCAGGCTCTGTGATTTTGGGCTCACTGCAAAACACAACCCCCAAAAACTTGCCAGCAAGCAGAGAAAATGGTGGGAAGTTCTGCAGTCTTGGAGGACAGGGTGAAGGGGAGAACGGGGCAGGGGGGGACTGCTGGCAGCAAGAGGCATGGAGGCCTACAACTCCAGCACCTCCTGCTACAAGTAGCCCTGCCTTGCCCTACCTCCCCTCCACTCTCCCCCTCCCTCCGCCCTTCCCTCCAAGCTCCAAGACAGCAGGACTTCTCACCCTTTTCTCTGCTTGCCAGTAACTTTGGGGGATTTTGCAACAAGTTCGCTCAAATCACAGAGCCCACCCTTTTTTGCGGAGCCCACCTAACGTTATAGTTTCCATGAAAATCATAGAAGTAGGGTTGGAAGGGACCTTGTAGATCTTCAAGTCCAACCCCCCGCCTGGGCGGGAGAAAAAAACTGGACTCAAATGAGTCCAGCCAGCTAGACATCAAGCCTCTTCTTAAAGACCCCCAGGGTAGGAGCCAGCACCGCTTCCCTTGGAAGTTGGTTCCAGCTTCTAGCCACCCTGTGAAGTAGTTCTTGCGGATGTCTAATCTAAATCTACTCTCCAATAATTTGTGTCCCTTGTTCCTTGTCATGCCAGGGGGCGCTAGGGGAAACAGTGTCTCCCCCAAACCCTTCTGGTCCCCCCTAGTGAGTTTATAGACAGTCACCAGGTCCCCCCTCTGCCTTCTCTTGTGAAGGCTGAACAGGTTTAGGTCCCGCAGACTTTCAGTGTAGGGTCTGCCCTGTTTATCCCCGGATCATGCGGGTGGCCCTCCTCTGGACCCTTTCAGTGTTGTCCACATCCCTCCTTCAAATGGGGCGCACAGAACTGGACACAATATTCCAGCTGTGGCCTGACCAGCACTGCATAGATGGGGAGGATCACCTCCCTGGCTGTACTTGAGATGCACCTGTGGATGCACAACAAGGTGCGGTTAGCCCTGCCAACCGTGACCTCGCATGGTCGGCCCATGTTCATCTTGGAGCCAATAATGACTCCAAGATCCCTTTCTGCCTCCGTGCTCCCAAGAAGGGAGTTTCCCATTCTATAAATGTGCTGCTGGTTTCTACTGCCCAAGTGCAGCACCCTGCACTTATCAGTATTGAAACGCGTCCTGTTTATGTTAGCCCACTCCTGTAACCTATCCAGGTCTTGTTGCAGTCTTTCCCTCCCTACCAGTGTGCTCACCTCACCCCAAATTTTGGTATCATCAGTGAATTTAAACAGGTTGCATTTCACCCCGTCATCTAAATCGCTGATGAAGAAATTGAACAGCTCAGGCCCAAGGACCGAGCCCTGGGGGACTCTGCTGCCCACTTCCCCCCAGGTCGAATATGACCCATCCACCACCACCCTCTGAGTATGACCCTTGAGCCAATCTGCAATCCATCTGACTGTGTAGGCATCAATGCCACAGTCGCCTAGTTTTTTAATGAGGATGGGGTGGGAGATGGTGTTAAAAGCCTTGCTGAAGTCTAGAAAGACTACGTCCATGGCGACACCTGCATCCAATGCCTTTGTGACCTGATCATAAAAGGCAATCAGGTTGGTCTGACAAGACCTGCCCCTAATGAAACCATGCTGGTTGCCCTTGAGCATCATCCCTGAAGCCGGCCCATCACAGATGTGCTCCTTGAGGATCTTCTCAAAGAGTTTCCCAAAGATAGAGGTAAAACTGATGGGCCTATAGTTGCCCGGGTCCTCTCTCTTCCCTTTTCTGAAGATGGGGACCACGTTAGCTATCTTCTAGTCATCTGGCACCTGGCCCGAGCACCACGAGCGCTTGTAAAGCTGTGCCAAGGGCCCTGCAATAACCCCAGCTAGCTCCCTCAACACCCTGGGGTGGAGAGCATCTGGACCCGCTGACTTGAACACATCCAGCCCCTCCAGAAGCTGTCTAACCCGGTCCTCCCCAACCTGAGGTCTGGAGGCATTCCCCTCGAGTCCATCTGGCATCCCAGCGAGGAAGTCCCGGTTCCTGCACAAGAAAACGGAGGTGAAGAATTGGTTAAAGGGTTCTGCTTTCTCCTCTGGCGCAACCACCAGATCACCCAGCGTACTTTGCAGGGGCCCCACGTTACCCGGTGCCTTCTTCATCCTCCCTATATATTTGAAAAAGGACTTATTATCCTTGATCTTGGATGCTAGATCGTGCAATCTCAAATTCAGTGGTCCCTTTCTATGGCACTGCAAGGAACAAAAACACTTAAAAGATTATTTAAGGATTGCAGCATCCTAAGAGAAAGGAAAGAGATGTTTTTTTCTTGGCCTCAAGTGCATACCCACATTGGGCACTGGGCTTGCTGATTTGGCCAACTATACAAGCCAAATGCTGAAAGAGAGATAATATCAGTGGCGTGGGAGCCACTGGAGCAAAGTAGATATAGGTTTGTTTGTATTTCCTGGGGTGGGGGGAGTTGTACTATTTTTCTCACTTCCCTAAGGTGCCTCTGCTGGGAGAGACTATCTAAACAGATGATTGTACACAGCAGCTCTACTTTTATAATGTCTGACAGTGGGCTCCAGGATCATGACATTCCTGTCAGATGCAAAATGAGGAAGGACAGGCATGGTCTTCTGCATTTTCCAGAAGGGAGATGAAGGGCAGCCTGCTCAGTGCCTTTTTGCCCAAGAAATTCCCAAACAGGCAGCAACCACAGCAGGTTAAGATAAATGAACCCCAGAACACAGCACTGGCCGTACCACTTTCAGTTATCTCAAGAGGTCTGCAGGTCCCACTGACGGCACAAAGCAAGTCTTTTAACTGAGTTTTTTTATTGATTGAGTGAAACTTATTTCCTCTCCTTCCAGTTCTGTTGGCTGGTACTTTGGAAAGGGTCGAGCCACGCTGCCAGCTCTGCTGTTCTTGAGAGGGACCGAGGGCCCTGTGGAGTCTTCCGTCCTCCTCATGCACAAATTGATGGTAGGGGAGTAGGCAACAGAGGACAATAAATTAATAGCTAAATGCAGTGCAGGCCTGGGTACAGCAATTACCCAGGCCTTGTCGGTGATGAGGCCATTCCAGAGTTTACGTGTACCAGTGAAATTGAATTAATGGGTTGGATGAGGATGGCCAATGGTCAACTCAGTACAGCGGATCAACAACGATGCTGTAGCATTCTGCCACCCAGCATGGAGCCACACCATGTTGTCATGGATGCTTGATGCTATGGACCCCAATTACTGGCTTGCATTTATTGTATTGTAAAAGCTTGGAGACAAGAACTTGGTCTTCCTGGGCATTTCTACAACACCTAACATGTTTGGGTTACTGTTGAAATTGTACTGTAATAATAGTGTACAATTCTTGTATCAGGTGATCAAGTTAGAGGTTCTCAGATGCTGCATTAGCCTAAGGGACCACAAATGTTGTTCATTTGGGGGTTATGTGTCATTTAAACTGAATGAAACAGATACTTTCTTCACCTTTCCAAAGGGGCTTCTTAACTTACAGAAAGTGTGGGGCCTCACTTTTCTCCTAGCAGCCTGGCATTTGTTCAGTTTACCTGCATTTTCCGTCCCTGCTTTTAGATGTTTCGGTTCAGCCATTGTAACCAGCTGAAATGTATATTTTGGCCCTAATGGAAATCTAAGTTCATTCAACCACCACATTTATCTTGGAAGTAAACTAGCCATTCAACTTCTGTATGGGCTCATGTGACAAAAAAGAAATAGTATCTGTACCTGTAAGGTATAGAAAATTCACTCCACCATGGTCCCTTAGACAGTAAATCAAAACCAGAAGCCACTGGGAATCGGATGCATTTTCTAGGGCTGAAGCAGTAAGATAAGTTGAGGATTGATTCTCCCATAATAATTATCCCTGGAGCAACTGCTTTCCCAGGATTTTTCTGAAAAGGTTGCAAACATAGCAGCGAAACAGCTTTTCCATTTTGTTGCACGTAATCCTTTGGATATTCCTGCTTGGGTATTGTCCTTATCCCTCACAGAAGTCCTCGCCACACATGTGGGGGCAAGGAAAGGTCACATACATAATGTGTAAAGCAAACCATTGCACTGGCACGTAGATCTTGAAAATGAATTCTCTCCTCTGCATGCAATTGAAGAGCACAATGAAAGCACTCAGCCTAGTTCACCTTATATCCAAATCTGCACAGTACTGAAGTGGTCCGCAGCCAGAATGGATATTTGAGGTTTTGCTTGATCTCACCCTCATCCTAGACACTCCGTAGTCTGTGTTAACACTGTTTTTCCAGACCACAACTGAAATCAGACTAAGCTTTAGAAAGATTCACGTGTGCGTTTGTGTGTGTGTGTGTGTGTGTGTTTACAGGAAAGCAAGCTGTAAGAATGGAAATACTTTAATGTTTCACAGTATGAAGTGATATCTTTAGAGTCCTATAAGGCCTAAATTCAATATGGGTCACATGATGTCAGATTAGTGTGATGCAGAACAGGGGGAAAAAGGGCCAAATTAGATTTTAAGAAGTGGTCTTTGGATGGCCAACTTGAGATACCAGCTTTCAGAGCCCCTTTTCAAACATCATCTGCCTTTAGTTGTGTCTGGTTGTACACCCAGACATGAAATTGTTGGCTTGGAGATAGATTACATCAGACCCTGGATGGTGTGCTAGCAAAAGGTATCAGAGAGCAGAATATCCCAGAAACTAAGGAATAGATCGGAGAAAATGCTAAATGGAATAGAAGCTTTAACAGGAAAAGAGATTACCACAATTGTGTTCAGAGATGTCTAAACTGAAAGGACATGCAGAAAGAAGCCTATCAAATAGAGTAATTTGTGAAAGTGCAGAACAAGAAAGACTGGATTGTGTTCAGTGTGGTCTGAACCAAGACTATGGATTCTTATCCTATTACCCGGATTCACTTTTTTTTACCCCTATTTTCATACAGATTTATACCTTGTTTGCCTCTCAGCTTTGCCTTCTTTCTCCCCACCTCTCCTCCACTTCTCTCCCTTCCCTGTCTCTTGTACTCAAATCTCTCTCTCTTCCTCTCTTTGATATTCTGCTCAAAAAAATTGTGCATCTCTGTCAGTCTATAAGGCGCATCTCTACCTGACTTCAGACTAACGCAGTTAAATACTCTCTATAATTGAGTTCATTGACTTTCAGAGAGGTGACTTTGTAATTGGTGTATTTGAATAAAGGATTGTAAAATAAAAGGTTTGATAATATAATTGATGTTGGAGACTGCAGAACTAGAAAGGAGCATACATTTAGAATGGGCTTAATGCTGCACCTTTGAAATAAGTGAGAACTTTATCAACGGCTTCATAATAATGAGAGAGTAACAATACTTGGAGGTGAAACAGTTCCAGCTGTAAGATACTTAGTGTGTTGTCTAAGAGTAGGCAAGTAGTAGGGGGACTTTTCCATTGACCATGCTTCATTCCTTCCTGTTTGGCCACTCAGCTCAGTGCAATGGCCACACCAAAACCTTTAGCTGGTTCTCCAGCTAAAAAGCTAACAACCCTACTTGCAAAGGAAATTTTTTTTTCCATAGCTCTGACATTCAGAAATAAAAAATCACAAGTTTACAGGTGTTTCAAAACCTTTAACATGAAATTTCAAAATGATCCATAAAGTAGAGATGTCAAGGTTGACCTGAAATCATTTCAGACATGAAGTTTCCTCTGGGCTGTTTCTGGCTGTGCGCTGTTGTATTAGCAGCTGAAATCTGGGAGAGAAAATTGGATAGTTTTAACAAAACTATTCCAAAGATAAGAAATGCTGTTCTCGGCTGTTCAGTGTTACTGCACAGGCACAGGTCACAGAAACAACTTTTCAGTGCTATGTTACATCAGTAATGTCCTCTAAAGAGGACACATATCTAAGAAACCTTTGGGTTGTGATATGTATTATGGCTAATGCATGGTGCACAACTAACTGATGTCTTACATTTCATTAGTATATACTACCACGGGTGGATCTAGAAATTTGAAAAGCGGGGTGCAGATGGCGAGATATATCATCACATGTAAAACAGCACATATTTTTCTCCACTTAAAAATAAACTAGAAGCTTTACTAATATGCTAGGGGCCTAGAGGTATGTTATTAAGACTGAACCAAAAAAACAAATATAACTTCATTGGAACGAGTTAAAAACAATCTGTAGGGCAGTGAAATAGGAGCTTAATTACCAGGAGCAGCAAACAGACAGCAGAATTGCAGATCAAAGAATAGCTTAATTGGTGGGAAACTATTTTAAAAAAAGGAAGGTGGTTAATACCTATGGAATAAAGAGTTTAGAAGAAATCAAATAGATAATAATGAGCCATGAAGTCAGTTGGCTCCCTCAGCCCTGCCTGACTAAACATGCCACTGCCACTGCCAGGAAGTTGGTTTTAGACTTAGGTGGAGCAGGGATCAAAGCTGGCAGTGCAAGTGTACCACTGTACTGCCCCCCTGGATCCATCCTTATACACCACCTAGATACCTAGGTAGCTACTATGTGCAGGGCCCTGTATTGTCTTCCAATTCTACCAAGCCATGTAATTTTAACGCTTCATCAATAAAGCTTTAAAATCTGTTCTTAAAAAAAAGAGAGATGTAAAACCTGAAGCAGATGACATTGGCTAACTTTGGTGCTGGGTAACTTGGAACCTGGATTTAAATCAGTCCCCTGGTTTCACAGAGCCCCAGACCCAGACTCCCCTTGCCTCAGTATTATACAGCCGTATAACAGCTTTTACCTAAAGGCCTTTCAAGTCCTTTACAAACTAGGGCAAGTTCCTGATGATTTTAAAAAAAGAAAAGAAAAGAAAACACAGAGATGACAAGGCATAGCAAAAGTTAGGAGGACCTTTTTTTTTTTAAGTTAAACTATTCTGAATGGCACAGATAACTGGAGAGGCCAATGCAATCTGAATGTTGTTAAGTAAAGTGTATTGTAAGCAGTCTTCCAAATATCCGCATGTGTACACACACACACGGAGGATGGCTTGCACTACAACTTAATGATAATTGTACACACATGCATGCATATACATAATTGTACATATCTTTATACACACAGTATGTATATGTCATTATTATTAAGTAAGCTGCAGTGAAAGCCATCTTCCAAACGTGTGTGTGTTTGTGTGCACACACTCATGCTGATGACAGCCTGTCTCTATTATCATGCATTACCTGCCCATTGGGGACCATCAGGGTACTCTCAGAGAAGGAAAGAGCGAATTGTAATAAGACTTCACAACTATGATGCCAGTCGAGCAGTACAAACTGTGCTGAAAGTGCAAATAGCAATTAGCTGTTCAATCTCCCAGGAGCCAGATGTATAGGAGTGACGGAAAATCTGAGAACTGCTCACTGGAAGGTAGGATGGAGTTCAAAAACCTTAAGAAACCTTGGAACCGTGAGACTTGGAAACCATTTTTTAGACATGTAGCAAAAATCAGATGCAAAAGGATTTACATTTTTTTTTCATACTTTAAACACGGTTTTACTTATTTAAGCATTTATCATCATTGGCTACCAACAGAGTTCAAAATATTTGGGCTCTAAAGCAAGACATCTATCTTCTTTTTTGCCAGTGCTGCTACTGATTTAATTCACCTTCTGTCAACCAGGAATTAGCCTCTGCCTGGGGGGTGACATTCTCCAAGAGGTGTGAGGGAGTCAAGAACACAAACCCATTGACTCTCAATGACAATTTTCCTTCAGAGTTACTCAGGCTGTCCCTGAATATGGACCTTGGTGCTGAACTTGAGCTTTTTTCTTGCTGGTCACCACCAGCACCTACAGAGACCTGTACATGCTCTGCCTCCCCCCCACCCCTCACCTTTGGGACACTTCATGCAGTAGTTTACATGTTACTGTTTTTTCATTGCATAGATAGATAGATAGATAGATAGATAGATTTAATAGTGGCACTTTGTTTCTATTGGCTGCTGGATGGAGACAGTAATCTAGACTTTTTAGCAGTTTCTAAATTCCAAATTTAAGGAAAATCCAGCAACAAGTCACACAGACTAGAAAATTCAAGAGGAGATGGTGTATGTCTGCATGTACCATTCCTTTGCAGACTGGATTAACAGATGGAAAGCCTGCTGATGTGCCACCCACTGAAATGAGCGTTTTGAAGTTTGGTTAAGATATAAAGTAGCAGAAAAAGAAACACGGCTTTGTTGAGTAATCCAGTTAATAATAAGGGTTTGGGGCTGCTAACTAAAAGAGTGAGTCCCTACAGATTGTTTCATGGAGAATGGACCTCTAAGTTAGTAGTGTAATACAACTACAGCCTGTGTGAATGAGGCAGCGATGGAAGCATGTGACACATGCCATCCAGTTGGTTATGTCCATCACAAAATGGAGGCATAAGCCCAAGAAAGGCGGTCAAGATACAGAGGTCCAATGCCAAGTGGAGTAGAGATGGTTAAAGGCACCAGGGCTGGTGGCCCCAATAGTGGCAAAGACCGTTCCTGGTTTAGGGACCTGCAGGGCATGGCTAGAAGGGGAGATAAGGAGGCCAAGTAATTATCCTTTAAGGTGATGAGCAGTGGCATCTGTGTTCATGGGGATGAGATCTCACTTGTGAGCCCTAGGACAGGCTCCTGTTTTTTCTAAAACATAATTAAATCAAACTGTGGCAGGTGAGTCAACAGGGAGATTGCCTGAGAAAAGCAGAGCTGACAAGAGTTGAAGGGGCTCCAGGAACACCACTGCCACCCCGGGGCAGGGTTTTGTTACAAGTACCTTTTTCACAAGCTGAACATCAGTAGTTCCTTCAGCCCATCCTCATGTGACTTTCTTTCCAAGCCCTTTATCTTCATTGTTGCCCACCTCTGAACCCTAACTTTTCCATGTCCTTTTTAAAATGTAGAGCCCAGAACTGCATACAGTACTCCAGATGAGGTGTAACTGGTGCCAAGTAGAGAGAAACTATCACTTCCCATGCTTTGTACCTAAGACTTCTGCTGATGCAGAAAAAAACTGAAAACAATTAAATTGAAACCTCTCTGGGATTTCATTTAATCTGAAAACCAGGAAGTTTGTAAAAATATCAATTCAAATGACCATTTTTTACATTTTTAAATATTTTATCTAACACGTAAAGTATTTTGAACCAATGCAAGTAAATGCCATGCAGGAAGATTAGGTTCTAAAAACAGTTAGGGGGCTGGGACACATGACTTATGTGCAGAGGCTTAGGGACTGTCTTAATCTGGAAAATAGAAGATTGAGAGAGTTTTAATAACAAACTTCAACTACCTGAACTGGGGTTTCGAAAGAGGATGGAGCTGGACTGTTCTCAGTGGTGGCAGATGGCAGAACAAGGAGCAATGGTTTCAAGAAGCAGCAAGGGAAGTTGAGGTTAGAGATTAGGAAGTCTTTCTCACAAGAAGGATAGTAAATCATCAGAACAAGTTACCCAGAGAAGTGGAATCTATGTCCTTGGAGGTTTTTAAGACCCGGCTAGACAAAGCTTTGACTGGGATGATCTCATTGAGGATGGACCTGCTTTGAGCAGGGAGGTGGACTAGATGACCTCCTGAGATCCCTTCCAACCCTCATTTTCCATGATTCCTCTTAAAAACACAAATTTCTCCAACCAACAACTTGCTGATGCACTTCTAGGAATTAAGATTTCTACTGTGTGTTTCTTCTGCTCATGCAGCAAGCTATGCATTAGGGCTGTGCAAAATTTTGCCATCTGTTTCGTTTTGACACTGTTTTGACTCATTTGGAGCTTGAAACAGTGAAATCCCAATGAAACAAAGGGCTTCGAAACAGTCTCGAAAAAAAACAAGGGCAGTTGATATGTTTCAAAGGTTTCAAAACATTTCGAAGCAGCCCAGCCGAGTTCCCCTCCCCAGCACTACAATCGGGCTGGGGAAGGGACCTCAACTCAGCTGGGCTGAGTTCCCTTCCCCAGCCTGATCGATCACAGCACTGGGGAGAGGAACTGAGTGATCAGGCTCAGTCCCCTTCCCCAGCTGGATCAAGCTGAGGAAGGAGACTCAGCCCAATCACACAGCCCCCACAGCTCTCCTGGAGTCGTGGCCCCTGATCTGTCTGCTGGAAGAGAAAGGCAACTGCTGCTGCCTGGGACCCGCGGCATGCTGGTGCCGATCCCAAGTGGCAGCACCCAGCTTCCCTCCCTCATCTGGCAGGCAGATCAGGGCCTGCAGCCCCAGGAGGACTGGCACAGCCCACACAGCCCTCCTGGGGTTGCGGGGCCCTAATCTGCCTGGCAGATGAGAGAGGCTGTTTCAAGCCTCCCCATTATAGCTAAGGGGTGAAACGTCAAAAAAGTGTAGAAACAGCATCACTGTTTTGACGAAACGGAGCAGCTGTTTTGAATCCATATGAAATTTCAAACGAAATGCTGTTTTGTCGAAACACACGTTGAAATGGAACGGTGCCGTTTTGCACAGCTCTACTGTGTATGTATATGTGACAATTAACCCTCCAGTCCCATGCATGCTGAAAATAGCGCACGCTAATCCCTGTGGAATGTATTGTAACAACTTTATTTCCATTTGAAGGGGGTTAGTCTATGCTAATTTGCTGTCAGAGCCAGAAGCCATGTTTATATCACTTCCATTTAAAACAAAACACACACAAAAAAGGTGGGAATAATCTCCTCAAAACAAGCAACTAAAAATAGAAACTAATAATCGTTGAAAATTTAATTTGCGAGAACATGCATGAACGTACACAGAATACACAAGCAGGCATCTGTTGCTACCGCTTCTGAACTGCTTTAAAATATGGCACCTTTGTTCTCAGTGCACACTGTATTATGCAGAATACAAGACCTAGGAGGCTTGCTATTAACTTCAGTTTAACTGATACGTTTTATAAGTGTACAAAAATAGAAACTGCCCAACAAATAGTACAAGTACAGGGCAAAACATATTCACAAGTGCGTTGCTGAAACTGCAGACTGAACAGGAGCAATGCCTGTTACCAAAACTGTCTAACACTTTTTGATTAACAGGTTTTTTCTGTGTTAGTGTTTTCATCAGGTCTTTTCTTCCTAACCTATTTCGAAGTCTAATAAGAACATGAAATATTAAATGCTCTATACCTGCTATTCTCTACTGCACTCTCATAGTTGAAAACCTATTTAATGTTGGAGCATTTAACTCACATAGTTTTGCTTTGTGAAGCTAGTGTTAATAACATCTAAATGACACTTTAAACACCCTTATATCTGATCTTTATAATATATTTAAAAGATTAACACTGAAAGAAGAGGAAAGGAATGCCAACGATGAAGAAAAATTGCATTAAAACACTTGACGTTGGCATCCTTGGATACCTCAGGAACAATGGAAATGCAAAACTCTAAAACTCTTGGTTCAGAGATGATACCTTTTATTAGAACAACTAAGAAATCACACAAAAAATATCTTTTTCTGCAAGCTTTTGGGCATACATACCTTTCCTCAGACTTAGGGGAAATTAAAGATGGTAAAAATGATTTACTATCTTATCAAAGTGTGAATAAATATTACCAAAACGTATCTGTATTCTTTTTTCATATAGTACTGGTCTCTACTAAAAATGCTCATGCAGCAATTGTGGCCATACAGCAATATCTGTGGTTATGCAATATTTTGTTAGTTGTAAGAAATACTTGTTATCTTCTGTCTCTCTGTGTTAATTTTTAAAGTGGTGTGTGTGTATGCACGTGTGCATGTGTGCACACGTGCGTCAGATACCTTCTTGAGTGCTTAGGCCTGTGAAGATCTAGTCCAGGATTGATTCCCTCGTAGCTATGTTACAAAACTCTGCAAATAAGGCCGTTACAGAAGAAATGCTGACAGGCCCTCAGTGAAAGCAGTGCTATTGAATGCCAATATAATTAGCTGGGCAAATTACGCAAAGTATGCAAACTGTCACTCATCCCTGGCACTACTCATATCCCTGGGCTTTACTAATTTTGCACCTGTCTCTTCTATCTTCTCTATTGGAGGCTAATATTGTAGATATTGTGACTTACAAAGTTGATGCATATGACTGCCATGAGGAAAAAGTAACGTTGTCACACTAATCATTGCTAAGCTTGTCTTGCTAATACATTTCTTTTTACTATCAGGCTTCCCAGGCTCTCTATTTTTGGAACACATTAAGGTTCATACATTTCTTATTGCTGCTGCTGTTTTTTATGGTTGCGTCTAATTTTACAGCCAAATGCTACCTCTTAGCCGGGTCAGTTCCCCTCCTATTTCAGGGAAATTCAAGGAGGTGGCATCTATAGGGAGGTGCTAGCAGTAAGATTTAACCGATCCGAAACAAATTAGCCCAGAAAAGCTGAAAGAGACTGCAAAAGTAGCGCATCTGGTGTGAAGACAAAGGAGAAAGTGGGGTTTAAATAAACAGACCTGATGTTTCTTGCAATATTTTGCTTTTCTCATTTAGTGAACTTCATACTATGAACAGGATCAGATCAGGATAGGGGAGTGAGAGCAGTCCCTGGTGTAATTTCTGTTAGTTGCTCTTCTCCAGGTCACTTCAGTAGTTTGCAGAGCAGGTTACACATGAGCGAGCACAAGCCATATAGGATGTTTTGAACAACAAAGCGCTAAAAAATAGATCACAGCGACATACTTTTTTCTGAACCTGTAACTTTCCTCTCCTAGCTTTCTCTCTTGCCACTTCTCTAAACTTTATCTAGAGTTCATTTAGTTATCTAGACGTTAGGTTATAAGGCAATCACGGCAGAGGGCATATTCTGGGGTTGGGAGAAGCAGGGAGTTGTGTGCATGGGAATGTTCTGTGAAATGTTGTTTGCCTTGCCTATAGTGGCTATGGTATACAGTGAAATGGCATTAGATAGATAGATAGATGTCTGAAATAACATTTTATATATAGATATATGTATCTATATATAGATATATATCTATATATGGATATAGGTATATGTATCTACATATGAAATGTCATTTAAAAAATTTATCTATATATAAAATGTCATTTCAGACATATATCTAGATATATAGATATATCTATAATGTCATTTCACTATCTATCTATCTATCTATCTAAAAGATAGATGCCTATCTAGATAGATATAGATATATTCTATATCCAGCCATTTGGTATACAAGTAGTTATACTTTGAGCTTATGTTTTAGAATTATCCTCTGTTAACCCTTCTGGGAAAATTGTATCCAGCATAATCAAGCAGCATGACCTTTCTATAAAATTTTAAGCTGCCTGCTAGAATTCTCATCTGAGGCACGTGCTTCTTTATTAAATTACTTGGATTGGTTTCAGATTCTGATAGGAGGGATCCCATTCCCTCCTCATTTGCATTGAGTTGGTTGTGTGTTTATTTTTAAGAACAGCTTCTATAGAATCCTATTAGTCTTGTCCCTATTAAATTTTATGGGGCCCTTTTCCGTAAGGGAATGAATTCTGCAGACAGCTGACTGCTTGTTGTGCAAATTTTCTTCTGTTGAAATGTTGCTCGGTTGGAGACCACTTTTCAGATTCTATTTCTTTCTTTAATTTCACCCCAAACAGCCCCACATTAATAAGGTTCACCAGGCACTTTTCATTCCTCTTCTCTTTGCATGGCTGGTCACATTTGAAATTGCAGACACCGTTCTGTTTTCTCGCTCTTCTTAGGAATAAGGAAGAGAACAGTGGGATTAATGTATCCTGATTTAACTTTGTCTTCATAACTATTTTTGAAAGGCCTAGTAGCAGTTTCTGATTTCCCCATATGGTTAGAGGTAATTGGATGAGTCTGGAAGCCAAGTTTGCCTTATCTTTTGATAAACATTTGTAGACAATAACTTTTGGATGGAACATTTGCAGATAACTATAATTATATGCATTACCTTCTTACAAAGGAACCTCTTTGCCAAGTATAATAAGCATACATTGAACCCTCTTAAACATCTAAGTCTTCTACACATCTGGAATTTCTGATCAAAGGCAATGGGCTTAACCAGTTTTGACTGCATACGCTGTGTATGGGTTAGGCACTCTTTCCCTTTAGCCAGCGAAGCACCACTTGAATCAACAAAAGTGGTTATCAAATAAACAGGGCCATTTAGTAAAAAGGGAGTGTGCTGTGGGGAGGAGGGTGTGGAGAAGCACTCAAAGAACAATCCAGCAGAACAGATGGCTATTCCCTTGCTGAAATGGAAGATCTTGTTGACACTTCACCTCTGAATTTAAACTAAACAGGGCCGGTCTTTCCATGAAGATTTTAGCTGCCTCTGAAAGTCTCTGAATCAAGCAGAGATTTGCTTTGAGTGCTTAAAAATGAATGAAGCAGCGATTGAATTAGCGCATCTTAATGGTCATAGTGTGTTAGTCTTGTTCATATTCATAATGATTTGCTGTTTAGAAAAAAGAGAAAGTCCGATAGCAATAAATATCATCTTACATTATACAGGGTCTTCTGGCCATAGGAGATGTCTCCGGTATGAAAAATGACTGCAAAAGTAGCACTATCAGGAATCAGTAACTTGCATATTGAATTAGTGTAGAGCTTGTCTAGATTAGAAAAGCTGCATTGATTTAACTAAAATCAATCTGAAATTGGTTTAGCAGAACTTGAGTTCACACCCCTGAAAACCAATGAGCTTAAACAATTTTAACCCATTGCTTGGATGGGTTTGTTTTGAGTTGGCAAAGTATTAAACAAGGCAAAACATGCAACTGGTGAGTGGAAAAATTTCAAGTTCACCTACTATAGTGGTTTGCAACAGTCTAATTTAAATAATTTTGAAACAGATTTGGCTCCAAACAGGAAACCACAACTAACCAAACCAAAAATAGTGGAAATGGAGCATATTGCCAAATTATCCCTGTTTACTCCCCCTGGGTACAGCTACATGTGCTATTGAGGCAAATCAATACACTCTGGTGCTTATCATGCTGGGTTTTACTGCTCCTCGGTGCCACACTTACACATGCACCAGGGACCGCAGTATGTTGAGCCAGGTCAGTGAAGCCCTGGCTGACAAGGGGCCTTGGGGGTCAGCCTGCCCGCCTTGGGGGGCTGCTCTGACCCAGCTCAGTGTGCTGCAGAGGGGTTGGCTAGTAGGGCTATGCGAAGCTTCACTCCCTGATTTGATTCAGCAGAGATTCGTCCTGATTCAGTGGCCGACTCTCCGAATCTGAATAGAATCAGAGGACCCTTTAATATCTCCGAATCGAATCAGAACCCTCCAAATCCATTTGGAGTGATTCAGAAAGATTCAGCGATTCAGACCTGTACACAGTTTTAAATGTTTTTTCTATATACCTCTAGGTACCAGGTGGCTCGTGAATGCTGCGATGTTGGCGTGCATGCAGCATCCCACAGGAGTGCGGGGGGCACCCCAGCATGCTCGACAGCAGACCCAGAAGTGGACCAGAACCACTTCTGGGTCCACCAGGGAGCATGCTGGGGGCCCCCCATGGTCCCCCTGGCTCGGTGACTGTCGCCTCCTGGGTCTGGGGTGGGGTACCAGCTGAACCGGGGGAGCACAAGGGGGCCCCCCAGCATGTTCCTTGGTGGATATGGAAGTGGACCAGAAGTACTTCCAGTCAACTTCCGAGTTCACCACCAACCACCTGGAGTGCTCCCCCACAGCCCCCCGGCAATCCTGTGGGATGCTCTATCACACATTTAAAGCTGTGTCCGTGTCCAAATTGCAGAATCTTCAGATTCTGATTCACCAAATTGAATCCAGGACAGTGATCCAAATCAATGAATCAAATCTCTGTCCCTGATTCTAGTTCTATCTCTGTCCCAGATACTATTTCTTTCTTTTAATTTCACCCCAATGCAGGTCATCACATTTGAACCAGTTACTCCTGAACTGAGCCCCCTCAAAAGCACTTTGGGTCAGTGAGCATTTTCTTTGTGTTACTGCAATGCACATTATATTTAATTAAAACCCAACAGACCATTGTTTATGGGGAAAGGACCCCCCCCAACACACACACACAAACACCACAATGCCCCCTCATGCCATGGTGGCAACTAGCCAGCAAGAGGTAGACAAGCTAGACTGGTACTTTCATGTATCATCAGTAACAAAGAATCTGCTGCAGTGGATTGCCGTCCTAGTGCCCCATGACTTTTGAGCCCAATTACCTCCTGGCCATGGCAGGGGACCAGATTTGATGATCTTATCGGTCCCTTCCATCCTTCTTGCTATGATCCTATGACTTGAACCATAAGGACTGGGTAGCACATGTGGCCATGGGAGGATCATTTGAAGGTAATGGGACAGCCCCATTACTTCGAGGGGGTAGAAGAATGGCAGTCTCCATTGCCTGCAGCACGGACTCCTCTGCCACAGCTGCCCAAACCCATGCCACCGCCACTGCTGCCCAGGGTACAGACCCTGATAATTACACTTCTGGCAACAGGGTTTTCACCTGTCAGATTTTCACCTGTCAGATGTCATTACTAGATGTGATTTCCAAGAAGAAAAGAAGTAGAATGAGGGCAAGCTTTTCCATGACAAGAAAATAACCCAAATAAATTATTCATTTTCCTCTAATTTTTTCCACCCCCCTATGAGCTGCTACATTTTAAGGTAAAAATATTAACAGGTTTCTGTCTCTCTCCTCTTTGTTTCCCATTTGTAAAGGGAGGGGATGAAACTAAAATTTAGAAAAAAGGTTGACAAGGTCTAGGGGAAATCCACAATGATACCCTCCCTCCCCCCACAGAGGCTGGAGTGAGTTTGCGAGGCTGGCAGTTAAAGACAGAAACATCTCTTCACATACAACATGAAGAATTTACATATGTGCATCAATGAGATACACTAGATATGATACCTTGAGTCCTGTTTTACAGTCAATCTATCCTTTAAACATAACTGGTCTTGGAAGAATAATAAATGGTTCACCAAAAGGCCTCAGTCTACTGTGAGCTGATTAGTTGGAACGATTCTTTCCAGGAAACTGGAATTGGGGCCTGATTTTTCTTCTAGCCTTCCCCCACCTTTATCTTCTGTACTTACTTAAAACTGAAAAAGGTGGAAACAAAAAGTTATAGACAGAAGCATTATATGTGTATTGGTGAAATGGTGTAAGTGATTGCACCAAATGTAGAGGAATGATGCAGCAGTCAAAGAGGGTCTGACCTGGCAAAAGTACAGGCCTAGAGCAGCACTCAATACCTTAATTCAGCAAAGGATACTGAAAACTTTTTTCACTGAAACAAAAGTCTGGATAACTACTGGTATAGGGTAAATTTTGCCTGGATGGGAGCCTGAAGACACCGGCACATTAGAAGATCCAGGTGATAAATGACTCTGATAATAAAATATCAATATTCCAATCGTTCATGTATTACTTTCAATAGCTGAACAAGTTGCAGCCTTTATAGCCCATTTCTATCCTAAAAGCCAGGGAGTCCTTCCTGTTTCAGGGGTATAGGTTGTAGCCGTGTCGGTCTAAGGATATAGGCAGACCAGCTCCTTTGGGTAAATCCAATATCTTTTATTAGACAGACTCAAATAGTTGGAAAAATTCTTCTTAGTCCTTCCTAACATTTTGTAATATTTAAATAAAGAAAAAATGTTTGCATTACAAAATGTTCCCCACTGCTCAACAATCTCTATAAGAGGCTTGGCAGAAAATCTGACAGCACTAACAAGGTGTCTAGGACACAAGAGTTTAACTCCATCCCAGTGGAGTCCTCCTCTGGAATCACCTTTCAAAGACAGGACTAGGGAATAGGGCTGTTGGGAAGGGAGAAGAATGGCTTGAAAAGAACAGATTCCACACTTAGGCAGACAGAGCTGATGGAAATGCATAGGACAGGAATTTTCCTGTTAGATTCCAAGTTACATTAACTTGATTTTTCTCATTATAAGCATTAACATTTGAGAGGGAGAGAGCTGCTAAGTGCAACCGGTTTTCAAACAAATAATTTATTATGAAAAATATATGATGCAAATAATGTATTGTATTTACTAGTATACATAAGATTACTCTGAATATAAGATGACCCCCCAGTAATTAGATTCTACATATGGGAAATTCAAAAATGAGTTATAATTTTCCAGCTATAGAATCTAATTACTGGAGGTTTGCCTTGAATTCCCACCGTCCCCCTCCCACTGCTGGAGCAGGGAAAATAAATCTAGGGGTCAGGTAGCCCCCTTCACTTCTGTTCCTCCTGCATCCCCTCCCCCACCCTCCTCACTATCACATGAGCACATGGAAGAGGTTTGAAAACACTGACTTTGAAATAAATGCATGCAAATTACCACAGGTACCCATAGATGTGGTTCATGCAGAATTGATGCATTTTACCTTTTCTGAAACTGCTGCAAGTTTTAACAGAGATATGCCATAAACACACTTTTAACCAGCACTTCTGTACCTATTACAAAGAGAACAGACTATACATCATATTAGACCAAAGCCAAAAGGCTCATGATTTACCATATAGTTCATTAGGCTGGGGCCAGCAGATTAAACAACATTTCAGGCCATGTTGACCCCACAGCTCAGCCCTGCTCAATATTTGTGTGTACTCCAGATACCCTCCACAAAGAAGCCATGTATCAATTAACCTCCCTCCCTCCCATTCCCCCCCACAACTCATGGCTTGAACTGGGTATTCTTGCCACAAGTCCTGGGATGCTACAAAAATGTATACACAGATGATGCAGAGGACAATCTGGTCCAGCTCCACCTCATGGAGGGTGGAACCACACAAATCATGTGTGCCAGGCTAAGAGAGGGGGTGACAAAGGGATTCTGTTTGGGGTCCTATTTGCTAATGTCTGCCAGACATTTAAGGCTGTTGAAGAAATAAGAATCATTGTAAATGGGAATGAAAGGTACAACTCATCTGTTGCAGTGAAGTAGAAGTCGAAATATATGCAGTGTAGTGGCTCACTATGACTTGAAAAATGGGTTAGCACTGAAGGGGGAGCTGCACCCAGTGCGAATTAGTATACATCTTAGTCAGGTAGGCTGCACTAACCAGTTCTTGTGATAGGTTCCCATCAACATGTTTGCTCAATATGGGCCATGTGTTTCATAGTCATGCTCAGTATTGTCTGCATTTAGTCACCTTCATAGCTGGTTTCCATTACTGAATTTTTGGCAGCAGTTTAATGATAGACAGTATAATTAATGAGGTTTCCTTATATGTAAACGTAAGACAGAAGGCTTTCCCCATGCTAACTGGGGAGGGGGAAATCGGGGCATGGGGGAGGGGCGGTGGAAATACTCATCTTGTATTCATGTAAATACAATATATTTGAGAGGATCCTGAGCATAGAAAATTCCATAGCTGTCAGGAAATTCCATGAAATCCATTCACTTTTAATTAAGTAGTGGTTCATAGAAGTGGACTCTGATTTTCACTTTGACAAGAGTATTCTTGCTTAATATTAGATGTACAGGTATAGCTTCTGTAGAAGATCTCAAAGCAAGAAGAAAAATAATGCATCACTTGTACTGTATTTGCTTCTAAAATATGCCAAGTATTTTATCTAATTGTTCCTTTTCCTTCCCCTCCCTTTCTTCTTAAACATCTTTAATAACTGCCGATTTTCCTAGATTGCCACTTAACATGTATTCAAGCACCTTTTCAAATCATGAAGAAGAATCTATCAGACACCACTAGAAGAACGAACAAACTGCTACACTTTGGATGGGTTAGGGTTTTGCATGTCACATCTGCTTCCAGTACTGATTTCTAGATTGACTTAGAGAGGTCCCTTTGTAATAAATTGGTTCGTTCCTCATTCACAATCAGAGGCCAGCTGCTACTGGTTTTCACAGCACGAAGGGCTCAACTGTGCATTTACAATGTAATGGTAGCAGATGTGAGGTTTCCAGCTTTCTTGAAATGCACTGCCAATTTGGGTCTTGCTTCCATTAGATCTATTTTTCCCCCCATTGATGTTCATATTGCAAGTTGTGTGCCTAAGGACTGCCAATGGGTTTAAATCAGATGGGGCTGAACTTTCAGTATGCTTGATTCAGTTTTGGAGGTTTTCTGAGTCTGCAGTTCACTACACCCCTGCTCCCTGTTGCCCTTTCAACTCTCCTGCAGTTCAGGGTCTCTTTCATTCTTTGACAGCAGCAGCAAACTGTATGGGCCACACGTCATTTGAAAAAGGCTTGCTTGGGTATAGCCTAGCACAACCAAGGGGAAATCAGAGATGTTTTCCAAGCACAAAGTCTGGATCTAAATTTCCCCAGAGTTTCTAAGGTGTTTTGATTTGGCAGGGAACAGCGAGTTTGGCCCTGTAGTGGTGAAATTACTCTGCAGAAAAAAGAATAGTTGTACTCAGCAAGGACTTTCCATCAAGGGAGTGACGTTTATTATTTCACATTGACGTCACTTGGAATTTCAACGGGAAAGCTCCCTGCTGTACATTTCCACCTAGCCTTGTGCTTGCGGGAGGGGAGTCTAATCTTCACACAGGCATTTATAAATGGCTTCCCTATAGTCATTTATGGAGCTCTTCTTATGGCCACTGAAAGAGAAGAACATGTCAGCTCTGATTAAGTTTATTCTCTCTCTCGGAGGCATTGCTAATATCCCCTGGACCTCTCACAAGCACATCGTAGTAAGGGATCTGGTTTAATTCACTTTCTAGACTTTTCAAAATTGGAGCCATTGGGTCTTTCTCTCTCTCTCCAGTAAGCCAGCAAGGACACCCAGATCCCTAAAGTAGTGGTGAACAGACAAGCAAGGCTAGCAAGGACACCCAGTGTCCTCAGTGGTGAACAAAGCTAGCAAGGACACCCTGATTCCTAAAGTAGTGGTGAACAGACTTAATGTCTCCATGGGCATGGTTTTCATCTGTTTCAGGGAGGTGATGGAGAAGCAGAAACCTACAGGTCTGAAGTGGCAGCCAGATCTGTCCGCAGTCAGGGAAGGTGGGCACCTGAAGATAAGTATCCAGATGCTATGGCTGTCAGTAGGGACTGACCTTTAGCACTAGAAGCACAAACCACTTCCAAAATGCCATCTGTACTAGGTTGCATGATGGAGTTGGCCACTAGGGAGAGACGCTTGCTTGCACATTAGGTTGGTACTTCTCTATGTCACCTAGGACTGCTGGCCAGTGCAGTGACTGTCTGCAGACTCACTTGAACACATTTAAGTCCATGCCGTGATCTTAATGCTCCTTTTCAGTCACGGAGCACAAGCTGCCAGCTTCCAGCTGTGCTTTGTGTAGGGCGTACAAGGTCTGGATTGTATTCTTGCCCCACTTGTACAGGGGAAAAAAAAGCAAGTCCCAGGGATTCACGATCGTTTCAAGGTGCCTTGTGCCTCTCGTTCCTTGGCTCTCTCCACTGTTATTTCTCGTTCTGTCACTCAGGAGCTGACAGCCAATCCATTTGTCCCCTAGCAGGCTTACATGCCACCTGTCTACTGCCACTTGAGACGGAAACAATGTGACTTAGACGAGACCTGGCACAGAACCCAGCTGCTGGGAGCTGGAAACTCAAAATGGCAGCAAGGAAGGAGTTCAAGACAAAAGCTCAGGAGGAGGTGATGAGGAGCAGTAGGCAGAGGCAAAGCAAGGAGGGGCTGTTTGAAATACAGGGATTATATCTGCCACTTCTGTCTCATCTCGCAGGACTTTGGACTCTTGCAGACACCGAAGCTCTGATAACGTAAGCATTAGGGGCTTGATCTTGCCAACCACAGAGTGTCTCCTATTCTGTGTGGGTTTAACCGGGCTCCCTTTAAACCTCATGGGGGAGGTTACTCTCACAGCTCGGGGGGCTCAGCACCTAAATTGAACCACCAATGTCTTCAGCAAATGTTTACTTGAGCAGTACTGCAAGCAGATCTGTGGCATGCTGCATTCATGCAGTTTTCAAATATAAAATTAGGTTTATTGATGTATTCCAAAGCAACCATTATAAGCCTTTAAAAATACCTTCCTCGCCCAAAGTACTCGTAGCATGGAGAGACCTCCGGGTTCTCCTGTCCTTCTCTCCTAATTGAGGAACAAGTCTGTGCAAGCACCAAGGAAAAGAATGATCTTCATATTCTTCATTACTCACTTGTAGCTTCATCTCCTGTGAGTTATGACTCATTTTCTCACTCCTGGGACATCTCTCATATAAACCAATCATACAATAATTCACCAGAGGGGTGAAAAATTAACTTGTCTTCTTAATACAGAAGTTAAGAAAATAGGCTAATATTTCATTCCCCTAGAAGAAACCAATATAATGGGAGCAGTCAGGTCACACAGTGGTATGTAGCCCGAGTGAAAACGTGCCTCATCCTAGACTGAGGAGCTGGAGGTAGAAAGCCGGGTTTAACTTTGATGGATGCTCCTGCATTACCTCAACACTTATTTTCTGTCTGATTTTTTTTTTCCTCCTGTGCTTCTGAAACGTGCTAGGTTGACAGCACCATAAACCGAGCCCTCTTTCCATGCACATATTCTGTACCAGCGGCACTGCAAACTTCCTTATGAGACACCATGTCCCAGCAGAGAGAATTGTTCCTTGGCCTCTCTGCTGAGACTGTCCAAAAAAAATGTGTCATTTCATGCTGTTATCTACAGATACAGGTGTTTATCTTCAAGGAGCTGAACTGAAATGGCCAGTTCATTTTTCACATCAGCCTTTGAACAGCTATTAGAGGGTAATAGCTTTGGGCCCCTACTGCCATACTAAGTTGACTTTTGAATTGCTGACAAGAATGAGATGAACTAAATCACGTTGCTGACCCCTTAAGCCACCCAGGACCCTAGGGCTCAATGCACAAGGCACAGAAAGGTTGGCCAGGAGGCCTGGATCCTATAGCCACCTCTGCCATGACTAGCTGTGTAACCATGAGCTGGGAACTTAATTTCTCTGTGCCTCAGTTTTGTCAACCTATAAAAGAGAAAAGGATACCTGTCCTCTTCTGTGACTAAAAGGAAAGCATTTTTTCCCCAGTTGCTTAAGAAGGTCCTTTTCAACCACTGTACATACGATATAAGAAATAGTACATGGCATTAATGATACTAATATCTTGCATCTGTCGAACATTTATTAGTAATATTATGCATTTATGCAATGATATAGCCCATGGCCCTGTCAGTGCTGTGCCCCATCAAACTAACTTGTTTTACAAGCAAAGAAAATGTGGCAGTCCCTGTGCAGACTGCAGAAGATCAAACACTCAGATTCATTACAGTTTATCATTTGGGTTTATCACAAAAAAGCATATGTGGTATAAATATATCTTCCAGGGCGGCTCATGGCAACTGTCAATGCACAGCAGTAGTGAACAGCCGGTCAGGCCTAGGAAATGAAGAAAAATATCATCCAACTTAAACTGCGGAGGGGAGGGGGGGAAGAAGTAGGTCACAGAATATCATTACTCAAATTGGAATTTATCTAGGACACTAAGGCTAATAACACTGTTCTTGGGACAAGTGCTATGCAATCTTTAATGACCACAAGTTGTCATGACATTGCTTTTGCGTTTGAGACGAGGAACTATGCCTCATCGCTTGAAGACCCCAGGTTCACGCCAAGCTATATTGAGCAGTTCAGTTCTGATTCTGAAGGGCGACTGAAGATTTTCTGAATCACGAGCACTGCTTTCTTGCAATACTCAGGAGGCAATATTCAAGTCCTGGCCAGACCTAGCACTTAGTTTTGTGTTATATGACAAACCCACTTGGTATGACCTACATTTATTCCCCCCTTGTTCTCTACCACTTAATTTTTGAGAAGCGAAAACTAATTTTCTTTTGCACTGAAGGAACATATGGGTTCGTTGCGAAGGAATGGGATTGTTTGAACCTTCTATTGAAGTTGGATATTTTTAGGTGTGTGCAAGATCAAAGCTCCGATATCTCTTGGTGCGGTAATTCATGTACCAATACTGAACAGCCGAAGAATCTCTCTCTCTTTCTGTGCCTCCATTCAGAGCATTTTCGTTACATTTTAAACCTGTGTCTTTGACATTTTTGTGCCATGTACAGCTCTTTAATGCAGCATTAGCTGATCTGAGGTATGTCAAGTCTTTTTAAGTACAGATTTGGAATGAAACAGATTTTAGCAAGAAACAGCCAAACTTCAAGCTTTTCAGTGGCTGACTTTGGATAAAACCTCATTGCAGCTGAAATAGGGTTGGGGGTCTTGCAAGAGCAGGCTCTCTCATGCATTTGTGCTTCTCTGAATTCTGCAAGCATTCTTTTTGCACATGAATTTAATCTGTTTTAAGCCCTGCCCTAAAAGCAATAGAAATTGTCCCAAGAATTCCAGTTTGGTTCTGGATTTTTCAAAAGTTGGGAAGTATGTATATCCAGAGTTTTGGTTCTGGCTATGAAGAACAGACCTATCTGTGCAAAAAAAGCTAAGCTAGCGTAAGGTGGGGGGAAAGGGTGCAGTGAATCGAAGTGGGTTTTTACACATACTCCGGGGATGGAGGGGGGCACTTGACTTCGAGTGGCTCTTGGACACGCTATAATTAAAGCACCTGCAGCATCTCATGTATCAGCATCCCCACACTTCAAAATGGTGCTGGGGGTGCTTTAACTCAAGCTTATCGAATGAGATTGAGTTAAAGCACCCCCACCACCCTCCTGAAGCATGGGGGTGCTGATACACAAGGTGTGGAAGCTATCAGGAGCATGCCAATTAGTTACCATGCTGCAGCAGACTTGATTAATCAAGTCTGCTCCAAAACGCTGTCATTGAAGCACATCAGAGCAGCCTCCCCTCACATGTACAGGCACCCTAAGATACCCAAGTAAAACATCTTAAACCCCTGTGTGGCTTTTGTTAGGAAGAAAGTAGTCCTTAGTTCTGGATTTACAAGGTGTCTAGATCTAGGTTTGAGGATTAAACTCATCTCTGTGAAGCAAGAAGCATTTAAGACCAAAGTACTTCAGATTTAAGACTGGTTGCGCTGGTGTCAGCAGCAGAAAACTTGTATGTCTTTAGTGAAGAAGCCTTCACTCTTCAGAGAGATAGGAGTAAAGATATTAATGTAATATGTTTGGATGCTCATTCAGATTCCAGTGTGTTACCTGGAGCAGGGTGGCATCACACAATTATTATCTGGATCCAATTATTCAGTGGATTTTTGGATAAAGAGTTTGGTTTCAGTCCATCTATATAAGTAAGGAACCTGAAAAAGTAAGTTATCACTAACAGACAGTTTGGCACTGGCAATACTGCTGTTCATTGAATCTAATCTTCTCTCTTACTGTCACATTCAGGCCAGCTGACAAGCTCAATATAAGAGTCATCTGCTTGGTGTCCTGAGGTCACGAGTGTCACAACTCTTCTTGAGCTCCCTTTCCTTGGATATTCCCCAACCTGCTGTGTTAGGGCCCAGTGGTTTGGATCCATGTGCTTTAAATCTTGAGCCTGAACAAAGTCCAGGCATTGCCCGTGGTCTTAAGGACCTGTGTACTAAGAGTGTGTAGGTCCTCTTGTCTACTACTCCCTCCTGAGAGCTAGAAACTATAAGCCAACTTGCCCTACTCCTGAGCCTAGCACTTGGCTCCTTAGACGCTCAAGCTGTTCGTACATGCAACGAGGGTTTAGTTCTCCCTAAATTGAAATCTCCCTAATTGAATCATCACAATTCAAAGCCTGTCAATTAAAAATCTACCATTTTAATATAGGGACTCCCGTCACTGTTATGGAGCAGTGATGGCCTGCTGGCAGCTAACCCCCCCATCTGCCACAGGCAGGCTCTGCCAGAAAAATAAAAAAGGTGGTGAGGGGCCTAGTCCTCCGCCCCATATTTGCTTCTCCCACAGCTGGAGGGTAAGCTACTGGCTGGCCCTGAACTGTGGGCCTTCCCTCCGTGGTGGCTACACTCCCCAGGCACCCCAGGGGGCACTGCCACTGTGGAGGGAAGGGCCAGGCCCCCCAACTGCTCAGGGGCTGCGCAACGTGGCAGCAGCTTGCATGGGCGTGCTCCGCTGGATGGGGGTGGAGAGCAAGGAGCCTAATTATTTTTTTTAATTCTCATGAAACCTGTGGCCAGGGGACAAACTGTTGGTGGGCCAAGTAGCCCCTGAGCTGTGGGGGGCCCTGGTCCTTCCCTTTGCAGTGGCAGTGCCCCCCAGGGCCACCCAGGCAGGCTATTAGCTTGTGGGTGCTGCTCAGGGGGTGCCACCATCATGGAGGGAAGGACCAGGGCCTCCCACAGCTCAAAGCCCACTGGCAGGTCGCCCTCCAGCCGCAGGAGAGGCGGGCAGGCTGTGGGCCCCTTGCCACTCTTGCCCCGTCCTTCAGGGGAGCCTGCTTGCATGAGCTACCGCCAGATCATGCACCCCTGAGCTGGGGGGGAGTGCATCCCTCCACAGCATCGGCACCCGTCAGGGCCACCCATCCGGGTGTTAGCTGTACAGGTGCTGCCCACGCTCACAGGCAGCACATGGCCCGATCCAACGGTGCATATGGCACTGGAAGCCCAGATGTGCTCAGGCAAGCTTCCAGCACCCCACGCACCATCCCTACCAGCTTCCTGCTGCCTGGGACTGGGCTGGCTTGCCCCTGGGGGTGTGCACAAAGGTGACAGGAGGGCAGCTGGATGTGTTGGCAGCTGCATAAAGCAGTGGAGAATGGTGCCCAGGGCACTGGAAACTCACCAAGCCTGAGCTTCCCTGAGCACGCCTGGGCTTCCAGCACCCTGTGCACCATCCCCGCTGCCTTCTCCGGATGTATCGCTGCAATTTTTTTACATAGCAAATTAAAATACATTGGATGTGTTTTACTTCGCTACATAACAGTCATTTCATTTGTACACCGTGACAAAATTGAATGGTAATACACCACTGCAAATGTAAACTGTGACGCCGTTAAACCCATTGAAAAGGGCAATCAAACCACTAAAAAGTAGGTCTGTGTGAAGAGGCTAGTATTTGCTTTGGTTTCGGATTTGGCTGATTCAGGGGGCAGTGGGGGGTAGTAGGGATACCTCCCCCCAACACACCCCCAACACCACCCAGTGAATAGGGTTTTTTTTCTACAGGGCTGGGAGCTGGGTCTGGGTGGGGTGGCCATGGGGGGGGCTGGGGGAGCAGTCGGAGGTTGGGAAGTGCTCAGGGGGCCTGGGAGAGCAGGCAGGGGATGGGGCCTGGCAGAGGTCCCCCCTTGGTCCCCTCCCCCCTCCTTCAGTTCCCCCTCCGCCCCCTACTTACCAGCTCAGAGTCTGGGTCCAGCTCCCTGCAGCAGCCAGTGGGGACTGCCCGAATCGTCGAAGCTCTCCAAATCTTTTCCACATTGATTTGGGGAGCTTCGAATCAATTCAGACCTTTTAATTCATCCTCTGATTTGATTTGGATTTGGAGATTTGGTCACTGAATTGGGCCAAATCTCTGAATCAAATCAGGACTTGAAGCTTTTCACAGCCCTACTAAAAAGGCCATTTTTGTCACAAGCGCCCTCATATGCCAAAGATTCCTCTTTCAGAACTGCAGCTGTGTAGGCTAAAAAGTTACGAGTAAAGATATTAATATAATATGTTCTGTAGCACTGCCTGAGCTACAGCTGAACTTTTTGGGGGCACCCAGCAGTGAAGGCAAAGTGATCCACAGAAGGACGTTGCACTGAGTTAAAAAAACACTGTTGCTTATGACTGAGTAGGTAAAGCGCAAGCGCACAAAGAGAACTTAACAGTAATTATTCAGAGCACCTCTCCCTGCCCCCCGCCTCAGTGGTTTATGCATCACATCAGCAGATGAGCAGCTCCTACCCCCTTAACCTTCCCCTCTCCTTGCCCCGAAGCTGATGTGGGTGACCATAACCCCCACCTAGATGACTTTGTTGCTAGGCACTTGTTCTCCGGTAAACCAGTTCTCCTAGGAAGGATGAAGCCTATTGTTCAAAGCTATTACATTTAAGTGGAAAAATCACTAAACCAGCCCTCTAGCATTAGCCCTTTGCCTCCATCCTTTAGAAGTCCAAACCACCATGGAGACAAAAGACCCACAGAGAAGACAGAACCCCCTACATCCAAAATGCAGCTTGCAGCTTGAGCAGAAAAACCATAAACACCCCCTGATATTATACTGAATTCATAGGCTGTACACAAATTCCTCAGTGAGTCTTTAAAAATTATTTTTACGCATTCTTCATCTTCCTAGAACCGAAATTACACAGTAATAAGTTTTGCTTTCAGTTGTTTAGATGTTTGATGGAGGTGCTATTCCTATAAATACACACAGCAATTGCTTAAAATTGATTCCATTGCCTATTTACTGTCTTTAATTTTCACAGAGAGCAAGGCTTAAAATGCTAGCACATGTCTCATTTGCCTCAGTCAATTTTAAGAACAACTTGATTTTCTATTTTTGCTTCCTTTTTAGTTTGGCTTTCCTATTATAGGTTAAACCCTGCCCTTAAAGTGTGCATGGCTCCCATTAATATCAATAGGAGCCATGTGTGTGCATTCAAGGGCAAAATGTACCCCTAAGCATTCCCCCCTCTAATTACTAGTATACTATTACAGAGACACTTTTTAATTGCCATTTCCAGCAGAAACTTATTTTAAAAATAAATTCTGACTGATTCTAGAATTTAATTTACTGAAGGGACAGCCAGTGCATAGTAATTGGAAATACCGTTAGCATCTTACGTATTATTCCTTGCCTTCAGAGTGCTTTATAAATATTTATTTATTTTCCCTCATAGTTCTCCTTTGAACTAAAAGAGGTTGGTGACTATTGCCTTCATTTTATGTAAGGCTAGTGTTTCATAAGTATTGTGAAAAATTCTCAGAATGGCAGAAGACATAATTTTTCTATTGTTCTTAGCTCTTTTTTTTTCTCCCTGATTAGTCCATTTTATGCATATTTGCCTTTGCGTTTTATATAATTCTGCCACATCTGCATCAATGGCTTCCTTCTGAATGGGATTCCTTCAGATACATAGACACAATATGCAATTAAGTGCATGAGACCTGCTGCTTTAATCAAGTTCAGTCCAATTTGTCACTTCAAACTTTGAAAATTACATGTAAGGAAAGATTTACGTGCCTTTTTGCATCGGCTAAAAGTTGACAAAGGCAAACTTTTGATCACTCAGCCATTAAATATATTTCAGAATGGTGCCGGGCTAATTGCTGTACGTTTATTTTTATTTAAAACAATTGAAGCTGGTAGTTTCCAGAATTGTGTAAGCTGGTATGACTTTGCCTGTGTGTCTTTGTTTACTTAAGTGCTTCTGGGTCTTAATCTGCTCTATCGACACACTAGCAGAACTCACGAGGAGCCTTCCTTATCTTCAAGGATACGTATTGGAAAGATGCAACTCTTTCCGCCTACCCAACCTTCAAAGTAAAATCCACAGCTTGGGGAAATTCTCATAGACCATTTTATAAAACTTCTGTACCATTTTGGAAACATCTGCCAAGAGCATGTCCCTACATGGCTGGTAACTGAAGAGCTGGCTTTATTGAGTCTTGATCACCATTATTATGGCCTGCTTTCTCACTGGTGTGTTGGCCTTGCAAACTCATACATGGTCAACTTGTGTTTCTGCCCCAGGCTTTAATTTATCCTTAACACTAGAGAGGGATATTAAGGATTAACATCCTTAATAAGTTATGGGGGTCTAGGCACCTCAAGGATTAATAATGGTATAGAAAGCTGTAGCAGGACCAGGTCCTAGGGGCAGCCATGACATGTGACCTCAGGACTCCTGTCTACTCTGGCTGTCCAGGTACCCTCCCATTTCTCGCTCTCACCTGCCATGCCTTGCTGTTATTATCTTATTTGAGAACAAGGGCGGCTGCCCCTGGCTCCCAGAGTGAGCTTTCATTTTTTCTGTAGTCTACAGGTTTCTTGCAAACCCCACCTGCCTCTGTTCTACCTTCAGACACTAATTATGACCCTCCTGGCCTGTCCACACCTTCTAGGACACTAATCACCTTAAAGACTATTCACAGCCTCCAACCTCCTCTACAGCTGTGCCCATGCCTCAGGTGTTTGCACTTCATCATTTCAGGGGGCACTCAACTCCTGTCTTGTATCAGGCAACTCTTGGCCTTTATGCCTCTTGTTATTTTTGGCCTCCACCCCTTTTCTCTTAATGGATCCTTCTGCCTAGGTCCACTGTGCCAGACCTGACTTCTGGGCTCCATCTACCACCTTGCCCATATCAGTTTGGGCCTCCAGCCCCAGGTTTTGCCTCTCTAGGGCTTTTTTTTTTCCCACTCAAGGTCTTTGGTTCCACCTCTTGGGCTTTGGGTCCCTGGCTCCCAACCCTGATCCTCACCCCTCTTAGGCAATGGTCTTTTCTGACCTAAGCTCTGACACCTTCCCAGTCAACACCTATCCAGTCCCTACAAGGACTCGCCACAAACATGTACCCCTTGGGCACCACTGGGAGCTCATATCACCCTTATCAGTCCCAACTCACTGGATTAAACTGTACTAAAAGGGTAAGCCCTCTGGCTGTCACTAAAACTTGAAGTACTCTGACTGCACAAGAACATTTAGCTCTTCTGTAAGCTCTCAGTTCCTTACTTTTAGTCTGCAGGGTAGTGGGGTCCCCAGGTAGGCTTCCAGCTACAGTCATCATGGAACAAATCTTTCCCTGCAAACTCGGACTAACTCCTAGGCTCAAGCCCTGAGGTTATTGGCCCCACTGCATCATGTGACCCCCCCACCCCAGTTGTTACAGGTGTTCTCTTTTAGGCTGGCTGGCTGACTTCTACAGCAGCTACCAGCTGCTGGGATAGGAGCTATAGTCCTGTTCCCTGGTACTACTGCAGGGCAACTAGCTCTGCACTGCTGTCCCAAGCAGCCTCTGCCCTATTGTACTACTGCAGAGCAGTGAGCAGGCCCAGCCTAAAGTACCCGGGAAGCCTTTTTTTCCTGCTACTCTTAATGGGCTGGTGTTCCCTGAAAGTAAGGGATGGTGTTTCAAGAGCATTTGCCTCTATATCACTGGTTTGATTCCATCTCCAATCAGTAGAGACATCAGAGGCTACACTATCCAAAGGTTGTTTGCTGGACATGCAATGAGCTGGGATCCTCAAGCCAATCCTTAGTGGACAACTGTTCCCAACATCAAAACCAGCTGTGTAGTAGTCAGGTGGTATAAATCTATGTCTAGATTATAAATCCTTGTCTTTATGACAAGGGCTTTCTGGTTGTTCTCTGTGTTGGAAAAGTGGGCTCAATTTCCTATTTTCTCTGTAGACTTCATGGCCTTGGACACATCACTTGGAGTCCTTGTGCCTCCATCCCACTTCATTAGAGTGTTCCCCTACCTCACAGGACTGTTTTGAGGCAGCACGTAGAAATGGTTGGGAAGGGCACATATACTGTGGTCCTGGAAACTCCATGAACACTTACTATAGCACTGGTAATGGGGTGTCCCTTTCACTTCAGGTTCAGTTCACACATAATATTTAAAATGTGGCGGGGGGGCAGCCAGCGGCTAAAATTAGGACTCTAAAGGTTAACCTGGACAGCTCTTGTTGTTTCTGTAGTTTGACCCCTATTGCACCAATAACAAAACGGTTTCTTCAGCAACCAACAGGTTGTCTTACTGTCACATTGGGCTAGCGATGCTTTGGAAGGGCACTGATATTGTTCTCAGATCTGTGGAGCTCGGCTGGTGGCATTCTTTCTTTTTTCCATTTTCAGAAATACAGCTTGAGGAAATCGTATATGGGGAAGGATGACTCCTGTTAATGAAATTTCCATGCTCCTTCCTCAAAGTAGTAAGAAGGAGCTTTGTTGGAATTTTAATTAGCCTCCCTCTGACATGAATATCTGCCACAATATTGCATGCTGTTCAGAGACCACCACAGTAGAGAAAGCTAGTGAAAGTGGCCCAGAAAGCCTACCTCTGCTTGGCATGCCCTACCTTTTTGTCAGGAATGCCGCATTTGCTAGAGCTCGGTGCTTGCACTCACTTGGGTTCTCTGCAGACATTTCCTGTACCTGTACTTTTGAGTTGTGGCAGTGCGGTGTCAAAGAGGACAAAGCGGGCGGATCAGTCTGTTATTTCAGGCTAAGATTTACCCTTTATTCACATTAAGGTCTTCCTTAGAAAAAAATGAATAGTAGCATAGATTCCTGACTATGAGGGTCTCTGGCCCTAGCCCGTGAGAATACCTGTGGTCCTAGGATGCCAGATAGCTTCATTAAGTTTTAACTACTTCTGTTGTCTTTCAAGCTGTATGAGTAACTGGAAGTGGATGAACATCCCTGAATTAGAAATGCCAAGGGACTATTGTCTATTGGAGGTTGTATTTTGAACCCCAGGGAGAACTACAAAGTACTTACTATGATGGTCTTAATAGTGTTTGTATTTTAATAGGTCAAGCAGCTGGGTTTTTTCTTTCTTTCTTTTTATAAAGAAGAGAAGTAAAATAAGAATCTGGCTTCAGCCCAGGCTAGCACTCAGCACAACCTAGATAAAATAAAGTAAGAGCACCCTACTCCGAAAATCTTGTAAAAGCAGCCACTCAGCAAAGACTTCTTTGAACATTTAACAAATCCAAAAAGCACTCTGTCAGGAAGCCTTTTCTGATGTTCAGCCTACATTTTACTTTTCTTATTCATATAGCTTTACCCCTTAGCTAGACCTCGCTGCAGAAGACTAGAAAATTGTCTCCACTTACACACAGGCTGTGCATGTTACCATCATTTTTCTTCAGACTTTCTTCCAGTGCTGAAAGATTGTAAGAATTGAGTTTATTTAGTCTAGAGGGCAGGAGGCTGAGGGCGTTTTGGTAACAGGCTATGAATACAAAAGGGGTTGTTATAAAGAGGATGGCAATTAATTCTTTTCTTTGTTCACTGGAGACAAGAGAAGGTGTTTAAATTGAAACAGAGGATATATAGGTTAGATATTAGGAAGAACTTTCCAACTATGAGGGCAGGTAAGTGCTGGAACCGATTCCCTAGAGAGCATGTGGACTTTTCATCATTGCAAACTCCTAAATGTAGGTTAGACAAGTATTTTTCCGAGATAGTGTAGATGTAGACGGTCCTGCCTTGAGCAGGTGGTTAGACTAGGTAACTTTGTGAAGTCTAGCCCGACCCTATTATTCCGTTTTCATAAATCAGATGCAACCAGCTTAACTTCAGCTGTAGTAAAGAGGGTGGTCGAGACCTGGAAGGAAAATCATAGGAATAGTAGAGAAATAGGGCTGGGAGGGAACTCCATAGGTTATCTAGTCCAACCCCCTGCCTATGGGAGGATCATCCATATCCAAACCATCCTGTACAAATCCACAATCTAACCCCTTAGTAAAACTACTGTCAACCTTGACACAACACAAGGCATTTGTCTAGAAAAGGCCATTGGCCCTGACCTATAAAGTCCTACATTCTCCTGATGCCTGGTCACATATGAGATAACTTCATTTTCATTGCCATCTCATTCAAGATCAGCAGAAGTATATGGACTGGAGTATAAACAGAAGACAGCCTGAGCTCCCCTTGGCTTTATAACTCAGTCTGCTAAACGTGGGATCTGTTAATTGTCTGGCCGCTCTGAAAAAGTTGAGGACCCTCATTTTGGCATTTGGGAAGGGAGCAAGCTAGAAGGGTATGGGTTTATTATATTTTGTCTGCAGGTGGATAGATAGTTGCATGTCAAGATGGAACCACTTTGGCACTGTTCTGCTTGCGTGTTCAGTCAGATAGTGGATACAGCTCCATTTTCTTTTCTACCAGGCATGGTCTGCCATTTTCTCTATAAAGGAGGAAGGACAGGACAAGCCAGCCAAGACTGGACCTGACATAAAAGATTAACATGCTTTTCTGGAAAGGGGAGGGAGAGGCTTGAGGGTAGGGAGACAGGCAGCTGGCTGAGTGTAAAGTACCCCAGAACATGTTGTAGCTCTGCTTTAATGTTCATAAAAGGAAATCTCAGTTCATTCTAGTCACTCTGCTTCCTTGGCTGGCTGCCTAAGCAATGAACAAGGGATGTGTTGCCCTGTAATTACCCATTTCTAAAAGTGGTTCCCAAGAATTGGAATTGGGTCTGCTTTCCAGAAAAGTTTGCTTGAGTGTAGTTAGTCTGGCTGTGGCTATAGTTGTTCTAGTTAAGATCAGGTGGGTGTAGGGGATATTTACACATTCATTGCCTGGAATGAAAGTGGGTATCCCAGAAGCCTTTGTTTCACGCAGGATGTTTCATGGGCAGTGTTTAATGGAGGTAAAAACATCACTATGGAGTCTGTCCCTCAAATAAGCTTCAGTCCTCATTATTTGTAGTCTGTGGGTGCAGCAGTGCCAGATTGTGACATGCTAAGTCCCTAAACTATGTCCGTTTTGAGAGGCCCCATACAATAAAAATAATCCATAAAATCCACGGAAATGGATTTTCATGAAATTTTCACATGAATTAGTATTATTCCTGCAGAAATTCGTGAACTCAATATGAATAATAACTGCGAAGCCATATATATGTATATTTTT
>NW_017728906.1:195543567-195572039 GCF_001723895.1 Crocodylus porosus
CCAGCCCCCCTGCCCTGCAGCCCAGGGACTGCTCCGCCCACTGGCAGCTCACCCTCCCCTCCCTGCCACTGGAGAGGCAGGTAAGTTCGGATGTGTGCACAACACAGGAGTTTAAAGGGCCCTAAATTGAAGCAGTGGTTTTGAAAACCCACCGCTTCAATTTAGGGCCCTCATTTAATCTACATACGCCCTTACAATGAAAATGTTTTTTTCTTATTTAGAGGCCCCTCATATTGTGAGTCCCTAAGCTGTAGCCTAAATCCAGCACTGGGGAGCAGTCTCGCTGCCTGGGGGCAGAAGATCAGATTCTCTATCATCATATGGTTTGCTGGGTAAGGTGTTCCGGGAACATAAGGGAGCTATTTTCCACTTCTCTAGTGCTATAGGAATAGCTTTAGAGACTGAAATCTGGTATTTGTGCTGAGAGAGAGTGAGCACAGGTAGGCTAAGTCCCCCCCCATGTCACTAGCCCTTTATCTGGAGGAACCAACTCAGTTTTCCTGAGGGTTGATCACTCTTCACAGTCCATTGGGTCCTTGACTTCCTTCTGCAAGTGCCACTAAAAATCATAATTGGCACTGGCTGGGGTGTTTCTGTGACATGGCTTCTTGGAAGTGAGAGAATAGCACACTCATCTCTACTGAAAAGCCACTAGATGATAAAAGCTTTTTGTTGTTGTCAGCCTGACTTTGATTTGGTCTGTCATTCTGGGGGTAAAAGCCTCTCTTATCACTTATTTCTCCATCTCTGTCTGTGTTAGTATTAAAAAAGGATTATTCTTAATAATAAATGTCAGAATGGTCCCTCTACTACCTTTTGTTCAGAGCACTTTTCCAGAGCTAAGAATCTGAACTGTGTCTCTCTTGCCTTGTTATGTGTCAGTGGCCAGCCAGGCATAGAAAAAAAAATTGGCCTTAAACCACATCCTGTGCCATTATTGATGTCCTCAGTATTCATAATAGCCTTTAGTTTTTGGGTACCAAGGACGGCCTCATAAAGAAGTATAGGGCATGATGAGGTTTTTTTCCAAGTGAACCTCATCTGATAAAACACCAGAAGGAATTATCCAGTCAAAAGGAAATACTCTTAGTCTCCTGTTTTCATGCTCTGAATATATTGGATATAACCTGGATATTCCTGAAGAACTTTCCACAGTGATGGATAATTGCAGACAAGGTTATTTGGGTAAATCTGATGTCTTTTATTAGACCAACTCAAACAGCTGTTTGACTATGTCCTTAGACCAACATGGCTACAGCCTACACCCACATAATTGCAGAGTAACTCAGACAAGGTAATTACCAAACTGAAATTATTCCTCAGGATAGTGCAACACATTATCCAGTAAAAATGATCAGTTCCAGCTAAAAAATATCAGTCTCTTAACCCCATGACAGACATGCTGTATCCAATAGAAAGGGTCTCTTTGCATTTTTCTGGATGATTTTTGTTCAGGATGACTAATATTTTATAAAATCTGAAAGTTGGATAAAGGTTGGACTAAAAGTGTCGTTGCCTGTCTCCATCAGCCTATATATTAAATTCATATCCTGGCTATGGAGTGATGAGTAGCCTGAAGGGAACAGACCTAGGAAGAATAAGGATTCAGCCATTCCCTTGTACTGTTACCCAACCATGGCATATTGCGGTAGCTAGTTTCGCCTTCTTGCTGGTTCTGCTAAGGTATTGTCATTGCATCTATACATGCACAATATGGAAGGTAAAGTTACACATGCCTATTTCTATGGTTTGGGGGAAGGCATGGGTTTTCAGGAAGCTATTCATGACAACTTACCAATGGCTGGGGACAAGTCATCTGTGAGACTTCTTCATCATGCCACTCTTTTACCAAATGTGGGCAACTCCCCTTGACCAAATGCATGGAACATGGACTTACTTTTTCCAACACCCTGTTCCACCAAAAAGACAGGCACAAGACATGATGGCAACACCCGCAGTCTCAGCGTTGGCACCTGATTGACTCTGTCATTGTTTGTGCCCAGGATCACAAAGACATTTGCATCACCTGAGCTGTGCTAGGACGTAATGATTGCTGGACAGATCATGAACATACCTGCTTGGTCAACACTGAAAGACTCAAGGACCTGATCAAGCGAGACCTCTTTAACCAGTGCCTCAATGAAAAACTGGTCAATCAACAACAATGGGAAAGTTGGAGAATGTCGGCAGTGCTTGGGGTGCCTTCAAGTCCACCATCTTAGCACCTGTAAAAAGACACTTGGAGTCTCTGCCAGGAAATATCAAGACTTGTTTAATGAGAAAAACCAAGAGATCCAAGTGTTGATCAACCACAAGTGCAAGGCCTTTTGTGCTTTACAGACTGACACCAACTTCAAGCAAAAGAAATCGAATCAGTAAACCAAGACACAGGTCCAAAGGAGGACCCACGATATGAAGAACAGATTGTGGGAAGACATGGTGTAGGAGATCCAACATCTCTCTGACATGCTGATTCCCTGATTCAACTTATCTATGATATGCATGGTTTCTTCATTGCCACCAAAGCCATCTACAGTCCAGGCACTCAGGGACCAACCCGCTTGAGACCTAAGGATGAAAGAGACCTGATCAAGGAGGGGAGTCATCAATGCCCATTGGAAGGAGCATTTCAAAGGCCTTCTCAATCGAGACTCTATTATTGACAAGAGTGCTCTCAACTCCATGCCCTCATGTTAAGGATCTGGAATTATGAGGAAATCCCGTATGACCTTAGGGATACCATGGTCATGATAATCTTCAAGAAAGACAACAAGTCCAAGTGTGGAAATTACAGGAGGATCACTTGCTGTCCACCACAGGAAAGATCATTGTACCCCTCGGAAAGATCATTGTAAGAACCTCCCTGAACCATCTCCTTCCACTTGCTGAAGAGCTCCTCCTGGCATCCCTGTGTGGGTTTAGGCACAAATTGACATGATCCTCAGAGCTCACCAGTTGCAGGAAAAATCCTGAGAACAACATAAACCTCTCTACTTGGCCTTTTTTGACCTCACAAAAGCTTTAAACACTGACATCCAAGAAGCATTGTGGAGGATCCTACAGAAGTATGAATTCCCACCAAAATTCATCATCATTCTCTGCCTGCTCCATGACAGTATGGGAGGATGATTCACAGTAATGGATCTATCACAGATCCCTTTGAGGTTAAAACAGGAGTTAACCAAGGCTGTGTTATCACTCCAACACTCTTCTCAATATTCCTTGCTGCAATGCTACATCTGACCATCAACAAGCTTCCAGTGGAGCTAAACTACCAAATGGATGGTAAGCTGTTTAATCTCAGCCAACTCTGAGCCAAAACCAAGACCACCCTGACCTTAAACATCAAACTCCAATATTCTGATGATGCTGTAGTGTGTGCTCACTTGGAAGCAGACCTTCAGGAAATTGTCAACATCTTTACCGAGACATACAAGAAAAAGGGACTGGTACTTAACATTCAGAAGATTAAGGTCCTCTGTCAACAAGCGTTAAATGAGTAGACCTCAGCTCCAGTAATTCAGAGTTATTGTGAGGTTCTGGAGAATGTCGAGTATTTCCTGTACCTGGGAAGCCATCTCTCACCAAAAGCTGACAATGGTGATCCAACATCATCTCAATTGTGTAAGTGCAGCCTTCAGAAGCCCAAGGAAAAGGGTTTTTGAAGGATGCAACATTAGATCCAAAACCTAGCTCATGATATACCAAGCGGTCATGATCCCCACCTTACTGTACAGAGCTGAGATGTGGACAACATACAGGAGACACCTCAACTCGCTGGAGAAGTACCATCAACACTGCCTGTGGAAGATCTTTTAAATCCACAGGGAAGACATACACACTAACTTTAACATCCAAGCAAACACCATATGCAATGAGGAGATGATTATCCCACATCAAATTCACTTGGCCAGTCAGATCATCTGGATGTCCAATTCCAGATCCCCAAAGCAAGTTTTATTCTCCCAGCTCAGTCAAGTCATATGCTCAAAATAAAAGCAGAGAAAGTGCTTCAGGGATGCCCTCAAATCTGAAAAAATGTACCATCAACATCAATTCATGGGAGATTATTGGCCAGGACCACCCCAAATGGAGGACAAGTCTGCTGCAAGGATCTCAGTACTTTAAAACTTTATGATGACAACAGAAAATGAAAAAGTAGGAGTGGCAGAAGCAGTGTGTCGCTGACTGAATCAAGAGTTCAGAGCCACCCACCCCACACAGAAACCTGTGGCTGAATTGCAGCACAGCCTATCAATCCCATATAGGCCTCATCAGCCATCTTTGGACAACAAAAAAATCAATGATGGTAGGCAGTCATCCTCAGCTCCAAGGGATTGGGATTGCCAACAACATGGAGACCCAGGATCAGCTGCAGGCAGTGGCAGCAACAGTGTGCAGGCTCCTCCTCCCTGCATCTGCTTCTGGCTTGATAGTGAACATCTGAGGGGACCAGGCAGGAAGAAGTATATCACCTGTCACTTCTGCTGCCCCCAGCTGAGAGCTTGACTCCTTGCACAGCCTGACTGGAGCAGCAGTGGTGGGTGGGGAAGGGAGGAATCGGAGGGGAGGGGAAGCGCTGCTGAGCATGGAGGGGAAGGGAGGTTCTTACCTACTTTTTGGACTTAAACCAACATCCCTCACTGCTGCTCACATGGCATGGTCTGAAAGGGGCATGCAACCATGTCACTCCCTCTATATCCACCCTGCCTCTCCAGTAATGCTGGCAATTTGCCCCATCCTTGAGATTTAAAGTGGGCATCAAGCCTGATTTGCCTTTGACTCGGTCCCTGTGCAAGCTGTGCTAAATGCTGCTCAAAAGCAGCCTGGAGTCCGACCTTTCTGTCTAGAGTGTCTCATTGGCTTTATTGCATCATTTGCATTGTGATATTCTTTCTCTGCTGGCTTTTTCTTTTGTTATCTATCTTTTACTGCTCTCATATTATCATGCCACCTACAAAACTTACTTTCATGTTCAAAAAAACAATACCCGCCTGCCCAAGAGCTGTATTTTTTTAATCAGCAGAACAAAAATGAGACAGTACCTTGTCAAAGGGTCACATTTCCCTTTGCTTGACAGAAAAATATGAAAACAATATCTACAATATGTACTGTATATGTAATATAAATGTAATGTAGTATATAATATATAGTTCAGAAGTGCCGTGATTAAGGCACTTTCTTTAGGTTAACAAGACTCAGGTCCAAGTCATTACTCCAAAAGAACTGGAGATTCACTACGACAACAGATGTGTATGTTGAAAATCACTAATACAGTGTCATTTAACAAAAAAATCCTATTAATTTCTCCCTGTAGGTCCTTGGTTGCCATCTGAGTTAAGCAATCCATGTTTCTAAGATTTGGCAGGGAGTCCTAAGTTTTTGAAGCTCTGCAGAGAAACGCTTTCATAGGTGAAGCACTACAGAACTCAGTAAAGGAGGCACTGATAGGCATCTGTTTTATTTTACCATATAAGATATAATTATATGTAATTTGTCTAAATATTGCATTGTTTGCATGGGATCTTAACATATTGTAGTTGTGTGTGTGCGTGCGTGTGTGTGTTTATTTTTTTTAAAGAAAAGCTTTTCAGATCACTTTTTAAATAAACCAGAAAATGTCATATCTGTATTCCTCTTTTAAATGTACATTTTGACATAATGACTTGATTCCCATGGTTTAAAACACTTCAAATTACAAAGCATGTACATCCTTCAGAACACACATACACACCCCCACACACAGAGTGTATCGGATAAAATTGCTGTAAAATAATCCTATAATTTTTCCTTGAGCAATGACAGATTTTTTTTTTTGTTGTTGTTTAAAAAAATCCTATTCCCAGGAGACATTTTGATAAGAGCTTGAAGTTGATTACTTTTTATATCCTGTGTCCTTTTTGGCTGATAAGCTTCCAATCTCCCTCCCGTCACATTGTTTTTATCTTCATGTGCTGAACACATCTACTCAATGTCATCTTTTCAGCTGCTGGCACGAAGCTTGTTTTGGAGGAGGGGTAAGGAGAGACAGGAAAAGGAGTATCAGCATAGCCCAGAACCGTAAGCGAGATAAAGGGTCAGCCTGCCCCCATTATATAGTTATTCTGCACTCTGGAATTAAATTGCTAATCTGTGGGATGCCGTTCATCTTTTGGTAATCACATAAGCAGTAACAGTCTCAATTCAGCAGCCAAAAACCGTATACAGCTTTTGACTTGATCAACAATACCTGGATTGTTTTGTCACTGTCTTCTCTGTTACACCTTTTCTACTAGGTTTACAGGGAAAAAAAGATGGTTCAGTGATCGGCACGCAGGACTGTAGCTTGTTCTAGATATCTGGATTTCATTACTGAGCAACCTTGGGCAAGTTACTTAACATAGGTGGTGTATAGGTGGTGACGAATTCGATACCTGATGTCTGTGCACTGCTGCGCTCTGCTGGACACCATTAGAACTGCTTGACAAAATGAGAGATGTTTTTACAGGAGGCTTCACTTGCTGGACAATGTATGGAGATTGTCCCTATGCTCAAATGCCAGGAGGCTGTGTCTTTTTGGAGAAGAAGAATAGAAGTTTTTTTGCAAATCCCCTCAGTACGTGAACTGCACCTGAAATAAATCACTGGCCATATAGAACATTTCAGTTTTCTATATACTTCAGTGACCAGGTGAGTTTTTTACTCTCATTAATGTGTCTAAGTGGCACTGAGGCTTTTGGATGGAGGATTCTTTATAAACATATTACCATTAATTATAGTACCATTAATCGCACAAACTGCAGACACTTCCTCAGCCTGACAAAGGGTATTTATACCCAAAAGCTTGCTAAGAAGAATTTTTCCAATTATTTGAGTTGGTCTAATAAAGGATATCAGATTTACCCACACCTTGTCTGCCTATGTCCTTAGACCAACATGGCTACAATCTATACCACGTTAATCAAGCTGGTACTTTTCTTTCTAATTAACGTGGGGCTGATAACTAGGTGCGAGAGCAATAGTTGACCCTTCAGATTTCCTGTATCAGTACAGAGCATCTGTTAGGATATCCTGGATCTCCAGGATGGTTTCCTGGTTCGTTCCCCAAGTGCAAAATAGCTCATAAGTTCAGATCTCAATACTGCTTGAAGGTAATTGAATGTGCAGCATTGGGGAGATCCATTTGGGTATATTGTTAAAGAACAAAGGCCTGTCTGCACTGTGTGGATATTTAAAGAGAGAAATTTTATCCTGCAGTCACAAGATCCATGTTGGCAGATCTTGGCATCTTGGCACAGCCTCATTGACTTCAACATAGTGCAGAAAAGTCCTTGAGGAGGAAACATGCACCCAGAGAAATAATCAGAAGTATTACATATTAGTAATGGTAATGTATGCATTGTCATAGCACCTTGGCATCCCTCCAGTGGACAAGCCACCAGCACGATGCAAACACTGAGCAAAAGGGTACATTCCCTGTCCCCATGAGCTTTTCACGCTGACTATAAGACAAGTGATAACAGATGGAGATAGACAGATGGGGGAGTAGACACTATTGGTTAGCATGGCGGGCAGCGTTCTCAGCACATGAGCAGCCTAACAATTATCCAGTTTTCCAAGGCCAACCTGCTGAAGGAGGGGTTTGAGTCATTTTATTTATAAACCTGACAAATGGACACCATTTTTTTGATCAGTACGCAAAGGGCCTGCTGCTTGTTTCGACCCTGAAGCCAACAGTTTTGCCAGTAAGGTGACAGAAAAAGGAATGTCTCTTCTGATCTATATACATGAATTTGAAAAAATATCTGATGCTTTCACCCTAGTGATTCAGAAGCAGGAGTAAAATCACCTGCATTTTGCTAATTGTGTCCTGAGCTGAGATGAGTGGTTTCCCTAAGGGGCTTTCAGAATAGGAATCACCCCCTAAAAAGAGATATTGCATCACGGACAGGGCAGGTGAATTATGCCAGACCTGGGAACAAAACCCAGATCACTCAATTCCTAGTCCTGTTCCTAGCTCTTTGCTTCTGGATTTTGTTTTTATATGACCTACATCAGAGGAAAGCACCTTCTGGGCATAGGGCATGTCAGGGTCCAAATGCCCATGCACGCCATAAAACAAGCACCATGCAGGGCTCAGCTGCTACATACACCACTGTTCCAGTAGCCCTCTAACATGTGCACAGCACTATTCCTCTCCATGTACTTTATAGGTCCCCCATCATGCTGTTTGAGTGCCTCACACAGTTTCATGCATTTATCTCCTGTAAGGTAGGGAAGTGCTATCATCCTTTAATTTACGTTATGGGTGAAAGACATGCAGAGAGATTGCCCAAAGTTTGCCCAAAGTCGCATGGAAAGTCCAGGAGAGAACTGAATGCTGGCTGCCATGTTCCCATTTAGCCTCATAACCGCTGGTACCCACCTTACCAGCTTCCAAGGATTCAAGAAGAAATACTTACATACATACATACATATACACACACACATACACACACACACACACACACACACACACACACAAACACATCCACACCTCTTTTGACAATAATCTGTTGATCATATTAAAAGAGTCATAAGAGCAGGCTGTAGCCAGACCAATGACCCATTAGAAAAAATGCTGCCAGTCTTTCTCATTTTATTCAAATGGAATTTTTATTTCTCAATTTATTAAAATGGAAGGATGCAATTATTAAAATGGATACGTTCAAATGGAATGTATGTACATTGTTGCATATAAATTAAGGTTAATTATTTGACATCAAAGGTGTCTGTTTCATTAGACTTTTGGTTTCAGTGGATTGAAATGCAAAAGCTTAATTTAAGCACAGGTGGAGTAATCTGTGTTTGTCCAAATGTACAGTACTGTCTCCAAAAATGGTAAGAATGAGGTAATGCTGTAGAAACATTAGTATGCCTGGCACATGTTGAAATATGATGTCATTTACCAAACTGCACTCAAGTTATTAAGCACTGGCCTCACAAAATGACAGAGTAGTTGGAAAGGTGTGATTTAATGACTTTTGGGTACTAATTTGCCTGGGTACGTGAGAGAGGAGCAGAGGTGTTAAGCTTTCTGCCTGATATGCAAATGTATTTAGCTTGCTTCATTTGTTTATGCGGCCAAACTGGCATATCCAGATTTGACAGAATCCAAGCCATTTTATTTTTAAAGCACATTTCATGTTGTGAAAAAAAGCTTTCAAAGTGTAAGAGGAGTGGAGCTGAGGAAGTGTTTGTCTACAACCTTAAATGATGGCTCTGGGGGTCTTCTCAAAAGCTGAACCTTTTTTTTTAATGTTGTTGACTATTGCATAGTTAACCGTTTCATCAGAGGGACATGAAATCCAAAGTCCGCAGTGTAGAGTTAGGTCTAGCTGTAATGAAGGAAAAGCAGAAGTGGAGGAAAGAAGAGGGAAGGAGAAGAGAATCAGAAAAAGAAGAAGAGAAATTGAGAGAAACTGAAGTAGCAATTGTGAAGGGGACAACGCATTAGGCTGCTGGGTAATTTAAATAGTAGTCATTGTTTCATGGCGTAGCACACCCCCGAGTTCTTCATCTTTTCAAAACCTTCCCTAATGAATCAGAGGGTTGGGAGGGACCTCCTGGGTCATCTAATCCAATCTCCTTCATAGATGCAGGATAAACTAGTCCTAAACTATCCCAGGCAAACTCTTATCCAGATGATTCTTGAAATTCTCCAGTGAAGGAAATTCCACATCTTCGCTGTTCATATAGGGGGTGGGTGGGTGGGATCAAATCCTGAGATTTAATCTAAAGCTGTTTTGCTGTCACACAAACCCATTGCTTCCTGTCTTGCCTTCTGTGGCGAGGGAGAACAGCTGGTCTCCTTCTTCTTTATGGCTGCCTTTCAACAATATTTGAAAACTGTTATCATGTGCCCCCTTAATCTCCTTTTCTCTAGGCTAAACTTGTACTTAGTTCTCTCAAGCTTTCTTTGCAGAGCTTGTACTGACAGCACTTCACTTTCTCTGTCTCTTGCTTCTGGATTCTCCACAGTCTTTCTACATCTCTCTTAAAGGAGGTGCCCAGACCGGGATACAATACTCCATGTGAGGTCTAATCAAAACCAAGTAGTAGAGCAATCCTATCACCCAGTGTGCCTTGTAATTCCATCTAGCACCTGTTTCTCCAGCTAGTTTATGGGAATGCAATGTGGGCTAGTGTTAAAAGCCTTACTAAACGCTAGGAATTGTTTCACCTTACTGATCAAGAATTGACATCAAGCATTGACATCAAAGGAAGGTCACCCTTTAGTCCAGAAGGAAATCTAATATTGAGTCTATACCATCCACTGGACCACAATTCATCTCTCTCCAAAAATGAGCATGACGTCTGTGACAAAGAAAACTAAGTTCCAAGTAGAGCTAAATGTATTCATCGCCAGCTCTGCTTTGACATTTGAAGGATGGAGTCAGGTGTTCGTGATTAAAATAATATTTTTAAATGTTATGATTGCAGAAAAAAATCTCCACTGTGAATGTTTTGGAGGGATGACAAAGCCATCAAGCCAGGTTTAGCTTGGGAGTCCCTGTACACAATGGAAATGTGTTTGAATTCGTTAATCTATTCCTTGTATTTACAGAGCCTAGTTAATCTTTTCTTCATATTTACATATGCAAGAAAAAGACTAAATCAAATCAATCATATTTGCTGAAACATGTCATATTTTTATTATTGATTTTTGTTTTAAATAAGACCCACTTTCCCTACTGCATTGTTCCTAGTTTGCATTTCTACCCTCCCTGCTCTCGCTATTATTGTTTCTTCAACTCCAGTGAACCAATGTAATCCAGTAATCTGAGACGAGAACGAGCAGCCAGAACATCCTCAAATTAAAGTGCTAGCTCTGGCATAGACTCATTGATTGGCCTTAGACTTTTGACTTGACCCCTCCTGCTTGGCTTTCACAAGCTGCCAAGGGGGTGAGGGATCTGAGATGATGCCTCTGAACAATTTGGGGAGGTTTAGCTGGCGTCTTTAGGATTCACGGGATTTTAAAAAGAAGCTCAGAATGGCTTCAGAGCATAAGACCCATTTATTTTCAGTGGGAATTCTGCATCTGTTTGCGGTAGGTGCTTTTTAAACACCCTGATGGGATTTTTGGTGGACCTGCTGGGAAATAGCACAGGGACAGGTGGTCGTTCTTCTTAGTACACTTGAAATAGTGGTGGGATTTAGGCACTGACATCACTCCCCGTCTTCCCTTCCCCCTTCTCATCATCGATAGCTCCTTGTTCCATGAACAGTTCAGGAATGTGTAGTGTATCAATATGGAATCGGGCAGTCTCGTACTGTGACATGATGCCAGTGGAATCAGGTGGGGTAGGATGGCATTGAACAGACATTAGGGTGCCGTAAAAGGTGTTTTAGATTTACACAGAGAGGGGGTGGATTGCTTTTTCTTTTTTTTTTTGTGAGAGTCGGATCAGTGTAGCCAGTGCAGTGATTGATTCAGTACAGGCCCACAGCGAACTCTGCCGCCTCTGTCTGCCCAGGGTGGTGACTGATAACAGAGTACATACAAAACAAAGTTCAAGCAGTTCATTTGAGATGCATTCACCATTTAAGAAAGGGATTACCAATGTTGTAATGCTGACATTACAGCGCTCTTGAAAGCTGGATGTAAAAGAGAGATGGGAGATGTATTCTTCAGATCTGAGAGTATTAAAAGGGATTACCACGGTGACCTATAGTGTGGTCCTGGGGTATCAGGCCGTCTCGCACTTTAACACAAACGTACAACCCATAGTCGTTTAAAGTGGGATGATGGCATCTTTGCAATTACCTCTTTGAAAAATGGTCTGTCATGTTAACACCCTCTGCTTTGGGGTAGGGCAAAGTATATAAATAAGTTTTGGTAATTTGCTCTGAGCTGATAGTCTCAGCCCATATGTGCAACATTCATCTGTTGTGTTATAATAGCTCGGTTATTGACGTTCGTATTGGCTCTACTGCATGAACATCTTGGGTCTGAATCTGATCTCATTAACACTGGTTAAATTCAGGAATGAATACACTGAAGTCCATGAGTTAATACCATTGAACATCCGAGCTGGCCCCATAGCTTTGTTCTGCATTTTCTTTTATCCTATCCCTATAAATAAATTGGGCATGTCCCCACATGCAGGGCCATGCAGTTGCTGTGACAAAAATAGCAGGAGCACAAATTTGTGCCACTGCTTTTTGCCACTGCGCACACCCCTGCATGTGGGGTTGGTGTAGAGCAAATTGTCCCAGGTGGGGTAGGGGAGGCTGGGGCGAGCACCTGTACTGTCCCAGCAGCCTGGGCTTCTGGGGGCTTTCTGGGGCAGCAGCAGCACCGATCCAGCCACCTGGAGCCTGGCTGGCAACTGGAGCATGGCTGTGGCTGTGGCTGGCCAGGCTCCCATTCTAGTGGTGCATGTTGCTGCCATACATCCCACACCACTTTTTTACTGTGTGTTTTTTTTTTTTACACCAAGATCTCCCAGTGTCAAAAAACCCCACTGCACTACAAATCAGTAGCATGGCAAACAAGCACACGTGCACCAAATACAGTTTGCAGCACTTCAGACAGGTTTGTAGTACTGCAAACTGCACGTGTGCGCTCGTTGGATGCACCCTCTGCCCCATCTGGATAAGCACAGGCGTGCAGTATGTGGATATACATCTGCAAATATGTCTGTGGCGCCACGTACCACGCATTTAGAAGTTTTCTGCGCTGCAAGGGAGCATAGCCTGTGTGTGGACAGCTCTGCTTTTTTTTCCCATGGCTTTTTTGGACCCTCTGGATATCCAGGGGTCAAAACAACTCGCAGAGAAAAGAAGCAAAGCAGCGCACACACAGGCAGTGTGCACCACTCAAAAGCAGAGCTGGGCCACCTGAAGTTGCGCTGCGACTGCTTGCTAGGCTCTGTGTAGCAGAATTGCCGCTGCTGCAGCCCTGGGAAGCCCCCAAGATCCCAGGTAAGGCTGCTGGTGCCCACCCAGTGCTGACCCCAGCCTCTCCTACCCCACCCAAGTTAACTAGCTGTGTGCCAGAGCATGTGGCACAGGCATTCTGCGGGGACAAGTAGCGGCAGCGCACCTTGCACCACCGCTACTTGTCCCCAGGAAGTCAAATTTCCACACTCATCTGAACATGGCCTTTGAGTCTGTTTTGCTTTGTTAGGTGAAGGCTTTATACTTCTAAGGTAAAAGCCATATCCAGGGCTAAACAACCCTAGAAGGATAAGGCCCAGATTCTTCATGATGAAAATCTGTGCCTCTGCCATGGAGGTGGAAACGTAGTGAGGAGTCCCAGACTGCAGAAACTATCCTGGACATAAGGTGGAGCACACTAAGGACTGCTCTGACTTCTGTATACATATTTTGGTCCCTGAAGAAACCCATGCATTTGCGGACCACAGTAGTGTTCCTCTCCATTTCCTCACCGCTAAACTTGGGTTATGGGGTACAGTTGGCATCTCAACCAATTCTGCTAACTTATGACTGCTGAAGGTTGCTATCTATCTGTCCTTCTCCTCCCACATTGAGAGAGCTGAGCAGTGCAAGCTGCAATCAGGCAGTGTATTGGGACCATAACCAAGGAAGATCACATCTGGCCTTGTGTTGTTCATTAGCCCACAACACAAGCTTTTTTTCTGAAGTGAACTGTGTTATGTAACACAGCTAAAGTCATCTTGTCAACCAACAGTTGTGGCAGCCACGTTTGGGCATATACAAGTAAGCAATAAGCCTTCCCAGAAGACGCCTGGTCTTTTAGGATGTGGGTTATGACATTCTGACTCTTTAAGTTGGGCTTCTGAAAATCAAGACATCCAAAATTAATAGTTTCTTTTGAAAATTACACCTAGAAGAGTGTGATATAATGGTTCTACCTCTAACATTCAGCACGGTACATGAACATTTTCCTTGGTAAGATGTCTGACATAGGACACCGAATGTGGTAATGGTGAAGATGGTGAGCCTTTTGGTACATCTCAAACCATTGTGAGACAGAATTAAACAGTTTTTACTTTTTCTGAGCTATTTTCACTATTTTGCTTAATGGTCTACTCCCACAAACTATAATCCACTTTAGGACAGATGCTTCTCTCCTATGAGTGTAAAGGTGAAACAAGTTACTAGATAACCAGATCTATACTACTTAGCTAATAGATTATTGCATCCCTTGTACCTTCCAACATAAAGAAACCAAGTTAAATACATTTTAAACCGTGTCTCGCTTGGTAGATCAATAAAGTTATCCCTAGTGCAAATATTTCATCATGTAGTTTTTAAATTCTTGTCATTTACTCAATAGATAGTAACAGAACCTCACACTTGCATTATAATCTGAATCTATATTAGAGAGTGTTTCTACAGTATGAAATAGGAAGGCCCAGTGCTTAAATACATGCCATGTGGTATTTTTGCATGTGTGTACAGTGCGCCTGTTTTGTAAAATGTTTGTTTCCCAGGTAGACGCTATTAAAACTACAGTAAAATCCCTGTTACCCAGCATTCAACAAGCCAGAGTACTCTATTAACTGGAATTTCTGGCCGCAGCGCGGGATGGCAGGGAAGGCTCACATAGGTGGCCACTGCCGCCACCCACTGCCCTGTGATGTCGCTGCACCGCCTGCAGCCGCCACCATCCCCAGCCCCACCCTGCGTGCGGCCACCGCCACCCCCTCCTCCACTCCATGTTATCCACCTCAGATAACCAGAATTTTTACATAACCGGCCCCCGGCATTCCCCACTCATGCTGGATAATAGGGATTTTACTGTACATGCATTTTTTGGCCCCTTCAGTTTCATTATTCAGTTCTTTTTTCAATTTCAATTTGTGAAGGATTCTGGCTGAAAGCCGTGCTCCCAAAAACAACATAACAGACATGGGGCCATAATATAAATTTTAGCAACAAAAACAGAAATAGAAATATAATAATAAAACACGGCCAACCATTCTAAAAGCATTATTCCTACCCCTAAAATTAACATAATCAAATACAAATATGATGATGAATCAGATCATAAACCTATAAAAAATGTTGTGCATAGGTCCACAATTGACACAGTAAAAAACAAATATAGTGATAAAGTTTATCAGTCATAGCAGCAGTAAAGGATGTTTAACTGTGATCGCTTCAGCCTTATAAGCAAAAGTTGCAAGACAGTTTACGGATATGTTTGCTAGAGGGGCCATCGTTATTTCTCTCTATTTGAGAAACATGTCCATTTTTGCAAGAACAGTGATAAATGCTTTTTCCTTATATTGTTGTATAGAGGACAGTCTAAGACATAATGAATAGTGTCTTCCAAAACTCCCAGGCAGGCTGGGCAACATCTTTTAGCCCTTGCAATGGAGAGTCTACATCCAGCCAAAACAGCTGTGGGCATGTGTTCGGTCCTGACTAGTCAAAGAGGTTCTCAATTCATTGCTGAGATCCAGCTGTAAATACCTTCTAATTTCCAAAGAATACATAGAGGGGTGATGTGAGTAGCCCTGGCCCCTGGAAAATCATTCTGCCTGGCACTATCTTGGAACCTCTGGAAAACCCGGACCTTTTCTATGGGGGAGCAGTTTCATTATAAAGATCTTCTAGCAAATGTATCAGAAGAAGTCTTGCCCATATTGGAAGTCTACTCAGGAAATCTAGTCACTGCACCTGCTGTGTAGTCCAATGGTCCGATCATTGGTTTGAAAGGCAGATCTCAGCTCGCTCACTCTCTGTAAGTTTCCACGCTTGTTGTGGCTTCAGTTGCAGGGCCAAAAGCCAGGAGCAGATCACAGAGAGTTGCAGTTGTTAAACGCTGTGTTGTACGAAAAGGTCTGCCTGACACTGTTGCCACAGAAATCTCTTGTTACCTGTACTCCAGTTGTCACTGGTATAGCAATGGTGGGATGCATTAAGAAAATTCCCTAATATAGCCAAATTGTTTACAGGGACTTGAGACAATCATCCAATCTCCTGATGTTGAATCCTGGCCCTGCTAAAGGTCAGTTGATTCCCCATTGAAGTATTTTGGGTCAGAAGTTCACCTTCTTAGTTTTTTTCCCCATCTCTTGGAAGTACTGGGAATCCTACCAGTTCACAGAGGTATGGGGAACTTTAACTCATTGGTTTGAACAGAGCTTTCAAGATGCAATATACTATCAAAGAGCCAGGTTATTAGGGCCAGTATGAGGACTTTGTCCAAGCCTGAGGTAGGAGAACCAGTAAGAGCTATCTTGTTCTAGCTGCACACGTGTAGCACTTCTCCTCTGGGTCAGCACACAGCCTACTGGAAGCTCTTCATCTCACAAAATTAATATCCCTCTGGGAGCCATTAATCAAACTCCCCCGATCACCCCAGCTCCAAATACATCCAAATACATCTTAATCTGTTTGTTTCTTGTCCCTGTCTCACTACAATATAAGATTAAAGAAGAAAAATTGGATGGGACAGTCATGCTGTGTCATGGCCAAATCAAATTCTGCTATTATTATTATTAATAGTTAGAAGCGGGGGGGGAAAAGCCTCCTTCCTGTTCAAATGCAAACTTTTATATTGGACTTTGGCATGAAGATAACTTCTACAGTTTCTTAACCTGCCTAAGCCCTTTAATTGACATACGCTGATGGGAGCTGGCAGGTGTCTTTCAGTTTCTTCCAATGCCTACAGTTCTTCTCTTAAGTACAGTCTCGCCATTGACTCTGGTTTCTCATTACTTGGTCTAGCTTTTTAAGCCCAGTGTCCCTTAATGGGTTAACTACTTTGTTTTTTCCTTTTGGCCTCTTTACCCCAGCTTCCCTTCTTTCACCTGTGCTGCCCTACCCCTTTCAATATCCTTCATACTTTATTCCTTTCTGCTTAGTACTCCAGTTCTCTGCAAGTGCATTCTTAGCACCTGATGAAGTAGGCTGTGGCCTACAAAAGCTCAGGCCTCACTGAGCAAGTTAGTCTATAAAGTGACACCCTGCCCTGCTTTCTACAGTGCTTTCGATATTGTATAGCATCTCAGGAATTGTGTGAGTGAGAGGGAACGGGATGGAGATGATACAGTGATACAAAAAGAGAGGCGAGCTCTGGGGAGTATATAAATATATAATCAAGCTCTGGAACATTCAATAATTAATCTTTTTTTCTTATGCAAAGAACAGCAGCACGAAGACTTGTGAAATCCCATCCCCCCTCGTGTCTTCATCAGGAAGTTGAAGAAGGAAGGAAATCGTTCAGTTTTTAACTGTTGGTGCTCTCAACTTAACTTTCTCTCCTGCTCTAGTCTTCGAAATGATTTCTGCCCTCCCGCAAACTGCTAATCCTTCACTTGCAACCTTTCTGACCCATGATAAGAGACCTACTTTCCTTCTGCTTTTTTGGTGCCCCCTCTACTTCCTTCCATGATTTCTGGCACAATGCTGAACACTGCTTGCCATGGGCTCCTCCTGCTATTAAACTGTGTTGCTGTTTAGCAAAGTAGAAGTGTCCTAGATTCATAGTATTGCAGGACTAGAAGGGCTCATTTTGATGAAGTCTGACCTGCTGCCTAAAATGGAGGATAAATATTGATCCCATAATCCTGGCATGAATTCATTTCAGGGTGGATTAATCTGGATTTCCTAATTCCTGGGCTCCTCATTTAGGTTTTGCTCCTCTTCTTCTAGCTGAACTATGGAATGAAAAGTGTTTCATGGTTCAGATACTTCCCAATTCAGTGGAAGCAATTGTGTAGTTATAAAGAGCCTGAACACCCACTGAAAGTGTGTTTCTAATGCCTTCAAATGTGCTTTAGACTAGACTAGAACTGATCGTTTTGACAAAGGGAGGGAAAGGGAGTCATTGTTGTTTCATAGTATGCATCCAGAAGGATGGGGGTGTTTGCTCAGCCATGTGACATTTTTAAACTCCATATTGGAGAATCTGATGGGTACTCTACTTCTTCATAGCTTGCATGGTACAGCTTGTAGCTTGTGTTCACCTGTGAGACCAAAATAAGGCAGGGGGACAAGACTATATAGGGAAAACTGAAATTTCAAGTGTGGGTGCCTAATGGGTGCCAAGTCCAGCTTAGGTATAAAAAATTGCATGCTAGACTACTGAAGGTGCTTATCATTTATAATGCCTTCTATTGTGAGTGCTGACAACACCTTTAAGAATAAAGGCCACTTAGATACCTAGGCTACCTATATATGATGGGTGGGGGGGCATTAATTGGAGTGGTTCCTGGACAGCCACTGTAATTAAAATGCCTCCTGTCACATGTATTAAGCCCCTATTCATTTAAAAACGGCCGCAGGATGCTTTATCTAAGCTTAGTTCAGCAAGGTTTAGATAAAATGCCCCACCGTCATTTTAAAACATGAGAAGGCTTAATGCATGTGATACTGTGGCAAAGCTGGAGCGTTCTAATTAATTGATTAATTGAGTCTGCTCAAATACATTATAATTACAATGCCAACAGGCACAGGTATCGGCAGCCCTAGGCCCCCAAATATATGCTTATAGCCTCCCTGTCTTCTTGCAGGGGTTTGGACCAGATGACTCTTACATACCCTTCCAAGCCTGTGATCCTAGGAGGGTAGCTCCATTGAATTGAATCACACCACTCATTCACTTGCATCTAAACTTGAATTCAAGCCTCTCATTTAAGCACTAGAGCATGGAAATTTTGCCCTGAATGTACGGGAACATTTGTATTTGAACTGGGTGCGTTTGTTTCTTTGCGAGCTGAGACGGGAACGATGGGTTCCCCGTATTTAGAAAAGGCCCTGTACACTGTGGGTGCCATTGTAAATAAATAATAGGTGAGATTCTTACTGGAAAAATCCTTGCAGCACAAATGTTTTACCGTGGTGTAGGAAAAACCTGCAACAAAATAAATCCAGTGGTATGTAGTAGGGCTATGTGAAGCTTCAGTAGGTTATTCAATTCAGAGGAGATTAGGTTTGATTTGGCGGCCACATCTCTGAATCCAGATTAAATCAGGAGGCTCATTAAGAAGTCTGAATTGAATTGAAAGCATCCAAATTGATTTGGAGAGATTCAGGGCCAATTCAGAGATTTGGCCAGAGGCTATACAGGTTTCCCTCGCATAAAGTGAACCCACTTTATAATGTAACAAATAGGGATAGGTTTCCAAAGTGGTGAGGGAGGGAGCGAGCGAGGCTGGAACTAGGGAAGGGGTGGGGGAAGGGGTGCCGTTCCTAGGACTGCACTGTGCTCCACCTGTTCTGCCACGCCTGGCCTCACTCACCCCAGCTTCTGGGCTGCACCATGCCATGGTGCAGGCACCTGGTGTTGGCTGCTCCTGGGGCCACTGCAACAGGGGCTGGGGCAAGTGGCAGCAAGCAGAGCCCTGGACAGTGGGTGCAGGGGGCAGAGAGTGGGGTGTGCCTCTCGCTGCTCCACGTCCCCTGAGAGGGCTGCGGGCTGGGCGACTGTATTGGACGCTTCCCAGGGGCATGTGTCCCTGGATCTAGCTGTGGGATGACAACAGGCTGCCACTACAGGCTTCCCTAGTCCCAGCCTCACTCCCTCCCTTCTTTGCTACCTGGGAATGTATCCCTGTCTGTTAGGGCTGTCCAAAGCTTTGGTAGTTGATTCTGCAGCCAAATCTCCAAATCTAAATCAGCCGAATCAAACTGGGACAATGATTTGATTCACTGAATTTGTATCGCTGTCCCTGAAATTGGCCGAATCTAAATCCGAATCGAATACTTGCTGCTTTGCACAGGCCTAGTGTATAGAAACTTAAATGAGGTGCTAACTTTCTAGTCTTCAAGACTTCAAAATGGGACAGAGATAAATGAACAGTGGGTAAGGAAAAGATGAACAACAGAGTAGGTTTGCCCAAGAAGTGCTATGATGAGTGGCTGGGTTGTTGTGGGACAGGTGTCATTAAGTGCTTCCTATTGGTAGAAATAGGGGGCTTGAGCTTTGGGTTCTACTACAGTGATTTATCTTGTGTGTTACATGACAGTGACAACTACCCCAGGAACCTCCTGGGTGTATCTTGGCTATATTAGCAGAACCTATGATGCTTAGATGAGAAGCACAACAATTTAGCAGCAGAATTTCCCTGCAGGGAATGAATTTCTCCCAACAATACTTAGAATATTCGTTATTTATTTGCTTCGGGAAGTGCCTAGAATTAAGGCCCCCTTGTGCTGGGTGCACCTAAAATAAGAGACTGTTCCTGCTGGAAAAGATCTTTATCGTCAGAAGACACAAGAGTCACAAAAAGGTAGGAAAAAGGGACTTATACGAGTCAAGGGAACGAGATTTGCAAATGTCATGAGAATTTCAGAATCTTTGTTTTTTGGTGTTTTCTAGGCTGTCCTTAGTCCTGCATATGTGACATATGCAAGGTTTAAAATGCATTCTTAGTTTATAGGTGAGTTAGGAAGCAGGCTGGAAGATTAACAGGAAGCAAGGACGATAACCACAAAGTACGGGAGATAAAGTTTAGCTCATCCTGCCTGTTATAGACAGCCCTCCAATATTTCTGTGTCTCCCATCCTAAAGTCAGTGCATACAAAGGGTTTGAGATACAGGGAAAGCAATCTGCCTATACCCAGCGACCTGGCTTTATACCTCACCTCTCTGTTTTCAGATGCATTGACATGAACACCTGGCTTTTTTTTGCATGCATCTGCTCCATCTCAACCCCAGCTATCCCAGTGTCAATAAAGGAATAGATAATGTTTTGGCTTAAAGGCTGGTCTTCAGGAAAAACACATGCCTTTCAATTAACAGAGCTCACACTGAGTTTTAATCCATAAGTTAAGTGCTAGGTTATGAAACCAAACAATGAGTGAAATAGAGTCTATATTAATAGCCAGCTATATCACTGCAGTATTTGTATATAATAATTGTGTAGCCTTAAACTTTTCCCTGAACAATGAAAACACTCAGGAAGATAGAGCACCCAACTGGTACTTGTGAAATTTAAGTTTTATTCTTAGTTCTGCCTCTGGTCTGCTGGGTGCCGCCCTTTAGCAAGTCTCTTCACTTCTCTGTGCCTCAGTTTTCCTGCCTGTAAAATAGGGGACATGATTCTTCTGTCTCTTGTAAAGTGTTTTGAAAACTACAGGTGAAAGAGCCAGGTAATAATAATAATATGGCATAGACTTGGAAATAGAGGTAATTCAGAGAAGGCAAAGTCTCCCCTCCTCCCCCCACCCCAATGCCCCAAAAAAGCCTGAGTCTGTAAAAACTGACTGACATTGCATCTCTACCGCTACTATTTTTTTCCACATCAGTGGTGTAGTCTACACTATGCAATGCTCAGCAGTAAAGACAGACCTCACCCACCCCAAACAGTTTACATTTAAATATGTATTCTTGCAACCAATGTTTTTAGCTGCACAAAGGGCCGATGAATTATTCAAGGCACAGACATGTAACAGAGGAGCAGGGAACTGCTATAAGTTAGAACATGAGTTGCAGCAATTTATAATCCTTTAGTTTTCCCCTCTGAACATAAGCTCTTTAGGGATTAAGGATTGTATTTTATTGTTGTGTCTTGTAGAACTGAGTGCACCGCCAGTACTGAACAAATAATAAAATAATTAATAACAGCAACTATCCAAAACATAGAGAAGACGTGAAACGGTATACTACCCCAAAGGGAAAACATGTTGTTGTTGAAGTTAACACAACAACAGGCTTGTGGGAGTTGCACACTGGTAGATTTTTAATATATGCAGGCTAAGGTGCAATGTCTAGCTGAGACCTCACTGGGTGATTGAGGGAACGTTAACTAGAATCCAATAAGGTGTGAATTCATGTCAAATTATATGGGGACCTAATAAGAGAGGAATGGGCCTATTCGCAAGGGAGGCCTGGTAGTGAAGTAGAATCAGAAACATGCTGAAAAAGAAGAGCGTTCAGTTTTCTTTAGTTTCCTTTGCTGCCTTTATCACCTTAGCATCTGAAAGCTTGCAGGAGTTCAATAAGAGCCTCGACTAACGGCTGTCTCATGGTTCGTTCTCTCTCGTCTTCTCTACAGCGGGGGGAGGATCGTGGACGTAGGAGACCATGTCTTATTTTGACAGTTTGGTTTTTTTAAATGCATGCACTGTTCAGCATTTATGTTCAGCGAGGCAGGTGAAGAAGTGTGGCTTAGGCTTGAAGTAAGACGATGGTGAGGTTTGCAAAGCTCCTGTGGGAATTTAATCCCCTGTCTCAGACCAGCCCCCAGGAAAGCACTGTTTCTGGTTCTTTGCCATCATGGCAGAAATTTCTGTAGTGCCTAAAACCTCCAGGTCTACATCCAAGAGCTTCAGATGAGCTGTTAGATGCTCAGCGCTCTGCACCGAAAGCATCTAGAAAAGAGGGATCAACACCTTGGGTTCACTTTATGCGTGGGGAACCTGTATGGCCTCTGGCCAAATCTCTGAATTGGCCCTGAATCTCTCCAAATCAATTTGGATGCTTTCAATTCAATTCAGACCTCTTAATGAGTCTCCTGATTTGATCTGGATTCAGAGATGTGGCTGCCAAATCAAACCTAATCTCCTCTGAATTGAATCAGCTACTGAAGCTTCACATAGCCCTACTATATACCATTGGATTTATTTTGTTGCAGGTTTTTCCTACACCACAGTAAAACATTTGTGCTGCAAGGATTTTTCCAGTAAGAATCTCACCTATTATTTATTTACAATGGCACCCACAGTGTACAGGGCCTTTTCTAAATACGGGGAACCCATCGTTCCTGTCTCAGCTCGCAAAGAAACAAACGCACCCAGTTCAAATACAAATGTTCCCGTACATTCAGGGCAAAATTTCCATGCTCTAGTGCTTAAATGAGAGGCTTGAATTCAAGTTTAGATGCAAGTGAATGAGTGGTGTGATTCAATTCAATGGAGCTACCCTCCTAGGATCACAGGCTTGGAAGAGTATGTAAGAGTCATCTGGTCCAAACCCCTGCAAGAAGACAGGGAGGCTATAAGCATATATTTGGGGGCCTAGGGCTGCCGATACCTGTGCCTGTTGGCATTGTAATTATGATGTATTTGAGAAGACTCAATTAATCAATTAATTAGAACGCTCCAGCATCGCCACAGTATCACATGTATTAAGCCTTTCTATGTTTTAAAATGATGGTGGGGCGTTTTATCTAAACCTTGCTATTTTTATTCTACTCTCCCTATTCTATGGGAGAGTAGAATAAAAAAGACAGACCTTTGGTTTTCATTAGCCTTTGGTTTTCAGTACTGTGAGATATGTGAATGTGTTCAATCTGCATGCTGATTCTGCTAATACCAATCAATGTATACTTTTACCTTTTGTTTCCAATATATTCCATGCCTACCAATCTGGCAGCACCCTTTCTCACACTTGTGGCTGGAGTCATTTGTGATTGACTTGGACAAATATAACAAGCAACTTAAAAACCAAAAGGAGGGGACCCTATCAACAAGCATGTCCTGAGACATTAAAGAAGTCACATATACATAATGGATAAAATCACAAAGTCTATATTATCCTTAAGTCTTATTTAAGTGAAGACGGGAAGACCATTTCTTGATTTAGCCTAATGTGTCAAATGACAAGACTGTTGAAATCGCTCCTGTCTGTTTGTGTAGGTCTCTGTTCTAGTATCTGTGTAAAATTATGACCAGAATCACTCCTTGGATCACACTGGTGTATCAGTTAAGTTACTCATCAGTTTTTACACTTTTGTGACCAAAAGCAGAATCAAGCTTTCTGGGCTGAATCATTTGCCTACAAGACTGGGGGGAAATAACAGTCACAAAGTATATCCAGAGTGATTTAAGGAACAGCAAAGAGATAATGGAGAACATGATTGAAAACAATCTTGGAGGGATAAAAACTGCATAAAGGCTTCCCCAAAAGGAGATTAATTGCAGTGTTGTTGCCAGCCCTCATGATCTTCCTTCAAGTCTTGAAGTATTTGGTGTGTGTGTGAAAGTAGGAGGTGTTGCAGTCAAGAGACTGAATGAGAAATTCAGCTTTCATTAACAAAAATAAACGTTGAGCTTCTATGGTTACACACAAAAGCTTGAAAATGTGACTGGAGTGCAATCCACAGGATGGAAAGCCAGAAGGCAAATAAAGATCACTAATTGTATTTTTGTAATTAATTTCATGATTTCACCAATCTTGGGGTTTTTGCGGGGAGCCTCAGAGAGGAGAGGGCGTGCAGATTGAATTTTTCTTTAAATACGTGTGCTGTCCATACTGCAGTTGCTCAGGTGGAGGGAAGGGAGTGTGACTAAGATGAATGGTCTGAAATGGAGAGAAAGCAAATTTAGGTTGAATATCAAGGATTTTCCCAGAAGCTGAAACCACAGGTTGCCCTCCTGGTGTGGCCAACGTCTGTGATTTTATCTCCAGTGCCATGCTTGGGACTCCTGTTGGGTGTATGCTTTCTCAGACCTCAGCCTTTGGCTTCCAGCTCTGTCCAGCAGCTGATGGGATGCCTCCTCCACTTCCCTGCCCCCTGGGGAAGAACCGCTAATCAAAGCTATCGTAGGGAAAAGATGATGCTTTCTTCCTTTGCAATGGCTAGAAGCAGTTTTGAGGTAGGAGAAGAAAGATAGAAAGGGAATAGTTGATAGAACATATAGAAGAAGAAGAAAAGATAGAAAGAGAGTAGTTGATACAACCCAGCACTCCTTCTCTGGGACGGGAGCAAATGAAGCCCAGCTCTGCTTGGGGAGCGAGGAGCTCCTAACAGCTGTATCCCTTAAAGGCTAGAAATAAGGAGGTAGCAGCCCCCAGTTCCCCTTACCTAGGACACTGGTGAGTAACACTTGAGATGCACATCATTCCCACAAGCCCGGCTACTCTGGGCATTTGGAGTGGAGGATAATACCGTTCTTCACAAGAAGCAGAGGTTAGGTTGGGAGACAAGGGGGAGGATGTGTTTGCACAAAGAGTTGGGTGGGGAATGCCCTAGTAACTGATGGCAGAGGGTAAACAAGCACCAAATTGAAGTCAGGGGGTGGGTGTTTAATTAGGTGCTACAGCATGAGGAACTGGCCAATGCAGGGGCTGGGGAAAAACAGACTTTAACAGGAGTGTTTAAGTTTGAGGACAAGGTATACCATCTCTGCACCATCTGGCGGGTTTTGTATAATCTGTCTGCATTAGAAGACCCAGTTGGGTCTTCTAGCAAGAACTCTGAAGTGGGCGGCCAATCTCATTGGCTACAGACTTGCATGAGGTGGCAACTGCATGAGTTGTTTCACCTGCTGGGAGTGGGCAGAGGCAGTTTAAAAAACTAAAAGGCAGAATAACCCTAGGTATATGTGTGTGAGCAGGGGGGTGGGGGTGGGGAGGGAGAGGTAACATGAATTCTAGCCAAAACTCTTAATTTTTGCAAGGTTTTAGTTCTTGATGCTTGAATGCTTGCAGTTAGCTATGCTCCTGCCCTGCAAAGACTTAAGCATGTGCTCTGTGTTATGCCCCATGAGTCTACGCCACCTTATGCCCTGCATAAAGTTAGGAATGCACCTAACTCTTACAGGCCTGGAGTCTTGTGTTGAGCTGTGCAAGAGTCTGAAAAGAAAAGTGGCTAAAACTTACAGCTTACCGCTCATTTATCCTGTAGTGCACAGAGCACTGGAAAACAGGCTGTAGGGGAAGTGCCTGCATGACTTGGGTTACAGACTAGAATCGTTACCAGTGGAGGTCTTTACATCCCTGATGGAAACATCTGCCCTATCATTTTCAATTGGATATGGATTAAAGTGAAGAATGCCACCCCTGGTTTGAGGGGGGTTTTATCCACAGTTCCTGTTTTTACTGTGAGAGGTGATGGCCTAGGGTTTGACTATGAAATGTTGTTGTGTCCTGACACAGGGCACCCCAGGTTGTAGACCTTTTACAGCCTAATCCATTTCCCCAGGTATGAGGTAGGTGTGAAAGAAGACTCTAAGGGCCTGACCACTTCAACGTGAATTTTGATGCATCCTTCCCTACTTCAGATCCTGGTACACCAGTCCTCACAGTCTTACTTGCTGGACTCCCAGCTTCAGTGCTTAATTTTTCCTAACTGTTCTGCACAAAAGAGGAATCTTTAATCAAAAAGAATCCCTGGCATAGAGTTGTCTGTTGGGCTATCTTTAAACCACGTGATTTCCCCCTAGTAGTCTCTCTCTATTTCCTTTCCAGCATCACTACTAAAACCTTTTCCATGTCCTAATCCTCTTCTGGTTAGGCAGCTGAAATCATTGCCTCTCTTCCTGCTCCTCTCAAGTCTATGCAACATACTGGGTGCATCTACATGTGCACTGTACTGCATAGTAGACTAATTAGCTGCACAGAAAAGCATCACTGCTTATCCATGCACATCAATTAAGCCAGTGTAGACTAATTAACTGCATCATCAGTTAGTCCCATTAGACACAGGTACTATCCAAATGGCAGAGTAAATTACTGCATTTAAACACACATGAAGACGGGGAAGTTCAGATTATTTTACTCCAGCTCAGAATGCGTTAGAATATATTCAGTCACAGTAATTGCATTGGCGACACGTAGAAGGTGCAAGCGGGTGCAAGTGCACCCCCTGAGATTGGCAGTGCACCCCATAAGATGAGTGCCGCCGGGGGGCAGTCACCACTTCCCACCCCCTCTTCCTCCCACCCGACTGCCGACATCACCACGGCTGCCTGCAAGAGCTCCCCGCTCACTGCCGCCATGCCCCTTCCACTGCTGCCACCACCTGCAGACAGTCATCATGCCCCCCCAGCCTCCAAAGGCACATGCCATTCATGATTAATTGCACACGCAGACATGTCCACTGCAGCTAAAACTGTCACCCTTGCTTGCCACTCTGATACCCTTCCTTCTCCCTTCTCTTCCCATCCATAAATCCTTGTCCTGGCTTTCAATCTCCTGACATCATTTTCAGGCACTTCGTTCTAACCTTCAAGGCTCCTCATAGCTCTTTCCCACTTGCAGCTCATCTCTTGTTTCCAATTACTTTGCATGTGCCCTATGCCCAGCCTTGCACTTAGATTTACTCTTGCTATTCTTGTCTTATAGCAGCTCTGTACTGCATGGTTTCACTCACCTCCCTCAAATCCTTGCCTTAAGGCTTACAGCTTCTGGCAAGTGAGCTCCCTCTTTACCAGACATTCCTTCTCCAGATACTGAAACTATTCTAATTTACTGGGTGTAAAAGCTGCGTGCAAAATAACTCAAAAGGACAAAAAACATGTATAATTAAAGTCCGATTCATGATGTCTTCCTTTTCTTATCCCTGTCTCTTCCTTATATTTATCGCTTCTTTTATTACGTGGTGTCTGCTCATGCAAATATATCATCCCATGAAGACTCTTATAAAGTCTCATTTCAGTTCCCTGTTCTATACAAGGGCAGTAGGGTCTGCATTGTGTCTGTTTATGGGATCAAGTCCCTCCTATAACCTGTTCAGCCAGCACTTCCTTCTGCCTTCACTGGAGGAATGCTAACCGTGCCGGCATCCCTTCTCTGTAGTGTGCAAGTGTATTCTAGATAAGAGTCATGGTGTTTCCATCTGTTGACAGTTTTTGTCTTATTAGAGCAATGGGAATCTGCATACTGTGTTTGTGTTGAATTCTTCTTCTTTTAGCATGGATTGGTTGCAAAGAAAACAAATTTAAAAAAAAAAGCAAACCCTACCAGTCCCCATTCGGGAGAGACGTGCCAGATGGGACAGCTGTTAAGGTCACCCAGTTTTTTGTGTGCACGTGGCCAGAAGAGCCCTAACAGTGTCACTTTTATTTAAACTGTTAATTTGTTTGGATATAGTCTATTATGAAGACTGATTCAGGGAAGAAAAAATAGTCCAGAAATACAAGCTCATTTTCATGGTCTTAGCATCTTTGAGGTGTGCCATGGAAGTTTTTATTTTGCTGACACTAACAGCATATACTATGGTAAATTATGGAGAATAAAGTATCAGTGTAAGATTGAAAGCAAGCTAAGGGTGGAATCAACAATGGAACAGGCAGAGAGAAAGGATCCCAGGGTTCATCATTTGCAATCCCATCCATCTCCGTCCATTGGCTTTGACAGTTGTCCCAAGATACCAGGGAGAGCAATTCAGAAATCCTGACGTATCGGCACCTTCTGAATGGCCCACCCATCCAGAGGATCTGTTCCGAACAACTTCCCTCTACCAATACAATACTTCCTTTATGCGAAACTTTCCACTTGACAGTATTGAGTCCTGTTCCCTAGCTGAAGACTGTTTTGCAGATTTCAACTTGGCATACTTTCTTGCAGTAACATTCACATTCAGTGCAAGTCCACGGAGTTTTTTTGACATTACAAGTTCTGTTCAGCGGAATAATTATTATTGGTTGTTATCCTACTTTAGATGTTTACAAAGTGTCCATCTTCCTGCCCCTGTAGAAAGACCACATATACCATGGGCATGTAGGTATAGCTGTATATGGTATTAAAGCCAATACATCCAGCAAGTGGAGACAGGGAATACCATTTACATTCACAGCCAAAATTTCATAGATTTCATAGACATCAGGGCTGGAAGGGACCT
>NW_017728906.1:195572310-195587922 GCF_001723895.1 Crocodylus porosus
GTTCCCCCAGATCCTGGTGGTCACCCCTGATAAACTTATAGGTGGTCATCAGATCACCCCTGACCCTGCGCTTTTCCAGGCTAAAGAGTCCCATGGTGCTCAGCCTGTCATCGTAAGGTCTGTTTTCCTGACCCCTGATTATGCGCGTGGCTCTCCTCTGGACTCTCTCAAGCTTCTCCACATCCTTTTTGAAAGAATGCAAAACCCATTCAGTTCATATGACCGAGCACAAAGCTGTTGGATCATCATATTTCTGAAGTGCAGAGGCAGGCAGAAGTTATGAAGAATTTATCACCTTACTACTCTAGTGCACAGTCCAGTCGCAGGTGACTTGGGATACTCCGTGTGATTGCGTGTCCTCGGAAAGGTCAGCGCCTTCTTTTTTTGGTGGTATTTCTTTTAATGTGGTGGTTTAGCCGTGAAACAAAAACCATTAACAAGATTGTTGGTTCATAAAAGTGATGGAAATTGCTCTAGTCTGAAGCTGGGTTACTATAGCTGCAATTGCGAGCTGCAAAAAAAATAAAAACACACCGTTGAACGTTCTGTACTTACATTAAAACTACTCACTTTGTTCTCTTCTGTTTTTACAGTGCATCTGTCACCGTGGAATTTACAACTTTTAACTCACAAAAGATGTTAAACTCAAATTAAAAACATAAAGAAAAAACCTGTTGAGGATCACCTGTAACAGAAACTCAAATGATTGGCTTTATATGTCTCTTTGCATACATCTTATACACATAACATGCTAGATAGGGGTTTACCCAACTCAAAGAGGTAGCTGGCTTTTGCAGGCAGATCATGGGTAGGTTGCCATTTTCACAGGCTTGTTGTGTTGGGTCCCCCTCCATGCCTCTGGTTGGCCAAGGAGCCCCATTGGACCTGCCCCTCACAGTTAATTGGTGGAGAGGTCTGTCCATCATATGGCCCCACATCTCAAAGATGATTGGTGGAGGAGGGTGGGACCGCAGCACAGGCAGCCCTCTTAACTAATCAGCAGCAAGGGGCTGAGGTGGCAGCCATCTTGCCTGCTTGCATTCATGCCAGCAATCCCCTCCCACTGGGGAGCCAGCATTTTATTTTTACTAAGCTTTTTTTTCCCTGCGCTTTTCAGAATCGCCTGATTTTGTGAAATCCATGGTATCATGATTTGAGTAGGTGCCTAATTATAGAGACCAGCGCCACCCACACGCCAGGTCCTCTCTCAAATAGATTCAGTGAATTTTTCAAGCCTAAGTCTCCAGGACTTTTCTGTAATTCAGAGGAGAAAAAGAGATTCTCATAGTGAAGACTTGTCTTTGAGACAATAAAGGCTTTTTTAACCAATTACAGGTGTAGAAAGAGGAGTCTGAAAAATTCCACTTTTCTCCTCATTGGTTAGTCCAGAATAATCATCCATTTTCAATGAGATACTTGAGCATGAATACAGCGTCTTTATAGGTGAGTTAGTAACTAAAGGTAGAGCTATACCCTTTTGGGCTCCTATACACATGCAAGGAGCCAGCTCTGACACGCTGGAAATCCAGCGCACAGAAATAAACTGTGCTTTTTCTGGAGCACAGCCGTAAACGTGCTCCAAGGGACTCTGGCATCACGTGCGTTAGCGTCACCCTGCCTAAAAATGGTGGTGGGGTGCTTTGAACCAAATCTCGTTTGACAAGCTGTAGTTCAAAGCACCATGCCACCATTTTTCAGTGTGGGAGACACTGATTGGTGTGATGCTTAGGTGCCTTTAATTAAGAGCACTCACTAATTAAAGCGTGTCCCTTCCCCCCCCCCACGCCTCCCAGAGCACATGTAAAAATTTCCTTTTTATTTAAAGGCATCTCAAAAGGTTTAAAGGTGTTTGCCTCATAATACTGAATGCAGCCATTCAAGAGTTAGTTATAACTATATAACTATATACCCAGTTCTTCAACAGGATTCATACTGAGAATGTAGTTTGACACGGGCCTTCTCTAGAATAGAAAAATTATCTGAATTTACATGTATATTAATGGATGCCAATGAATGTATCTTTAAATATTATTTATCTTCTGCTGTAACGGCAACCCTGTTTTAAAGCACATCGGCCTTCTATGGCTGATCAGCAGGTTTTCAAGGTGATAAAATCTGTCCAGACTGCATGCTTAGTTGTGTTTAAAGTGTAAATCAATATGTGGGCTAACCTTTCCTGAGCAGGCCTCATTTTGCCAGTGGAGAACAGGACCAAGAGAAATAAAAAAATCAATATCAGAAAGGGGGGAGAGGACTTTTAGGCCAGTATGGATCATTATGATCATTGGATCTGATTTCCCAATCAATGTATTACATCATATGGTTGCCCACAGCAACTGAGCACTGGACTTGATGCCCCAGGAAATCCTTTCTAAACCTCTCCTTCGTAAAATCGTAGGACTGGAATGGACCTTCAGGGTCAGCTGGTCTCATCTCCTGTATGGGTACACAATGTGGTATTCCTGTGGCATCCCAAACACATGTCCATTAAGCCTGTTCTTGATAACTCCTATGAAGGACCAATTCCTCCTCGCAGCTCTTTCCAATATCCTATTGTTCTTACAGTTAGGATTTTTCCCCTATTTTCATCAAATCAGATTTGTTTCAGTTAATACCCACTGTCATGTGTCATCTGATTTGTTTCAATTAAAACCCACTGTCATCTCCTACAGCATGGATGAATAGTGTTTCTTCATGTTCTAACCTTTCAGATATTTGCAAACGGCTATCACATCCTGTCCTAATCTCCCTTTCTCTGAACTGCATATATACCTTGTTCCTTCAGTCTTTCTTCACATGGCTTGCTTTTCAACCCTTTTTATAGTATTTTGTGACTTGCTCTTAGGTCTTCGTTTTGAAATGTAGCGCTTAGAATAGGATATAGTCCTCCAACTGAAGCCAAAACCATGCTAAGGGGATACTTTTATCTCCTTTGTCTTGCAAGCAATGCTGCTGTTAGTGCAACCCTAAATTATATTTGCTTTTCTTGCAACAGCATGCAAATTGCTGACTCTTGTTGAGTTTCTGATCCTCCATAACCCCCCAGATCTTTTAGCAATGCTGTTACCCGTCTATTTACCCCCTATCCTAGAGTTCGTGCATCTTTTTTTCCTTCCTTTTTTGGCTTCAGTTTTACATTTGACTTGTTGAGCTTGATTTGGCTGTCTACAGCTCAGTTCTTCAATTTATCACAGTTTCTTTGAATTTTAATTCTATCTCCTAAAGGATTTACAACCCATCCTAGTTTCTGCCATCTGCACGTCTGAGTGGTATGTTCCCTCTCCCTGCATCCATGTCATTAATACAAATGTTAAATGGCACTGAACCCCGAACACGCTCCTGTGGAGCCCCTCTTGAGACCCTCTGCCAGGCTGACATTAATCTATTTCTAGTTGTTCTTTCTCATTCTGTTATTCAACCCTGGCTGAATCCACCTAATGGTAATGCTATCTAGCCCATATTTCTTCAGATGAATTAGGAGGACAATATATAGGACTGTGTTAAAAGGCTTCCAAAAGTCCAGTTATAGTATTTTCACTGCATCCCCTTATCCAATAAATGGAGTCTCCTGCCAAAAAAGGAATTAAAAACGAGTTTGGTATGAGTTGCTCTTAATGCATCCATGCTGGCTGCTAGTGATCATCCCTCATCCATCAAGTATTTTCAAACTGAATGTGCTGTTATTATTTCTGTAACAGGCCATACAACCTCACCCGGCAATCTGTGTTTGGATTTTGTTATCGTTCAGTCAGGTTTGAAAGATTTCAGTACATGGGGAATCTACTCCGCGACTTAGTGCGTCTTTCCAATAATTAGTTACCCTCACTTAAATGTTTTTCTTTATCCCCTTGCCTGTTTTTGTCTAGTTGCCAATGGATGTCAGCATGCCCTTTTTTACTGCTAGTTTTAAGAGCCATTTGCTATCAACAATTTCTTCTCCATTTAGGTACTTGTAGACCATGGCAAAGTCGCACTTCTTTAGCCCTCGGTTGGATAAACTAAAGCAATTGAGCTGCTTTGGTCTCTTGCTGTAAGGCATGTTTTCCAGATTTCAGATCTTTCTTGTAGTTCATTTCCATGAACTCTCTTCAAATGAATATCCTTTTTGAAGTAGGCAGCTTGAAATAATCCAGCAACTATCACACTGTTCCTGTACAGTCAATTCTGGTTAATTTGCCCATGGGATAATTTACCATTAGTGTTTAATTCACTGTTGTTCTGCATCAGTAGTGCTCCCACCCATTTTATGTTCCTAATAATCTGTCACTACTGGATAACACACCATTATTTGCTTCCTTCTTGAAACCAGAGCTTGGTAGAAGTAATACTGGGGTGCGTCTATACGAGACGCTACAGTGACGTAATGTCGGCAGGCACAAACCGTGACACCGCCGCTACTGAGCAGTAGGAATGAGCTACTGTGCAGTAGCTCATTGCTATTGGGCAAGTAGGGTTGGAAATGACCTGTGCAGCACCAGGACTGCCCAGTACCAGTGGTTGCTGCGCAGTCAGGTGCACGTGTAGATGTGCCCACTGTCCCTTGACTCCTACTTGGTGTTTTCGTGCTTATGCATAATTAAGGCTTACAGTTCACCCTTTTTGCTACAGTATCACAGCGGGACCTCGCGTTCAATTGTTTTATCTACCATGACCCTACATCTTTGTGTTCAGTGTGGCAATCTTGCAGGATACCGTCCCTATCTTTTTTAAGGGGGAGGCATGCATTTGGCTGTGTTAAAATGCATATTATTTAAAGAAGTGTGTTTTGCCAAATGATCCAGGTTGGATACTATATCTGGCCTTTTCCTCTCGCTGTAGATGACCCAGGGTCATCTACACGTTATCAGAAAATAATTCTGTATTTGCTTGCAAATCATTGATAAAAGTATAGAATAGCATTGGCCAAAGAAGAGATACTGGAAGGACTCTTTGAAAGCCACTACCATTGAATACCATGAAACTCGAGAGAAAGAGAGTCCTGTTAAAAATAATAATAATAAAGATAATTTACCTGTGCTTATACCAGTGTATAGCTGAATTTCCTGCATCTCAAATGATGCAATCAGGCTGCCAAGAGCACAACTTATTTTGATGGTTGATAGTTCCTGATGATTATTAATACAGATAGTTTCCTGTCCCCGAGAGCCACAGACAACCTGCTTAGAAAGAGCTGCTTCATGGCAGCGATGTCACAAAGGTGACTCAGTTGCCCTCATTGTCCAAGAAAGTAACAAAACAAAGGAGTTGTAGGTGTCTTTAAATGTGTATATATGCGTATAGGATTTTCATATGTTCTGTTTTTGAGAGAGAGAGAGCACTTCTCAATTTCTGACTTAAACATTTCCAAACTTACTTTGAAAAATATTTTTCTGGGCTTTTGTTAATACAAATGTCAACAAAAGGGGGGAGGATTATATGCATTCAGCACATTTTACAAGGTGGTATTGTAGCATAGATTCCACTGTCAAGGGTTTGACTCAGGGCCCTGTCTCCCCACCCCCCAATTAGACAAGTTTCTTCTGTGCTTGTTCAGCACACTTTTTAATCTGTCCTTCCTTATGACCCTTCCTCAGTCCATTTCTCATCCTATTGGTGTTCTGCCTGAATTCCCATTTCAGGTAATATAAAATTTGTCACAGGCCATGTGTTCAGTGCTCCTTTCCTCTGTACAGTCTATCCTGCCAATTGGGTCTAGGGGCCGTCATTTTTCTTCAGTACATCCAATTTCTGCTCGGTTATAATTTTAAGAGTCACAAATCCCATTCCCTCATGTCCTCTCTCCACACCTCCAGTCTCTCCATACTGTACTTAAATTGCGGGCATGGAGGGAAATGACCACAGCGGAGCAGTTCCAGGCTGGGTACTGATGCTGGAGCTCTGTTTGGAGGTTCATAACTGCCATGTACCATGCAGCTGGGTTTCATGGGACCTCACTGAGCTCAGTTCAGTGTAAGGAGGAAAATGATGAGAAAAATGATGAGAAAAAACAGAGCAGAAATAGATTCATAGATTCATAGACTGTAAGACCAGAAGGGATCTCGGAAGATCATCAGGTCCAGCCCCCTGCACTAGGCAGGAAAGATAAATGGGGGTCAGATGGCTCCAGCAAAGTGACTGTCTAGTCTCCTCTTGAAGATTTCCAGGGTAGGTGATTGCACCACCTCTCAAGGGAACTTATTCCATAGTCTGGACACCCTGACTGTGAAGGAGTTTTTTCTAAAGTTGAGCCTGAATTGATCTGCCAGGAGTTTGTGGCCATTACTCCTGGTTTTCCCCTTGGGTGAACAGTTGCTCACCGAGCCCTTGATGTGCTCCCCTAGTGTAGTGGTAAGCTGCTACCAGGTCGCCGCTCAGCCACCTTTTCCTCAGGCTGAAGAGTCCCAGATCCCTCAGCCTTTCCTTGCATGGCTTGTCATGTAAGACTCTGATCATATGGGTGGCTCTTCTTTGGACTCTCTCAAGCTTGTCCACACCCTTGTTGAAGTGCAGTGCCCACAGCTGGATGCAGTACTCCAGCTGCGGTCTCACCAGTGCTGAGTAGAGCCAAAGAATCAACCTCCTTGGTTTTGCTGGAGATGCATCAATCGATGCATGCCAGAGTATTGTTTGCCCTATTGGCTACAGCATCGTGCTGCTGGCTCATATTCATACTGTGGTCAATTATTACCCCCAAGTCCCTTTCATTCGTGGTGCTGGTCAGTTTGGTGCTGCCAAGTCTGTAGATGTGTTGGGGGTTGCTCATCCCGAGGTGGAGCACTTTACATTTCTCGATGCTGAACTTCAACAGATTACGATCCGCCCAGCTTGCCGGCCTGTCTAGGTCCACCTGTATCTGTAGCCTATCTTCAAGTGTGACCACGCTTCCCCATCACTTGGGGCCAGGGAGGTATGAGGGGTTTTGAAGGTGTTGGTCTATCAAACATCTTCTGGGAGGGGGTTGTCAAGTGAAGGTCTAGGACAGCGATTTTCAACATTTTTGACACCAGGATTTCCAGTGCAAATTAACAGCGTGGCAAAAGCAAACTGTCACATCGAGATGCTCCCCCTAGGTTTATTTTACGAGTCCCATTTGAACACCTAAGAGTACTAACCTTGTGTGGCACCTTGCATCACCCTTGAAAGGATGTCAAAGCACCTAAGAGTGCCACATCACGCTGATTGAGGATCAGTGGTCTAGGGTGAGGCTGCTGAATACTTTATATCCAATACACCAGCTACTTTCTACACAGCGTGGCATGAAATCCATGGGATTGATGGCAGTTTTGATGCAGAGCAGCCCTGCTACCTTGTAGGGAAGGGAGCATTTTTTCCCTATCTGGCTCCTCCAGTTACTTAGTCTAGACTTAAGGTCCTATCTGGGGAAGGCTAAATGAGCGGTTGTTCACATGGAGTAGAGAGGAGGCTGGAGTAGCAGAGACTTCTTCCCTCCAAAGGTATTGATTGAACAAACCCAGCCCCTCTCTAATGGATGTCTTTCCTTTCTCAAGTCTCTCTTTCTTCCCTCATACGTTCCTCCTTCCTTGTTTTCTTTCAAGAGATTCGCTTAAATGTATAACAAGCGTTATTCCTCATCTCCACAAAGAACAAAAGGAGGGCCAAGTGGTGGGAGGAGGAGGAGGAGGAAAGGGAGAGAAGGTATATGGCATTGTTACTAGGTATTAAAACATTTCCACATCCAGCCCTGAACTTTGGTATCATTTGAAGCAGCTGCAGACTCAGAAGGAAACTCGAGGCTCTGCTTAAAGGCCAGTAGGGAAAAGACAGCTTCTCAGGCCATGCGTGCTTTATTGCCTTCAACATGTGTTTTTCTAGTTGTTGGGCATTTCTGACTTGTATAAATGGGGCTGATCCTGCCGAGTGCTGCGTGCCTTCAGCAGCCACTGGCTTTTGGAGAAGTTAGGGGGTGTTGGGGCATTGGAAGTTTTGATTTGTCATTAAGTTGCTAAGCATACGTGAACTGCTCTCTTCTTAGGGATGGTCATTTTTTGTGTGGCACCCCCCCCCCCCCCAAAAACAGAGTGCCAAATTGGGATCATTAATCTCAGTAAAGAAGAAGATTGGACTTAGATTTCCTTCCTGTGACTCCTCATTACTCATATTTTAAATATTTGGAGCGTTTTGGACGGGACTGCAGAAGCAACCCATGATGAGGAGGCAGAAGATGAGAACTGGAATGGCAGGTTTTTTCATCAAACAGGGCAAAAGTTCAAGTCCAGCACATTGTTTTGTTGCTTTTTCTTTCCCCCCTTTGTAGATGGATGGCTGAATACATCTCCTGTGTTGACAACAGGTTTTGCTATAACACGTAGTTAGGAATGTGCTTTTAAGCCTGCTCTGTGTGTGTGTACGCACATGTGTGTGTATGTGGTGGTGGTGTTTTTCACTTCTAGATCTTGTCAGCTATTGGCTCCCTTCATCCCCTGAGCAGTGTGCCAGCAGCCATCCCACTGGATATAACGTAGTTCCTACCTGTGTGGAACCACCTAACACTGTGCAGTCTCCACTTTCCAGATCGCATTGTGCTTCTGGTAGAGATGGACCTCGGCCAATATAGTGTTAGGGATTTGAAGATCCTGTGTATTCAAATAGGGATGTTTTGTTCGACCCCACTGTAGAAGCTGCAATGTTGGAATCCAGATATGGGCTCTCGCTTCGCACCCCCAAAAGTCTCAGGGCTTATCTCCCAGCTTTAAGTAATGTAAATAATCACGTATGCAGTATTAGATTCTGGTGCTATTTTCCAGAGTTAAGACTAGACAACTCCTAAAATCCTCATGCTGCATGATGGCTCCATACTGCATGATGCCTCCTGCACTTGCAGGGAGGCAGTTAGAAAGGCCAAAGCAACTACAGAGCCAAGGCTGGCAACACAAATTAAAGACAATGAAAAGGGTGGGTTTTTTAGGTATGTAGGGAGTAAAAGGAAGATGCAGGGCAGCACAGGACCCCTACTGAACAAGGAGGAGCAATTAGAGACAGAGAGGGGGGACAAGGCTGAGCTCTTCAATGAGTTTTTGCCTCGGTGTTCCTGAACAAGGGTCAAGATAAGTCTCCTAATGGGCTCTTAGATGGGCATCAGAGGGACCCCAGCCCACCAAATGTCAATGCTGACTTGGTGCAGAGTCACTTGGATGGACTGGATGTGTTCAAGTCGGCAGGCCCGGATGAGCTCCAGCCGAGGGTACTGAAGGAATTGGCCGGTGTCATAGCAGAACCACTGGCACAGCTGCTTGAGCACTTGCGTCACTCGGGTCAGGTCCCGGAGGACTGGAAAAGGGTCAGCCTGGTCCCCATTTTGGAGAAGGCAAGGAAGGAGGATCTGAGTAATTACAGGCCAATCGGTCTCACCTTCATCCTTGGAAAAGTCTTTGAAAAGATTATGAAGAATCATATTTGTAGAAGTCCAGGGGGAAAATAATGCAGCAGGGAAACCAGCATGGATTCGTAGCAGGTAGATTGTGCCTGACCAGTCTGGTTTCGTTTCATGACAGGGTCACAAAATGCTTAGATGCAGGAGTAGAGGTGGATGTCATTTTCTTGGACTTTAGCAAGGCCTTCAATACAGTATCTCATCCTATTCTCATACATAAATTAAGAGGCTGTGACATAGATGTTTACACAGTCTGGTGGGTGGCAAATTGGCTTAGCAGTCATGCCCACAGAGGTAGTAGACAGGTTGGTATTGACCTGAAAGGATGTGGATTGTGGGGTCCTGCAGGGTTTGGTCCTTGGACCTGTATTCTTCAATATCTTCATCAGTGACTTGAATGTGGGTGTGAAGTGTACTGTGTCCAAGTTTGCAAATGATTCTAAATTGTGGGGTGAAATGCACACTCCAGAGGGTAGTAAATGATTGCAGGCAGACCCGGACAGGTTAGAAAAGTGTGCAGTACACAATAGGATGCAGTACAACAAGGACAAGTGCTGAGTGCTGCACCTAGGGTGCAGAAGTATCCAGCACACTGACTGGCTGGGAAGTGACCCTCTCAGCAGCACAGAAGCAGAAAGGCATCTCGGAGTCATAGTGGACTTTAAAGTGAACACAAGTCACCCGTGTGACAAAATCATCAGCAAAGCTACTCACGCTTCATCGTGCATGAGCAGATGCACGACAGATAGATCCAAAGAGGTGATATTTCCCCTCTATGCAGCATTGATCAGGCCGCAGTTGGGGTACCGAGTCCAGTTTTGGGCTCCATACTTCAAGAAGGATGTTGACAGACTCAGGAGGGTCCAGAGGAGGCCACGCGTATGGCTAGGGGCTTACAGGACAAGCCCTATGAGGAGAGACTGAGGGACCTGGACCTCATCTGCCTCCTCAAGAGAAGGCTGAGAGGGGAACTTGTGGCCACCTACAAATTCATTAGGGGGACAGAGATCGGGGCTGCTCTGTTCACCAGGGCACCTCTTGGGCTAAGAAGAAACAGTGGTCACAAACTGACAGAGAGCAGATTTAGACTATATATCAGCCTATGGGCTTCCAAGGGTGGTGGTGCTCTCCCCTACCTTGGAGGTCTTTAAGACATGGCTGGGTAGGTATCTGGCTTGACCCCAGCGCTCTTTCCTGCCTAGGCAGGGGGTCAGACTCTATGATCTGTTAAGATCCCTCCTGACCCTAGCATCTCTGAATCTGGTCTGGGCAATTTATTAAAAATTATCTACATTTAGATGCTTTCTATTTGTTTGTTTGTTTTTTTCAAATACTTTAACCTATATTTCCCTTTTTCAGTTTTATCTTGTTGCTTTTTGGAGGGTGGCAAGTTATTCCTCTTCCCCACTCAGTCTATACATGCTTAAGAAATCTACTGATGATCACATGTGAGACCTTAGCTAGTTGCCAACACATTCGTTTTGACTTTAAGGGTCTGATCTGGCTTCTGTTGGTCATCTCTTATCCAAAGTATTCATATGAAATTTCCTCCCAAATCAGTTCTTGCAGCCTGTTAGTTGCTGGTCTCTGAACTCCTTCTAGCTTATCCTCAGAGAGAGGTGTTCAACTGAAACAACTTTCCAGAAGCAGAGGGGACAGGACTAGGAGCACTGGCCTCAAACTGCAGGAAACTGCAGCAGGGAAAATTTAGGTTGGAGATTAGGAGGGACTTTCTGACTGTGAGGGTGGTGAAGCATTGGAACAGGCTACCTAGAGATTTTGCAGAATGGCCGTCCTTGGAAGTTTTCAGAAGCAAGTTAGACAGATACTTGGCTGGGATGGTTTAGTTAGGCAAGGTCTTGCCTTAAGGGGCGTCAGGGGGGTTGAACTAAATGACCTTGCGAAATACTTTCCATCCCTACTTAACTGTGATTCTGATGATTTCACCAGGCCATGTATGAAATGGGCTGTTACTTCCTTCATCTGACTCTGCTTACCCAGGTGGAAATCACCTTGATCCTGTGTTTCTGCTGTGTCTCAAACTCATGTCTAATTTGCTGTCCACTTGGTTGTGGGGGGGTAGGGGAATCACTTTACAAATTACGAATTGCAGTGGGATAGGATGATATTGTCTTTCAGTGTAAATGCTCCCTCTTGACATTTTTGGTTGAATTCCTATTTTGAACCACACATTTATCAATTGGCATATTTGATCACATATCAATATATTAAAATAAGCTGAATCACCTTATATTAAAACTGATTCCGAGTTATTACATATAAGCTGTATTGGTCTAGTTTTAGATTCTGGGCATTGAATCTGGGTATGCCTTCATGTGTTAAATTAGTAACAGAAATCTTTTGCAAGGAACAGCTCATGAAGAGCCCATGAGCTGAAACCTCCTACACACTACCTTTTGGAAATACTAAAGTAGTATGGGTAGGTACTACTGTGGACGCACAATTTCACTGCTACATTGCCATAGTGGCACACAATACCAGGGAGCGCCACTACAGTAACATAGCTGGCCTGATCGTTACATCACCATAGTACACCAGTAGAGTGATGTAGCGCATTGCTATGTCACTGTAGGGCGATGTGTAGATGCACCCACGGAGTATTTGTTAAATAATTATGAAGAAAAAAAGTAACAAGTATAATTATATAAAATTAGAAAAGCTTGATACAAAATTGTGGATCTTTGGTGGACAATTTCCCCTCCTCCCCCCACCTCTCAAAAAAGCATCCTTAATTTGAAAGTAAATTGTTTGTCACAACTAATTTGAGTAGTTTGACTACCAGTTTAGCTTCCATCCTCCAATTCAATGGCTTAGTTTCAGAGTGGTTTTCCCCAGATGTAGTTTAATCTAATTATAATTTCCATTTGAAATCATGTCTCCTTCTAAAAGGAAGGTGTGCAGCAGAAGAAAAAATTAAATGATGATTCTTTGCTCACATAAGCTAATGGTATCCACTAGAGGGGAGTTTGAATAAAATGTAATTCACAGATACAGCAGGAGTCTGCTTTTCTGTCACGGTGGTATGTAATTAAAATGGAGCTTTCAAAGAGATGCATTTGGAGTAATAAGAGCCAATGGGAGCTTGTTTAAATAAACACCACAACTTTTTGACTGAAGGCAGTCAACCAATGTAATGGCCATCCCAGTTTAAGCACAAGTCACAGGAAAATAATCATTTGCAATGATGTAGGTGGCAAGGCAGATAGTGCAGGAGTAAACAGTATGAGTGTACATCAAGTCTTCCTTGAGATGCACAACTCAAAGTGCAGATGTTTATGGGTAGTAGATTATAGGTAGTACTTGTTTATAGTATGTTGGCATCCTCTCGGTTAAAAGAGTTGTCAGCTAAAGGACAATTAATAATAAGAACTAGTCTCTAAGGACCTGGGCCAGGCAACAGCCTCAAACTGCAGTAGAGGAAATTTAGGTTGAAGATTAGGGAGATGCAAAGTCTGTGCTCAAGTCCTTGGCAGAGGTTACCAAAAGGCAAGTGAGAATCTAAAGGACTAAAGTTCTTACGGGGTGGAGGGGCTGATCCAACTTCAGCGCTCCTTAAGAAAAGAGGAGAAGGCTGGGCTCTCACTGAGAAGAAAACTTGGCAGCCAACATTTGCAAAAAACAGAGCAGGACCTTAAGCTCCTGAATTCATATTTAGGAATCTGAATCAAGCAGCTTGATTATTTCCCAGAAGTGCCAAATGCCCACCATCTCCCACTGAACTTATTTCCTAAAGCAGGTAAAGGCAGGTACTGTGAGACTGAGGTTTACAATGCATGTGAAGGTGTAAGCACACAGGAAGAGACAAGTCTGTGGAGGGCTGAGGGAGAAGGCAGTACGATTTGGGGTTGTTTGGAGGGAGGAGCGTCAGTGTAAGTGTCTCAAGAGTATCCCATCTCTCTGTTCTCCTGTTCTTCTGCTATCACCCATTATCATGCCATTCATTGCTTTCAGTGAGGTGTGAGGACACGACTGCACTTACCAGTCAAGCAGGTGTATATTGCCCTGAAGTACCTGGAGCAGTCATATCAATCAATACATAAAAGCAAAAGTGCAGATGTGTCTCTCTCACATGAGCCTGCAATCACCTCTTCCCATCCCCATCCCCGCCATTCACCACATTTCCCCGGGTCATACACAACAACATATAGGCTGCTTGTATGCACTACAGGGGGGTACTTCGGTTTAATGCTCCCTAAATTGAAGCAGTGAGTTTTTAAAAACCCTGCTCCAGTTTAAACCAAAGTAACCCCCGTGGCATGTACACAAGGTTTGGGACTGATCTGTACTTGCTTGTCCGGCAGCGAGTGGGGCGGGATGAGGGCGAGATGCTAGTGGACCGAGTAGTCCCTGAGCTGCGGGGCAGTGCTTCGCTCTGCAGCAGCGGCAGTGCCCCCCAGGTCCCAGGGGGGTAATCGCAGCCACAGAGGGAAGCACTGGGCCCCCGTGCAGCTCAGGCAGGCAGGCTCCAGGGAGAGAGAAAAAAAAATATTGGGCTCGCTACTTTTTGTCTTTTCATCAGTGGAGTATGCCTTCATGGGCTGCCAACGTGCTGCCTGCAGAGCCCCTGAGTGCTTCCCTCCCAGCTGTAAGGTAGCAAACTACAACACCTCAAAGATGTCTCTCTCTCAGGTAGGGGGAGTGCCCAGGGCTCCCATGGGGGGATTAAGGTGTCTCTTCACTAATGCAAGAAGCATGGGGAACAAGCAGGAGGAGCTTGCTCTCCTGCTTGCAAGTAATAAAATCAACCTGGTTGGCCTTGTGGAGACATGGTGGGATGAAACATTTGACTGGGCAGTAGACATAGAGGGCTATAGGTTGTTTAGAAGACATAGGAAGGGGAAAAAAGGTGGGGGGTTGCGCTCTATTTTAGGGAACAGTATACCAGTTCTGCCTTCCAAATGGGACCAGAGGAAGGCTTAACTGAGACCCTGTGGGTCAAACATCAAGGAGGGTTGGGGGAGAGGGATCTGGTGGTAGGGTTTACTACAGGCCACCACATCAGGAGGACGAGCTGGATCTGGACTTCTCCAGGCAGCTGGGGGAGGCCGTGCGTGCAAAGGATGTTGTGGTCATGGGGGATATGAATTACCCTGACATCAACTGGGAGGAGCAGTCGGCTAGCTCCAGCCACTCGCAAAGGTTCCTGACGTGTGTCCAGGACCTACGCCTCATGCAGGAGGTTCTCGTCCCCAGTAGGGGAAACGCCATACTGGATCTGGTGTTGGCGTCTGGGGACAACCTGGTGGGGGATGTGCTAGTACGAGGGAGGCCGGGGACAGTGATCATGAAACAATCCAGTTTACTATTCAGAGAAAGGTGGGGAGGGTAACTAGCACAGAGCAAGTGCTTGACTTTAGGAAAGCCAACTTGGATGTGCTCAGGGCAGTAGTCAGGGAGGCACTCAGAGCCCAGGGAGTAGCTAGTATGGGGGTCCAGGAAAGGTGGTCCTTCCTCAAGGAGGCTATCCTTGGAGCACAGCAGGACACAATTCCTCTGCACAGGAAGGCGGGAAAAGGGTCCAAGAAACCTTCATGGCTGAGCACGGATATCCAGGCTGGCCTGAGGGCAAAGAAAAAAATGTACTGGCGGTGGAAGCAGGGGGCAGGGACAAAGGAGGAGTACACCTCCCTGACCTGAGCTTGTAGGGATTTGGTGAGGAAGGCTAAAGCAGCACTGGAGCTCAGATTAAGGATAACAAAAAGTCCTTCTTCCAGTATACAGGTAGCAAGAAGAAGTCTTGGGGTAACATTGGATCCCTACGAGGCAGGGCAGGGCAGTTGGTGACAGATGCACGAGAGAAGGCCGAACTCTTCAACAAGTTCTTTGCCTCCGTGTTCCTGTCCGATGACAGTGGGGTGCTCTTGGGTGATAGCGTAGAGAGGCCCGGGAAGGATGCGGGTCCCCTGACGGTTAGTTCAGACCTAGTTAAGGATTACCTGGAGGGCTTAGATGTATCCAAGTCGGCGGGCCTGGATGACCTTCATCCACGGGTGCTGAGAGAGTTGGCTGGTGTCATTGCAGAGCCATTGGTAAGGCTCTTTAGGGACTCCTGGTGCTTGGGCCAAGTGGACTGGAAAAGGGCCAATGTGGTCCCTATTTTCAAGAAGCTGAGGAAGGAAGAGCCTGGCAACTACAGGCCAGTCAGCCTCACTTCTATGCTGGGGAAGGTCTTTGAAAAAATTATCAAGGGCCACATTTGTGAGAGCCCTGCAGGGGAAGTG
>NW_017728906.1:195590002-195618570 GCF_001723895.1 Crocodylus porosus
CTTCACTGTAAGGGTGGCCAGAGCCTGGAATGGGCTTCCCAGAGAGGTGGTGCTCTCACCTGCCCTGGAAATCTTCAAGAGGAGACTGGACAGGCACCTGGCTGGGGTCTTATGACCCCTGCCACTCCCAGGGCTCCTTCCTGCCCATGGCAGGGGGTCGGACTCGATGATCTGTCTAGGTCCCTTCCCACTCATTGATTCTCTGATTCTATGTTTTATTTTGCTACGTTCCAAAATCATTGAACATGCAATACGCCGCTGACAGTGTAAACAGAAATGCCATTAAAGCAGTGCAGAAGGGCACTTAAGCTGCTTTAAAGGCCAATTTTGTGGCATGTACAAAGGCTCATAAACATTTGAATGGAAGAAAGAATTTGGAATGAAGCTTTGGTGAAGGTATATCATGCAAATTCTTAATGGGTGGGATTTAAACCCATGGATTATAAACCGTTATTAACAGCTCACCGGTAAATCGTGACAGTTTGTCTGTGTGTGGGATCTGTGTGTAATATTTGCCCACTCTGATTATAAATTTTGAAGAAATAGCTTGTAACTGTGGTTAAAATGCAGCATTAAAGCAGTTAAACAGCCTCCTTATTAGCATTAAAACTATAGTCAAAACACATTATACTTGGCTAATAAATTTATTTTTTATGTAATGGAAATGCCATCAAAGCATAGTTAATCTGAATTGAATTAGATTATAATTGGAGCTCTTGTGCGCAAGGAATGAAAATTATTCTTTATTGTTGCAGACTTGACAATGCAACATTTGGGGGGGTTTTTTTCTCCCTTCTCCCTCCTAAGTAAGCGGCAGCTGTAGCATTTAAGTTAGCATCTCAGCTTCGTGTTTCTGAGCATTGCTGTGTGATCTTACATGTTTCAGAGTCCAGTTCTTAATAATAAGTCAAACAGAAATGGCTGTTCATCACCATTTTTAGCCAGTTCATTTACAGGAGTGTAATAGTTGGGAAAATAGCCTCCTATGTTAGACCATTCCCTTTTTTTCCTGTTTTGCTGGCCCTCTGTTTGTAAGAAGGGAGTGTGATCTTAATTGAAGTTGGTTTTGGGATTCTCAGAATTGGGAGAAAGATTTGAAATCCTGTCCTGCAGCATTAAACTAGACAAGGTAGAAATGCACAGCCCAACATTTAGCTAACGTTATTTGGCAAGAGGGAGAATCTTTTGCTGCTTTGCCGAAATCACAGAGATAATGCAAGATCTTATGTGCCCCACTTACATACTGGGAAGGGCAAAGGGGCATACAGGCAATGGCTACTCTGTTCCTCTCCTTCCCCTTGCTCTCCTCTTCCTCCGACATGGTCTCATACAGAGGGCTTGTGCGGAACAGGTGTCACACAAGCAATGCACACCTATTTACATATATGTGTGTGTGTGTGTGTGTGTGTGTGTGTGTGTGTGTGTGTGTGTGTGTGTGTATATACACATACACACACACACATACCAGCTGGCCTCACTGTGAAGAGGAGCCTGAAGCTGGGCTGGGTTACATGTCTTCTATGTAGCCCACAAACCTTTTTCCATTTGTGGACTCCTAACAAATTTTGATTGGGGGTGTGGGTTTTGAACACAATACAATTTACAATACAATTTTGAATTGTAAGCATGGGTATTCACATAGTTTTGATTGATCATAATCAGCTTTTGCAGTCCATGGACCACAAGTTGAAAACAGGTTTCAGGGGTCCACAGACCAGAGGTTGAAAACCACTGCGCTATGCACTGCCTGAGCTCCTTGGGTGCCTGTGAGGTTAATATAGTTGCCTGAGATGATATAATTGCAGATGGTCCTTGGCTGAGATGATCCAGATGGCGACGGTCCTGCTTTGAGCAGGGGGTTGAACTAAATGACCTCCTGAGGTCCCTTCCAACCCTCATTTTCTATCATTCTGTGATAGATGAGGGGGTGTAGGATCAAACTCCACTTGCTTTTGAAATACAAGCCCGTGTTCCAGATATTGCAGAGACCTGCTGTGAGTCGGGTTGGGAAAGAACAGTAATTGGAAGTCTGATGCCCCGTGCGTGCTGGCACTCCCAGCTTTGGAGGAAAACTGATAATGGCAGCGCTGGGAAATTTGGGCAAGAAACCCAGTTTAGTTGTTCCTGTCTGTCTCAGATGCTTATACCATGCTCATCACCATGGTACCTTAGCACGTAGTCAGGGAAACCATAGTATGACCCTGCTAGCAACAACTATGTTTAGACACAGTGGTACTGTTGCTAACATAGCTACACCCTCTGTGTGCATATGGAGCCCCAGAATGAGGGGAGAGGTGAAGGGTGAGGAGAGATCCCTCTCCTCCTCTCTTCAATAAAGCAAAACATATGTGCGCAATATGCTCCAATAAGAGTGTTCACTAAGAAGAAAAGAGTTGTTTCTCTGCACGCAGAGAGATGCTGTTTTCAGAGCTACCAGGCCTTATTCTGAGCTGCTATGGAGCAGTACATCTTTGCTGAAAGCAAGGCAGCTATACCAGCTGTATACCAGCTCAGCATATCTGAGGACTGTGGTATGGGTATGGGTAGGTCCCACTCCTTCTTTAGAGATACTCAGCCAGCCTCATCACCTAAGCATGTCTTTGCTTTCCAGAATCCCATTAACTGATGAGACCTATCCCCAGTCCCCATCTAGTTGTAACCCTCTCCTTTCCTGCCCTAAGTAGTAAACAGAGCATGTCTTTGCAAACAAAAATATTTGCATTCTGTTACTCACAATAAATTTATGTCACAGGAACTCTAATAAAGCTATAAAGTCAAATATTCAAGGTGCGGATAGTCAGGGTTTGTGCCTTCCTCTGTGATGGGGGAGCAGGGCTTTTCTTTGGATCTCTGGAGTGTATTTTAACAACCTTTGCAGCAGCAGGAGTCTGATCTGGGTTGGCATCTCTGGATGTAGCATGGGTCTGTTTATATGCAACCACTTTCAAAGCCTACATCTAGGGTTGAAGAATGTAGGGCATGCTGACAGGGTGTAGGTTTGTATTCTGGAAAACTGTGATTTTTAAAAAGGGGTAGTGAGACATGGAGAACATACTAAACATGAGGACCCCTATTCAGTGGAAAAGAGAGTATATGTTTGCTCTTGGGTAAACAAAGGAATACACTGCAGGAATAAGGAGATGGAGATGACTCTGATATTGTATTAGTCAGACCCCCTGCATAGTTCTCCTGGCCACCCTTTGCAAAGGTGATTTGGTTAAGAGATAGGAAACTGTTCCAAAAACAACTAAAAGGATGCTTTTGAGGCCTGGAAAACCTTTCTCACTGCAAGAGACTAATTTTGAAGCTGAATCTATTTGGCTTATTGAAGAGAAGGTTAAGAGGGGACTTGCTGACGCTGTATAAGTACCAACAGGGGAAGAAGATTTTCGATTCGTAAAGGGCTCATTCCTCTTGCAGACAAAGGTGTATCGAGATCAGATGACTGGAAGTTGAAGCTAGACAGATTTAAATTAGAGATAAGGTGCAAATTTTAACAAAGTATTGAATTCTTGGAATAATTCATGAGGTTTGTGGTAGATTTTTCCACCGCACAGAGTCTCTGAAGCAAAGTATAGGTCGTCCTTCTGAAAGATACACAGTAGCATACCCAGAAATTATTGGGCTTGATATAAAACTCTGTAGATATTGCATAGAAAGTTGGACTTGATAGTCATAAAAGTCCCATCTGGTATTCAATTTTTTTTTTTTAATATGAATAACAACACAGTGCTAAATATTCAACATTATCTTGGTAGCCCAGTACTACCCGGTTATGACTGTCAGCCAATTTAGGACCTCTTCCAGCTGGGCTTATGCAGCAACAGCTGGGCCTACCACGTATTCTGTGATAGGTGTATACCCCCTCTCCTCTGCGAGCTTGCCTGATTGATTTTTCCCTTGACTTCATTTTCCCTAGATATAAAACTATTATACAAATCATATGGATAGGAGGAAGAGGCAAGGCGGGGGATGGTGGAGTTTGTAAGGAGACTCAGCCTACTTGGTATATGCTACAGCTGGGCTTTGAGGAAAGGCTGAAAGAGCTGGCATTGCTTAGCCTGGAGAAGAGAAGACTGAGGAGGGATTTGATAACAGTCTTCAGGTACCTAAAGGACAAATAATAATGAGAACAGAGACTAGTCTATAAGGACCTGGACCAGGCAACAGCGTCAAACTGCAGTAGAAGAAATTTAGGTTGAAGATTAGGAAGAACTTCCTGACTTAAGAGGGTGGCCAAGCTTGGAGCAGGCTACCTAGAGAAGCTGTGGGATCTCCATGCCTGAGCATTTTCAAAAGCAGGTTTGACAGACACTTGGCTGGGACGATTGAGACTAGGTGATCCTGCCTTGGGCGAGGGGTTGGACTAGATGACTTTGTGAGGGTTCTCCCAGCCCTAATTCCTATGATCCTAAAACAGACGATCAGGAGTCAGAAGGAAGCTGTTCAGGACTCTCCAGCAGAAAGGGATGGCTGCTCAAAAAGAGAGGGAAGGCCGGTGAGTCATGTCTCAAGCAGTGAGGGGCCTGGACAATAAAGATAACCTAATTTCCTGAGTTGTACTCCCAGGTCTTCCACAAACTTGCTACTTTCCCTTATCCTCATCTGTAATATAGTGAGGACTTACCTGAGACGAACTGTTTAAGAAGAATGGATAAAACATGTAACACAAATTAGAATTATCATTCCTGTCTGCTGAATAGGTCTTTGCTCCTTTCCGCTCTCCTAGCCTGACCCTCAGATGTAAGTTTTATTTAGCGAATGCTCCAAGTGCTGTTCAAAGCCTTTCTCCAGACCCGCTCGACAGTTCCTCAAGGAACTGTGTCCATCCTACAGCCATTGCCCGTCCCAAGGAGTTGGCCGTTATGTCCTTTGTTGAGTGTGTTGGACCAAACAATTCAGGGACGTGGAGTTAGTGAAACAGAGAGGTGAGGAAGACATTTGGAGCTCCCTGATATTGTGTAGCTTGAGGAAAAAAGCAATCGCAGGAGGCGTTTGCATCTCCCTTGCATCTGCCAGCCTGCTGCAGAGCTGCTAACTGTAGCTTGCTTGTTCTACCCAGGTGGTTACAGATGGACAAGAAATATCCACTGGGAGATGAAATAATGGAGTATTTGTTCTAGACCGCACCAGTTCTGGATGGCTGCTACTCTGTACATCACTAGGCGCTGATGCTGTCAAAGTACATTTGTCCGCGATACGGTGGATTAAACTCTGTTTTGCTAAGCGTGTGGGACAGCTGTCAGTCATGTGTGCCTGAAAGGTATGCAAGGTATTCAGATCGGAGAAGGCTGCAGTCAGCAAGAGAGGTTTCTAAAGACCTTAATATTCCTTGCTGTGTTTTGTGTCGCTTTGCTTTTTATGGAAAGGGAAAATTGGAGGAAAACAGAGCAAGTAGCGGCTGCCTGTGACAGCTGCAATTTATGTTCGATCAAGTGAGGGGTCTGGAAGCCCCTTCCCCTAGCTATCGGATACAAAATAGTTAATCCAGCGCTGCACAACAGAGGTAGGACATTTATTTCGGCAAACCTGTTGCAGAGTGCAAACTGAAGACTCATAATTGAGGGGCGGGGGAAGGGGAGGGAGGAATTTCCAGGAGATGCCTGATGCCAAGATCACAAAATGCTGACGTAGTCTCCCAGAGACCATAGCAGAAGGCCTGTTGTTTGTTATAAATTGGAAGGGGGCTTTTGTAATAAGTTGCAAGTCAAGAGACCTCAATCCAGTTCCTGCTGCTGCAGACGTCCCGTGTGACCTTCTTCCTTTCTGTAACTCAGTTTCCCATATACAAAGTGAAGATGATGCTAGCTTTTACATGCTCTTTTCTGATCTCGACTTGTAGGTATCCTTTGTAATCACAGAATCATAGAAAATTAGGGTTGGAAGGGACCCCAGGAAGTCAATACAATGGGTACTTCCATAACAAAACAGGAACTAAAAAGCAGGGTGATCAAACCAGTAGAAAACAAACTCTGGGAGCTGATAGGAGGCTGACTGGATAGTAAAACCAGCACTTACCTTAGTGTTTAATGCATGCACAGCTGGGTGGGCGTCTTTAACCCCGTTTTGTGGGTAGGAAAGCAGAAGAGCAGAGATGTCAAGTGACTTGCTCAAGGCCACGGAGGGTCTCGGAGGCAGTCACCACCACACAAGTACAATCCAGGTCCTGTGCTTCACAACCCCGTTGGCCAGCTCACTCCGCTTCCACGCAGGAGACCTGCTCCCCTTCCTGCGCCAGCGGTCGCAGCAGCATCCTGCCTAAGCCGGATATGTAAAGTCAGTGGGGAAGCCTATATCCCACTCGCTCACCCTTCTTGCACAATTATTGCTCTGCAGACATTTTTGTGAGCTTGATAAATGTTTTATTTACATGAAAATGTCTCGGCTAACGCCCACAGTAAACATGAGGCGGTAGTCAAAATGTTACCACATCTATTATCTCAGGGAGTGGGCTGAGAGATTCCTGTGTCTGCTGCGAGCAGTCCTCATTTGATTATCTTTGAAGTGCACTTATTTCTTGCATCTGAGCGGAGCCGTCCATTGTGGTAGGATTGCAGCTATTATTTGAGGGTGCCTGGTCCTGGTTATCTTGTTTACAATGTATTCAAATGCCTTGAAAAAAATTACAGTTAAACTATTTGAATAGTCCGGGCTGTTAGGGATGGCACGTAGCAAACCGTGAGGCTTGGTGCATGACACCCAACTGGGACACTAGCGTGGGAGTTTTGCGGGGCCTTTACAAAGCGGTGCCGTGGAGAAAGGGTAGCGCAATGGATACAACTCTGAGCATGGAGTGAAGGGGCCTGGATGCTCCACTTGTCAAGCTGGGGGAATGGCCAGGGTTGTACAGTCCTGCAGCGGAGAGGAAGGCATTGCGGGTACCACAAGTATGATGGGAAGGTCCACGTCATGTCTGCACTGAGGAGGGAGAACATGGGGGTACCAGTAAGGAAGTAATGACTGAGACGTGGAAGCCAGTGTCTTATACCCTGGGACTAATAAGCAACTTCAGCTGAGACGCTTGAAAGTAGAACAGCTTCCCAAATTTGAGAGCACCTACAGGAGGAAGCAGGGATGCATAGGAGGTGGCTGTCAAGCTACAGCTCTCTGATGTATGGAAATTGCTACAGAAGTGCTAAGTATTATTAGCATTTATTATTACAGCAGCACCGTATCTTGGCCGTTCTTTAGTTTAACAAGTCATCGGCTCTCCTTTTTCCTCTCTCTGCAGCTCTCACCAGGCTGTAGTTAATTTGCTGGGTGGGTGGAATTTGTCTTTTGCCTTTAACTGCTTAAAGAAAAGAGAGGGGAAAAAAGAATCAATTACAGTCCATGTTGGAAGCCGAGGGAAGGAAGATCTGCTTGCAACCTCAAGTCCTTTGACTTATGACCTGGTAAAATAATCTGTAAAGAAAAACCTTCTTAGTGAACAAAAACTGTTCCAAAACAAAGTAATGTACAGTGCATGTGGTAACCATGGGTTATAAGGTGCATTACTAATGAGATATAGAAAAGTTCTGTGCTAATGAGAAATGACCTTCACAGCTAATTCCAAATCTGGCTGAGTTTTAATTTGTGGAATATATATTTTTTTCATCTCCAATATCAATCCATCTCTTATCATTGTTATAAAGTTATTAATTCATCAGATAGTTTTGCTGCAATATTCTTTTTTTTCACTTTTCAAGAAAATTACTTTCTTAATAAAATACAGTGTTTAAGCATATCATAATATCTTAATATTTGAGTCTTATAATTATACCTTAATGGGTAGTTGCACCTTTGCAGTACTTCACTTGCCTGGATCTCAAAGCACCTTGCACATTTGGATAAAGGCTCACAGCAACATCGGGAGGGTGGAGAGCAAATCACTGGCAATCCTGCAGTGTCAAGGATGATTGTCTTCCATGATTGTCTTATCTCTGGGTCCCTAGATGGTTGGCAAGGCCTATCCAGGATTGACAGACTCGGTTGCAGGTTGGGTGCATGTTTCCATGCGGTGTGGGTGGCTCGGGGGCCTGCATGCTCAGGTGCTATAAAGCACTTCTGGTTTGGGGATCTAAAAGCCAGTAATATGGGGGAAGAGCAGTTGTATTTCAAATTGAGGCACAGGGAAGTGAAATCCCTTTCCTAAATCAGCTAGTAGACCAAAACTGGGATCTTCTGGCTCTCAGTCCCTTTCAACATCTCCCACTTACGTGAGATACATCTCAGAGTGCTTAGACGTTTAGCTTAGCTCTGGGTCACAGAGTCGTAATGTTTATTTGAAACCTCTTGGGTTTGCAGAACTGGGAAGAATATCTTAAGAGATCTTGCTCTGAGGCATTTTAGCAGTTCTGCTCCGAAATCTGGCCAGAATCCAGAGGAGCAGAGATGCATATTAGTGAAGAAAAATACAAGCTTTTGTGAGCATTCAGAGAAGTTCAGATGCTTTCAGGCAAAGTGCAAGTGTTTTGTCCATTTTCATTTATCTGATCCAGTTTGCCCATTACTGTCTATACCCAAAGTGGAATATCCGGGTTGAATTCTTGCTCATTGTGCAGTAGTTGTGCAAGAATTCAACCAAGCGCTCACAAGCGAACTAAGAAGGGAAATTGCCACTATGCTGGGCAGTGTGTGATGGCATCCATCAGCCCTTCTTGAGCCAAAGCCACTTGAGTTAGAATAGCAGCGCCCTTCACAAACTCTACCAACAGTACTGCTGAAAAGTAGCTGTTACTTGTTCTCACCCAGTTCTCGTAATTCAGTCTTTTTTTTTTTCCCTGAGCTTTGAAAGCAAGTGTAAGTTAGCTTTTTATCACACTATTTTACACCTCTTTGTGTAACATGGCTTGAAGCAGAACTGTAAAAAAAAATGGGGTCAAATGACTCTGCTTCTTCCCACCCTGGCCACAGCTTGGGAGCAGGAACTGCTGGGGATCTCTTAGAGAGTCCATCCCCTTGAGCTTATCACTCTACAAACACAGGATGCAGCTCAATTCACAGGCTTGGGTCTGGTGTTTGTGCAAATTTAGGTAAGTCTAATGCCTGCATTGCGGGGGTCCCGTTTTAAACCACGGTGGGAGCATCTACACGTGCATTAATGTGTTTTTTTCTAATGCGCATTAAATTTAGCACCTCCTAGTGAAGAACTAAATTAACGCTCATTAGACTGTGCTAATGCATAATAGTGCATTTGTACACTTTTTTAGTGACACTTAATGCACAGTAGGCTATTTTACTGCGCATTAGTGTAATGTCACGGGTTTTTTACATGTCACTTAAATGCACATTAAAATAATCTACTGCATATTCAAGTGCATGTGTAGACATGCTATAAGAAAGGAACCAGGATGCACAAAGTTTTCCAGGAGGGGAGTCAAAACATTGCTGGTAGCGCGCCATGGCTCTCTTCATCCTGTGACGTTCTTGTACGACAACAAGGTTGGGAGTCTTTGCTACATGCGTTAGGACTCTGGCTTTTCAAACATTTGGCCTTTTGTTAATTGGTTTAATCTGGCTCAGCAAAGTTCAGTTTCTTTTTTGCAGACACTATCAGGTTTTTTTGTAGCTGTGTATGCGGGGATGCATGCTAGAGAAAACTGGCTGGGAAATGCTTTTCCTGTCCCACAAGACTCTTTAGGATTTCAAAAACGTTCTCTTTCTGCACAGAAACAAAGACCTTTTAAGAGGAAGCATGTGGGGGTGTGTATGATAACAGACTCCAGAAGCGCTAACAGCCAGGTGGTTATGGCATTCACCTAGCATGTGGGAGAAGTCTCTGAATTGAATAGTCAACACCACCAGGCTTTTGGCTACTGTGGGATGGGTCTTGTTCAATCTTCAGCTGCTGGAACTGCTGCACTATAAATATTCATGGGAGAAGGGACTTGAAGTGAGGTGTCTCGGGTCCCGAGAAAGTGTCCTAACCTCTGGGCCAGTGAGTCAGTCTTTCTCTCCCTTTCTGGAGCAATAAACACTAAATGATTCGCCCGAAGTGGAGCAGTCTCAAGGATAAGTGCGCTAATCACCAAGTGCGAGTCTCTTTCTTCTCCCCCTCCTGGCTTTCCCCATAACATTCTGGCCACAAAAAACATTTTTTGGACAAAAGTTTTGTGGCAACTGATATATTCCTGTGGGTACCTTTCATTTTCAACTAATTGGCATTCTCGGGTAAAAGACCATTTCATCCAAAAATTCCTAGCCATCACTTGTAGCCTGGAAACACCTTAACTGGATTAGGTTTGGCAGACTTCTGGTTCAATGTCCAATTCGCCTTGTGAGTTAAACCCTGTTTTAGAGGAGCAGAGCACTTGCTCTTTAATTGAGAAAAGTAGTTAGGAGATATTACATCTCATAGATGGTTTGAATCCTCAAGTGGCAAGATGGTCGGCTGGAAATACGTTTAAGTTTATTTTTAGTACATTGTTTCAGTGCTACAGTAATAAAATGCAAAGTGCAGTTTCAACGGGAGCTTTTAGAGAGGAGAGCCGTGTTTCTGAATACTCCATCCCTCTGCAAATGCTTCTGTCTAAACAAGGATTTGTGGGGGTGGGGGTTAATAAAATTTACTGTTGGGTCATAAAAGATTTATCCTATACAAACCATTGATTCAGTCAATGCGGTCATTACCAGTAGGGAGGCTGTTGAAGAGGATCACAGATAGCTGTTTGTTTTCTACTGCCATAACGATAGTGCCCTATGACTTCAGCTGAGGCTAGGATCATGCGTACGGGGTAATGTTCAGGCACACTGCTATAGAAAAGCTTGTCACCTTGAGGCATAATTACTGAGTTTTGCACCCTGGGCAAAACTTCCCTTCGTCAGAGGGGGTGGGGGTTGAATGGAGGTGTAGACCCCTTTGGAAATTTTGAAATGTGGTGCAGGCCCCTTTGAATTGTAAGTATGGTTATTCACATGGTTTTGATTGATCATAGCTCTCTTTCACAGACACTTGAGACAAAATTGGTGGACCCCCAGAGGTCTGTGGACCACAGGTTGAAAACCATTGACATAGACCAAAGCTGGGAGAAAGCATTGTGGTCCTTCATTTAGACATGCAAAATGGACTTGTACAAGGCTACAGGAAGCCTACAAAAGAAGTAGAAATTCATTAGAAAATATCCAGCAAAGCCATGAGAAAAATACAGGCATGGCTGTTCCAAGCAAGAGGTATGACTGCCGGCAAAGAGAGGAAGATACAAGGAGCAAAAATCAATGCAAGATTATTCTGTTGACTTCATGAGGGTCAGGATTTCATCTCAGAATTTAGGACTCCTGGTTTTTATTCCCTACCGTGTGAGTCATTTCCTTGAGGAAAACATTTTATCCCCTTTCTGTCTCCCTTCCTCCATATATGAAAAGAGGCGAGACTCCCCTACATCAGAGTGTGTGCAGTGAGGCATTGCTAAGATTTGCAAGGATGTCTCAAATCCTTGGGTGAAGGGTCCATTGGGGGAGGGGGGGCGAAGGGGAGGGGTGGCCTGCTGTAAGCAGAGCCCAAGACATATGGTGAAGGCTTCAATGAGCAGGTCTGGACTCCAGCATAGGTGGCTCAGAGGTCAGCTGCGAAGGCAACTTAGGAAGTTAGATCTGGCCTGTCTCTTTGCAAATGCAGCAGTTTTAAGGCCATGAGAAAAGGGTGAGAGAGAGAGCAAATTTAAGCAAATGGCCTGTGGCATGTTCTGATGAGAGATCAGCAGTCGAGCGCAACGCAGGCAGGAGGAGAGGGCAGGCTGTAAGATGGTGAAGGGAAGCAGTCAAAATCAGTGCCAGGCGTATATTTTCGCTACAAACAATTTTCCCCTATTAATCTCTCTCTTTCTTTCTACATATGCAAAAAGCTTTTACCTAAGTCATCTAACTGCTCTGAGAACCAGATAGTTGGCTGGTGAAATGACTTTGAAAGTCGATGGAGTTGCAGCCATTTACATCAGCTGATGATGTGGTCCCTGTAATTGTGCTACTTAATGTATTGAGTAGAGTGAACCTGGGCGTTTTGCATCAGAACCGACTGCAACCCCTGGGAAATCTCCTCCGCTGAAACCTAATGAAAGCTGCTCACAAACTGCTTTGCAACAAATGATTCCAGGTTTGATGTGGCCCTATTGTTGTGGCTTTAAATAACTCTCTTGCTGGCAAGCCAGCACTATCAGGGATCCAGTAAGCAAGGACAAGCTGGACACCTTTTCAAAATGTCTTTGAGTGTTTTGTATAATATCCTGGTTCTGAGTTGCACTACCTGATACAGTCATCCTGATGCACAAAGTAAAATGGGCTCGTGGTGACGGGAACATAAAAGATTCCTGGCTCTGGTGCAGACTTCCTGTGTAACCTGCCGCACGGCACCCAGTCCTTCGGCGTCTTCATTTTCCACCTGTAAAATAATAACTCTAAGCTTTAAGTAGTCATATCATGAAGCTGATTTCATCAGGGGCCGGGTTCAGTTCCACCTCTTGGGCAACTAAGTGGCTGTAGGTGCCTACGTGTTATTCGAATCCTGAACATCCATTAACGCATCTACTTTTGTAGCGCACCATTGTCCGATCCTTAAGAGTGAGTCATGAGGAGGAAAAGGGTCCATCCACTTTTTGCAGTCACTGTGTTTTCAGGGACTTCAGCAGGGTGGACGAGAATAGCATCTGAGCACCTAAATCCACTGACGCACCTAATCGGTAGAGTGGAATATGGCCCTGTGCCAGAGTTTCCAAGCATGTTGGAGGTGAGCTTTGTAGCCGTCCATTTTTTTTTTTAACTGCTAGAACATCTGCTTGTTATCTCAAATGTTTGTATTCGGATTGTTTTTAAAGTCACAGGAAATGACAAAGAAACATGAAGCTCACTATGCTGTGACACCCAAGACTTATTTCTGGGGATGCTCATTAGCAATTTAAACTCTGAAAAGCAGTTACTGTAATGTATATAATATTTCATCCTCAGATGGAGAGAGGCAGTAAAATCTTCCGTGTCCTTCATACTGATGTTCAATAGCCTACTTGGAGGCCATATCCCTGAATAAATAACCAAAGCACAGGAGCGGGTAGCAGCTTCGTTTTTTTGAGGAGTGGTACCAGCATAACTGCCCTGTGGCATCAAGTACCACCCGTTTGACAAGGGAAGATTTGGGCTGTCAGACATTGCACATGTTGCTGTGTACATTGCCTGGCCAAGCAATGTTGAGTCGATAGGGAAAGGTAATTGCCAACAGCCCTGCAACTTCTGGACCCCCTCTGCATGCTGCTGAAAGGACTCACATTGATGTTAGGTTCGAATACTGCTGCACATTCACCATTTTGTAACAAAGGGGCTGAGAAGTGACTGGCATGAAAGCAGAAGGGCAAGGCAGCCTGACAATAACTGAAAATGATGGGATACAAGATTTTTTTTATTCACGAGCAGGCTTTTTTTATTCGTGAGTAGTAGATTTCTTCTGTCTGAGATCAGGATTGTGAGGGGTTTTTTTTGCTTGCTCGAGTTGATCTTTCTATTTTATTAGAGGTGTTTTTAGAGTGTGTCCATTGCTGCTGTTTCTCAGCACACAGGGTGCTGATATTGTTGGTCTGAAGTAGAAATGGAGCTTAACTCAAGGCTAGAGCCAAATACATCCCAGCCCCTGGAAAATGTGGCTCTGGGTCCAGATAGCTCATAGAGGTTCCTTTTATAACCAAAGAGCAGAGTTCAAGCACCCCTGGCCTTTAGGGATGGCTAGATCTCGCTCCCATTGCTTTGATGCATCTCTATCCTAAACTCTGCTAGTGAGAATTAGGCTTATGGTCCATATGTCTCTAAGGGCCTTATTGCATGGTAATTCTGAGTAGCTCCTGGAGCTCTTCACCCCAGAATAGGCCTCACATTAACACCCGAAACTAGTTTTAAGCACCTGTTAGACTGTTCAGATTGATGCCACTCCAGGCCAACATTATCTCTGATCTGTGTTACCCAACTCATGGTACACTACGGCAAGACTTTGCAGTAAACACCTGACCCACCTCCCCACCCTGGCTGTCCCGGCTCAGGCCCACTGTCCCCCTGCCCTCCCCAGCACCCCAGATCCCCACTCACTGCCCCCCACCCCCTCCTGCTTACTTGTACCTACCTGTGCTTCGGTCCCAGGGGAGCAAGCAGGGAAGGGTTAACCTACCCGCCTGGCTGCCATTGCTGACACCGCCGTTGTCTGGACCAGATTCAACCTGAAGAAGAGCAGCAGCCTAGGGGCAGCAGGGACTTCGCAGACAGGTTAACCCTTCTCTGCCTGCTCCTCTGGGCAAGTAAGCACAGGTGGGAGAGGAGGAGCCCTAGGGGCAGGGGGAAACCAGGGGAGCCCCAAGGGGCAGGGGCGAGCAGAGAATGGGAGGCGGGGGAGGGGATTCTTACCTTTCAGTCCTCCAAGCACCTGCTGGCCTGAACATATGATTGGTCCAAACTCAAGCTGGCACTAACACCCATCCCCCCCCAGTTCTCTGACCTGTGGCTCAGTCACAAGGTTTGCAGACACTTCCATTCTCTGCATGTTTGGGTCTTGGGGCCCCTTCTGATAGGCTTCTGAGCCCTGCTCCACAAAAGCCTTCCCAGGCACCACACTCCCATCACGTTATGGAGATTTTTGTTCCTTCTCTGGTCTCTGCCCAGAATAGAGAAGGCTCTTAGTTCATCTTTTTTCCCCACAAAGACTTTCTTTCAAAGTTTTCTAAAGTTCTCATGTATCCTTATAAACTACAACTCCTAGGATACCAGTGTTTTAGCAAAAGCTGAGTACAGGTACTTGTAGCCTATCTGAGGAGTCACAAACTGTGGGACACGGTACCCGCAAACACCTGGATGCGCTCAGGTCTTGTAGGACTCAGTGCAAGATGTCTTTTTGCACAAAATTTTCCATGCAGCCCTGCCAATCAAGGCTAACATAGGACAACCTGGCACTGTTTTCCCAGGGATCATTAGGATGGACCTATTTGGGAACCTGGACAATATCTAGGTGGCGAAGCATGGAGGACAGAAAAACACATGTGCGCCTTGTGGTCCCATGTGAAAAAAAGTCTGAGTCACATTCTTGGAGCAGCTTTGAAAAGCTTCCGCTGCCACTGCCTATAAAATACCACCTCTGAAGAGACAGCTTCCAGCGCTGTCAATTTGCCATGCTTGACTACATTTACTCTTAAAATAAATAAGGGGGGAAATGTATAAACCAACAGCCACGACAAAATGCAAGCAGCCAAGATGAAAAGCAAGGTACAGTAGGGCACTGCTCACATGGGAGTTCTAGAGTTGTGTCAATAATGCTTAAATCTGAATCACATTAGACTCTGGATGCTTCGGCTGATTCAGTTGTTTCTACCGTGTTTGTGCTTTATTTACTGTGGCTTTGTTTTTCCCAGCTTGTATTAAGCGGCACTCCTCAGGTTTGTGAATAATCGGTGGAGTCATCGGAAGAATCTGCATATGAATTTGAGCCAAACCCTAAGGGAGACTTCTGTGGCATTTGCACACCCTATTGACATTTAGAACAAAAGTCAAGCCCTGAAAACATAACAAAATTATGGGTTAGATTCCCTTTCAGTGCCTGCATAAATTAACAGTACTGTCATCATTGTCATTTAATGCTACAGCTGCATCAGCCTGGAAATTCATATTAATGGCACTTGCCCTCCAATGTCACTGTCAAGGATGGGGAATTACTTCACACAGGCTGCAGCAGGAGCCTTGCGATTATTCAGCTTCAGAAGCTACCCGGCATGGTGGGGCAAGGAGAAAGTATAATCTTACTCATTAAACACAACTGTTGAACTGCTTTGCAGCATGTGTTCCTCTAAGCTGCATTGATGGCCCAGTTCTATAAAGCAATATCTAAGCTCTAGATCTGTGGTTAACTAAAAGCTTGTTCTTTACTTTATCGTAAGTTAGGCAAGAGTTTACTTCACAAGCTAAAACAAGATCAAAGGTTCTCCTGACTAGCAGCCCATTGGTTGAGCATGCCAGTTTCTGTAGCCAATGGCAAACATGGGATCAGTATGGGTATCACCATGCCCACCCAACTTTTGACTCTCTAGCCCATCTCTGGTGTGGTACTGAGATGTGTTAATAGCTCTGCCACTGCATCTCTTCTTATGTGATGAGTAGCCCCTTTGAAATCAGTTAAGATGGCTTCCATGATGCAGTGCTGTTTTGGTACAACAGAAGCCAGGTGTAAGCACACCTGGAAAAGGCACAGTGCTCAGCTATAGGCAACCCGTTGCCAGGAATTCCAGTTTTTGCCAGCTATGGTGCACCGTATATAAGCCCACCCCATTCAGATATAAGCACACACATTCCTGCCTTTGTCACAACAACACAGTGTCTAAAGCTGGCTGCATTGAGGGTTGGCGTTAACAAAGCAGTGAAGTACAACGATAATTTGCTAAGCAGTTTGCAAAGTTGGTTTCCAGAACTCTGCATGAACTTGGGATCTCAGAACTTGCAGCTGGGGGCCACCAGCTGTTAGAATTGCCAGGTACCAGCATTAAAGTGCTCTGCCCAATGTGAGTTGAATGAGCAGGAGACTGAATGCTTAAGTGCTGTGTATAGATTTGGCAGCTAAAAACAAGCACAAATTAAACCAAATTGTGCAGGCCATATGCAGTGCATCACCAATCATCGCTGCAGTAGGGGAGGCAAGGTTAACTTGTGTTACCAGTTATTGGATAGTAGCATGTCCAAGGCCCTGTCCACACCAAGCTCAAAGGGAGTTTGGAAACAGTTTAGGCATGTCTTGTTTCAGGCCCTGCACAATGGGATGGTCTTAAGGTGCTGCAGCCTAGCTAAAGGTCCCAAGATTTTAATAATTTATTTTAAACATAGTTCTAAGACACTTTAGCTCCGACCATATTATCAGGCTAGATCTTATTTGGAGTAATACTTACCACCTGTCTCATGCCCTTAAGCTATACATCTCAAAGCTATTTTACAAATCATTGTCATTGCCCAAGAGGTATTGCCCAGGGGTTAAGATAATTTGAGAGAGGTCTGTGCTGAGATTTAGGGTTGACCCTGATGGTCATTCTTAATCAGCCTGAACCACATGGGATGCCCATCTAAGTTACTTTGCAGCTGCTGCATACTGTGCTTCCTAGTCCTCCAGCAGATCCCTTCTAGGAATTAGTCTGCCAGTTCTTTGCCTCTCCTTCTGGGCTCAGCTCTGTTTACAGTCAGTAGAGGCAACAGGTTGGGTGCAGAAGGGCCAGACCTTAGGAGCAGGGTTGTGGGATTAACAGACTTCCTGTGCTTAAAGACGAAAGAACATGGGGGAGCCCAGGCACAGGTCAGAGAGGAGAAGGCTCAACTTCAGGCCCTGAAGTTCAGTAGAGCTTCTGGCCATAGATTCTAGACTGAACGCTCTATAAGAATTAGACCAGGTGTTTCTTGTCATTCATTCATGTATTGGAGCTGCATGTTGCCGCTAAGAGGTTAATTAAAGTAAAAAATTAGTGAGGCCTTATATGTAGCGAGGCCTAATAAATTTAGCAAGGCCTTGTAGAAGTAGTAGTAGGCCCTGTGGCATAGTCAAAATTAACCTTATCAGAAGAATGCAAAGGCTTGTACTGCTATTAGTCAGTCCTAAGGAAAGTTTGTAGTAGGAGAATCTAAATGGCTGTAAGTTATCAGCCTATCTCAGAAGTTATAAATTGGCCAGCACATCTGGAAATCACTAGAAGGAAGACGCAGCATTGTGAGAGAAGCTACTGATTTAAAATTAGCTGCTGACCTGGATTCAGTGGGCCAGTAGATCTCAAGGAGCCCAAGGACTGAATACCAGGGTCCTTCCCGTTGCCCCTCGGACTGTGCTAATTGGGGACGCCTGACTTCGCTGAGCTTTATAGAAGAAAAGCTTGTCATACTTCAGGCATCAGAAGGGAATGCGGATAAGTTGCCAACGCAAATTGTTATCATCTGTCACTGTTGTTTTGTTACTATGCATAGTTGTGTTTTTGTTAAGTCAATAAACCTTTCTTATCTTTTTACCCCGATCACTCTCTCAATCCCAAACCCTCCTGCTAGTGGCTGAGACAATGGGGGGAGTCCCAGGCACAGGTCAGAGAGGAGAAGGCTCAACCTCAGGCCCTGAAGTTCAGTAGAGCTTCTGGGTCATAGATTCATAAATTCATATATTCCAGGATCAGTGGGCCATCTAGTCCAACCCCTGCCCCTGGCAGGCAAGAAAAGGGTCACCAAACCTGGGGTCATGTGAACCCAGCCAGGAGCCTGTCCAGTATCCTCTTGAAGGCCCCCAAGGATGGGGCAAGCATCACCTCTCTTGGACGCCCATTCCAGATCCTGGCAACCCTGACTGTGGAGAACTTTTTTCTAATGTCCAGCCTAAATCTTCCCTCTAGGAGCTTATGGCCATTGTTCCTTGTTGTTCCAGGGGGTGCCCTGGTAAACAGATCATCACCGACTTCTTGTTGCTCTCCCCTTATGAATTTGTATGCCACCACAAGGTCCCCTCTCAGCCTTCTCTTGGAAAGGCTGAAGAGGTTAAGGTCCCTTAACCTTTCCTCATAGAGCCTTCCCTGCAGGCCTCCTATCAGATGGGTGGCTCTCCTTTGGACCCTCTCCAGGTTGTCCACATCCTGCTTGAACTGTGACATCTAGAACTGGAAACAGTATTCCAGCTGTGGTCTGACCAGTGCGGCGTAGAGAGGGAGAATCACCTCCCTGGACCTGTTTGTGAAGCACCTACGGATGCACAACAAGGTGCGATTGGCTCTGCCAACTGCTTCATCACATTGACTCATGTTCGTCCTGGAGTCAACAGTGACTCCAAGATCTCTTTCTGCCTCAGTGGTGCTGAGAAGGTCGCCCCCTAGCCTATAGGTATGATGGCAGTTCTTTCTCCCTAGATGCAGCACCTTGTACTTGTCCTTATTGAATTGCATCCTGTTGCTCTCTGCCTACTTCTCCAACCTGTCTAGGTCAGCCTAGATCTGGTTCCTCCCCTCCAGGGTGTTTACTTGACCCCATATTTTTCTGTCATCTGTGAATTTGTACAGGGTGCTTCCCACCCCCTCATCCAGATCACTGATGAAGACGTAGAACAGCACCAGCCCCAGAACTGAGTCCTGAGGGACTCCACTGCCCACATCTTTCCAGGTTGACACTGACCCATCCACCACCACTCTCTGAATGCAACCCTTGAGCCAGTTTCCTTCCCAGTCTAATCATCAAAGGCAAATCTCCTCAGTTTATTAATAAGGATGGTATGGGATATTGTATCGAAAGGCCTTCCTGAAGTCCAGATAGATGACATCCATCTCAACTCCTGCATCTAAACATTTGGTGACCTTGTCATAAAAAGAAACCAGGTTAGTTAGGCAGGACCTGCCTGCTATAAACCCGTGTTGGTTACCCCTCTGCATCACATAGCCAGTGGGCTCCCACAGGTGTGTTCCTTGATAACTTTTTCAAGGATTTGCCCAGGAATAGAGGTAAGGCTGACTGGTCTATAGTTCCCCAGATCCTCCTTCCTCCCCTTCGTAAAGATTGGGATGACATTGGCCCTCTTCCAATCCTCCAGGACCTGACCTGAGCACCATGCATGCTCATGGTCAGACCAGACTGCAGCCTAGGTTGAGACGTTTAGTGTAGATCATGGGTTTTCAACCTTTTTGGATCAGCATACCCCCAGCATCCAGATAGGAGACAATTGGGGGGCTGCATGGCTGGACGTGGAGTAGTGTGGGGGCTGGCATGCGGACGACGGCAGAGCGGCAGCACCTGCGGCGTGTGAGCTTTTCCTGCCCCCCACCTCTGGCTGGATGGGTAGCACTGGTGTAGTAGCATGTGATGGTGTGTGGCGGTGCTCTGTCCCCGCTTGCCCACGTGTACCCCTTGGGGCCTTCTCAAGTACCCCTGGGGGTATGCGTACCCCCAACTGACAACTCCTGGTGTAGATAATTGGCAGGTATGACTTTGAACTGCCCCTGAGTTGCAGTGTAGACATACCCTGAGTCAAGCAGCTCATCCATAGCTGGACTTAAATTGTAAACAGGACTAAGCTGGGAAAATTATACACTGACCACTCTACCCCAGTGCTGTTAGAAGCTATGCAATCAGGACTGAATTTGAGCACGATTCTGGCTGAAGTCATGCACCGAATATGACAGCCAACAGCCCATCATAAGGGTACTTTTAAAGAAAAATGTTTTATACAAGACCCAGAAAGGTGACTGCAACATTTTAATGTTCTTTCAAATCACAAGCCTCTCTGAGTAGTAAGAATAATCAAAATAATAATAACGGTGGTACTTTTCAGCTGATTCTGTCCCTGCATTGATTTCTTTCTAAAAAACTGCACGTGTTTGTATGGGACAGAGCATGCCATGCGAGGGAAGAAGAAAAACACAGTGCTAAGGCTGTGATCCAGCTTTTGTCATGAAAGTGGTAAAATCCTATTGAGCTATGTATCCTATCTTGCACCTGAGAGGTCTTTCAAAACCACACATTACTACTCATGTTAAGCCTTCATGCATCTATTCTTGAAAAGTTTTCTACTGCAGGGGAGAGCAGGAACAAGCATGCTGGGGTATAAATAATTTACACTGGTGCATCTCTCTTTTACCTGAGAATGCCATTTCACTTTGCAAAGGCACAGAGAATAAAGAGGATATGTATTATTTACCCTTCTTTCACAGATAAGGGAAATTCAGGCACAGAAATTTAGTGACTTGGCCAAAATCTCAGAGAATCCTAGTGATAGCCTTTGCTCTAACTACTAGACATGCTGCCTACCAATTTGGGGGTCAGGGGAATGTCCTGCTGGTTATGATAGGTCTCTGTCAGCCTTTCAGCAGTGTCTTAACACATACAGACAGAAATAGCTCGTGCTTGCTGCTAAGCAGATGCCATATTATTTGGGGCCATGATCCTAAAAAGGCATAGCCTTTCTTGAATTTCTTGAAATTAGCTTAAAAAGGAAGAGCACCTTTGGAAACACGATTAAGGTCACTGCTTCATTCTCAATCATCTCACCACCTTGTTCTCTCCCTTGTCCAGTGGTAATGACAAACATCCCTGCTTTAAGCCAAATATGACAGTCCCCCAGAAACTACCGGTTTGTTTCTCTCTTTGCCTCTGGTGCCTTCTTCAGATGCCAGGCCCCTCCCAGCCCAGCCTTAAATGCAAGTTCCCCCCATGCCAAAAACAAAAGGCTTCCCTGTGCAGTCCCATTGCGAGGGAAATCACCCTTGAACATAGCTTGCCTTTGGGTTTTATTGACGTGGCTGTGAACAGCATGGTTGAGGCAAAGCACCAGTGACAGATTCGCTGGGAAGCAGGGAGGCAGCTGCTCTACAGGTAGCAGTCACGGCTGTTCTCCCTAATGGCAGGAGCGTTCATTGCCAAATAAATAGGATTCGGCGAGAAATAGCTGGGGATTTCAAACATATACCAAATGCTGCTGCAAATAAAGCAGCTGTCTTGTGGTCAGTTTGTTCTCCCTCATCTACTTGTTTTGGGGGTTTGTTTTGGGTTTTGGGGTTTTTTTTCTTGTTTGAACGCAAGGAAATGCTGATTTGTCTGTCCAGTGCCAAGGGGAAAATCTGTCCTTTTTCTGTTTACTCAGAGACCAGCATGCAAAACCCTTTACAGCTAAAAGAGCCAGTTTACTGATGGCTTCATTTGTCTCTCACACTAATAAGACGCTACCGGTAGATCAGGGAGTTAACACCATAAGGGGAATGCTTATTTATTTATGTCGCCGTATTTATTTCACTCCAGTGATTTGTGCATTCATAATGGGACATGGTTACATGCATGGTGTAACGTGGCTGGCTGTGGTGGAGTTGCACCGGATCTGAATGGGGCTCCTTTTTTCAGGATGTGGCAGAGTGGGTCGGCTTTTCCAAAGGGCGCTCTTTGCTCCAGCAAGCACACTTGTGTCTGAATGCCAAGGCAGATCGGGGAGATAGAGGTACCAGTGCTGTGGTGTGGGCTTTCTTCACCTGGACAGGGTCTGAGTCCCCCATCTGCCACAGCACACCACGCTATGCACCACATTATAGGCTAGGCAGAGCTGACGGCAACCCTCCAGCCCTCCCATTGGAGCTGTTCCAGCTGGCAGAAAGAAATGCAGTTTCCTGGAGCCAGAAGGAGAGCGTGCTAGGTGGGATTTGAGTGCAGAGGACACTTCCTTGATAGGGAGTGTCCTGAGCCCTCCTCCCCAGGCTATTTATGCATTATGTGTTTTATCCAGTGACATTTTCAAGGGTCATGGGGTGCGGGCCCAAACCCAGAGTGCCTTCACTCCCAGAGGGCTGCCTACCTCACCACTCTCCTTCTTGCTTGTTCTCCCTTTGACCCATGACTCTTGTCGTCCTTTCTGCCCCATCTTCAGCTGGAGGGCAGAAGGATGCTCTTGCCTCTCCTTCACTCGCAACCTTTCAGGGTATTTGCTAGAAAGCGGTAGATGTGGCTTCAAACCCACCTGAGGCTGAATAAAGCCCAGAACCAAAGTCTTCATTTGGTCATTGGGCAAAAGTTGGGTGGCACCACTTACTCGCATGCTATGGTTTGCTTTGGTTCAGGACAATATTGCGCTCGTTTAGATGTACTGCTTCAGGTAGATGTCTGAATGAGCTGGAGCACAGCAGGGTGGAAGTGTATAAGGCCTCCCACTGACAGAATGGGAGAAGCATGCACCTCCATAAGATGAACTGGGATCATCCCCTTGAGGCAAGGGGCTTTTGGCAAAATAGGATCTAGGACTTAAGTCTGTGCCTTGGTTTTCTGTTTAACAGTAATAATAGTAGAAGAGTGTGCTGAGTCCAAATGAATTAAAGATTATGAAATGCTCTCCACATGAGAAACAAAAGCCTTATATTTAGAGTAAAACACATCTATGGCTGGGCATGAAAAATTAGATGATGGCTCAGGTGGGAGAAGGAAAGGTCATTTCTCAACCCAATGTTGAAATGAATAGGGGGCACGAAAATACAGGTATTTAGTATTGGGTAGGCTACTTGATAAAAATTGAGGATGGGAGAGAGGAAACAGGGCCTCAGAGTGGAGTCTTTTGTTTTCTGTTCATTCACTGTATTTCTCTTTAGCCATTTGACAAACCTGCCTTGGGCAGTGGCCTGTCTGATCTTGCAGGCTGTGGAGAGCTGAGGCTGATTTGTATGTAGTTGGACATATGGGAAAGACACACCTGGGAGGATGTAGGAGGTGTGAATGGTGAATTAGCCAGTGGTGCACTGTCCCTGCTCAGCCTGGATTAAGCCAGTCTGATGCTGCAGCCTTGAAGGGTGCAGACTGGATTCTCGGAGATGCACAACGGTCATCATTAATAGATGCCGCTGCCCTTTGCATAAATGTTACAAGTCTGAATTCTGGGCTTCCAACTTAACTAATTTCCCAACTTAAATTCTCTCCATGGAATGGAGTAGCTACCGTGTTTTACTTTGATTTCAGTTGTAAATTAATTTCTAGTGTTTTCCCTTCTCTGTTAAAGAGCTGCTGTGTCCTACCCCAGAGGCAGCCGCAAGACTTTATATAAATTGTAACAACCCACACCCCGTTCACGACCATTGCTTTGCTGTGCAAAACAGTCACCTGAGGTTTTACAGTTGCAGCAGAGAGAGACTCTCCTATCAGATGAGCAAAAGGAGGCTGTTCATTAACTGTTAACTAGTAGCACCTACTAGTAATAGGTGTGAGCAATTCTGGCTCCATCCGGGAGAGGGCAGCCTTGCACACATACACTAGCTAATTCATTGTGTTATATCAGTGTTTACTGTTTGTGCATAGTGTGGTAGGTAAAGAAGGGATTATTTTTTATGACTGAACTGCAGCATTGAATCTGGCTGCAATTTCCCCTGCCAGCACTGATGCCTCTTTTAATCCTTTTTACTTCTTTGTCAAGAGCCAGCAACATTCTTCCCCTCCACTACCCCAGGGCTGGGGGCTGACACATCTCCACGCTGACCCTGACACGGGGCTTCCCGAGAAGCCACTGAAGTAGCCGCTGGATTTCAATTCCCCTGTTAAGCTCTGCAAAGCTCTGCCAGTTGGGGTTGCACACGCAGTTGTGTTTTTAAATGTACTATTCTGGGACGGTATCCCAAAGCAAACTTTGGCATCGAGGCGTTTTTCTCTGCTGTCCACAGGGAAGGATTTGAGAAGGGCACATTTTGGCATGGGAGGTCTTTTATAGGGGCCGGCTTGAGCCATCCCAAGGAGCCCTATGATACAAGTGAATATGCACACACACGTGCCCCTAGAGGCTGTCCCCTCATTTTCTCTCTCCCTCTCTTATACACACTTCTTCCTGTTGCTGGATCTATCTCCCCCATGTGTATAAGCATGCCCCTTTCCTGTCACCAGATTTTTCTCCTCTGTATGTGTGTGTGAATGTGTGGGTGTACCACACACACGGGCGTGGACGTACCACACACATGGGCGTGGACACATACACACACACACACACACACACACACACACACAGAGCCAGCCTTAGGTTTGGGCAATGTGGATGACTGCCCAAGACTCTGTGGTCAGGGGGGTGCCACACACACACACACACACACACACCCTCACACACACACACATGCACAAGCACATGCGCAGAGCAGCGCTCTCCCCTGCCCTGCCCAGCCCCAGGCAGGAGAAGCAGTGCCCAGCCCAGCTCAGCTCGACCCAGCCTGCCCTCCCCTTTTTCCCCCCTGCCTCCAGCCACTGCTCAGGAAGAGCTAGGCTGGGCAGTGCGGGCAGCTCTGTGCCATGTGTCGGACTGGCACACGCACCCCTGTCACCTGCCTTTGCCTGCAGCAGTGTCACTGACTTTGGAGAGGGTGCCAAAATACAAGCTTGCCCAGGGCACCAATTTTCCCTAAAGCTGGCTCTGCACACACACTCTTAAAGTGTACCCATATCCCATGTTTGAAGGACCCCTTGGCCCATTCATTTTACTGTTGGATGCATGTTGGGTGTTTAACTCTCCTCTTTGCCTGTTTGATTCTGCCTTGAGAAAGGCTGGAAACCTATTGGAGAGAGGTCTCTAGGGAAGACCATGCCTGTATCGAACACTTTCTTGAACTGCATTAATACCTGTTTGCAAGGCAACCAGATGACCTTGTCTCTCCCTCCCCCAGCCTCAACTTTGGGAAGGCACCTTTTTGCCTCAAGCTTTCAACCTTTTGATGGACAGATTTTCCACGCTGAGCTACAGCATGTGGGTAATGAGAGGATCCTATTAAAGTGCAATTAAGGAGCAAAAGGATTGTCAGCTTAGCAAAACTAGAAACATATACATTGCCCGTCCATCCTTCATGGCATTCCTTCTTGCTCTCTATGAGAGTGAGAGAGAGAGAGAGAAGAAGGGGAAAAGAGAACAAAAGATTAATACCGATGCTAGCTTTTACACATAGGAAGTTGATCGTTACCACTAAACACGCTGTCCCTCTTTTAATGAAGAGGCTGCTGCAATATCATTGCAACAACTAGCAACCCACTTGTTTTATTACAGCAGGTTGAGCCAGTGCATGTTCCCCTGTGCAATAGCTAAGGAAAAAAAAAATCAAATGTCTAAACCTAAGGGCTCCTTCATTTCACACAGAGAGATCTACCTTACCACAGGTTCCTTGCTTTGGTTTTCCTTGCAGAAGAGGGGCTGGCAACAGCTTATTTACCTCCCTACCTGTCCTTGAGGTGTGCAGCTTTTATTTGAACAAATTAAATCAGCTGTTTCAAACGATGCTTTTACTCTCTTGAGTCTGGATCTAATTCTCCAAAGAATTTTTGCTTAAAAACTTTATTTTTTCAAGTTTCCACCACATCTTGGCACTCTGCAGGATGCAGTTCTGTTAAAGGACCTTGAAGCCAGCGGGTAAGCAGAAATATCAGTCTGTCTGGGTAACGCTCCTAGTTGGCAGTGTTTTCTGTGGTATCTGGAGTAGATTGGGTATAAACTGAAAGGATACTAGAATGGAGGGATTTAATTTTTTTCTGTGCATCTTGGCCAGACCTACAGTTGGTGTAAATGGGTGTAACTCCACTAATATCATTTCCATTTGTTTTGGTCATTCTTATGTGAGCCTGAGTTTAATCCCTTTGAACAGAATGCAAAGCACATAATTTTGCCCTTTGTAAACCTAGGGAGCCAGATCCAGATTTCAGCGTTGCTGCTATAAATTCCTGTGCGGTGCCGAAGGAGTTACACTAGATGTATGCCGATGTCACTGATTGCCTTTAAATCTCATTTCAGAAGAAACCTAATAATGGCCCATTGCAACAGGAATGTGTGTCAACTGTGCAAACACTGAAAAATGATGTGTTGTGCAATGCGTTGTCCATACTTGGGGTCAGCAGGGACAAAACTTTCAAGGGCTTGTTTTCTGCTGGCGTAAACAGACATTGCTTTCAGATTGACAGAGCTGTGTTGACAGCTAGTGCAGCTACAAATCCAGCCCCTGGTCTGGAAGTTACAGCAAGGGTTTTTTACTGGATCCTTCTGAGACCAGGGTTGTTTGTCAGGAAATGAAGGAGAATGTTGTGCTTGTAAAAACATTATATAGAAAATCAATGTTGTTCCTAAGAAATTCATAGTTTCATAGTTGGTCGGGTCGGAAGGGACCTGAGCAGATCATCAAGTCCGACCCCCTGCCATGGCAGGAAAGAGTACTGGGGTCAAACAACCCCAGCAAGGTGTTCATCCAGCCTCCTCTTAAACACCCCCAGGGTAGGAGCCAGCTGCCCTGACCGTGAAGTCGCGCCTCCTGATATCTAGCCTAAATCCACCGTCTGCCAGCTCGTGACCATTATTCCTGGTCACTCCTGGCGGTGCTCGAGGGAACAGGGACTCCCCCAGTGCCTGCTGATCCCCCCTGAGTAGTTTGTAACCAGCCACTAGATCCCCCCTCAGCCTTCTCTTGTGGAGGCTGAACAGGTTCAGGTCCCGTAGCCTCTCCTCATAAGGCCTCTAGGTATGGTGCCGGTTGTTCCTCCCCAGGTGCTTCACCTTGCACTTATCAGTGTTGAATCCCATCCTATTCTCGTCTGCCCACCCCTGTAACCTGTCTGGATCTGATTGTAGCCTATTCCTTCCTTCTAGCATGCCCACGTCCCCACACATCTTAGTGTCATCAGCAAATTTGAACAGGGTGTTTTTTACCCCCTCATCCAAGTCGCTGATGAAGATGTTGAACAGTGCAGGCCCGAGGACCAAGCCCTGCGGGACCCCATTGCCCACGTCCTTCCAGGTTGAAAATGACCCCTCCACCACCCTTTGGGTGCGGCCCTCCAGCCAGTTGGTGACCCATTTGACTGTGGGGGTGTCAACACCACAGCTCCCCAGTTTCTTAATGAGAATGGGGTGAGAGACAGTGTCGAAGGCCTTCTGAAAGTCCAGGAAGGCTATGTCCACTGCTATCCCTGCGTCTAAGGATTTGGTGACCTGGTTGTAGAAAGCCACCAGGTTGGTCTGACAGGATTGATGAACCCATGTTGGTTGCCCAGAAGCATAATCTCCCCTGCTGGCCCCTCATGGACATGCGCCAGGATAACTCTCTCAAAAAGCTTACCCAGGGTCGAGGTAAGACTAACTGGCCTATAGTTCCCCGGGTCCTCCTTCCTCCCCTTTTTTGAAGATGGGAACCACACTGGCCCTCTTCCAGTCCTCTGGCACCACACCAGAGAACCACGAGTGCTCGTAAAGCTGTGACAGGAGCCCTCAATGACCTCAGCCAATTCCCTCAGCACTCGGGGGTGAAGATCGTCTGGACCAGCTGATTTAAATACATCCAGTCCCTCCAGACGTTCCCTGACTAGATCCTCCCTGACCCTTGGCCTGGGTGCACCTCCCCTGGGGCCTGAGGGGGGCCCGATGCGGGACCGATCTGATCCCTGCTCAGGAAAATGGAGGCAAAGAAGTCGTTAAATAGGTTAGCTTTGTCATTTGGTGTGACGACCAAATTTCCTAGCGTGTCTTGCAGGGGCCCCATGTTACCTGGAACCTTCTTTTTGCCCCCTATGTATTTAAACAAAGACTTCTTGTTGTCCCTGATCCAGGAAGCTAGTCCCAGTCCCATCTCCACCTTGGCCTTCCTGACTGCCCCCCTGCATCCCCGAGCAACCACAGTATAATCCCTCCCTGCCATTGGGTGTGTGCCTCTGTTTTAGCTAGGAGACATTCCCAGATACTTTTGGTGAGCCATGGGGGCTTTTGTGCCCTCCTGCCCCCTCTGATCCGTATTGGGATTACCTCCCTTTGGGCTTGGAGGATCATCTCCTTAAGAAGCGACCACTCTTCTTGGACACCTGGTTCGCCTCCCCTCCGGGACCTCAGTGCTTCCCCGACTATTCTCCTTAGCTCATTGAAGTCCGCCCTCCTAAAATCTAGGGCTTCTGCCTTGCTTCAGGTCTTTTTCACCTTGCGCTGCATGGTGAATTCCAGCAGGCGATGATCGCTGTCACCCAGGTGGTCGAGCACCCACAGCCTCCTCACCAGGTCATCACCCATGGCCAGCACCAGGTCCAACAAGGCGTCTCCTTGCTGGGGCTGTGCACCCCCTATGTTCGATGGAGGTCCTGCATTTGGGCTAGGAACCTACGTGAGTGGTCAGACCTGG
>NW_017728906.1:195619484-195637513 GCF_001723895.1 Crocodylus porosus
AGGGGTCCTGGTGACCCCTCTTTACCTCTCAGGATGGAGTCACCTATGACGCTTACTCAATGCTTTCTCCTCTGGGACTGCTTCACTCCTTCGGCCTGTTCGGAGTGTGGAGAGTATGGAGTTGCCTCCTCTCTGGTGCCTCCTCTCCCTCTTTCTTCTCCAGTGTTGCCAGGGCCTCGTACCTGTTCTTCAGCCAGACTGGAGAACAGGTAGGAGGCCCTGGCAACATTGGTGGAGAAGGAGTTTGCTTGAGTTAAGGGTCTTTCTTTTCTTCTGTAGGCTCTAGATAGCTTTAAAGATGATCTTTCCCCCCACTGCACTGGAACTGTAAATTGGTTGTACTTTTATATGAAACCTGTTTTATTCTATATGCCTAATCCTTGGATCTAAGCACAAATCATTGCAGAACATTTGTATATTCAGAAATGTAGGGAGCACATACTGCAAGAAACAGACCCACTTCCCACTTCAGTTGCTGCAATTTATATTTAATCATTGGTAGTCATGTATATTTAAATGCCTTAGAGCTCTCAGTGATGTTAATGGCACAGTAGTAGACCTGGTACCTGACTGAGAAGCCTTCAGCCTAGGGGCCCCATGCTACAATGCTTACTAGCAATGCAACTTTGCTATCGGGAGTAACCAAAGCAGCTACTCATAGTAACAACTGTGTTTTCTAGTGTTTGCAGACTCTACATGTCTCATCCTGATCTCCATTACTTCCACATATATGTTGTATAACTTAGGTGTTGATTTATCCCAGATTTATACCAATGTAATGGAGAGCAGAATTTGGGCCTAAATAGACTATCTCTAATTGCTATTGTAATAATAATCATTATTATTATCATTATCACCATTGCTATTATTTCTGTGTAAACAAAACCCCATAGATCGTGACCAAGCTGTCATTTTTTATCTCGCTTTGTAATTCCCCAAATCCCATAATCTAATTGTTACACAGCCTTGCTTTAAAATAAAGGCTCAAATATTAGCTTAAGGTTGTAATAGCAATTAGCACTGCAGAAGCTTAAGCTATCTGGGTAAATCATGGCATTTGCTTAACTGCATATTTTAGCATTAAGTTAGCCAGGATACCTTATGGTATGGTGACGGCAGTTTTGGGTTGCATCCATTTCCCTTCCTGTGGATATCTATCTGAACCAGGAACAAGAGCAGACCTGGGTTTTTTTATTGGTGTTTACAAGGCATGGAGGCCTTTTTGGACTTACAGCAGAATAAGCAATATATGTATATGCATATATATACGTCTAGATTATGTCCATGACCCCACAAATTATTAGTACCTATCGTGTGCTCATCTAGCAAGTCACAATTGCCTAATACACAGCAGGGCCATTTGTTTCTACGGATATTGTGCAAGGGAAAAAAATGACCAAGCGAATATTTGCCCATCTCCCTCCACCCATGCCTTGTAAACATCATCCCAAGCAAGATGAAATAAAAATGGGCATAGTGCCATAAGGGCTTAGAGTCTGCCCCCGCGCACCCTTCGTAGGTAAATAATCTTAATACAAGTCTCTTCAGCTTTGATGGGAAGGAGAGGGCCTGAAGGAGCAGTTGCCCATTTTGTTTCAAGTGTTTGCTATGAGCTACAGCTTAAATTGCAGAAGAACTGAACGTTTACAAAGTTACCGCTAAGGAGCTCAAAAATGGATTGTGAATTTCAGTGTTAATCTTCCAGTAAATCCATAATTAATGTAACTCTAGAGAGTGAGCGTGATGTGGTGGCTGGCTTTTAAAGGGTACTTGGGTCTGGCCCTATCTGTGACTACAATACCTGACTCCTAGCTGACATGCAGTATCGAGTAATGGCTCAAAGATCATCCTGGCATATAGGCTGGTAACTTAGTCTCCCTGCTAACAGGGAGGGCCAAGCCCACAAGTATTATTTGGCTTGAGTTTACATTGTTGTGTAGCCCTGAAAATAAAAAAAACTCATAAGAGAATAGAATCAGGCCATGCAGATTGCTGAAAAAGGGATGGAAACCCCTTCAGCCAACTCATATTTCTGCTGTGAAGCCTGAAGGATAGTATGTAAAATGGAACAGTTCAAATATGAGTTTACAAACCTCTGCATGTTGTTTTTGTGGATGTCATATGCAGAGTTATGCTCATCATACAAGGTTGCAGGCTGTGATCTTGTTTGTGGCATTTTTTTTTAATGAGTAGTGTTAATTACATTTTATTTGGATTTGTAGAATATCTGCAATGGCTCACCCCATGGTCCAGGTGGCTTTATAAAATTGGCAGCACACCTAATGATACCTGGTCTGGTTAAGAAACATGCCGAGGTGCTAGTGAAGCATTCAGAATAATGTTTTCCCCTCTATATTTCTCAGTAATCGCATGCTTCCTCACCCTCCACAGCATTATAATCAGTCCTTTCTGCCTTCTCAGACAATACTGCCTACTAGAAAAGTTGTTCTTGTCAAAACAAAGCTTCCAGTATTTAATCCCTTCTGAGATGAGTGTATCTGCTGGCTCCTGAAGGGCTACCTGTGAATATATGGATTTGCAAGCTCAGGTTCTTGCATCTGATTTTGACAAGAAAGTAGGATATTTACTATTGTGTGAGTCCAATAAAATCATCTTATTTTTATCTATAAGGTGAAATCAAATTTCCATGGGGTGCCATCCTGGAGAAAGATTGTTGTGAAACATGGATCTAAAGGCATTTTTATTTGGTCCCACAAATGTATAATTAGGTGACTAGTTTTATTCTGCATAATCAGATTTGCAAGACTTTTGTGGGGTACAGGGTATCTGTGATTTCTTAATGAACAGGACATAATACTGCCCTTCCTGTAACTTCCAACAACCCCCCTGATTTACCAGTTTGTTTTCAATTATGATGAATGATCTTAAATTGTCAAAATAGTTATTCTTTCTCTTTTAGATTGAATCAGCCAGGACAGACAATGGGCTCCTGCTTACACTGGTATACAACTGGACTAGAATGACTGACTTCAGCAGACATACTGCAGCATATTGGAGAGTTGAATTTGGCCTGTTATTGAAAGACTTTAATGGAGTCTAAGCTACAGAAGAGTATGTAAGTAAATAACAGAGGTTTTTTTTTTAAACTTCTTGGTTGGTCTGAATTTGCAAAAGTCCTGACTTTTATACATATATTCTTAAATTTGCAATTGGACTTTTACATATATCTATTTTAGGTACCGGGTGACCACAATGTAATTTATTTCTCTGTGGTGTCATGGCTCTGTCTAGGAGTAATGTAGCAAAACAGAGAATTGAACCTCAGTTTCCGGAGTCCTAGCCTGGCAGTAATCCCTGGACCATGCAGATGGAGACTAGTGAACTCAGAGCCAGAATTAAGCCTGAAGTCTCATCATCCTCATTTTTCAGAGCAGGGGAAACTCCCAACCTTAATGAGGATAGCTCACTTAATATTAACAGCATACTTTGGTTATGTTGGGTGCTGGGCTGTTTGTGGTAGTATTTATTTGTGATGTGAGAGATTTACTTCAGATTAGTCCCTGTAACTTTATTGAAGGGGTAGGCAATTATTTCAGCTGAAGGGCCGCTTAACATGTTTTGGTGAGCTGCGGAGGGCCGCACACGTAAAATCTTCTAGGGGATACCATTTTCACAAATGAAAAAGAAAAAAACAAATCTTAGTCTAAAAATAAAACATCTACTGTATTTTAATCTGATTTAAGAAATAACTGTTGTCATTTATGAGATATATGTTTTTAGTAGTGTATATAGAGGCGATTGCATAGTAGCTCAAAATAAAGTCTTGCTCTTGTATATTGTGTGTGTGGAGGACATATGGGAGGAGTGAGTGCGTGCATGTGTGGCAGAGGGCTGACCGTGTGCTAGATCTCAGGAGCTGGCCAGGGCAGAGGGAGGTAGTAGGGGAAGACAGGGGGCACGTGCAGCAGCGCTCGCCCAGGCACTCCAGTGCAGGCGTCCAGTGGCGACGCATAGGGGGTGCATAGGGATGCACGTGCACCCCCTGACTGGCCTCTCTCACCACTTAGGCGATGGGCTGGAGGAGCAGGTGGGAGCATCGGCCGATCACTGCAGCTGCTCCCAGAACCGGCCGCGGCCACCCCCAGAAGCGGCTGCAGTCATCAGCTGCAGAGATCGGCCATCACAGGATCAGCCATGGGGGACTGGTCGGAGGAGGGGCATGTGCCCCTCATGACTAAGGCGGCATGAGTCGCCCATGCATATGTCTGTCCGTACCCATCCGGCCCACGGCTGCCGTCACAGTGCACTGTGTGGGGCCAAGGTCTACCCACTCCTGTGCCCGCCAATGGCCCTAGCCCTGGCCAGCACGCACAGCTTCCCAGCAGGGCTGCTCCTGGTACAGCTGCGGCTGCAGCCACCCTGGTACTGCTCAGGTCCCCTCACCTCCGGCAGCTCCTCCTTCTCCTTTCCCCAGTGTGCTACTCCAGGCAGCAGGTAGCACAGGGAATCAGCAGCGACGGTGGGGACGTGTGCCAGGCTCCACACAGCCAGCCAGGCTGCAGGGAAGCTGCAGCCAGGCGGCTCCTGCCCCTGTGAGCAGGGCTCCAGCTGCTTTCTGCCCACTCGGCCGCCCACAGGTGACTGCTTATTGCACCGGGAGGCCTGAGTAAGAGCAGTAATACAGATGTGGCTGTGTTGGTGAGCTAAGGTAAGCTATCTGTGGAAGCTGTATAGAAATGTATAAATATGGGAAGAGAAGTGAAGGCTCTGCCCATTCCCTCCTCATCCGCACAAAGAGGAGAACAGCAACTCTGTGGTCACTGTTCTCGATCCTTCCACATTCAGGGTCTCATGAGGTAGATACCCTTATCCCTTTGTGTGGGCTATCTCCTTTGCTGGGCATTTAGCAGGACTCACGATTAAGCCCAGAAAGACTAGCAAGTAACATAATTGGGTGACAGGGTTAGTAATTCAACGGAGCTCTTCTGCATCCTGTCCCAGTATCTTATGCACAGACCCAACTCTCTTGTCTCCGGTGATGCTAGAATGTGCTCACGTTGCCCACCTCCAAGGTTATTAATTAGCTCAAGGTATTTAGAGATGCTAAGATTATTCTTCATTTTATCTAATGCACCACGTGTTGATGGCAGAGGGCCTCTGATTAGGCTGCTTTTTTGGTAGTACTGTGACTGTTCTCAAGGGAAAGGGTTGGTTTTCATTTCTGAATAATATACCTGATATATTTGGGTGCTCTCGAGTGAGTTAAATATAGTTCTGCTACCAGGATGAGTGTGCAGAGAGGCATGTCAAGTTAGTAGAGTGAGGTGGCATTATCTAAGAATGAAGTGATGATGTCAGAGTTTGTGGCAGTGACGTAAAATGTCCTTCACGGCTGTAGTAAAAATAGAAAGAAAACTTGATCTCAAACATTGTTTCTTATTCCAGATATTGTTTGATATTTGATATTTGATATTGTTTGAATTCTAGTTCAAGTTGCCATTTTAAATATGTTCTTACGTCGTACCCTTTATCCTGCCACAAGAGGTTTTCTTGAAAGCTCTGTATCAGAGCGTCCTCGTTCACAAATCTAAGCATGGATCATTATGAAAAATACTAACAAAAACTGATTCTGTAGCCTGCCCATTTGGTACAGTGAGGTGAACAAAATATAGCAGATGTCAAATAAAGGCGCAATATTAGAGTGATTATAGTTCGGGAGGCCTTTAAATGTGGTTATGGTTACTTATGCAGAGGATATCAGGTAAGTTTTGGAGTTGTTTAGGGCCATTTTATTCTGTCTCCTGGAGTTTAAAAACTTCAATATCTATACCCTGTTTCTGGAGAAGAAAATACACAAATGGAAGGGAATAATTTGGTCCGTTGAGCAATTTGTACAGCTTTTGGCGTGATTCTCACCTTCCATATGCAAATTTTTTCCTCCTGGAGTAAGGAATTGAGTGGGATTTCTGAAGACAAAAGAATCCCGGTCCTCCCTAATTAGGATGAGAGAACCCGTCTCTCATTTGAAGTTGGCCCCATATGGTGTACACAACATGTTTATACAATAACAGACCGCATTATTTGAAGAGCAAGCGCCTTTCATGCATGCTACATCCCGAAATGCCTTCTGTAGTAAAAAAAAAAAACCACTTACAGAGTTAAAATATAAATAATTCAAATGAAGAAAATAATAGGCCTAGGCAAGGGAGAATACAGACCTATACACTTTCAGGACCCTACATCTAATTGCCTATAAATAATTGTCTCGTACACATTACCCATAAGAGTGCACAGTCCCTGACAGAATTATAAAACTGGATGTCAGCCGTGGAGCTCAGCTGCTGTTTGTAAATGGTTGTAACTCTGCTCTTGATTTTTACTGTGCTTACCGTATATAGTTTTGTTTTATTGGCACTGGACTAGAAGCATATCCTACAATAAGCAAGTAAAAGGGTTTACAAGCATACGGTCCCCATCCTGCAATATTTATTCAGGCAAGAACCAGACCGACTCAGGATTTTTGCCTATGCATGAACTAAGAGTTGGGCCCAGCTTCATCAGCATCTCTGTTACCTGTGCGCATTTCAGCGACTCTCATGTTTAAAGCATCGTTGTCTGCAATGAGGGAAAGCAGGGTTTAGGGCACGGTGCTATAGAGTGAGCTTCTGTGAATGACCTGCCGTCTTGAGGGTAAATACAGGACCCTTGCTCAGTTGTGTTACCTTCAAGCCCTGGGTTCAGGTCTTTGTGTGGCAGGCCAAGAGGAAGTGCAACATTCCCCACTGCCTGGCATCTGGCTAGAAAAAGGATGATTTCATAGATTTCTAGGGTCAGAAGGGACCTTTTAGATCATCACGTCCGACCCCCTGCTCTGGGCAGGAAAGAGCACTGGGGTTAAGTAACCCCAGCCAGGGGCTTGTCTAATCTCCTTTTAAATGCCTCCAAGGTAGGGGAAAGCATCATCTCCCTTGGAAGCCCGTTCCAGATTTTCTTCCTGAGGATAAGCTGATCCAGCCTCATGTACGGAAACACCTCCCCTTGCACTCCATGGACATGGTCATGGAGCCGCCGATGAAGCTGCAACAATGAAAGATGCACAGGCTTTGGAGGCAGCATCGAACGGAGGGGACGGAGGTGCTGAAACCACATGTGTAAGGAAAGATTTTGGCAGGAGTCCTGAGTCCACTTCTGACAAATGATATAGTCTGACCAAGAGGAGGGCCTGCCAGGTTGGCCATAAAACATCTCAGTGCCTCTACTCCAGCTCTCATCCACGAGGAGGGTTTTGAATTTCCATTATCCCACGTGAGGGAGATGTGGCTACAAATCTGGGATCCGATCCAGCTTCCTCTGCGTGGACAGGTCTCCCTACACACCCTCAACTGTCTGCTTCATTTTTTTTTTAAGCCTGTAGTACAAACAAGTAGCCTGGAGGCATATTTTCCTGCTAGCTTTAAATGCACCAGCATAGAGCCATTAGCCCCCATGATGCATTGGCACAGACGTCAGTGCAGGCTGCATGAGCCATTGGGGACGATTCCTACCTAGGCCGGTTGCTAGTCTGTGCCATCCACTGCTTCCCTCCTGTTTGTTGCCTGTGTTAGCTAGGTGGCGACTGGCTTGGTTTGCCTGCTGATCTTACACCCTTGTCCGTAATCCTATACCCTTGCTAGTGTGCATTGCCCCATTAGCTTTACCCGGATGGTGCACATAGGTAAGGGTGGGAGGAACCAACGTTCATAACTTGATTTTGTAAACCCTTCTGTATCTGAATTTTCCTATTGCCTTAAAGGGGATTACTCGCGTGAGTGAACACTTGCAGAATTTGTTTAGTGATAGAAATGGTTTGCTCCTTGGGGCAAAGAGGGAGAAGTGGCACGTTTCTGGATCTGGATTGCATAGATCCTACCAGATTTGGGGGTCTTCTCTAAGCAGAACACAAGAGATGATGCAGGATATGACTTCCCATTTAAAAAGAGACCTGATTAGGAAAAATATCCCATCAAATAATGGGCACGTGTTGTTGTGCTGTCTGAATCAGTGATTCATCCCCCTTAATTAAAACACCAGTAAATGCATTCATGCCGTTTTATTAACCTCCTGAAAAATATTCTGTAGTAATGGTTGTCAGCTGGCATGGCACCTCTTGGAAAGGGCATCCCAATCAGCAAAAAGCACCTCAGCTGCTGAACTTCTTCAGTGAGACACCTTTGACCACAGCAGATGTTGCTACTTTGGGCTTGATGAATGGGAACTTTATGATCAGTGTTTTCATTGTTTTCTGGGAGCAAATGTCAGCCTGGAAACACAACCTGACATCAGGACCATTAAGTGCTAATCTGAACAACAGCTTCAGGACTTGATCTCCTTGTCCTCTGGAGCACAAGGTCTAATGGGCTAATGCATTAGTCTTTCTAGTCACCTTCTTGCACCACAGACACAGCCTCTTAACAAGTTGGCAAAAAATGCCCCGTTTTGGGAAATAATCTTACCAAATGCCTAACCTTCACGTCAAGCATTGCATTGTCGCTTGTCTGCTGTGTTGCAGAACATGCACATGGCACGGCAACTGAGGCTGGCAAAAGCATTTGAAAATGAACATCTTTACAATGACGCACTCCAAATCTGTATGCCACACACTTCCCCAATCAGGGTAATTTGTAGTGAATTGAAGCGGGGGAGGGGGAATTTTCCTAAGCAGAGTAGTTTTCCCCATTAAATTTACTATTGTTCCATTTTTTTTTCTCCCAAAAGCATCATTGTCTAGTTCAGTTAACAAGAAAAAGCCAATTATGGGATGAATGCTGATCTGTTAAATGTGGATTTAGCTGCCACTGTCCTAATGGGTCCTTGGGTGTTCAGCTTTCTATTAATAATTTTGTTTGAAGTATTAAAAAATAAAATAGCTGCAGTGAACATTTTGTCAACATGGACGAACTTCAAAAAGTAGTACAGAGCAGTGGGAACCCTAAACAGACAGGGGAAGGCAAAAGTTAGAGGCAAGTGCAAGTGAAAATGTTCTACTTTCCTTTTCTAAAAATCAAATGCACACTGCTCATGTGACTGATTTAGTATTGAACAAGAAGGGGAAAATTGCCTCTTGGCATTTAAATGGAAATGTTTCTTGTTCAAAAATTTTGGAAGCTTGCACACTGTATGATTTTTGAAAAGCTTATACAATTACCATTGAATTTGGATGAGGTATCTTCTAGAAGATGCATACATTTCCCAATTAATATCTGCCCTTCTAAAGACCCATTCCTGGTTTGGAATGTATTCCAGAATCGATAACGTCAATGCAAATATAGTTCATTTTAATATATACAATTTAAAAAGCATGAATAACAGCAGCTCTTTTGCATAATAGATTTTTGCATTGAGAATTCTGCCGCCTATGATGATCCTCTGATTTACTGTGTGCCCTTTCACTCTGATTTCTGGTTTGGATTAAAATATAATGGTACCTGCTTGCTCTTATCAGAGGATGGAAAGAGTAGGATGAGAGCAGGAAAGAAAAAAGCAGGAGACTGCAGGTTTATTATTCTGTAGTTTAAAGGCATTGCATTATGTATCAGTCTTACTGGCAGTCCTTTTTTACAGCGTGGTTTTGGGGCCCAACTTTGCAGTTGTCCTGCGTGTGAAACTTTCCCAGAATTCAGCTTCTTTTATCTTGCATCACGTCCTTTGTGTCAACAGCTTTGGGTGCTGTAAACGTGCTCCGGTGCATGTGAATACACTAGGAGTTGCAGTCCCTGCCGTGGACCCTGTAGGTAGCAGGGACTCGGATGAAACAGGTCAGGTTTGTATCGCATAGTGCATGATGCTTCTCCCCTGAGACCTTTTGGAAACCATGGATACATCGTTACTGAGAGGTTTCATAGGCGAGAATTTTGAGATGAGACTTTAAGAAGGTGAGGAGAGGAAATTGCAAGTACAAGGCATCTGGGGTTTTGGCCAGAATACAGTTTAGCTAAGGACAGGGATCTAGTCAACAAGATGTGCCTTTATAAAAGCAGCTTCTCCCTGGCCTTTGGACGTGCTGGTGTGCGTCTCACCAGTAGTGAATCCAGTTGTGTGTATGTGTGTGGGTGGGGGTCTCAAGTGACTTGCCCAAGGTCACACGGGCACTCACTGTCAGGGCCTGCAACTCCAAGCAGTTCCTTAATCCCAGATTCCCCTTCTCCTTTGCAAATCTGAGCTGGCAAAGTGTTGATTTCCCAGCCCCTAAACACGTTCAGGAGGATAATTAAAATCACCAGCCTGGCGGCATTAGCCTGTCCCCTCATTCAGAAATCATCTTAGAAGCTCTGGGTCTAAAAAACGGGGCACGTTTCCCCCTCCCTCTGGTTATGTGTGTTTAAAAAAAAACCCGAAAATCTATGTGCCTGGCATTAGAGACATGATTTAAAAAAAAAAACCAAACAAAAAAACCCCCCAGGCTCCTGCCAGTGCTGCTATTTGGTGATCTTGGAGCGAGGGACATGAAAGTCCAGACACAGGGCAAGGAGTGTAACTAGTGGCTGGGAAGGCAGAGCCTGGCATTACGTGCGTGGAGGCTGCAGCAGTTTGAAGGGAGCCCAGCCCCAAAGGTGGAATCCAGCCCGGATCGGAGCGGGAGGGGAAAAGGGGGCCGTGCTGGGGATGGAGATGGAGCCGCGAAGCATCACCTGAGCAGAGCCTGCCTCCCCCCTGCTCCTGAGTGGTGCAGACCAGCTTTGAATGCATGTGTGCTTGTCATTCCCAGGCATTGTAGGATTGGTTCCTGCCTCCCATTCATGTAACCTGTGTGTGTCTCTCTTTCTCTCTGTGTATGTGTGTAACGGAGGGAGAGAGAGGGAGAGAGAGGCAAGGAGAGGAGGGGAGGGGGGGTGGAAGCTTTAAATAAAGCCTTTGGATTGCAGCTGCTTGTACTGGGCAGCCTTACCAGGGACACTTTCTGCCAGGGAAGAAGCTGGACCGGTCTGTGTGGTGGTGGTGGTGGTGGTGGTATTGTTCCTCTGCCTCTTTTTAGGATGAGCTCCTGTGCCTGGCTGTAGTTGCCCACTTTGGGATCCTGCTGAGGAGCTGTACCTATAAGTGGCTTTGCACTGGGGAAGCCTGCAGACATGGTAAGCTTGCCTTTTTTGGTTTTTTTTTTTTTTTTTTGGCCGTGGAAAATAATAATAATAATAAAAGAAGGGCATCTTGTATTTCTTCCTCCAGCTTTTTTCCTCTTCCCTCCCCCACACAGTCTTTCCACAGCTCTCTCGAGCTGTGTGGATTTTTTCCCACCTCTCCGACCCCCTTTTCTGCAGCGAGGCACTTTTTCACCTCCCTCCCTCCTTGCCTTTCCCTGCCCTGATCCCCCCTCCTGGGGCGGGGAGCAGGAGCCCCTCAGCCCCCTGCATGGCTCTGCTTTCCCAGCCTCTGGCAGACACATTCCAGGCTGCTGCTGCTGCTGCTGCTCCAGCTCCTTCCTTGGGCACAGTTGTGCAGCTGTATACAGTTCCTGGAGCTCATGGCTCAGTGGCGGGGAGATGCTGGCTGGATTATTGCTGGGGACAAGCTGCCTGGAGCCTGGACAATTTAGGTGTGTGCTGGGTGTGTTTGGGAGGGTTACCTCTTCCTCCCCCCCCCCCATGCATCTGGATCAGTGTCTAGATCAGGTCCCTCCAGCAAGACTGGGGGAGGAGGATGGAGACTGGGAGAGGGCTGTAGCTGAGATGGGCTCCTGGAGCAATCAATCCCTGTTATCATTTATTAAGGTGGAATAGCTGCAAAAAAGGGAGAGAAAAAAAGAGCCCCGTTGTTTCCCATTTGCACAGACCCCCTTTCAATTTTTGTGCCCCTCTCTTCATCCTTTAGGTCCTACATGCCCTGGTAGTGCATGTGTGCACGCGTGCACAGTGTGTGTGTGGGGGGGGGGGGGGGGGAGTGCACACATTTGGACCGGTGCTGGAGTTGAGGTTGTGTAAGAGGTCCCACATTTTGAGAAGGGTGGATTCCCTCCACCCCTTTATTTTAAAAATCCATCTGCTAGACTACAACTTGCATAAGAAAAGGATTTGTCTCCCATTTCACATGCCTGCTATCTGCCTTGCTTCCCTTCTCCCCCTTCCCCCACCCCCCCTCAAAAAAAAAAAGTAGTTTGGCACTTCGGAAGGGTTTTTAATAACAAAATACCTGACGAAACATGTCACATTTTAGATTTGTGTTAGATTCAGACGTCTTTACGAAGCGTGGTTTTATTACAGAACAGGAGCACGCAGACTCCTGCTTAACCACGCACTTATCTGTAGTCTCAACATTATTTAGTTTCTTTTAAAAAATGAATTCATGGACTAAAATGGCTGGGAGACTGAACTTTGGAAGTGGCCACTGTTAACACAAATGCAGTACTTTTTGTTTTAAAGAAATGCTGTGAGTATTACATCAGGAGATGTTTATTTACGCTCTAATGCCATACTATAATGGGTTGAAAGTCATTATAGTTTCAACCACATAAACAAATAGTATGTAGTTTGAAAATGATTGGGAAATATGCATTTATGCAATAGTCTTTCCAGTCTATTGGCTGGATTATGCACATCTTCAAAATATTTTATTCATACATTCAAAGTAGGTCTGCCTAAATATTTATTTACTTGACGGACAAGTTTTTTGTTGGGTTTTTTTTCTGTTTCTTTGGCATCGATTTACTTACGCCCTTCCAGGAAAGTTTTATTATTATTTGCAAGAGAATCCCAACCTCTCCCCACCTCCCAAAAAGTCGTCCCCTCCCTTCCCCCCAATCTTTTTAGGTTTTTATTTTGCATCCCTGCATTAAGCTTTCATAACCCAAAATGAGACTTTAAAGTTGCAGTTGACTCTTTCCTTTCCACATAAACTTGTGCTTCAGCATTGCAAGTCATTACATGTTGCTGTGCTATGGACACAGAAGTTGTGGGGGAGGAATTATGGCACTAAACAACCCGAGTCTAATATATTTCTGTCTGTCTGACCCCAGTAAAACGGCTTGCTTCTGGGGCGGCCCCTCCTCTCCCATGAAAAGTGTCGTTCCACCAATGTGTGCGCCATATGTGCTTGCCATAGCCAGGATCTGCTATGTGTGCCTGGACAGCACCACAACCCTGCGTACCAGCCGTGCCTGGACGCATGTGCCCACATTGGCCCTGGGAACAACAAGTCAAGGGCGGTAGTCCGCTCTAGCAAACCGAGCTTCCTTGGGAGTGGAGAGCTTTGTGGGAGGATGGCACCGAGTCAGTAATTTGTATTTAATTTATTTCATTGGCCTTTGAGGAGCCAGACACCTCCTACTTGGTGTCTCGATCTGTAGCACTTGCATAGGCTCAGATGAAGAAACCAGAGCGGTGTGCATGTTTGTATGTACGGCAGAGGGAGAATAAAAATCCCTCTGCCCCTTACTATGCCTGGCAAAGACGAGGACTGAGGGTGGCAGGGCTGGGCATGCACACTTATTTTTATTTTTATTTTTTTGCGGGGGGGAGTTGTGCTTGTGACAAGAAGGCGCTGGTGTTTCATAGCTGCCTGGCTGTTGTGAGTCTCCTTCCCCTCTTATTCCTAGATGCTAGCCTTTTCCATTCTGCTGGATAAATCCTCCCAGGCTGAGACTGTTCGGGGCCATTAGGATTTCCTGCTGCCATGATCCTTTCCCGAGCGGTTCAGAAGCAAATGCTTGTGCAGGGGAATGATCGGTGCTTGTGCCCAGCAGATTTGGAGGGCGTGTGAGGTGCTTGTGTGGGTGGGTGTGTGCGTGCGCGCGTGTGTGATGGGGGGGTCATTTACTCTGAGAGCTTAGACATGCTTGCTGTTTTTGCTTGCTTCAGGGGTTGGGTCCTCTGCTTTTGCACACCGGATTTCCTTGCGACAGAAGCAAGGGGGGTCTCTCTGTGTGCAGAGCAGGGGTGAAGGATGTTTGCAAGCAACCTGTTTCCTGCAACCTGTCCCCAAAAGCCACTGCGATGGAGAGCTCCTGCCGTAGCGTACATAGCAGGCAAGCATGTGTCCTGTTCCTCCAGCAGCTGCTGAGATCAGCTTCTGTTGCGCTCTCCCTTTCCCCGTGAGTGTGTGTGTGTGTGTGTGTGTGTGTGTCTTTGAAGGGGGAAGGAGCCGGCGTGTTCACGTCTTGTGCAATTTACTGGAGAGATCGTGGTCTGTGCATTGGAGGGGAAAACATGTTTTGGATCTGGGGGGGCTTTCTCAGACTTTCTTCCTTTGGGGAGCATGGCGGGGAAAGAGGAGCAGGTCTCTTCTTTGGAAAGAGTTGCCTTTTAGTTGTCTTTTCGGTTTAAAGGGGGCGGGAGTAGGCAAAGCTAACTACCTCTGTTTTTAAGCAGGAGGGAGATAGGGAGGGATACTGGGGAAGGGGAAAGGGGGGGAGACGGAAGAAAGAATCTAATTTTGATCTTCTCTGGTGGTTTTGCTAAGCTGGTGGCAAAGGGAAGACTGCCCTCTGTGTTTTTGCAGGTATGGGGTGGACTTGTATTCTGTTTTTCTTGAAACAGCCCTCACAATGATTTGACTTGCCGAGCTTAACTGCAGTACTTCCATCTATTTTGTAGTCAGGCAGTAGCGTGAGAGTTTTCTCTTCTTTCATTTCAGGGGGTCTATTCTTGTTGTTTTTCTTTTTTCTTTTTCTTCTTGTTTTCTTGGTTTGTTTACCTGGAGTGCATGCCAACCCAAATGCCATTTCATCCTCTTTGCAGTGTATCCAGTGTCTCAGTTAAATAAGTCTGTCCTCCTCATTTTTTTTTTTTTTAAATCTGGTATTACACCGTTGCTCTTCCCAGGAAAACATAACCAAGCACTGAATGTGGTTCCACGTTAAATAGCCAACACACTTAAAGGAAACTATCCTACTTTTCCCTGGGAAAGTCATTTCCAGTTCTGTTAGGATTTCCGCATCGTTGGTTCATTTTTTGACAGAATCGCATCCTTGCAGGAGTGCAACCATGATCTTATGTAACTTGATATTTCTAGATCAAAAGTTACAAACATTGCAGTAATAGAGCAATGTGGCAAGATGAATGTCATGTGACAAAAGAGATTTCTGATTAGGACCTCAGGTCAACTGGGAGTTTTCACATTCAGTGCCAACATAATAGTTGAATAAAGAGCAAACCTTCTCTTTTCTTTATTACCAGAACCTTTTCTCTTTGTCTTACTGCTTTAGGTACTTAAGGCTCTAAACAAGCCCGCTATGTGCACTTAGAAAAAAGCCAACATAATATTGAAAAGTGAAACAATTTGAAATTGCCTCTCCCAGACTTGATTTAGAGAGATGAAACTGTGCATCAACGTCGCTTCAGATTTAAAGACTGGTGGTTACCTGCCCGGCTACAAGGTCTATCAGTCTAGCTCATTGTAACTAAACGTTAAAATATTCTATTTCTGCTTTGAACTGACAGGCTGGCATTTCTGGGCACCTTGACAGAATAACATGAATTACTTGCCAGTGAATTGGGTATTCATGGATCTCCGACCAATATGTTTTCACAGGCAAAGCTTGTAATGAAATGTTGTTTTTTTTTAAATATATGTATATATTTCCACTTTCACATTGATTAAAAATACATATCCCTGAAATCTGATCGTTACCTGAGCTGCTTTGCTGGGAAGGTGTGGTTCGATGAACTGGTACATTACTTGCATTTCCAAACCGGCAAAAGGGTATAATTTGGATTCTTCTGTGCCATGCTACTGTCACTGTGCTGATAGTCAAATTATTTTCCTAGAAATATGCTTCTTTGCCAGCTCTCTTGAATCACTCTTTCCAGTGCATCTTTTTTAAGCTAGCGGTATAGCTGAAATATGCAGAGTAGGGCAAGCTTGCCTGTGTGGAGTGACAAGCCCGTCTTGCAGAAAGTTGACATTCTTTGGGAAGTTTGATCCTTTTGCACATAAAACCTTATGCCTGGCACATAGACTAGTGGTGAATGAAGCTGTTTGTTCTGTAGAGATAGTTAAACACCAGCCTGTATTGCCCTGTTGAGCATTCACAAAAACTTTGGCGGAACGCTTTTGTTTTTAATGCAAAGATTATCTTAAGAAAGGGCTGTAGCCGCTGACACGTGTTCATGCAGGAGCACAGAGGTCCATTGGAGGGTGGCAGAAAGTATTGGCAAGCTGGAGAAAAATAAAATAGAAAACCAAATGAAAAAATAACAGTTTAGATTTTGGGTCCCAAACGAAGCTTGACGTTCAAGATTATCTTAAAGGAGATAAGAGGGGGAAAAAATCAGTGGGAGAAGTTGCTGATGGCTTGTTTAGGTGAACGGACCTGCTGAGCCACTTTACCAATTCATATGTATCCATCTATTTACATGGGGAGAATTCAATTAGATTTCATTGTTTTCACCTCCGACTTTTGGCCGGTCATACGTTCTACAGTATAGGAGAACTGCTGTGGTTCAGGATTCAGCTTCACAGCTGTAAGTAAGGCTGAGATACTGGCAACATATCTCATACCGAGAGAGAGGTAGTTAATCTGAAGTCAGCCAGATGGCAGGGTAGCAATGCACCTTATAGACTAACTCACAGACTAGCCCTCACTGCAGATCCAGAGTGCTGGAGCCAGTCTGGCGTGGGTGCCACATGCAGTCTGCACACCAACCTGCCTTGTGCGCTGTATCTGGTGCATGGAGGCAGCGTGATACACTCCTCACATGGCACATGCATCGCATTTAGCACACGGGACCAGTCTGGGGCACAGGCTGCATATGGCATGTACGGTTGGTCTGGTGTGGGGGCTACATGCAACACATGGGGCTGGTGTATGCTGCATGTGATGCCCTGGGCCGGTCTGAGAACCACGGGCAGCACCATAGGCCCGACGATAGGACTTCATGGGCAGTATCTTTGGCACCCGTGGACTAACTGAATTGGAGCCATAAGCTTTAATGAGCAAGAGCTTGCAGCTGATGAAGAGAGCTCTTACTCACTAAAGTTTATGCTTCTCTGATACATTTAGTCCATATGACACATCTCTACCCTACCTTCTGCCAAAAAATAAATGCAACACGTGTAGTTGAAGGGTATTTGATAATCTAGGTGCTTGGATACTAGTTTGTCTTTTAAAAAAAACCCACAAAAGCCAGTGAGTCAACTGTAAACAAAGCCATATTGTTCCTGCATACTCTAAGTAAACAGAAAGCATATAAAACAGTTTGAAAAAGTGTTACTAAGTTTGCAAAATTGAGCACTCAGGATTAGGCCATGGCAGAATTCAGACTGCAACCCTCTTCCATGAATTATGTATGTATAGTCTTAATCAAATCTATAGTTACGATACAGTCCTAACAGACATGATCACATCCAATTTTTCTGCGAGACCCATGCCTCATCCAGTACAAAGCATAGCGGAAGTTCACTTAATGAGCAGCTGTACATTTGCCCCTGCCCTTCTTCATTGTTCAGTGGGTGGTCCCAGTGCCTCATTCACTGCACGCCATTCAATATCTTTGCTTCTAATAAAATAACACATTTCCTTGTGGACTTCCCCATGATGTTCATGGCCGTAGTATCCTGTAGGATCCTTGACAAACTTGAATAAAACCCCCCAAGAAAATGCTAGAGAATAAGTTAGAGATAAACACTTGGCTGGGATGGTTTAGATCAGGATGATCCTGTCTTGACCAGAGTGTTAGACTCAGTGGCCTTGTGAGGTCCCTTCCAGTCCTATTTTCATATAACTGTGCGCCTTATTTAAAGCTGGAAAGCAGGGACGTGCCAGTAGTAAGGTCAAAGATATGTACCAATTTGGAGCATCTAGTTGAGGTTTCTCACAGAGAAGTGTTGGTTCAGAACACACCTCCCATTAACTTCATTTGCTGATGTGGGTGCTCCTTACTTCTGTACTGACAACAAGGATCTCAGCTCAACTCTCAGAAAAACAAGGCGGATCTCAGAAAACGCACGGTGAGGACCAGATTCTGTTCCAGCTACTGGGCTCTGATAGGGGTTTAGATACTTCAGTGTGGTCCTGTCCCACCCTGCTCAAGTCCATGAAACAAATTTGCTAATAGGAAAGGTATCTTAAGGGTGATCAAAAGTAGATGCATGAATACAGT
>NW_017728906.1:195637973-195670812 GCF_001723895.1 Crocodylus porosus
CTGGGTTGGCCCCGGAGCCTTACCTGGGATCCTAGGGGCCTCCCAGGGCTCCAGTGCTGGTGATCCAGGGGTGCAGAGTCTGGCCAGCAACTGGAGTGTGCCTCTGGCTGGCCAGGCTCTGGTTTCAGATGGCACATGCTGGCGCCATGCGTGCCACCCTGCTTTGTTCTAGTACAGGATTATTTTTTTTGATGCCAGGATCTCCCAGTGTCAAAAAACCCTCTGTGCTGCAAATTAGCAGTGCAGCAAATACCTCCATGTGTGGCGCGTGAGGTTTGTAGCTGCACAGACGGGTCTGCCACAAACCGCACGTGCACGTTTAATGGGAAAAAAATGCATTGAATCATGCCCCCGTGTTTGATACACTTCTCATCTTGCCTGGCCCATGTCCTCGCTGCATCTGATGAGGCAGCTTCCTCCTCCATGCTACATGGGATCTGCACAGAAAGCATACAGAGCATGAGAACGGCGGTCAGTCTCCTTTCTCTTCTGCTGCTGGAAACCAGAGCTGGCAGAATAAGTTGCAGCCCAGTGCTTTGGTTGCAGGAAAAGTCCTGCCCAGCCTTGAACATGCCCAGCATAGATGGGCTTTTCAGAGATGTTAGCTGGGGAGCTCTACAAAACATCTACTGAGCATTTATTTGCAAGCTGAGACACAATTTAGACAAAATTCTGGGGATGTCAAAAGGCACAGCAGCCCTGACACAGAGTATCCCCTGCCAAATTTCAAGTCTCTGTTTCACAGCATCAAGATGTTAACAAGTTTCAGGGAAAAGGTCTTGCTATTTTAACATAGGCAAAGTAGCACTTCCCCCCTTGCCTTGTGTTTAAAAACAGCTAAAACATTTTGATTGAATTTTTTTTTTAAATGCAGCTTAGCAAGGAACGTATCAGTCAAAACAGTTAGCTTAGTAAAGTTATAAGCAACTGAACATTGATGATAATATAAGAAGTGTCAGGCAGCTCTAATGATGGGCTGTGCCACCAGCTTTACTTGTAAATAATACATATATAATGAAATTTGAGTTTTTTGTTATCTTATGTATGTGTGGCTAGCAGCTGACAAAGCCCCGAGCTTCCTGTAAAAGAAGGGAATACAATTAATTAGAAGCCGACAAAGCTACATCAAAGGGATCCCACATTGCCGGATTTGTAGAATGGGATTAAAAGGAAAGAGATCCCAAGAGAGGTTGCCTTGACAAGAGCAATCATACAAATTTCCCAGCATCGCACCTTCATGCTCATTGTCCTTCTGACAGAAGAATTGTGGTGGAGTTAACAGTATTCAATTGCTAATTCTGATTAGTAGAAATCAGAGCAAAAATATAGAAAAAAGAAATGCTTTCTTAAGAAAAAGATAGACTTTTTAGCTATCAGCTTCCGAATAAGGAGGACCATTAACTTTGCGCCTGGTCTAATGCATTTTTTCATACTAGTTTTTTCAAGGCAGATTCAGAGCCTCAGTCTCATTCATCCTAAGGTTCCCTTCATGCTGTTCTGGCAGAGCCTTAATGTAGGCCTCTGTTACACAGAGGCTGCAAGCAGATGGACTTTTGTCCCGAGACAAACCATTTAATCTCAGGACAGCGTGCAGGTGTTCAAACGTCCATGTCCATTGTTCTGGGATAAGTCCTAAGATAAGAAGTACTACCAGTTTATCCTGGGACACTACAAAGCATGTCTGAACAGTTATCCGGGGACTGTAGCATTGAATCAATGGCAGAAAAGTGGCAGTGCATTCAGCCGCTCATTAAACCCTGTTTAAAAGTGGGGTGTGCATACACGTAAGTCCTGGAACAAACACAGGCACAACTCATCCAGGGACCAACGCAATGTCTGTTCCTAGCCGTGCACTAACTTTAAACTTCCTTTTATGCTTCCAAAGTGGTGTAAAATGACTGTAATGCAGAAGAGAAGAGGGACCTCAGTCTCCTGAAGCTTACTTCCTGTCTCATTTGATTCACAAGGTGTCCTTCATAGTCTTGTGAAGCACTAAGGAAACTCTTCCTAAGTTTTCTTCTCATGTCGTTCATGCTTGTGGTGCTTTGTCACTCTTGGGTAAGGGCTCCCTTTTACAGTGGCTGAACATCAGAACTGCAGTTTTGTAGCTTCAGATGGAGATTGAGTGAATGATGGCATGGACACAGCATTCAGCCATCCTGTAGCAGTTAAAATTCTGGAAAACATCTTTTTTTCTTTAGTCTTCCTTCTTGAAGCAAGGTGTGTATATTACTTTGGGGCATGTGGTATGTGAGTCAGTATGGTATCTTGTGGGCTCTTTGGATGGGAGAATGAATGGCCTTGGCCAACAGGTAGAATTGAGCATGAGGAGTAATAGTTGGTGGAGAAGATTAAGTGGCCCCAATAGTGGAAAAGTAGCCTCCCATTGTAACCTTTATTCTTGCTTTCCTGAGGGCAGCCTGGACAGGCATGTGAATGGCAAAACACTGTCATAAAGTGGGAAAAAAAACTTTTCTATCTACCTTTCCATCCTGCTTGTGACTACAGACTGTAGAGTTTCCCCTCCAATAAAGTTTTGGTCTCTCACCTACTATGGAATAGGTAGGTTCTTCTACAGTTCTTTTTAACCACAGTCCCTACTGTTCCCTCAAGCAGTGTATCATTTCTACAGCCCCCAGCCCTACCTCATTACTTCAAATTGAACACTGGTTTGTGACCCAAACAGGAAGATAAATCCCTTGTTACTGATAATGAGTTGAGGCCAGTTCACCCTATCACGGTGACTTTTTTCCCCCACCTCCACTTGCTACGATTTGCTCCCTCAACTCCCAGGATCAATCCAGACTGCTGTTAAAGCATCATTTCTGCATACTTTGTAAATGTATTCAGGACTTTTCCAAGACTTGTGACTTGCAAACTAGGTAGTGAGCGGCTGGGTCTCAGGACAGGTGTATGAAGACTGCAGACTGAAATAGTGAGATTGTCTGTTGTTTGAAAGTCAGAGCCATGTATTCAGCACCTTTGGAAAATACAAGGAACATGAGAAAGAAATTGCTCATGCAAAAGAGGCATGCATGGGACTGTGTGGAGAAGCTGCCGTTAGCATGATTGTACTTTTCAAAGAATATGGTCATGATTATTTACATGCTTAGAAAACCAAAGCCAAGCTATATCTCAGTATGATAAACAAAAGAGAAGATAGACTTAGTGTTAAGAACCAGAAATGGGAAGAATTGGATTTTTGTTCTCCTTACTGTTTTAGATTAGCTGTAGGACCATGGCCAAGCCTCCTGGGCCTTTGTTGTCGTATCCTCATGTTTGGATACCTCTGGTTTTTTGGCTGGGAGCATTCAAGGCATTTACAGACTCGGGTCTCGTGGACATCACGCTGGACATCACACTGGACATCCCACCTTAGCAACCGGTTTTCAGAAAAGACAAAAGAACTTATGGACCTGAAGTGCAGGTCAGATCAGCAGTGGATATGCTAGTTATAAAGAGGGGGAGCGGTTGCTGATTTTTACAGATTTTGAGTTTCTCCCCTTTTTGGACGTACAGCTTGGGGATTCTGTGGCTGGCCTAGAAAATGCAGGATGCAGCATTTTAACTATTAGGAAATTTTACACTCATTGTTTTTAAAAAGTTCAGAATAGCTGAATCCAGTAAAACTGGTTGCACAGAGCACACTACCATTATTCCTGGATTCACCAGGTCAATGGGGTTTGGAAGTTATGGGATACCCTCCGCAATTCTTTATGAGGCCCTGCAGCGAGGCACTCATGTAAAACCCCAGTGGCCCCAGTGTGGTTCTTGGTGGACTTCCAGTGGTCCAGCCATTGTATCAGCTCAGGGTGGAAGGCAGAAGAAATCACAGCTGCGGAGAGGGTGGGAGGAGCCCCTGTTTCCCTCTTTCCACCGGCACACACACCACATTTGACTCAAAATGTCAGCTGTTTACAGATGCCGGAGCCAGAAGCTGCTGATCACGGGCTCCAGGGAGTTGTAGTATTATGCACCTGCATCATTTGTTTTTGCATGACTTTATATCTTCTGCATAATTAATGTTTTGTTGAAAAAAAAAAAATTGCGTTTTATGTCTACATCTGAGGTAATCAGGCAGCAAGTGTGTAGCTGGAAGAAAGGAATAAAATCCAAAGGGCTATCAGACTGACATGAGGGTGAGGTGGGGAATGTGGAAAGGCACTTACCAACTCCTCTGAAGCACCGTGGTGGCAGCTCCGCTGAGATTGCACCGCTTCTGCTATGTGCAGTGGAGATTGCCCAAGTTTCTAGGTTTTTTTCCCCCAAGAACAGTGAACTATAAAAAATAATGTAATCTCCATGCTGTGCACAAACCTAAAAAAATGTCTGGGTTAATTCCTGCGCACTTACCTCCCCAAGCTCGGAAGCACACACGCTGCTGACAAAGTGTGTGCATGCTCTTCATTTAACTAATCCTCAAATATATTTATCTGTCCCTTCCCTCTATGCAAATAAAAATACCTTGAGTAAGCTTTGCAGACCTTTCACAGGCTATACGATAGCTTGCCTTACATCATATTCCCGTGAATATTTCATGAAGGCCTTTCTAAATGCATGCTACTCTTTCAGACTGTGTGTTTGGGAGTGGATATTGTACCATGGAGTGTTTTTTTTTTCTCTCTCTCTGCTTTGGTGGGGTTGAGCTGGGAACTGGATGCCTTCCTTTGGCCTAGAATAAACAGGGTTTGGTATTAAAAGCACTCCAGCCAAAATTAGGGCCATATCCAAAGCTCATTAATGTGAATTGCATTGACCTTAATGGGCTTTACATCAGGCCCTTAGCTCTTGCCAAAGCACAGCGTTGGTTTCCTCTCTACAGAAGCATCAACTGGCGATGAATATCCGACTGCTGGTTGGGAAATAGCTGTGATTGTCAGTGCCCGACTAATTAAGTGTGCTAGAATGAGATGGTGGGTTTGGTTTTTTGTTTTTTTTTTTGTATTTTTTTTTTTAACGTCTCCAAGCCAAAGCTGCTGTAATGAAAACATGTAGAGTGTGGTGTTTTGTAACTATTTTTATAACTACATCAGACTTGATGTTAGTGGCTTTGAATTATTTAACATTTTTCTTCCTCAGCTGTCCTCTCCAGTGAGTTTCCATTGCAGGGCTGGAGTTGTTGTATAAGAAACAATGCAGACAGGCTGGCATTGTCTACTGGGGGGGAGGGTTCCCTCCCTTCTCCCTCCTGCTCTGTTTTGTTTTTTTAAATGTATTTTATCCCTTCTGCTGCTGGTGAGGGGATTACAGGCCAAGGTATTAAATCATGCTGACCAGTGTGTGCTGGAAATGAAGTATATGCCAGCTAAAGACACAACTGCAGTTTTCTGCTTAAGCCACTGAACGCCCATGTCTGTCATAGGAGGAGCCAAGTATTCAACACTCAGTCCATTCAAAAAACATTATTACATCCCAAAGGTAATTTAAAACCACATCTGTTAGAACCATATGTGGGGGAAGCACACCTTTTCTTTCCTTTTTCATTTTTATTTTTTGTAAGTTCCAAGTTATCCTCTTGGCAGGGTTATCTTCACCCTGGGTCTCTTTTAAAATTTAAGACTGACAGCCATGCAATGCCTGGAACAAAAATACCTGACTGAATTGAACTCTTATCTTTTCCCCTCCCCTTATATTTAATGCGTAGGTTTTTAACAGCTATCTCAGAGTAGATGTCCAGCTTAGATTGGGATCCTGCTTCATGCCCTACAACCCGATATTTGTTTGCATTTCTGGGACGCTAGAGATTTTGCATGTTTTTTTCCCCCAGCTTTGCTTTAACAATCTGTGACCTTTTAAAAATGGCTCTTTCAGGCAGTTCGAACTTCTAGGTTTTCACTCGCCTGGCATCACAGTTGGATTATCCTGTAAAAGCTCCAATGTACAGATCTTAATGCCTTATCTTACAAGCATCCTGCCACTATTATTTCGCTGGTAACAAGCAAGCACAATCTTGACGTTCTTAACTCGCGACCCGCTTGTGCTAATAGCACCGAGCCCCCTTTTAGGGGTGACAGCTGTTGGGGCCAAAGAAAGCTTCCTGGCAGCGTCCATTTTCACTGAAGGGAAAGTGCTTGTGTTAATCTTTTCGGATGTGCAACATGCACCAGGCCAGCTCAGGTGGCCAGCGTGTACAAGAAGTGAGGTGCTCACAGGACGTGCGTCTTGCTAGAGTCCATGTGCTCACCTTTCCCCACATCTGCGCTCCCTCAAAGTACATGCTGTTGCCTTTGGTTTCTAAGTTGTTGGTAAATGTATCAAGGTAGAGGTTACACATCAGCTTGAGGGATGCCCTGCAGTTTCTGGCTTTTGTTCTTAGGACTCCTGTCTTGGGCCCTGGTGCCAGTGAGATTTGGGCTTCAGTGCTGCATTGACCGTTGCACCAGCTGAGTTCAACTGCTGTGGTTCAGAATTGGTATAATGCATGTTCACCAAGTACCTTAACTAACACATGGGCCAACTGCAGTGCCCTCGTGGCAGTACTTTCTCAAGTACCTGACCTCAATTACCTACTCTGTTGTACATGGTACTTCCTGAAGAGCTAAATGTGTAAGGCCTTTCCCCTATGTGGAACCTTCTCCAACTAATGGGACTCTTTGGGCACGTCTACACATGCACTTTAATGCACAGTAGCCTATTTCGCTACGCGTTACAGCATCACGGCAAAATCATACGAATATGCTAATGTGCAGTAAAATTAGTCTACCTTGCATTAAGCATCACTGAAAAAGTGCATGCTTTCACTATTGTGCATCAGGGCAGCCTAATTTAGTGTGTCACGTTAGAGGTACTAAATTGAATGTGCAGTAGCAAAAGTGCACTGATGAATGTGTAGACACACCCTTTGTTGAGATGTGCAGATCCTTGACATGTGGAGGATCAAGCCTTTTGCTGTGGACTACACCTGTCTTTGCAGGAGTGGTGGTAGAGGGCCTCCCTTTCGTTTCAGAAGAGTAAATTTGAACAACCATGCCAAAGCCAGATCCCAGTGGACCTGTCTGTAAATAGGTACCTGGTCATTTAGGCTGGGAAGTCAGAGGCAGCTGGATGCAATGTTACACATTACTCCCTTGTATACTATAAGCTATAGAAATGTCCCCGTTTTACCCTGAAGCCCTGTGGACTGCCAGGCACAGGAGGAATTTTTCCTTTTTGTGTTTCTTGGCTTCATTCCCTATGTTAAATACAGGATTTTGAGAGAGACCTACAAGCAAAGTGGTCTGGAAGTAGGTACATGTGAGAGGAGTTTCATTTGAGAAACCACCACTCACAAGATACAAGAGTTTTGTCTGGCTTTTGCATAGTGTGTTTTACATCAGACTCCCCACTCCAAGGCTTTCTCTGCCTTCTTAGCTAGGCAAAATGTTAGTGATGAAGGTATGGAGTACCTGGAAATCAAAGAGTTAGGCATGATGTTATTAGCAACCCTCCACCTTCCATGCAATGAACTGTACTGCCATTGTGGTTGGATGTGCTGTGGGCTTGTAGTGCATTTAAGGAACATATATCTGAAAAAAACAATGTGGTTGTTTTTTATTGTCTGAACAGCCTGGCAGAGCCGTGCCATTCCACATGAAGCTTTATGAGCAGCAATCCAGCAAAGAGGGGGTTTTTTTGCATGTCAACAAGCAACATTTTTTTTCAATTCATTTTGAGCTAAAAAAAGTGCCCGAGTTAAATCCAAATGCATTAATTCGCTCTCAGTTTAAACAAAAACTTCAGTAAGTCCTGGCTGACTTAGGCCTTCCTGTTCAGAGTTTGACATTGGAATGAATTTGCAAGATTGATCATTTCCAGACAAGGGGTGGAAAAAAAACAACCCGTAAGACGAGAGACCGCTTCATTTGAGGCATGTATATAAGAGGCTCAGGAAAGATGGGCGAGATCTTCAGGAGAGACTTTTTTTTTTTTTTTTTTTATTGTTTGCATGCTCAAAGCTATCATTTGGAACACAGAGTTTCATGTTCCTGTTCCCTGTCTTTGTATTAGTCACTTGAATGACTAATATAACAGAATCTCTGTCGGTAACACTTGCCAGAAATAATTAATCCCATAAAAATATTTTTACGCATTAAAAATACAATTCTCACCAAACACCTTCCCGTTCTGTCCTGCAGGCAACAGGGAGGGCATTTTGCCTTTCATCTTCTAGCCATACCCAGTGTCACCTTTAGTACTTTTCAGAACAACATTCCTCTTTCTTTTAGCTCTCTTCATCTGTGAGGTTTCACTGAAGTCATTCTGGAGCTTCAGCAAAATCACCACAAATGATGCTTTGATTGTTAGATTTCTGCACATGATGGAGTTGGATCAGCTCCAGGTAATTCTTGTCTCGCTAGGTAACTCACTGCAAGGCTTTGGCAGCTGTGACAATGAATAAGGGAAATTTAGGCTAGTTCACTTTTGATTTTAACCCTAGGGCTCCGCTGCTGATTTCAGACCTATTTCTGAGAAGAGGGCTATTAGACTATCTGTTATAAAGCAGTTAAATTGCGCGCAATGTTCTTATTCCTCCATTCATAACACATTGGGCAAAATCTTTGATCAGACTCTGCTTTAACACCCGCATATTCCCACTGGAAAATGAGAGCGGGAGTTGTCCCACCATCTGTTTCGTATAAAAAGCAAGGGGGAAAAATAACCCTCGGAGAAACTATCCCTTTGGAATGACGATCATGTCAGCCCTGATCTAGAGGGACCACCTGTAAGGGAAAACAAGGCCGACTGATTGATTGACATTTGAAAGCAAAATCCTTTGAAGCGCTGATTTTTGCATAGTGTATTCTCCATAGGGGAGACCCTGCTGGCAAGGGGGGGATTCCCTGGGGGATTTAATTGTATGATGTACTTTGCTATGGCTTCGAGTCTGAGTACACGCTCCATTAGCTCGCACTTGTTGTTACAGAATGTGTATCAGATGGTTTCAGTGGGGAAACATCCTGCCAAACCAGCACGTTATAGGGCGAGTTAAGCGGCCTTTACTCCCAGCCCTTGGTCATTCTAGAGATATTCCTGCCGTGCCGGTTCCTGCAAGGAGCAAACTCCCTACCCTGCTTTCCCCCCAGTGCCCTGATTACTAGCACTGTGCAAACACAAGTCTAGTTTAGCTTGAAGTGTAAAAGCAGCTCTGGTTGTGAACATTGTCTAGGTTGGTTGGGTTTTTTTTACACATCTAGTTTTACTTGTGCTACCGAGTCATTAATGAGCAGGAGTGACCTTAAGAGCTAGGCTGAAGAACTAGGATGTAAGGACTTCTGCTTCTAGCGCTCATCTTGCTCTGTGATCTTGGATGAGTGTCTTACCCTTGCTGTGACTCAGTTTGCCCATCTGTAGAATAAGGAATGTAACAAAAGCAATGTTATGTCCTTTCGTGCTTGCCAAAATACAGAGGTATCCTGTCAACGTCCTGTCGGCCTTCTCTACGGATATACCAGAGCAATATCTGAGCAAGGCTTATTCTCGGGTAGAATATCCCATAGAAATTCAGAGCAGCATTCTTTGTATGAAATGTACTTAAAAGGACGGACACTTGGCAACTGGAATGAGAAGTACAAAGCTAGTCAACTTGTCTTTTAGGGTATTTCGTTTTACTATGTTTCTCCATGTGATGGCTCGTATCTTCACTGCTGTTCTAGAAAAGGATTCCATGTCTGATCACGAGGCGTGCCTTTCTTTAAGAAACCTGTAAGAAATCCTTTCTAAATTTGTCAGCCCAAGTAAATTACAAACCCATTGTTCTGTGTTAGACAGAGATTGTTACTTCCATTTTGAAAAGATTACCTATTTAGCTGTCATCGTGGCTCTAAAGATCCAGGATTGCTTGTGTTTAATATGTTGTGTTCACTACAGATGTATTCCCAATATTAATACATCAGTAAAGAGCTGCGTGTCAGATTAAGAAATGAATTAAATTCTGCGTTCTGCAGAAAGAGCCGAAACCTAGGACGTTCCCAGAATTTATGCACTAGTATCTGCTCTGCAGAGCGGCATTTCCAAGATTTGTTGGGGATTAGTAATTTCAGAGTGTGCATTTGAACCTTTGTCCCATATATTCTGGCTGAGACCTTTGCCAACTAAGGGCTCTTTCTTCTCCCCAGAGTCAGCTAGGAATGAGTACAGAATCACTCATGAGGCTATATTCTGGGTTTATATTCTTTCCTTCTGCCATTTCCTTGATGATCTAAGACAAAGGGGAAAATGGAAGACGGCTCAGACCCGATTAGAAATAGAGGGAGTATGAAGTATGTAGCTGTATATGTTCACCTACGTGTATTCTCCTGGTACCAGAAAGTTGTTCAGTCTTTTCTCACCTAGTTGACCCTACTGAGGTATCCTGCAACCTGATCAGAAACGATTACCCTGTAGGCTAGACAAGTTTCTGAGGAGCCTTCTTGGTTTTCTTTTCAACCACTGGAGACAAGGCCTGAGAATTGTTGACTTCCTGGGAACTCAAGTTTCCAGGCCCAGATCCTCCCAGTTATGGTCCTCAAAGCTGTCAAAATTGGAGATAGGGAAGGGGAAGGAGGCATCTAACAGAAAAGGGTAGAGCTTACAGCCTCAAATAAAACAGGATCGGTTCCCTTGGACCTCCATAGGTGAGTCCTGTACTGCTCTCCAGCGGAGTGACAAAAGAGGCATCAAAAGGCAAGACCAAAAACACGAAGCTACAAGACTCTTTAAAGTTGGTGATGACTCCCACCCAAATCCAGACTTGTCCGTTTCCCAGTTTGGATCTGAGCTGGGGTGCAACTGGAAGAAGTAGGCTCAAGACCCCTGTACCTTGGCAAAGAGGTTGCCCAAAGAGGGAACCTTGTCAAAGGGGCCACCACTGTCAGGTGTTCATATCAGTCTTAAATGTCTTAGACGCACAAGGCATATGGCAAAGTCAGGTGAAATCTAAAAGGGCAAAGCAAAATGGATCAGGCTCAACTCCCCAACTTGCAGCCTGAGATAAAAAGGGGAGGAAATTGAGCTGATAAATTCAGATATTTTGAGACCTGGCTCAGGAGAGTCGTTCTGGGCTTAGTTTCCTCTCTTAATAAGGCTCCCATAAAAGGAAGAGGAGAGAGAGAGAATACAAAACTACCAGAAAATATTTTCTAGCAAGGTCAAAGCTAGCTACATCCATCCATCTCCTTACATGCTGCACTGGGAGATGTGATAAGGACAGACTGGGAAAACTCCCTTAGGCAGTCATGCCAAAATATTTTACAACGTCCATCCAGCTAAAGAAGACTTAGCAAGCCTACCCGAGCTAAATGCAGCTCTCGCTGTCTCGGAAAGGACACTGCAATACCCACGAATGAGGATTTCCTCCCCAGTGATACCACGGGGTTCTTTATGAAGGAGAAACCCTGAAGTAACCTTCAGACTTACAGGGGTGTCAGCTACTTTTCTCCCTCCTGCTTCATTAGGATGATTGTGGGATGGACAGATTTCCTATCAGAATTCACCCTGCAAGAATTAGAAAACTCGTTGCTTCAGTTCCCTTCTTCCTGAGATTTCCTTGGCAGGGGCATTTGTATCAGATGAGTCCCTGGGAATTGTAGCTAATAAATAATTACATTGGAGGGACTGTTCACCTTTCCCTGTAGCCACACTAATTAGGTTTTCTCCAGCAATTCAGGTCAGTATGCATTCTTGGTGTTAATGTAGAGCAGGCAGGTGGGACTGTATGTTATAGTCCCATCTAATATGTGGAATAAACCAGATTCCTAGATTGTGAGCAAGCACCTTGTCAAATCCTGGGCTCCGGAAAGTGGCACCATGGGGAAGCATTGGAATAACATCCGCTCTAGCTGACTTCTCGGTTGCCTTCGTATTGTAGCAATGCAAATTAAAATATACAACTGATAAGAAGGATGCTATCTGGTTTGGATTGCAGCAGGATAACATGGGTGTCCTTGGCAAACATTCTTCACACCCCTCCCACTCTTTCTGACAAAAAGTTTCACAGGATCATTAATAACTATAAGGCATATTATTTCCCACTTGATAAAGAGCAACTGAAAGACCGAGATAAAAGACAGAGACCCTGCCAAATAATAATTCGCAGAACAATTCTGAGTGCATTTCAGCCAAAAATAGAAAAAGAACCCACACACAAAAAAATGTTTTTACGGTAATGGTAGTTGCTTCCAGAAGTCCCTGCAGTATTCAATCTATGCAAAGACTGACGATGACAGAATGACTGCTATAGTAATCAGACTGCAGGTAAGAAGAAAACGAGGAGGTTAAGGACCCCTTTGTGAGATGATCAAGTGTATACTAGTTTCACTGGCTCTTGTTACACATGATTAGTCTTTTGCAGATTTTAGTTGAATCAAATAACCCCAGTTCATTCATTTGAAATGTTTTTTTCCTCCTCCATAAAGGATATTGAGCATACTGACATAAATAGGTCAGAATTAGATGGACCCACTCCCACCCAAACAAAGGAGGAGCATTTCCAAGGAGAGTTTTATTTCCCAAGTTGTTTCTAATGTAACACTTACATCTCTAATCCTGAGTTTTTGCTGATTTTATTTTTATTTTTGTATCCTTTTGTACCTTTCTCTCCAACATTTTTCCCAATTTGAAGAATGAGGTGTTAGCCCTACAGTGTCCTGAAGGTAACCATGTAATCATCGCACATGACACGGATATTAAGGGGGTCATAAATAATTCCTCCAGATTATGAGGTGCTAATTCAGACAGATGTGGATTTCCTTGGCAAGGCACATAAAGGCAAAAGGCTTGTGCCATAATAGGGTCGACGTATCAGACATGGAGGACCAAAGAATGCAGGCTGTACTTCCAAGATGCAGGATTCTAGCCTGGAAATCAATGACTGATAAATACTTGAGGGTCATGATGGATTAGCTGAATGTCATAAAGCATGGCCCATCAGGGGAATCTGCTTCGGGACTCCCCAAGAAGAAGCCTCCTTTGGTCTCCCACTCCCCAAGGACTCCCTGAAGCTAGGCATGGCTTCTTGCAGGGCAAGCCCTATCTTCAAGACCCCAGCTCTTCTCTGTCCCTAGCTTGTCTGATGAGCCATAGCATTATCTTCATTCAATCCCATCCATGGCATGTTAGGCTTATTTAAAGGGAAGAATGGGCAGGTGTGGGGGTGTAATCCCTGGTCCCCTGCTTCTGGGTTGTGGAGAACTGGGTATTTTGGGGGCTGTCCAAGTTCTCCACTGCTTTCAGGTGGCCCTTTCCCCCAAACTGCTGGTCAACTTCATTCCATTTGTGGCAACTGATCAGGCTTTGGGGCATCATCCCGTGCTGATCTGGACCAGAGGAAGGGTGGCCAGATGGGCAGAGGGGGGTGCCACTGCTTCTGTATTCCCGGGGGGCTGGATGTTTTGGGGGCTGCAATGCAGTGAGGGCATTTAGCATGTGCTGAACTTCTTGAGTGTGCATCTGCTCAGGTTTTCACTGTGCTTAGTAAGTGTTGAATCAAATGTTTGATACTTCTATGTGTATGTATAAATTATGGTGCCTTAATGGAGGTCTGGCTTTAGTGGAGATCTGTATAAGAGCCGGGGGTGGGGGGTTGGAAATGGTCCAGGCTGAGAACACACCACCAGTCACTGGTCGTGGTAGGGCAGCATTGCAGGTCTTAAAAAGAGGCCATGTATTTGGATCCCTTGGCAGTGTGTGTGCAGGCACCTCTAAACTGGGACAGTTGTGAACTAGTTCCCGATTAGTGACATTCTTTGAATGGATTAAAAGTTATGCCTGTCCGCATCCTAGATGTCCTACTTGTGCAACTATTTACGGCAGCTGTTTACATCAATGCATGCTTCCACTGAGCCCTGGAAGTTTTATAGATTTCATAGACAGCCACAATAACTCAACACTCTGTCTTTTCAGTCACAATGAACAAGAGCCTCCAGTGCAGTTCTGTGCTCCAAAGGCCTAAAGTGATCCTAAGATGCTTGGATGGGAGTCTGGAGTAGGAGGCTATTTCTTGCCTCATGTGGCTATGTTGTGACTACTGCTAAAATACTGCATCTAGCGTTGCTGTCCATAATTGAACAAGGATGTTGGCAAATTGGCAAGGGTTAGAGAAGTGTCAAGAGAATGGTTAAACAACTGGAAAACCTGCCATGGTAGTGAAAGACTCTAGGATCTCAATTTATTTAGGTGACGAAGTGAAGGTTAAAGAGTGACTTGATTACAGTCTATGCATACCTACATGAGAAGTGGAAATATGGTTGCAGACAGCTCTTCAATATCCTAGACAAATGTCTGGGAAACATCTGGAAGGTGAAAAAGAGTTAAGTGTTTAAATTTAAAGTAAAAAAAAGTTTTAAAAAGTTTTGTTTTTTGACAAGTGGGCTAATAGCCATTGGAGCAATTTATGAGAGATGGTGGTGAGTCTCCAACACTGGAGAAATCTTTAATCAAGATTCATTTTTTCACCTAATGTGTGTGTGTGTGTGTGTGTGTGTGTATGTTTATAGTTCAAACAAAGATTAGCTTAAGGGAAATTCTATGGCCCATGTTTTGCAGAAGCTCAGATCATACAATCCTACCAGTCCATTCTTGCCTTAAAATCTATGAGCACATAGTATATATAGGCTCAATATTTGAATAATGGGTTTCATCCTTTATAACCTTATGTGGGGTTAACACTTAAGGTTATTCTCTGGCCTATAGATGTGGTTTTGTAACAGCGACAAGTGCGGTTTCAGAGCCTCAATTTCACTTGCAAAACCACCCAGAAGTTTTGCATGCTTATCAGGAGTTGATCTGAATTCCCCAAGCCTCTTTGTCTGGAAACAATATGAGGCTGAAAATTTAAGTAAATGGGCTTGGCTTGCTCATGAAGAGCTTGATTGTCCAGTGCCCTGCACCTGCATCGTAGGGGATCAGCATTCACTGTACACAGATGTAAATGACTGCACAGTTTATATCTGTGTAAAGTGAATGCCGATTCCTTATTATTTAGTGCTAGTCTGTATCCCTTCTACATTCCCCGCTCCCCTCCCCAAGGGGAGGCTGGTAACACAGAGTATAGGGCAGCAGAAAATAAGGTGTGAAATTTCTGACAGTGCTGCCCACGGCACAATGATCTTGTATTAATTAGATGGAAAAATGAAATTGCTCGTGCTGAAGAATGGGCAAGGTTTTGTTAGGGGTTTTTGTGATAGGGATTTTGGCATGAGGCTTAATTTGTCTCAGCCTGGATTGTTTACATCTAAGCATAGAGATCCCGGTAGGGGAGCTCATTATGGGCTAAATTCTCTTTGCAGGGACATTAAGGTGTGGTATCTTTTGCCATTCTTCAAGAGTGCCTTCCCCTCTATTTTAGCACAAAGTTATGTACTTGTTGAACAAACAAGTCGACTGACAATCTCATTTCTCTCACTGCTGGGGACAAAAGAAAGACTATGGCTTCGGCACGCGTTCATTCAAAGGCGCCGTGGGATCTAAGCCCCGATCTCAAGACTTGAACCTCCTGGCATGTTATGGGTTGGGGTCAGAGTCAGAGTTGCAGCAGCTGCCCACCTGCCTGCAGCCTTGTACTTGAATGTTAAATGGGAAAAAAACAAAAACAAATTCTTTTTAGAGTTGAGTAAATACAAGATAGAGGTTTTGCAATGATTTAAGATAAACCTGTGCAATCTCTGTGTGTAGGCAAAACTAAGGGTGCAGACAGGTGTAACAAAACATTTCAAAGGGAAGGCTAGATGTATGTGCCCTTTGAAGCATTCCAAAAGCAGCTGAAACTCCCCAAAGTAAGACCTGTTTGAATGAAATACCACTTTTGGGGGGGTTAACTTTTGGTTGTGTGTGCACGAGCCAGCACATGAGAGCTGGGTTGAGGCTGGGGCCTGACCCCCGGACCCGACTCCTTGCTAGACCTCTGGGGCCTCCACTGATGCAGGAGCTGGACCCTCCAAATCCCAACCCCATCTGTGTCGCGGCCCTGGGTGGGGAGGGGAGAACTGGGGACAGAGCCACAAGTTGTTGCACCCAGCTCTGGCACCCTTTGGCCAGGGCTAGAGAAGATAGCAGTGCTTTGAAATGTGGCCTGGAAGGGTACTGGCGGCTATATGTGTGTCCCCAGCTGAAACATCCCCTCTGGGAAGCCATTCGCATAGAAACCTTGCAGTTGTTATGTCTGTCTGCACTACAGTTCCTCATTCTCCTGTTCTTTTAGTGGCCATTTACACCAAAGTAAAATAAGGGTGAGAGAAAGCCATTGGATGAGAATAATAGTATTTTGTACTTGTGTGCCAATGACTCTGCAGTGGTTTACGTAAGGGCGCAAGGTGCAGGGCCGTAGAAAAATAGGGTGTCTCTATATTATGCAGTTTGAATCCTCTGGGCAGCAGAAGCCAAGCAGGAGTCTAGTTTCTTCCAAACCTGCCCCTGGTGCAGGCAGATGGCTGAAACAGAGTTACGCTGGCATGAATTTGGCCCATGCAGTTTTTAATGCTTTAAGGTCAAGCAGAAGGAAGGGCGTGCTCTTAGTAGGATGGTAACCCGCCAAATGACCAAGCAGGAGAGAATTCAACCTGGCTTTTCTTTGTATTCCCAGCTATTCCCATCTCAATCTTCCTTCCCAATTAGGGCAGTGATTAGCAAAGATTTGTGTTGTCAGAGAGCTGGAAGCAGGGACAAGGGCCCTGGATAGATGTGGATAGTTTGGCTGCTTTTGGAACCGGAGAGGCAGAAATGAAGAGTCTAGTCAGTGTTATGGACCCACATTATTCCTCTTCAAGAAACTCTTGGGCCTTGAAAAACTTAGCAGAGCTTTATTTCACATAGTTATGGGCAGCAGTAATTGATGAGTGTAAAGGTAAACAGGGTTTACTGCTGTTTTTCTCAAACCATTTAGTTTGGTATACATTGCAAGCTGAAACCCCGATGACTGAGGATTGAACCAATAATTGGTATTGCAAAAGTCTACTCCTCTAGTACAGAGGTAGAAATGGGCTGCTTTTTTCTCAGTATAACCCACTTCACTGACATTAGGCCAACATTATACACTTAGGTTTGTTATTCTTCTTATCAATTTTCTTCCTTTAATAGATAACTCCCAAAATACTTAAGGAATTGAAATGAAGCTCCTTCCCCCTCACCCCTTAATTAACAAAGAATAATGCATAATTTTCCTCCCTTCTAAGGGATTTTCTCACCGACTGGGATCCAAAATATCCAATGCTGTTAATAACGTGCCATTGTTTTAATGACTGAGGACCACTGACAATTTAAAAAGTGTCTGGTTCCTAATTAATCTGGAAGCTAATTGTTTGTTTTCTGTGATATTCTTAACTGGTTTTCTCATTGGCTTTGTCTTCCTCATTTTTCCCAAGCGCTGTCTCTCTCCACCTCTTGGAGGTTAGCAAAGCTTCTCATGCTTAAAAATATAGGTGAAGGCTATTAGCCAATGTGTTGTGCTAGGCTGCCCATTTTTATTTCATGTCTTAGGAACCTAGGAAATTAAGGCTGGAAGAGACCCCAGAGGGATATCTAGTCCAGCCCCCGGTCCTCATGGCAGGATCATCCCTAAATAAACTCATCTCAGTCAAGTTTCTAACGGTGTCTGTCTAATTTTACCTGTTCTTATCTTTGGAACTGCTTTTCCTTTCCTTTAGTCCCACCACAGCCCTAGTATAACTGCACAGAAAGCGTGTTATATGGGGCAGTGCAGGTGATGTAACAGAATAGGGCATCAGGACCAACCTTGCTAGAATCCTATTTCCCGCATAGACATACGTTATCAATACGAAGAGTGTGGCCCTTTGTCTCCCTCTCCTGCTGACAAACTGCACAGTGGCTTTGGTGCTTGCTCCTGCCTCTGAGATGGCGGGCCTGACTTGCTAGCTCACACTTCAGAGCCGTAGCTTTTGGATTATTCACTCCCAAGAGATGACCTATTCTGGAGCATTGCTGCATATGTCACTGGAGTTGCTGTGGGTCAATAACCTTCTCCTGGCCCTGTCTAATGCTGGAGGTGGTGCTCAGCCTAACTATGCCAGAATGGGCTCAGAGAAGACGACAATAGGATGCATTTATTTTTCCCTCGTTACGTTCCCCAGCCATCGTAACCTGCCCTATGTAGTGTTGCCCCAGAAGGGGACAAAGAGCCCTATGTTGAAAATAAATGCCCAGATGTGTAAGGGCTTGAATTACTCCAGCAGTGTAGCGAGGAGGGCATATTTGACCGAGGAGGCTTAGTGTTTGCAGGCCTCACGACAGCAGTGAGTGTTTAGGAAGGATCTGAATGAATCAGCAGAAATGTCCTGTCATGTCAGAATTTGGGATGCTGGGCAGAGCTCGGTGTGCACAGAAAATACAGCTGGAAACTTCACGTCGGCAAGTGCTGGTCCGTAGCTCTGCTTTCTCTCCTGTTGAAGGGGTGGTTAAGCCCCTGTTCAGACAGCTGCCCCTTCAGCTGTCTTTGCAGTCTCGGTGGTTTCATTAGCTTTGGAAAACAGTGATGCCATTTGCTGCCCAGCTGTGGGTAAGATAAATGTAAAGCAAACAGCTGTGCTGGGTTTCCTAGAGCCATCCCAAACCTGGTGGCCATACCTTGGTCCTCCCCAAAATGAGACGCCTGCCCCTAGAACTCTTCCTGAATCCATCGACTCTCTCCCCACACCCTGTTTCCCTAAAATATTTTCACAGCCCAAGGCAGCAGCCCCTGAGGCCAAACTAAATAGGCCAGGCACAGCCCTGTGTGAATGTGTCCCTTGACTTCCAGTAGCTGTGAGCTCTGCTGGATTTACTGCTTCCAGTGTGGGAGCTAAGTAATACTCCCCCCGCGCTGCGCTGAGGTGGTCATGCTCAGCACAGCTAGAGGGGTTGTACATGGCTTCTGGTTCTGACGTCTGCTTTGCTGCCCAAAAGCCACTTGCTTCAGCTGAGCACAGGATGGCTGCACAGTTTTCACAGAAAGTTGTAAAAAGCAGAGAGCGAGCCAGTTCCTCAAGGAGTTTGGGATGACATGATGGAATATTTGGAGGCCAGGGACTTGTTTCTCATGTGTTTTGATAAATCTCTGTACTTCCATTGACTTCAGCAGGGCCATGGCCGTTTAGGTCAGCCAAGGACTTGCCCACTCATGAAAACATTGACAGGAGCTTGAATGGTATCCCAGCTGAGGCATCCTTTATTAGAGCCCCAATTTTTTAAGGTCCTGCAGCACATGCTTAATGTCAACCCTACGAGTAGCACCCTTCCCTTTGGCAGCACCCTTCACGTGCTTAAAGCTACCTGCTTTACTACTTTGCTGAACCAGAACCTGAGACCGCATGTGCTGTATCCTGAGCTCTCGCGTACAGAACAGCTCTACTCCAGGTAGTGGGTAGCAATGTGAAACCCGGTAGATGCTGCTTGTATTGGGCAGGTCACCTACCCCTCCAATAAATGGTTGGAAGGGAAGAGCAAAAAAAAAAAAAAAAGGTTGGGGGGGAAGCTGCAGTTTGGTCTCCTTGCTATAAGCCATTCCAGGCCAGAGCCCTGCAAACAGCAGCCATTGATCCAGCAGCTTGTGCATATGTGTTTGTTTGTGTCACATCAACAATGGAAGGTCACATTTAATTTTCTCCCTGAAGAGCACCCTCTGAGCTGACACATGGAGATAAAGATACTACTCATTACAGCGGTTGTGATTTTTCAACCCAAATGGGTTGTGGAGGAGGGAGGAGGGAGCCAGGCTCCAGTCCCTGGAGTGCAGTACAATCTATAAGCCAGCCTCAGTTTGCTGAGCCAGCAAAGCAGCTCTTGCTTTCTTTCTCATTTCAGATAAGAGTTAAACATAAATAATAATACCAGGAGGGGGGAAAAAAAAGCCTGATTATCTTGCAAGACGGTTTAAGTGCTACATATAATCTCTGTATTAAAAGAGAATAATAATAATAATAAAAAAAGCTTCCAAGCCAAGTGTTTAATGCCTTAGTTTTGAGGCAGCCAGAGCTGGAAACAGATGCCTTGTTTTCAGGGGGCAGAGTGGGGAGGGGGGACTATGTGCAGCAGAATTTAACTCCTCTTTATACCTGGATGAAGGCTGGAAAATGTAAAGCCATGACTGCTGAGAACATCTCAAACTGCAGTGATTTGTTCAAGTCAAGTTCAGGGCTTCCAACACAAGGCCGGATCTTTGGCTGGCATGAATCGGGACATCTCCTTTGGAGGTAACGTCACGATAGCTCAACTGAAGATTCAGCCATTGCTTGCAAAGCCCCCCTGAGATTGGCCCAGGTAATTTGTAGAGCTGGCTAATGTTCTGTAATTGGCTCCGACACCGACTGTATATTCATCCAAACCTCGCTTTACCATACCCAATGGTAAGTGGGTACCCAATACAGGGCTTTTTGACTTCTGGGTGCCTGGGGATGGGAGACCACACACCTCATTGTCCTTACACCCCCTTGACCATGTGCCATACTGTGTGCCATGCCCCGCAGTCCCCTGCTACACTGCTTAGCAAGCAACCACACCAGTGCCCTGGGTTCTTCTGGTTCCCTAGCTGCCCTGAGTCTCCCTGGGGTTATCGTAGGAACCAGAAGGTAGAGAAGGGAAGGGGAACCTGGACAACAGCAGTAGGATCGTGTTGGGAGGAGTGACTTCCAGATAACAGGAGGCTGGGGGCTGAATTTTAACCCCTTGGGGGCTGCATGCAGCCTGCAAGCCACCAGGTGGACAGCCCTGACCTGAGACATACTCAAAATGTGCCCCTTGGAGGTTCTTCTTCTGTCAAGTGTTTTGGAGATGGAGCAGGAGTTCCAGGAAGATCAAGAGGATAGAAATGGGCAAGCCTCAAACAGAACTGGAGGAGGAAGGGTTATAGAAGTACCCTGCAGAGGATAAAGGTAGGGGGTGGACAGTTGACAGAGGCAAGAAAAGAAGTGCAGGAGATGGTAGAGATAGGGCTCTTTTATAGAGAGCAGCATATGCAGTGGGGAGAACTGGCATTGAAATTATGGGTGAGGCTTTCTAAGAAAAGGAGGAAACAGAATTGGTAAGATATAGAATCATAGAAAATGAGGGTTGGAAGGGACCTCAGGAGGTCACATCTCATCCAACCCCTGCTCAAAGCCGGACCATCCCCAACTAGATCATCCCAGCCAAGGCTCCATCCTAAAACCCACCAAAGATGGAGACTCCACAACCTCTCTGGGTATCTTGTTACTACCCTTCTCATGAGAGAGTTTTTCCTAATGTCTAACATAAATTTCTCTTGCTGCATACTTGAGACTGTTGGTCCTTCTTCTGTTATCTGCCACCACTGAGAACAGCCCAGCTCCATCCTCTTTTGAACCCCACTTCAGGTAGTTGAAGGCTGCTATTAAATCCCTTCTCAGTCTCCTCTTCTCCAGACTAAATAAGTCCAGTTCCTCTCTTCAGAAGTAAGTTCCCCAGCCCACGAACCATTTTCATTGCCCTGCAGTGGACTCTTTCTCCATTTGGTTTACATCCTTTCTGTAGTGGGGGGCCCAAAACTGAACACAGTACTGCAGATGTGGCCTCACCAGTGCTGAATAGCGGGGAAGAATCACTTCTCTCAATCTGCTGGCAATGCTTCTACTGATGCAGCACAGTATGCCATTAGCCTTCTTGGCAAGAAGGGCACACTGTTGGCTCATATCTGGGCATGCAGCCCACAGCGATAAAGTAGACCCTTGAAAACCTAAAAGGTGAACTACCAGAAATGACCAAGAATCCCAGCTGCAAAAAACCTTGTAGACTGAAAGTTCATATTCTTCACTATTCAAGCATTAAGGCATGTCACTGTGTTTCAGGGCTGTTACTGAATGCTTTAGGTGATGCACAATACTGGACAACAAAGGCCAAGTGACTAACCACTTAAGAAGTGCAATAATTGCCTTGAAATGAGCTCCCTGGGGATATTCATTGCCAATGTGAAATAGAATTTGTACATATAAAATATGAAAAACAGCTAAACCCCTAGATGTATTCCTGCTGAGGTGCACAACAGAGCAGAAAGTGGTTGGCAATCACAAAGCTACTCTTGTGTCTAGAATGCTAGAAAGATTAAAAAAAAGAAACCTCAACAATGTTCATTTTTGTGTTTCTCGTGTGCAGAGGGCAAGCAAAGGGACTTTGGGAACTATTCAGGATTCTTCCCTTTGCTAGCACATTTCCTGGGTGTGTTTAAACCATCGTCTGTAGACATCTGAATTTCTGAGAATTGGTCTCTGACTAGAGTGGAAAGTGATGGGATGGAAAGAGTCACTATGGAGGTAATGTGTTAAGGAAGAAGGTCTGTTTTTTATATAAGTATTTCCATCACCTAGAAATGAAAGATGTGGTTTTCAGAAGGAATTGTATGGGTGTTGTAATCATCATTATTATGTCAGGATTGGTGGGCCTGGCTGCAAAGTCTAGATCCCATCCTCTATTTTGGGATACAAGACTCAGAACTGAAGGGCGCTACAGCAGCCTGCGGTTGCTCTTGTGCATGTATGAAGTACTGTTTGGCTACTTTAAGCATTTGGTACTGGTTCTTCATGTGTTAACCACACAGGCCTCCAAATCTGTAGGCAGCTTTGAAATTGCTGATTTTTGCTTTTGATTCATGGACTGATGTACAACCACCTTCTTGTGCCCCACATCACGTGGACCGTGGCAGTGATGCACAATTTAGAAACTGGTACTGGTTTTGTTCATCATGTCCACAGTCCTCATCTCTACCAAATAGACACCTAAGTGTTGTCACTTCATGCCCTGAGCTCAGAGGCAATAATGAAATGGCTTGCCGGGAGCATAAACCGTCTTTTAGCTTCTTCTGGAGTCTTGGTCCTTTAATCTACCGCATATCTTTCCCATTCATTATAGTTTATGAAGGAGATCAGTTCTGTTTGGAGAAATAGCATAGTGTAAAGGTTGAGTGCAGGTGACTTCTAGTCAGGAGTGGTTGGACACGTCTTTTTCTGCTGTGAGCTGGGGTAGGATGTTGAGTGAGCCATTTGATTTTTTTTTTTTTTCAGCTCCAGCCTTCTAACACCTGTCTCTCTCATAAGCCATATGTGTGGAAAGTATTATTATTATTAATGCTCATGTACTGTCTCTGTTCTTCCTTCTTTGTTGATCTAGTGAAGTGATATTTAAATGAGCAAAGTGTAAAAACTTCTTATTACCATGGTGTAGATTGGGAACGTTGCCACAGAATTCAGTGGAGTTATTTCAGATTTCCAGCCGTGTGACAGCAGAATTTGACATAGCATTTTTGTTGGGTTTTTTATGTATTCTTTTCTTTGTTACTTTTAGCATTTTGGTTGCTTTGTGTGCAATTTTCTTTCTGTCGCTCTTTCATTTGAAGGAAGGGTTTCTTGGGGATATTTTTTAAACAAAAAGCATCTGTGAATGTGTAACTTCTATCAGTCGTGCATACAGATAGGAGAATCGTGGCATATAATTGTCCATTTTCAGGAGTGTTGCATACAAATAGATGTGTATATGCATTTTCTCATTTGCACATGCAAGGGAGAATGTGTAAAAATGGCGTGTGAGTTGCTCCTAGGAAGAAGGACTCACAAAAATGAACTATGGTTTGAAAAAGTTGCTGTAGAGGTTTGGATTCTCTGTGGTCTGGCATTGAAACCAGGGATAATGAAAATACCTGTATAAATGATTAAAGAATAAGTGGCAACCCTGGAAAAACAAAGAAGGAATAAAGATTTTTTTTTTTTCTCACTGTGAACGCCCGTAGCATTCAAGGAAGGAGGAGTTGCTCCTAAAGAGGATGGTTGTCAAAGTTTTTCCATGAGATGGAAGTTTTCTAAATCATGAGTATTGGGATGGCAAGAAGAACACAAGTTCATGCAGGGAAAAGCACCAAGAGGGAGTTCAAAAATGTTTTTCATTTAGTCTGTTTGCTTGCGTGTTACTTGGAAGAAAGAGATGTTGTTCAGCATGTTGCTTATCATGAAGAAGAGGCAACAGAAAACCATCAATCCTTCACCAGCGTTGATACAGCTCTTTATTTTCTATGATGAAATAAATATAGGTTGAATCCATCCAGCAGAATAGCAGTAGGAAAGTATTGTTTCTGGTTTTATAAACTGTTGAGGGTAGTGCCTCTCTCACTGAATATAATATATTTAGGGGGAAAAAGAACAAGTTTGGCAAGTCTAAGTAGGGGGGCAAAGTGCTCTTTCATTGTGATCAATGTCCTGCTGTTACTTACATATGGTCCATACTCTGCGAATGGGCAAAGGTAGTCAACCTTGAAATCAGTATGCAAACTTATTTAGCCTTAATTAGAAATTTCTAAGGTCCGGTTTGCCAGGCCAGGCATTTTCTCTGATTGCAATTGTGAATGAAGTCAATGAGAAACATTAACAATTATCATATGACCGAGTGCTTAAAAAGACTAACCTCTTAAGAGGACTGTGGTGCTCCAACAGACAGCAAACATGGAAACAGAAAAGGAAAAGATGGGTCTATTAATTAGCCTCTGCACTAACAGTAATAGTGTCTTATTTCTGCAGAACAAAAGAATTAAGATAATCCTTTTTGCACATGCTGCCCACAGAATATTTGAAATCCTCATATGTTCTTCCTGCTTAGTCCTTACCGTGGAAGTCCCACAGGGATCACTGCTGAAATCCAAGACAAGAGACAGGACTAGAAGTATCACTAACCTATTTAAAAAGAAAATGGATCCGATGTATGTCCACAGTGAGGGACAGATGGGATTTAACTGTGATTCTTGTGTGTGTATGTGTTTACCATAAATCTTTAATTTGGGGCTGGCTTTGTGGTGATGAAGAACTGTTGAGCTTTATTTCAAATCTTTATTTTAAAGAGCATCATTAAAGTTCCTTCTTTCACCATGTCTGGCCTCCCCTCTCAGATCAGCACGTGCAGAATATTACGAGCATGTATCTCAGCCTCCTCTCATCTAAAACATGACCCAAATCAAGCGGCATCTACTCTGCTTCCATTCATTCCTACAGCTTTGTTCTTTCCGATTACGGGCTTTCACTTGTATGAATAGGCAACGGCCTCTGATATTTTGCAAACGACTTGCGTAAGAGATGAATGGTCCCGTGTTCTCTTGTCGCTTAGCTTATCTTCCAGTTCTTTTCTCTGATTTATTCCACTGGATTTGGGAGCTGGAGGTAGTGGGACTTTTTTTCCCAGTATCTGGGCATGGTTTTCTAAGATCATCTTATTTTCAACGACGATTGCGTGGTTGAAAGAAAGAACTGTGGCCCGTCTGAACTCAGGGCAGAGCTCTTCTTTGCTATTCCGGGGTCTGCTGTTGACTTTCTCGCCCACTTTGGGTTTCACTAGTCCTTTGTGCATCACTGAATCCACCTGTAAAACAAGGGTATTAATGGGTTTCTTTAGAAGCGGGGAGAGCTAAATTCAGCCGACGGGTTGGTAGTTATTACGCTCCACAAATACACAATATTATAAACAAGGAAAAGTTTTCTAATTATGGGACAGACTGAATGAAAGCATAATCTTTCAGGGAAGAGGACAAAACCCCACCCCTTAGGACATTTCAAAACTGACTTCACAAAACTGAGTCCAGGAGAGAGATGGGCCAAATAACTCAGGGAGTGTTTCTCATGCTTGTGAGATGTTCGGTTGCTTTAAGTTGATAAGGACAGATGCTAAAAAATAAAACAGCTCATTCACCCCCTCAGGTCCCCTCTGCTCGAGAAACAACGACTTCACGAGATGTGATTGAAAGCGCAGACTACCACGGACACAGCAAATTTAGCCTGAGTTGTGTACTGATGCAGCATTGTAGCAGGTGGTGTTTTTGAAGAGCTCTGTATTTGCTGTACATCTGCCTGGGCTTAATGCGCTGCCATTAAAAAAAAGTTCCCAAATAGCTTTTCTTTATTTTAAGTAGTCTCTGGGAAAAAAAAACCAAACAACTCTGGCAAGTTTTTGCTATTATTAATTCATTCCTAATCAAATGTATTGCAAGGAGAGACTTGCCAGGAGACTGAAACATGATCCGAAAGGTGTTAATTTGATAAGAAGAGCAAGCGGCATTGTGTCTTTGTGCACGTTTCCTATATAATTCTTTCCGATCCTGTTCCCCTGTCTTGTGCCAAACTAGGCAGCTGGGGTAATTCCAGTTGTCTGCTTCCCTCTGTTATGAGATTTTTCTTTGGGGCTCTTCAGAAAGTTTGACGCTCACTGTTTTCTGCCCTGCTGCAGTTAATGCCTCCGTGTTTAACGAGCCAGTTGGACTTGGAGAGCGAACACAGTCTTGGACCATGGAGCTTTCAGTTGTCCTTGCTCAGTTTATTAGTAGGTACCTTTGTATACAGCATTTCTTCTTCTTTCAGTGAGACACGTTCATGATGGAGGCGGTCGTAGAATGGGAACTGTGGCACTACAGTGATCACATCGTCCTGGTATTGAGGAAGGGTACAGGGGATATCCTTCTCCATTTTCTTGCCTTCATACTTGCCAGTGTGGCCCACATTGGGGCATGTGTTGTTTGGTGACTATTAATAAATACAGCCAGGTATTGTAAAAGCACAGTGGGCATGGTGCTAAAACCTTGTCATAGTCTCCCCCCATTAAAGGCTATTCTACTGGAAATCATACTGAAAAAGAAATGCTATCAGCACAATTCAGTCTGTGGTTTGGCTGCTGCTGTGAAGTGGCCATATGCGTCTCTGGTCTGACTTGAAAAGAGGGACTGTGGACTGGGTGGGGGACATGTCCTTCAAGTTGTACAGTGTGCAATGAGACAAAAGGCATTTGAACCTTGATGGCTCTTCCTAAAGTTGCTTTCCCTCGCCCAAGTGGTGCTGGCAGACTAGCACCAAAGGTACTCTTCTGTTCTTGGTGGCTCTTATGACAGCTGTACTCGCTGATTCCCTGTTAGTTGGGGTCAAATGAGAACAGGAGTGAGGGAGATATTAAGGGTCCTCTGTTGCTAGATAATGCTCAGATTTAGCCAGGGCATCACCAGACAGTTGTCAGATTTAGTCACCAAAGCATCACCTTGTCTTCTGACCTGGCCACTTGTCCTTCATTCGGGGCTAAGCTATGTGCAGGGTTTGCAAGCAGTTTTGCAGGGAGTGAGTGTTTGTTCCCATCTAACCTTTTCCCCCTGTCATTGCATTTGGCCATGGTTGTCACACATTTCAAGGAACCCTAAGCGTTCCCAGGGCAGGGAGACTGTGTCTTTGTAAAGCAAAGCCCGACAGACATTTGAGCTTATATGGCCCTGCAGCAAATAGATGAGACTTCGGGTGGGTCTTTGTAACAGTTGCACATTTAGGCTATAAAAACAGGTTGCATTTGTCCTGGAATAAATCAGGTGTCCCCTGTCCATTGTCCTGGGCTAAATCCTAAAAAGGTTTATGGGATAAGAAATACTAACAGTTTACCCCAGGACATCACAAAGCACATCGTAATGGTTATTCTGAGATTGCATCATTGAATCAAAGCTGCAGTGTATTCAGCTGCTCACTAAACAGTGTTTGTAAGTGTGATATTTGTTCACACCAGTCCCGGGACATTTTTGTTCTGAGACAAACACAAGCGCAACTTGTCCAGGGACAAATGCAATGTCTGTTTTCTAGCCCTGTGAAGTAGGCCCCACAGATCTCTGCAGTCTATGTCTCAGAATTAACAACCCATCATTGCAGGATAATGGGGCTTAGGAAAGATGGGTACAGCATCAACTGTAGGCATCTGAATTAGGGAAAGCAAGCAGAAGGCCTCCTGGAGGTTTGTGCAGAGTGGTAAATAGTCTCTTTGTAATTTATTCATTGCAGCAAATTGATGGCAAGTGAAAGATGGGCTGTGATAAAGCAAACTGCTTTGTGGGGTCTTGTTATGGTGAGGTGGGAAGCATCATATTTTGTTCTTGATTACATGTTTTAGTTGTATTACAAAGTGGGTAATAGTGTGAGGCCTTGCCAAGCAGCCTTGTCACCAATTAAAAGAGGAAGGTTCTGCCTCTGGGTTGGCACACCGGTATGGCAGCTCTGACAGACAAACCAGCCAAATGTATATAGTAGTCACTAGTAAGAAAAAAAATTGGCTGTTTTTACATGACAGAATGTTATACCCAATATTCTCTCTGTTGTGCCTGATTTTTGATAGCCGTATTCACATTGGGTATACACTTGACCCCAGTAGCAAAATTTCCATAGATTTTCCATAGAAATGGGGTCAAGATTTCACCCATTTACTCTTCTATGAACAAAGTCCTTTGTGAAGTGACTGAAAACTCTTTTGGAGTAAAGCACCAATGTTGTTTAGGGTATCAGAATATGGACCTAGATTTAAAATAAGTCAATGTTTTCTATTTCCTGGGAAATGCTAACAGCTGTATGGCAACCACTCTAGTAATAACAGCAAACTGTGAATTACCATGCAAAGGAGGAGCCTTTTGCCCATCGTGGACAAAGTAATTCTGTTAGTTATAACTGAATATGCTTGTTCAGTTCACCATTCCTCTTGCTATATATTGCTACATATTTCTGCAAAAGCAAATAGTGACATCGTACAAATGGTCAAGCGATCAACAAATACATAATGATCTGTTGTGGCCCAGTTTAGTATATAATCCAAATGTGAAGCGATGATATTTTGTCTGTGTTCATAAGGGACATAAATGGAAGAAGTGCTGTGGTATGGAGGGCTGAAAAACCTGCCTGTGGCTGGGTAGTCCACCCTGGTGAGGGTGGTAGATATGGTTATAAGCTTATTGACCTTTCAAATCAAGGCAGCATATTATGCTATCCTATCCATCCCATTTCCATTTCAACTGTTCTGATCTATTCTCACCTCTAACTATTCAGAATCTCATCAAGTCTTGTTATTTCTTCTTTTCTAATGGCAGCAACACCCTGGCCCAGGATGAATTGTTTCGTAGTTAGTAGGTTCGGAAGGGACCTGAGCAGATCGAGTCCGACCCCCTGCCATGGCAGGAAAGAGTACTGGGCTCAAACGACCTCGGCAAGGTGGTCATCTAGCCTCCTCTTAGCTCCCAGGGTCGGAGCCTGCACCACTTCTCTAGGAAGTTGGTTCCAGACCCTAGCCGCCCTGACTGTGAAGTAGCACCTCCCGATGTCTAATCTGAATTTACCCTCTGCCAGCTTGTGACCATTATTCCTGGTCGCTCCTGGTAGTGCTCGGGAGAACAGGGACTCCCCCAGTGCTTGCTGGTCCCCTCTGACTAGTTTGTAGCAGGCCACTAGTTCCCCCCTCAGCCTTCTCTTGTGGAGGCTGAACAGGTTCAGGTCCCGTAGCCTCTCCTCATAGGGCCTTCCCTGCTGCCCCCAATCATGCGGGTGGCCCTCCTCTGGACCCTCTCCATGTCCACATCCCTCCTGAAGTGCGGCACCCAGAACTGGACGCAGTACTCCAGCTGTGGCCTGACCAGTGCCGCATAGAGGGGGAGGATCACCTCCTTGGACCTGCTCGTGATGCATCTGTGGATACATGACAAGGTATGGTTGGCCTTCCTGACTGCATCCCCACACTGCCGGCCCATGTTCATCTTGGCATCAATGATGACTCCAAGATCCTTTTCTGCCTCTGTACTGGTGAGAAGGGAATTCCCCAGCCTGTAGGTATGGTGCCGGTTCTTCCTCTCCAGGTGCATCACTTTGCACTTGTCACCCACCCCTGTAACCTGTCTAAGTCCAATTGTAGTCTATTCCTCCCTTCCAGCATGCCCACATCCCCCCACATCTTAGTGTCATCAGCAAATTTGAACAGGGTGCTTTTTACCCCCTCCTCCAAGACACTGATGAAGATGTGAGCAGTGGGGTCCTCCAGGGCTCAGCCCTTGGGCCCGCACTGTTCAACATCTTCATAAGTCTTTTAAACAAAAGGCATATTTTTGATAGCCTTTTAATTCATCCTGGGTGATACTGAGTACTACTTTTTTTTTTTAAGAGAGAAGAACAAAGCCTATGAAGACAGCTTTATGAACAAATGATTGTTGATGGTTCTTGGACGTTTGCTATTTGAATCCTGATTTGGTTTTGTGTTGCTCAGCTTATGAGATAATGTTAGTCCCCAGCATAAGATGGTATGGCTGTAGACAGCTTACTGCCATCTTCTGATATTAAATTATGCATGATTAAAGATACCTCCATCCTGGAACAGACCGGTGGGTCCATCTGGTCAATATTATGACTTTGACAGTGGCCAGTATTGCAATAAGTTAGAAACTGGTAACGGTTATGGAATAAGTTGCCCTCATGGAAAGTTTCCTCCCCACCCACATCAGATAAAGCTTGAATGTTTCTGTGTGTTCAAAAGCTCTTGAGATACCTGTCTACCTTTTGGATACTCTCATTTTTCCTATCAATATTTCCTATTCCTTTTAATTCTCCCCAGTTCTTGACCCCAGCAGGATCTTGGGACTGAGATCCACATGAAGTGCACCACGGAGTACCTCTCATTTCTGGATGGAAACAAAAGGTAGTCCATTTGAGTAGAGCCAATTCCACTTTTCTACTTAGCAGAAGGTCTAGTGATTATAGTTCCCAAGCAGATCTAGGGGTTTAAAGTACTTTGAATTCTGTCCCCCAAAGCACCATAGTGGCACACGGGAAAGTAATTAGGCTTAGTATGCTTTAATTAAATTTTCCATTTTTTAATTCTTCTGAACATCGGGGGTGCTGGCATCCAGCATAATAAAAGCAGCAGATGTGGCAAGAGATCTTATTCCATGGCTCCCCTTCAGGATCAAGAGAGAAAGAGAGATAATCACATGCAGAGTGGGGCAGACTCATTATCTCTATACTATGTGAACTTAAATATAGAGTGTACCTACTAAAACTGTTGAACAATATGTAATGGTCTCAGGGTTGTCAGAATGGCAGCATCTGCTCCTCAAATCCAAATGATTACTTGTACTGTATTACCACTGTCCATTGAAACATATGCATGTTTAAGTACACTAGATGTGGAGGTTTATAGGTTTTGAGTGGTAGAAGCCTGTGCTGTTTGCATTAGCTTGTAGGTGGGTGGGCTGTGGTTATTGTCCGTGTTTACAAGTGGTTCAGAAGCACATCCCAGCAAGATCTAATGGGAAGATGCTGTGCAGCAAGTTGGCAATTTCTCCATTAGCTACCACTGTGTTTTATTTATTTATGTATTTCTTTTAAATGGCCCATGCCATCTCTTATTGACTCCCCACTGGTGTTGGGAGGCTGAAGACATTATCAGCTTCTTGGCAACAAGAACACACTGTTGACTCATACTCATCTTATTGTCCACTGTAACCCCCAGGTCCTTTTCTGCAGAGCTGCTGCCCAGCCAGTCAGCCCCCAGGCTCTACCAGTGCAGGGGATTGTTCTGTCCTCTTGCAGGACGTTGCACTTGGCCTTGTTGAACTTCATGAGATTTCTTTTGGGCCAATCCTCCAATCTGTCTAGGTCAAGGTCACTCTGAATCCTAGCCTACCCTCCAGCATATCTAGTACTCCCCCCAGCTTTGTGTCATCTGCAAACTTGCTGAAGGTGCACTCTATGCCATCTGCCAGATCGTTGATAAAGACATTGAACAAAACCAGCACCAGGACTGACCCCTGACTGCCAAATAGATATTGAACCATTGATTACTATGCTTTGAGCCAAATGCTCCAGCCAGTTTTCTGTCCACCAGTCACATACAGCCCCAGTGGAGTCTCTGGGCTCATGTTTAGGCTTGAGCTTGCAACCTTTCCACCAAAAGGTCAACACACAAAACCCTGAACCACAGAAGAAGTGGTTTGATAGGTGTGGGAGCCAGGGCAAGTAACTCACTTCTTCCAGGCCTTACTGTACACATGTGCAAGGTTTCATCATTGCTAGGGGAAGATTAGATACTGGAAATTAACATGTCTTTGCATGCTTAATTCTTGCAACAAAGTAGAAGTCCTTGGCTTCTGTTATATCTAGTCATGGACACTGACTCTATTGCTGCTATTAATGCTGCATGAAAGAGACTGGAAATTTATACCGTACAAAAATATTCACCCCAGAAGACAGAGAAGTAGCATCCCAAACTGTGGCCATTGCATGCCTCGAAGGAAGGATGTGGCTTTTCAACGCAGGCAAACTGTGTTCACGTCACACTTGTTTTGTAATTCCTTGTTTTATTCTGTCCCAAGCATTTGGATCCAGAAAAGATTAGCTTCCCCCACCTCAGTCTCCGCAGGGTGTTGACATAAAGAATTAACACAAGCGTGTTATTACTAAAAACTCCAATATACAAGCCAGAGGAAATGATTAACAAATACCTAAGTGCAGTTGTTTCTTTGTTTCTTTGCAAACTTTCATTGACAAAATGAAGGTGATTTGCGCGTTATCTGCAATCAATAACAGATGCATTTTGAGGAGGCTGTGATATGTGCTGCCTTAGCCTCTGGCAAAGAGGAGAGAAAGCATTTAGGAAGAACAGTTTTCCCTGCAATTTGAATACTTAGCTGTGCTGCATGTAGAAAATATAGTTTAGCACCACACTGTGTAAATATTCTCCCATTATCAGGCTTACATTGGGATGCGGCTTCTATTAAGATGCAGGCAGAAATGCAGCTCCCAGGTCTAACTCATGGCACTTCACAGAAAGCGCCACAAGTTAGATCGTTCTCTTGACCCAGCAGATGTAAGTTGTTGGGTCAGGAGGGGGGTTGATTAAGCTCCAATTGCAGCTGATCTGGGGAGAGAGGAGGCTGCATGTCTGAAATATCTGTCTCCTAGCCCTGCCCCCACTCTCCAAGCTCCCATGCTGTCTCAGGATGGGTGGGAGGGAAGGCAGGGGATTGAGGTCCATTCTGGGGTTTCCTCAGATGCACTGGTATGTGTGTGGGGGGGGGTGGGGATTGGACCTCCCACCTCAGGGAATGTCTAATCCACCTGCCCCACCATCCAGCACTGGCTTGGGA
>NW_017728906.1:195670912-195677508 GCF_001723895.1 Crocodylus porosus
GCTACTTCACAGTCAGGGCGGCTAGGATCTGGAACCAGCTTCCAAGAGAAGTGGTGCAGGCTCCTACCCTGGGGGCATTTAAGAGGAGGCTGGATGACCACCTTGCTGTGGTCATTTGACCCCAGTACTCTTTCCTGCCATGGCAGGGGGTCGGACTAGATGTCCTACTCAGGTCCCTTCCGACCCCAGAAACTATGAAACTATGTTTGTCTAACCTGCTTCTAAAAACTTCCAAGGAGGGAAATTCTCCAGCCTCTCTAGATAGCCTTTGTCAATGTTTAATCACCTTTATAGAGGGAAAGTTCTTTCTACAATTCACCCTAAATTTCCCTTGCCGTGGTTTAAGAGCAGGACTCCTGCCCTGTCCCCTGGGTCCACAGAACATTGACTATCTTCATCCTCTTTGTAACTGCTCTTTCGGTATTTGGAGAGTAATGTCAAATCCTTTCTCAATCATTTCTTCTCCAGACTGGGTACTTCCAGTTCTTTCAGCCTTTTTTCACAAGTTGTGTTTCTCAGACTTCTCATCATTTTGTTGCTCTGTGCTGGACTCTTTCTAATTATTCCACATCCATCTTGGTGTGGGGCCAGAACTGAAAGCAGTGCTCCAGGTAAGGCCTCACCAGTACTGAATAGAGCAGAAACATCACTTGCAAGTGACAGTCCTATTTATAAAGCCAAATATGCTGTTGGCTGCTTTTTTTTTAATCCCAGAAGACTACACTGTTGGCTTATATTCCTGTTGTTCTCCACTGTAACCCTTTGATCCTTTCCCTCAGTATTGCAACCTACCCGTTAATTTCCCAGCCTGTATTTGTGCTTGTGATTCTGCCATTCTCAGTCAGGATGTTGTACATGTCCTTTTTGGATTTTATCTAATTAGTTTCAGACCATTTCTCCAGTTTATCAATGTCATTCTGAATCCTAAGCCTATCCTCCAGAAAGTCCTTAACTCCACCCAACTTGGTGTCATCCAAAAATTTTCTAAGTGTGCCATCAGTCTCATTCTCCAAATCATTAATAAAGGTATTAAATAACAGCAGACCTAGGACAGACTCCTGTTTACCTCTTTGCAATTAGATGTTGTCAGCCCTTGATGCCTACTTGTTGAATGTGCTATCCAACCAGTTATATATCCACCTTCCAGTATAGGCTTGTCCAACATAAGGCCCACGGGCCGCCATGCGGCTCTCCAAGCTGTTTTCTGAGGCCCGAGGTACTGCGACGGGAAGTGAAAGTAAACGCTGTACTTTTGTTTCGGGGGGGTGATGTGATACTGTTTCCTGTGAGGTCTTTGAATATGTCTCGCCGGCCCACTTGGGTGATCAAAAGTTCATGATCCGGCCCCACATTTAAAAAGGTTGGACACTCCTGCTCTAGTACTTTCATCTAGACTGGGGTGGCCAGCCTACAGCATGTGTACCACAAGTGAGATGGGCATGAGACAGGCACCACAAAGGCAGACAGGACAGGAAGCACAAAGCCGAGCAGCCAATGGGGATTGGAGTGACATTTGGGGATGGTGTGGAGCAAATTTCTGGCACACCTGCCAAAAAGGTTAGCCCCTATTGATCTAGATCATATTTCCTTAGCTTACTAATAAGAAACGTCATGGAAGACCATGTCAAAAGCCTTGCCAAAATCAAACATCAGCTGTTCTTCCTTATCCACAGAGCCCATTGTCTTGTCATAGAAAGAAGTCAGGTTGATCAGGCATGACTTGCTCTTCATGAATCCTTATGGGGGGCTTTGCTAAAGCATGCAGCTCTTAATCAGAAATGAATTGCATGGGGCTTTGAGTATCAAGGTAGAACAGCTAATATCCTTTAGCAGAGCTTGCTTTGTAGCAGCTGGACTCACGAGATATGCTTTGCATAGTCTCACAATAGTCTCACCCTGATATATCACCCTTTGTTTCAGTGGAGTTGACTTGTGATTTCCACTGGGATGCATGAAAGGAGAAGTCCTGATTACTGTACCCTGCATTCTTCCATAAACATGTCTTGACCCACAAACACTGTGACCCATTGGTAACAGCACAGATATTGATAATGAGTATTTCCAAATTTGGACTCGTAGAAAAGCTGGCAAGCTGCACATGTCCTAGAAAATATTCTGTATTTGCACCCTGAGATATCAGGGTACTTTACAAACCACAGCTAAAGCTCAAAGCAGCCCTGTGAAATGAGGATTGTTTCCATTTTACACATGGGAAAGCTGAATCTGGGGGGGAAAGGTGATTTCCAGCAATCAGGGGTTGAGTCTGGAGTAGAACTCAGGCATCCTCCATCAAAGAGCCCTGCTCTAACCACTATGGTTAAATAAATTAAAAATCCTGACAGCCATGTCCAGATGAGCACGGACGTTTGGTTCCCCAGGGATAAGTAGCAGCAGTTCACTTGGCGCCGCAGGTACTTGCTCCCAAGGAATGCCTGTGCCACACGTGCTTTGGCGCACAGCAAGTTACCCCAGGGGCAATAGGGGAGGCCAGGACCAGCACTGTACTGACCTCAGCACCTTGACCTTGGTTCCTGGGGGCCTCCCAGGGCTGTGGGGGCAGTGATCCTGCCAGTCAGAGCCTGGCTGGCAGCCTCAGTACAGGTCCAGGTGACCCAGCTCCACTTTTCAGCGGTGCATGCTGCCCATGCATGTGCTGCTCTGTTGGGTTTTTTTCTGTGGGTTTTTTTGACTCCTGGATTTCCAGGAGTCAAAAAAAAACCCATGGGGAAAAAGAACTAGAGCAGCGTACACATGGGCAGCGTGCCTTTGCAGAGTGGAGAACACCCAGCAGTGTGGTATGTTGGCACTACAGACGTGTTTGCAGCACCACATGCCACACGGCTGCGCTCGTCTGGACGTGCTCTATAATCTGTACAGTTATGGTCCAAAATGCTGCAGTATCACCATCATAGGCGTTGCTTTCACATGCACAAAACCATTACATGGACTCAATTTAAATATTCAAAACAAATAATCACTTTCTGTTGTCTGAAAACAAAACTAACGATACAATAAAAGACAGGATTTCTATAACTCTGCCTCACGTGTGTATATTCAGTATTTGGAAGGCAATGGGAACCATGTGGGTAAGTGCTGTGTGACTCTGGAAACAGAAAGGGAGTCTGTCTGCCTTCCTCGTGGCAGGCACAGCACTGTCCTCTAGCAGAGGAATGTGATTTGCATTGATAAGCAGACTGTATCCAAACCATAGGAGATGCACATTTTAGCAACTTGGGAGCCAAAAAAAAAAAAAGAGTTGAGTCTGGCAAGCATAAGAGGCACTGTCCTACTGGAGGTTGCCAGCTCTAGAAAGGAAAGAAGTGGTCTTGTGGTTAAAGCCCAGCCCTATAGGTTGAGTAAAGGATTCAGTTTTTCTAGTTACATCTTGAGCAAAGTGTTTATAAAGGTTTTCAATGTCCCATGGTATTTGGATAGGTTTTTTTTCAGCTGGGGAAGTAAGAAGCACAGACTGAATAGATCCTACATGGAAGAATAGGAGAATTGGCTACTGTGTACGGACCCACCTATGTGGCTCTGTTTGTAGAATAAGATGCTTAAGTATCTAAAAGAGGATGTTTGTGAGTGAGTTATGCTGAATTAATCTCTGTTTATTAATCTTTGAGATTCCCAAGCTTTATTGTTATACTTCTGTGCCTGTGAATCAGAAGACAATTCCTTCCTATCTGTTTGCTAATTCCACATCATTGAAACTTTGAAATTGGATGCATTTCCACGACAGTCTGAATGACAATTGGTAATCAGAAATGTTATGGACTATCAGGTCAGCAATAAGAGAATTATTAGCAATGTGGATTGAACCAGTGAGCTTTCTGTGGCAATTGTTACCTTCATTAAATACCACTGTAATGGGAATTCAACTACAGTAGTATAAACCTGCCAGAATCCAGAACTAGGGGAGATGCAATCCCCACCAAAAACAAAACCAGACCCAGATTAAATGTTTGTTTGTTTGTTTTTTTTATTGTAGCTTCATCTGCTATCCATCTTGTCATGGTTCATCATCTGACTGCTATAGCAGGGGTATGCATACCCCTGGGGGTACTTGGGAAGGCCCCAGGGGGTATGTGGCAGTGGTGCAGAGAAGCAGGGGCACTTCCGGTTTCGCTGGCACCACGTCTGGCTTTGCCACTGGCACTTCCAGTTTTGCTGCTGTTGTGTGAGGGGGGCATTGCCCCCCCCCCGTCAATCAGCTGCCGGGGATCTCCCTCCCGTACCCCACCCGGCTCTCGTCAACTGGCCAGGGAACTCCCTGCTTCTCAACCAGCTGCCGGGGGTACACCAACTAAAAAAGGTTGAAAGCCCCTGTACTACCCCTAGATTGCAGGTGATAAGGAGTCTTTTTCTTAGACCCCTTCATTAGGGCCAAGGCATAACAAGATCAGAAGAAAACAGAGGGAAAGGAAGAATGTTACTGAACTGGCCTAAAGAAGGTTTCTAATCTTCACGCTCAGGTTTGGGGCCATGGCTGTCAAATTTATGTGCATTTATTCTAAACCAGGGGTACCCAGTCCACAGCCCATGGGCCATATCCGGCCTGCAGAGCTGTGTCTTCTTCCCGGGTCTGGAAATTTGAAAGCAGGCGAGTGGTAATGACTCCTCCCAGCGCTCTGTCACTGCCAAATTTCTAGACCAGTGGAGATCCTGGTGGGCTGGATAGCGTGGCCCTGCACACTAGATTGGAGTACGATCCAGATGCATGGGGCCAAGCCAAGGTAGCAGGGGGCCTCATCTGGACCTGTGGGGATCCCTGCCCAAGGACCAGCCCTGTGCCACTTGTCCTATGAGTATGGCTATTCGAATTATGTCACAGCAGCATAACAGTGTAGGTTTTCAGCCTTCAATCCACATTTCCTTGCTTTTTTAGGCATGAATTAGTACTTCACTGCTACTCCTGCCTGCAGCTCTCTAGTGCATCTTCATTTGCTTAGATGTGCAGGAAATTGTTCCACATAGGATCGAATCATCTTCGGTACAGGGGACTTTGGCTGGTCCAAAGCACTGCTGAGGCCCCAACTCAGATATGCAGTGAGACAGCTACAGGACGTGTAACTGCCTAGAGGAGGAGAGGTTCTCTCCAGCTCGGTGCCAGTCCTGCAGGGATATCGATTGCAGCCCTGGGATCTGCACCTGTACAGATGAGGTGGCTTTTACAGCAGACACGTTGAGGCCAGAGTCTCTAATTAAATGCAGCAAGGAGTGCAGTCTCTGGAGGTTTTGTCCTGCAGTCTGATCCTGGATGGGGTGGCTGAAAGTCTGGGGGCTCGTGATTCTCTTGGGCCCACGTCTATAGATCTCTTCATTGCGTGGAGCTTGTCTCATCATTCTGCTGCACTTCAGGGATAAGAAAACATCTTGCCTTACAGCCATAAAGTCAGATAAAATCATCTTCCTTTTTAATGCCACTCATCATAGCATTAAAATACCTGATTACACTGGAGGAGGAAAGTGCATTGGCTATTGCAGGCGTGAGACTAATCAATGCTATATGTTTCCCTTCAATTATTGCTGCCAGCAGTGTTGCCACATACATTTTACTTTTCATGGAGCGGGCAGCTAACAGTGGGAGGAGGCAGGCTTTGTAACCCCCCATTTAGACCTCTTCACAGTTCACATCTTGCCCTTGGTGGCTGATGAAGCCATGGGAGGTGTTTTGCTGCATGGGCCACATCACAGGAAATGAGGCTGTAAGTGTGTTTTCTTTTTGGCAAACGTCATGCCATAAACATGAAACTAAAGTTGAATTCAAACTTACGTGAATAAAGCCGTGGCATGGGAGAACCGTGCAGTCTTCTGCAGCCATAGGTGCCTGATTCTGCAGTACATGGATAGCTCCTGTCAAACTGAAGTGGGGGCTGGTGTGTGTAGGAATGGTGTGCTTGGATCCAACCTCCGTCAAGCCAAGAAGAACATTTTGTATCTTGTCGGGAGTGGAACGAATCTTGTACGACTGACTTGCATGGGAAGGTGGACAACATGCTGAAGCTTTTAAGATGGGGACAACCTGTGGAGATAGCAGGTCACAGCTCTTACCACCTAATTCTAGGGCTAAGTACAGACAATCAAAAAACCCAAGCCTGAATTGATTCACTCTTTGCAGGTTAGTTTAACATGCGTAGATTGAACCAGTAAGCAAGTGAATAGACATTCACTTTTGAATCTAGAAATGCACCCATGTGCTTGCAGTGGCTCAGGCCAGAAGTTGGGGAGCACTAGAGCGAGCCTCCCTTCCCTTCAGCAGTAGCAGGAAGGCTGGAGGGAAGGTGAGCTGCGGGGGGTCATATCCAGGGCCCAGTAGGCTGCTGAGTATGATTGGGCAGGGGGTTATACCCCCACACTGGCCTGCAGGGACTCAGCAGTGTCTGCTGGCTTTTCCCCAACTGGGCCGGCACAGGACCCCAGCCAGGGTCTGCCGGCCAGGTGGGAAAAGCTGGCGGACCCTGGCTGGGGTCCTTTGCTGGTGGGAGAGGTGAGGCAGGGACTGTTAATCCCCCCCTGACTCCCATCTCCCTGAGCCTGCTGCCCCTCACCCTTGCCCCCTCCACTCCAGCGGGGAAAAGTCTGGCAGGGGCTGCTCT
>NW_017728906.1:195677608-195833101 GCF_001723895.1 Crocodylus porosus
AACCACCCAGGTTTTCCACCCTTCCCCCCTGTCATCCAGCCCTCACTGCTCCAGCGCTGCTTGAGCAGACCAGCCCAGGGCTGCAGATCATCCTGGGATGTTGAGGGACTGTGATTTAACTTGAACCGGGAAGGTGTCTGGGGACAGAAGTTCCATAAACCAGTTTGACCTAAATCAGTTAAGTCTGATACTACACTGAACCAGGTTTATCTTAAACTAGTTTTGGCCATTTTCAAACTGGTTTACGTGTACTGAACTTCTGTTCTGTTACAGGTTTAAACCAGTTTCTGGTCACTTAAACCAGTTTTATGTGTCACTTCTGTCCCCAGCCTAGAAGAACAAGGTGGAGAACTGCATGCTAGGACCTGCCACACATGCTCAGGACTAGATTAGACTATTCAGTCCCAATTCAAGAAGGCATGTAAGGATGTGATTTGCTTTCAATGTGTACACACCTAACTCAAGTGCAGTCCCTTTGGCATCGGTATGACTGTCCACAAGCTTAAATACCTTCCTGGACAGGAAACTAAGTGATTTGTTGAATCTGAGCCTAGAACTCTAAGCCAGATCTGGCTCTTTGCATTTAATACTTGAAGCTACTCAGAGGTCTCTAAGATAATTTATTGCCTGTCCTGTTTAGAGGGAAACATTTACTGAACAGAGTAAAAATATTTAATATGTTGTAAATTGCTTGATGGATTTTCTGCAAGTTGGTTCTTTGGTTCACTGTTCAGTTTTTTTTTTCCCAGAGTTGAGAAGCCTGTTAAAGAATTCACTGAGATATTTAGTATCATGCTCATCACCCTACAGTATCAGCTTCAAGAGGAGGCATTATAATAGGGGCTTTTATTTTCCTTCCTTTTATGAGGAACATACAATGTTAGTAAATATGGTTTTGAATATGGTAATTACTGTGTTAACATTTGAATGTGGAAGTCTTTCCATTCCATTTAGAATATTTCCATCTTTCAGTTACCTAATGCACAGTCATGCGGATGATCTCTTTAGATATTCCAGGAACTGCGTATCTAAAGAATACAATATTTGCTTAAAAATAAATATCTCACTTAGACCCATTATTTCTATAGAAGTTATCAGAAGCCAATAAGATGACTGCAGCCCACTAATTGAAAGGCAAAATAATTCCATGAGTTTTGTTTCCCTGCCATCCCCACCGCAAAAAACAAACAAACAAAAAATCATATTGAATATAGATAGACCACAGAAACACGGGAAATAACACAGACAATTGGAAAACTAACCTATATACAGATGCATTTCATTATTTCTTTTCTGAATAACCATTAGATTTTTGAAAGTCATGGCTTTTTATTTTGGCACAAGAATACATTTTCCTTCTCATTGTTTGTACTGTAATGCTCATTTTTGGTATTTCGCTTGGTTTGGATAGTGATTTTTCAAAGGAAAAATTTATTAAAATTCATTTTATTTCTCATTATTTATGATCTTAGGTTATTTTGGGTATTTCCTTTAATTATATTCAATTCCCCTTATTATTCTTAGAGCTGCAAATATTAAGGTATACCACCTTAATTTTTAAGGGAATAAAGGGAATATTTCTTGAATAACTATTTGGATGTTATATGAAGGAAATCTTTACTCTGATTCTTGAATTCTATCATTTATTTTTTACACCAAAAAAAGCCAAATGTAAATTCCAATTTAGGACCACACCTACGTTTGGGAATTTAAACCTGTGGTTATTTTTAAGTACAGTTAAACAGTTTTATTAAATAAAGGTTTACTTCAAGCACCATCTTAATGTTAAAATGGTAGCACTTTGCCTAATTCGGGCACTAATTATTTATTTATTCATATAGCTTTGGCACCTAGAAACCTTAATAAGGCTGAAGATCTCATTCTGCTGGTGGGCACAGTCCAAACACATTGTAAGAGACTAGGCCTTGCTGCTGGTAGTATACAAGCAAGTACAGTGCTGACTGAGAGATAGAAAAGAAAACTGCTATATAATAAAAAGAGCTTTATTCTTCAAATCTACTGTCATACAGATTCCTTCAGCACTTTGCTGCCCGTTCCTAAAATGGCATCCTCGCATAGGATTCAACTGAAATGAAACTTGATTTGCAAATTTCTTCGAAGGGCAAGTATATCCAGAGATGCCAACAGGGCCATCGACCAGCAGTTTTCAAACCTCATTCTAGAGGTCTTGCTTACCTGCTGGAGATAGCATCAGTGGGTAATGGGCCTGCCCATAATCTAGGCAAGCAGTGGGGAGCAAAGGCATAAAGCCTTGCAGATCTTCCATGGTTAAAAAAGAATTGCACACAAATAACGCTGAAGTGAAACTCCTTTAAAATCTTTAAAGACCTCCTCAACAGCCTTGCAAGCTCCAGCCAGAAATGCTGAAGAGCAAAGCTGTGTCGGGCTGGTCTTCATAAAACCCGAGATTGAATACAATTCCCTTGGAAGCCGGGGGGACAAGGGCAAAGCAATTCAACAGCAGCGCACACATTTTAAGAAGCGTTTTACTGCCCTGGCTCCTCTGACCTCTGCAGTGGTCTCGCTGTTACTCAGAATGGAGCAGGTTTATATTTCTCCTCTTTTGAAAAGTTGTTTATGCAACGCTCTGCCTCCCTTTGTTCTGTATTTTCTTCCCCGTCAGCTATCCCTGTGTCTTGTCAGAAACAAGGGGCTGCAAAAGGAGCAGGCTAGCAAAAAGCAAGGCTAGCCACTTGCTCAGGGCACAAACGTCATCTGTTCTGAAAGAGCCAAATCCTCCACATGCCTCGGTATGTGCACATGCAAACGCTGGCACTGGACTGGGAGCCTCTAATTTATTTATTATATGTACCTGGTATTGGCTAGAAGATTCATCCAAGATCAGGTCTGCATTTGGTTAGGCATTGCAAAGTCACGCAGTATAGTACATTCTCTGTCCCAGAGCTTATGCTCTATTCTAAAAGAAAGACACAGGGGCCACATCTGCATGTGCACATTTACTGCACAATAACCCGAATTATTGCGCAGTACAGGCACACATCTACACATGCATGTCTGTACTGTGTAGTAAATATGGCGAATTATACCGACTTGATCATGCAGGTATCTAATTTACACCCAATCAGTTACTGCCTAAAGTGTACATGCCTTACTGCACAGTAACACTGCATGTATGTGGACTGATTTGAGACTAACTTTAGTCACTTAATGCACTTTAATACCTGCATGTGTAGACGCCAGCCTATTCCCACCTCCTACGCAGCAAATTTAAGCCACCGTAAATGCACGTGTAGACATGCCCAGGGAGTTGAAATGACTCAGTGAGGCTTGTCTAGCATGTTGGCCAAAGAACCCAGAATAAAACTCATGCCCTGTACTTTGTCAGTTGTACTGATGCCTCCCTGCAGCTGGAACTGCATATAGGACTCCTCCCCGGTTCTTTTCCATGCAGAGTCAGGTATGGAGGACAATGGCCACTGACCATGGTAATTCTTCTCCTTTGCCAAAATCCCTTCCACTGTTCAGACCTTCATGCTCACACTAGATCACATGCTCCTTGGGGTAGGAACCAGGCCTTTGTGTCTGAAGTATACAGTGTTTAGCACCTGTTTGGGTGTGGTGGCAGGGATTTGGATTTGATTTTCAGATCCCACCATATTCAATAAGAGTAGGGCAAAATCCTGAAAAATGGAGTGTGTAATCATGGGCTGTCCTTTGCTCTAGCATTGGGAAAAAGACATGGCATCACTTCACAGTGCTGCTAGCAATACAGTTGAGCAATAAAAACCAAAGATGCAGTTGTTCCTGCTTATTTCATATTTAGCAGGCAAAGGCCAGTGTTTACCAGCTTTACGAATTCAGGTGCAAAACCTTTGGTGTGCCTCAGCCTGTGGCCTGACTTTTTTTTCAGTTCCCCTGGCTTTGATGACAACACCAAACTTCTTTTAAGGGAGATCATATAAAGCATGGCTTGGTTTCTCTAATGCTTTATCTCTGAGAGGGAAGGGCTGAACTTAAGCATAGCAAGAAAGAAAGGAAACGAAGCAAATGCTTTTTCTTTGGACCGATTCTCACATCCTTTCAGGATGGAAAATATAATTCCCATGTAAATGCTGGTGGCTGTGCATTAGTGAATACAGCTTCCTCCTGTACAATGTGTTTCCTAGAACATTATCTCCTGGTTGTTCCCACTCACTGGCCGCGTCTACATGAGTGGCGGACTGCACAGTAGTTACTGCACAGTCATTTAGTACTTGCATAAGTCCTGACTGACTGGCAGGCAGGGAGGAATAGTCACTAGGGAGAAGAGAGGCAGCACAGCAGTTCCTGGCATGCTTTAAGTATTGAAATTCGGGGGAACAGAACGCTGAATCCCCTCTCCCCCCACCCCCCGCCAATAGGGGTGCATTCTTGATCCCCTGATCCCTTATGTACTCCCTCCAACAGAATAAGTAACTTGCATAAGCAAATACTAAATGGCTGCGCACTATCCAGCATTACTGCATAATACTATCCCCGCATGTTTTTTTCAGACACTATTGTGCATTAGCAACGAGCTATCGCTCAGTAGCTCATTACTGCTGTGCAGTAGTGTTGCATCATGGTTAATGCCCACCAGTGCTACTGCGCAGTAGCACCAAGCTACTGCGCAGTATTTTGTTGCTACTGTGCAGTAGTGTCTCTTGTAGACGAGAGCACAGACTAGGAGAGAGTTGTATAAACCCCCAATGAGTCAGGGTACCGTAACTTCAAGTTTGTTTTTTTTAACTTGGAGCCCAAGGCCCACAGCCATAGAGCAGTGTGCCAGCACCCCATAAATACCTTGCTTTCGTCTTGCACTGCTCCTAGGTCAGGTTGCATCATACTTTGTGCAAGCCACGCTCTCCTGGAGTTGTTCTGTCTGTGTCCAAAAAAATAAATAAATAAAACAAAAAAGCTTTAATCACGCTTGCCTGACAGCAGCTTTTTAAACCAAGATCCATCAGGAGAGAGAGGGAGAGCAAATGGGGCTGTTTCTCACACTCCCAGAACATCGCTTCTGCTAAGCATAAGAAACACGTTTTTGTTTTTTTGTTTTTAAGGTAGTTCAAGTTTGTGACTGCTGGCTAATGCAACCTCTGTCATTTAAATTTCTGTCAAGCTCATCAGCCCAAATATTTGCACATGCTAATTTGTTCAGCTGAGGCCTCTTGGTCTGTCATATTCCTGCAGCCCATGTGTTCTGTTGGCTCGCTCTTTGGGACAGATTGCCTACTTTTGGATTTGTTATTAAAAGATAATATTGACTTAGTTTCCTTTGCATGGAGCTGCAGTCTTGTCTCCTAAATGCTGGAGTTGGTTTTCTTTTGGTGGTTGCAAGCTGCTTACAAAGCACTCTGTCCTCCTGCTTCCAGTGACACCAATCATTATTGACTCTTTCCCAGGACTGCCAAGTGTCTTGCACCTTACAGCCCAGCCCTGTCACACCCATCGGCGTCTCCACCTCATTCTCAGCTTCTGGCTGAACTCGGGGCCAGCAGCAGTCACTAGCCTGTACTTGCTCATCTGGGATGCTTGTACACGCCATGGGAGGTTAAGTTGGTTTAGTACTCCCTGAATTGAAATGGTGGGTTTTTAAAAACACCACTTCAATTTAGGAAGAATTAAACCAAACTAAACCCCTGTAGCATATACACAAAGGTGGGGCCCTGATCCTTACCTGCCTCTTTGGCAGTGGGAGGGGCGAGCTGCTGGCAGACCGGGTGGTCCCTGAGCTGTGTGGGGGCCCCCCAGGCAGCACCTGCCCACTGGCTCCTGGCCCGGGCAGTGCCAGGGGGAGCCGCAGCCACGAAGGGAAGCATCAGGCTCCCGCACAGCTCAGGCAGGCAGGCTCTGGGGAAGGGGCAAAAAAAAGATCAGGCTCACCACCATTTTTTTTTTCCTTCAGTGGAGCCTGCTGCTGCCGGGTCCCACCGCCCCTGAGCTGTGGAGGGCCCACCAAGCCCTGGGCACATTGGCTTCCAGCACCCCATACACTGTCACATTTTGTTAGGTAGCAAACTAGGAGGTGTTTGGAGGTGTTTTATCTCGCTACATACCAAAGTCATTTAAAGCAGAGCAAGTGTGCAAACAGCAGTATCATTAAAGCAGAATACACTGCTGAGCGTGCAAACAGCAACACCATTAAAACGGCGCAGAAGGGCATTTGAGCTGCTTTAAAAGTCAATTTTGTGGCATGTACAAAGGCCCCTGATCTCTTGAGAGCTGAGCCAGCCTCTCTGCTCCCTGTGCTGGGTCCCAGGAAGGAAGGCACAGTGGGAGGAGGAGGAAGAGGAGCAGCATGTGGCTGAGCAGCCCAACAACCATCCTTGAGCTCTGACCTCCTTGGTGAGCTGCACTGGCTCTCCCTATCACAACACTTCCCTGCTCCGTCCGTCCCCCAACATCTGTGCTCAGTCTTAAGTCTCCCCAGATGTCATAGCCCTAACCTCTCCCCTACCTCTTACCTTCCCCCAAGGGCAGCCTAAAGTTTTCTTATCTGGCACCATCCCTAACTACTCTGCAGCCCAGGACCAGCTGTGCCAGCGCTTCTCCCTAAGCACACCAGGTGTCCACCACCCATGCAGCTGGCCTGCTCATCTCTTCTTTAGCTTCCCTCAGCCTCCCTGATGTACCAGTAGGGGCCTTGGAGGCTGGAGTGTGTCCTGAGGCAGTTGAGGACTATGAGCAGCTGTTTGCATCCAGGGACTATGGAAGGGATGGGCAGTCTGCTCTTTTTTTCCCTGCTCTCGACTGGCAGGCAGGGAGGAATAGTCACTGGGGAGAAGAGAGGCCACACAGCAGTTCCTGGCATGCTTTAAGTATAGACATTTTGGGGAACATAACCCTGAATTGCCCCCCTCACCCTCCAACAGGGATGCATTCCTGATCCCTTAGCTACTTCCTCCGACAGGATCTCACCCCTGTGCCACAGGTCTCCTACAGAGCTGCTCAGGTGCAGTACCTGTGCTTTACCCATCTGTTCATTCCCCATGGGATACATGCCTGTAAGGATGACCAGACATGATGGGGGTTGTTTGCAGGCAAAGAATGTGAGGCAAGGACTCAGATTTTGGAAGGTACTTAGGCACCTAAGTGCCTTAACAAAATTGGCCCTGACAACATTTGTGAAAGACACAGAGAGGCCAAAGCTTATGGCAGGACCCATGTTCCTCAAACCCCCTGCCAGGCAGATTACCCTTCCTGATATGGCCTGCCAGGTAAATACATGGGGCAGGGGCTGTGCCAGTTGCCCTGTGGAAGGACCAAACCATGCATGCTTCTGCAGGAAGGGGAGCCCCAGCCCCAGCTGAGTGAGGTGCCAGAGGACCATACATGATGCATCCCCCTTTGGAGAAGCCACTCGCATAGCACCTGAACCTTTTCTAGGATCCTGCCTCTTTCTTTTCTCATTCTTTGCCTGGGCTCCCTCCAGCTGTTACTCTGTCAACTGAGTACTGTCAGCTTCTCACAGGGAGATTACCTGGGGTGAGAAAAACCTAGGGGCTCTGGCACCAGTTCCAGAACTGTCTCTTTGCATCAGGCCTGTTATCCTGGAGGAGGTCCCAGGATGAGGACCAGAAAGCACAAGTCCCTGCCTATTCTGACGTGGTTGGGATGCTCGGCATGAGTCTGTGACAGCTGTGTCAGTCCAGAGAGTGCTGCTGATCTCAGGGTCCCCGTGGAGGGGGTCTAGAAAGGAGGAGAGGTGGGTGAGGAGCTCATGCTCATGCAATAAGGGTGCAGAAGAGATGAATGAACTCTGATTCTGTCCTTAACAGAGTTGCGTATGAACCTAACATTGTGAAAGTTAAAGGGTAATGGCTTTCTGTCTCATTTCTAAGCGTATACGTTGGCCCTCACTCCAGCTTCTGTATGCTCTTTTTAAACTGCCGTATAGACCACTGGCAAGGGAAATTGGAGTGAACCTTTTCTTTAGAGCAGCATTGGTCAGCTGCATGTTGGTCATGCCCCCATTGCATTTAAAAATATGCACGGAAATACCCAAAAGCAATTGTGCGACACCGGCTGCAGAGGGGCAAAATGAGGTCTTCTACCCCTCTCCTCTGCTGTGCCCAGCTCCTGCTGCAGCATAATGGATGGCTCATGACACCAGCAGAGGCAGCCTCAGCTGAAATACCAGTACTGAGACAGCCTGGCCGGGCTGGAGAAGTAGTGAGTTAGAAGGCCATTGTTAAGCTAATTTCTAAAAATCTCAATAAAACACTTACATGTTTTCCTCCTAGTTTCAGCAATGACTCTAGGCTATTTAAAGTGAAATTGGATTTTTATTATCTCCTTTTTTATTCCCTTTTGCTGTGTGTTTAATTTTAATTTTATTTTGCATTCCACCCAGCTTAGAATATGAAAACCAGCCCAGCCAAGTCCGTGTGCGTTTGTAACGGACTTTCGCAGTCTTGGACACAGAATGAAATGCGGATCAGGAGGAGTCTGGCTCCGAAGCAGGAGGGTTTGGCAGCTAAAGAGTCTCCTGTTCTGCCCTGGACTTGCTCCGTGACCCTGAGCAATGCACCCGTGTTGTGTGAAATAGTGACCAAAGCGTTCCCATCCTTCAAATGAGAGGTGCACAGTTCTCACATACAGCCTGATTCTGCTGTCAAAATTGAGAGAATTGACTTTGCCCATTGACTTTGGGTGCAGCTGGCTTGAAAGCAAGACATCCAAGTCTAAATTGCGTGACCCTGTTCCCAGGCTCAAGGAAGCATCCTCCATTCTCAGCTAACACAGGAAATTGCCTTGCTCAAGGTTCAAGGGAGTGGGTTTTGTTAAACCTGATAGTGCAAAGAGTTCCTTAATAATAATGTGAACTGCCCACTTTTTGCAGCTAATATTCAGAGGCTCACACATGCACCCACTTATTGAGAGGACTTATGCTTCTTCCTTTGCCGATTGCCCTTTTTCAGGCTCCTGTAATCTATTTCTAGGTTGGTAGAAACGGTGCTTATTCTTGCTTTCCTTTCTTCTCCCCAGACTTCAGCAGGAAACCAGGCCAGGCACCGGGCGTATGGATTACTGTGCTTCACTGAGTGTAGAAAATAAATAATTGTTGTCTCTAGCACCCATTACTTATCCTTGCTGCATGTTTTTAGCTTCCCTCTTCTAAAACAGGAAGCTAATTTATAATCATGTTGTTTGTCGGGAGTGTTTGTTCACATCTGTCTGTCGGCAAGTTTTATAAATCAATTAGCCCCAGACAGACACACTCTGTAGCTTTCCATGTTCCCACAGATGTCACTTACTCATCAGCTAGAAAGAAAAAAAAAAAAACACAACCCTTGCCTCTGCTGCCTCTTAATTTGGGTGCATGTGAAAAGCAATTAAGTATGTCTCTTGCACACGTGTATGGATAGTGTTCTAGTTACCTGGCAACCAGTGGAAAATGTTGTTGGCAGGCCAAACATCTGAATAAAACAGAATACTGTACATATCTGCATCAACACAGGGCTGCTCATGTCAGGTTGTTAGCAGGTAAATGAGGGGCTGCTTTTGGAGCCAGGCGCTGCTCGGGCTAGCACTGCTGATCACTCGGTGTTAACCTCCTTGCCCTGCCAGAAGCCGACTGGAAGCAGTAGGAGTGAGACGGAGATTAGGAAGAGACTGGGGCAGCTGGAAGAGTGCCAAGGGCAGAGGGGGTTTTGAGAAAGTCTAAATGGGAGGGTAAAGTTCACAAGCAGAATATGTAAGATGACTGCTCAGTTTTAACTGGAAAATAGATAAGAGCACAAGTGCCAGAGTAACTCGGAGCGCAGGTCCGTTGAGCCCAGTATCCTGTGTCTCACTGTGGCTGAGGGAGTGCTAAAGGGCAATCCGGACTTGTAGTAGAGATGATATCTTTTATTTGGATCAACGAGATTTTTGCAAAAAAATAAAATAAAATAAAATAAATAAATATATATGTATATATATATATATATATAAAAGGAGAACTTTGACAATCTTTTCTCCAATGCCTGATGAAGGTGTTTGTGCTCCAAAGCTTGCAATTAAATATATATAATTATGTATACATATATCAACAAGATTTTTGCAAAAAATACATTTTTTTTTTTTTTGCAAAAATCTTTTTGATATATATTTAATTGCAAGCTTTGGAGCACAAACACCTTTCATCAGGCATTGGAGAAAAGATTGTCAAAGTTCTCCTGGGTAGAAATGAAAGTTCATATTTCATAGGATTTCACAGAGGAGTCAATAGATGGAAAACTCTGGGCAGTCAGTTCACAGCTGGTATGGAGCTTCTCACCTCATGTGAGGATCTGTGATGATTCAAATTACCTTGAAACAAAGGCAGGAGCAGGGTCTCAGGTTTCAGGTGGTCACAGTTGCTTCCTGCTTGGGAAAATATGAAGGGGAAGACTATTTATTCAGGGTCTGTTTAGACTTATCTGTCCTCTGCCCCCCCTTCCTTACAGATCCCAGCACTCAGAGGCTTAGGAAATCCTGGTTTAGAGCTTACACCCCGAGCTGGGATGTTTAATACCCAGGAATGGACCTATCCTGTGTGAATTTGTCTAACCATCTTTTGCACCTGGTTAAATTGTCAGCTTCTACATCATCCTGTGGCAGTGAGTTCCAGAAGTATATTAAACAGTAGAGCCTCCATTTGTTTTAAACCTGCTTCCCAATAATTTTTTGCTGGGGTTATTTCACCCCACCAGTCTTTCCTGCCCAGAGCAGGGGGGCTGGACTCAATGATCTCACGAAGTCCCTTCCAGCCCTAACCATCTGTGAATCTGTAGTAGGCCACCACTGCTCCTTCTGGATCATGGTGTATGCGTGAAAGGTCACCAGGACCTTCAACACAAATGCCTAGGCAGGAGTATGGAGGAGTGGAGGCTGCCCAGACCTTCCACCCCCACCTTAGACCATTGAGACAGAAACCAAAGGCCAGATCACGTCCGGATGCTTGGTGCCTCCATGGCTGTAGTTATAGCACAGGGGTGGGCAATTATCTGGGGCAGAGGGCCGCTTACTGAGTTTTGGCCAGCCATCGAGGGTCGCATGAGAGGCAGCCAGGGGCAGATAAATATTAATTTTCTAATTTTTTTAGGGGCCCTGTGGGCCCAATAGAATGGCCTGGTGGGCCACATTTTGCCCACCCCGCTATAGGCGCATCCAGGAATTGAATCTCGGTCTCCCTCATGTTAGACAAGGATTGTACCTCGTTATGCCTCATTCTTGTGCTAATTTTGCCAATTGCTTATGGAATCACAGTCCAGAGATTATTATTCTGGTTCACGCACACGTGAGAAAAAAAAGCATGATTGCATGCTGGCTGTTGACTGTGAAACGAAACGGTGGTTGTGGAAGCAACCCATGAGTTAGTCAGTAGGCCCTCACCCCACCCACTGCATGCAGTGATTGCATAGGCAAGTTCTGGTGAAAGAATACATTTGCTTAAGCCTGTTTGGGCCACGTCTGCATATTAAGCTCAGTCTCTAGGGCTGCTGCTCATGGCAGGCTGCCTCCTGAACTGTGCCCACCTCAGGAGTGGTCTGCTTGGCAGTGCCACTCAGCATGGCTAATTAGCTTGCCCCTGTCCTCCAATGGCTGGACACTGCCTTTCAGTCAGGAGGCAGTTCACTTAGTGGCAACATGCCGGAAGTCACTGCCCATTGGGATGTGAGCACGCCAAGTACACATGGCCTCAGTGTCCAAGGGTGCATATAGAAGTTGATTGGGGGATGGGGGGGGGGTCACCATTTAAAGCGCTTTATTGCTGTGGCTTAACAGAAGTGCACAACTTTACAGGACTTTAAAAACGGATACAGTGCTTTAGATTAATTGTTGTTAAATGAGGTATTGCGTTTGAAGTGCTCTATTTTACAGCACTTTAGTAACCTACAGCACTTTAAATAACTTCTATGTGCCAGTCGAATTTCTGACAAGTAAAGAAGCCCCAGGAGGCTGTAGCGTGCCCCCTGCAGCCTAGCCTGGGAAGTGCAGGGAGGCTCATTGCCCCCTCACCACCAAACACTGCAATTCTGTCATGTTTAAGAGGACTGTAACTTTATAGTGCTATAAAAAATGCTCTAAATTACTGCACTTTAAAACATGCATGGAGCACATCTGTCCGTGCTCTTTGTGTTGGGGTTACACAGCCCTATTAGTGATTCACTTTATAACCTCAGACTAGCCAGTGAAGCATTCTGCGTCTCAGTTTTTCACCCCTGGGAAATTGCTTGCATGAGGACTTCTTTTCATTTGAGTATGTGTGTGGGGCTGGGGAATCAGCACACTGGTTCTGGGGGGTTGGATCCAGTAATGGAGAGCAGGTGATACAAATGTGGGGTATGGAACGAAGGAGGGGAGAGTGAATGGAAGTAAAGAAGAAATGAGGATAGAGCAAAAGGAGGAAGGAGTGGGGAGGGGAGAAGTTTCCGTCTTGTAGGTTTTAAACTAGGGCCTGGATGGTTATTTGTACATAGCAAAACAGAGGGAACATTGGCAGGATGTGGCATACGTGGAAGGGTGCCAGAGTAACTCGGAGCACAGGTCCATTGAGCCCAGTATCCTGTGTCTCACTGTGGCTGAGGGAGTGCTAAAGGGCAATCCGGACTTGTAGTAGAGATGATATCTTTTATTTAGATCAACAAGATTTTTGCAAAAAAAAAAATAAATAAATAAACTAAAGAAATATATATATATATATATATATATATATATAGTCCCAGGATCACTTGTGCACCAGACTATGAGCCTCGGGGAGTTACGGCATGTTGCATGATAGAAATAGAGGTAATAGTCCTTTCTGCAGTAGCTTTTTAAACCTTAAATTTCTTCACCTTCATGCTACTGGTTTATTTTCCATGGACCAGTGGAGGGGTTAATCTTTAATACCTTGCAGTAATAAAACTGTTTTAATTAGCATTAGCTTGGAATGACAAGACTACAAGTAATTAAGTTACGCTGGGATCTAGTTGGAATAAAATTGATACCAGGGGATAGTATAAACATAAATCAGCATTTAAATAAACTGAAATCAGATTGCTGTAATTAAAAGGAAAATCCATTGGTATTAAGATGTAAAAATAACTGATACCGATTTAATAAACACAGGGAAAGAGAAAGCTAGAGAAAAGTAAATCATACCTGTTTCCTCCCATCAAAAAAAAGAAGAAAAGAGACTCACACTTGGGCGAGTGTTAAGAAAATACAATTGCAGGGTTGGGAGCAAAAATTTTAGAAGACTGAATAAACATTGAGAGCAGCTGTGTGGAATGCTATTAACATTAACCTGATGCATTGCAAGTGAGTTGTAGTTATAAAAGTAATTACAGGAAAGGAAATCTATTTGAAATCCACAATCAAATGAGAGAGCAACAAGAAGAGCTTAGAAGAAAGTCATTACCTCTAGGAAGTTATGAAAGCCACGTGCAGTTGGAAGCTAGCAGCTGACAACTTCTGTCAGGAGTTTTATCAAAGCACAGAAGGAAGAAGCCAAAATGTACCCAGCAACATGTATTGTTTTTTAGATTGCTTGCTATTATAAGACACGGCATTTTTGTATGATTAAAAAATGGTTCATTAGCCTTTTGGATTAAAGGAACCATTGTGTCGTCTTTTAAATGTTACAGTAATTAAGGTATAATAGATGGAGTGCCCTAGTTTTTTTACAAGGCAATAATCTCCTTTCACAGAACAGCTACAGAGATGATAAAGAGTCCAGAGTAATTGATGTAAGAGAGAAGATTAAGAGAATTCGGCATGAGGAGATTCAGAATTAGTTGTAACCTCTCAGGAAGCAGACTCCTCGCCGTAGCTGGCGTTAGCTCAGTACAGATGCAAGTGAATATGTATTCAGGCTGTGTGAGAGAGGAGGTCGGGGATGCAACACCAAAGCCTATCCTACCATTGTATCTGTCGTGCCATTAAGCATGGCATCCTGTCTTTGAATGTGGTTCCTTATGGACACATCTGCTAAAATTGGATAAGGAAAGAAGAAGTGCAGAGGAAACAAATGGAAAATCTTTGAGAATCGGGGTGGTATGTGACAGTGGGCATTTTTGCCTAAAGAGAGGTCATAAAAACAAGGACTGCTTTACCTGTAAACAGCCAAGGAATGGAAAATTGTGTGGAAGAACAGGAACTATCTTTAATCTTTGTCTAAAAAAAGGCTAAAGATGTGATATATACTCTGTGTGTGTGTGTGTGTGTGTGTGTGCGTGTGTGTATACACACATATACATATATGTGTGTATATATATACACATACACATACACACACACACACACACACACACACACACACAAGGCTCTGCCTTATAACACCCTGCTGAGACCAACACTTGTTCTTCCCCATTTTCTGAAGTCTTTCTCTTCCAGCCCCAGTCTGAATCTTCAGTGTCCACAAAATATAATCCCTTTTTATGCTATATGTATATGTACATGCATATGCATATATACATGTAGCATAAAAAGGGGTTATATATATATAGTATAAAAGGGGTTATATTTTGTGGACACTGAAGATTCAAACTGGGGCTGGAAGAGAAAGACTTCAGAAGAAGGGGAAGAACAAGTGTTGGTCTCAGCAGGGTGTTACAAGGCAGAGCCTTGTTTCTCTCTTGCTGTAGTAAATCCAAGGCAAATCTGAAGTCTTTGGAATTCACAACGAGGTGAGTGAGAGAAAAAATGGGAAACCTTGGCCCCGTTGAGGTCAGTGGGAGTTCTGCCAGTGGCTTCAAAGAAGCTGGGATTTCATCCTCAGTCTTTAATGAGCAGAAATGCCATTTTATTTAGGGGGTAATGGGAGAGCAATTCTGCACCGCAGATTAGAGCATGCACTTAAAATCCTTCAAAGATGTTCCTTGCATGTTGATTGTGCTCCTTAGCACGGGATAATTAGCTTTAATAATGGTGTTGCCATGTGCCAGAAAAGAGTAGGGATCAAACAGGAACATTAGTAGAATAACTTTCTGATATAAATGAAACAGGCATTATTCGGGCTTGCTTGACCACACATTCAACTCCTTGCACAAAATGAGACCTTGTAATACAGATCTGCTTGTTAATATTGGAAGACTAAGTCTTAAGGGCCAGGTCTTATTTCCCCATCGCACACTTAAGTGGCATTTTCATGAGCATGTAAGTGCAGGTTTTGGTACTTGCGTGTGGTTTGGGATTTGGCATAGCTGTCTGCTCCCTGGGAAGGTGCCCTAGCCACTAAACTGTTGGGTTAAACTTTGGGAAGGGCTTTTCACTTTTGGCAAGTATTTATGCAGGGCTGTCCTGTTTCACATGTGAAATAGAATCCCTGAAGTGCCAAAAACTGGTTTTGTTCCTGTGTACATGACACTAAGGAACATGAAAGATAAATAGGATTTGGCCCTAACTTGCTTTCTATGATGAGTGGATTTTTCCAGGTGTATTTGTAGCCCTGGATGGTGCAAAACTGAAGAATAATTTGATATAAATCCTTCACTTTTAAAAGTTTGATGGCAACTTGTTGATCAATCCCTGGAGAAACACTGTATTAGAGATAGGGGACTGACTGGCTGTAGCCTGGTTGTGATGGCTCTAGTTCTGCATTTCCATAACCCCATCTGGAACCCCAAATCCTTTTATTAGATATTGCTGGCTGTGACTGTGCTGTGGGTCCACCCAGCTCTGATGTGCTCATGGCCGAAGCACTGCAGCTGAGTGCCAGGGAGTGCATCATTACCCGGCAAATTTGTTGCATAAATGAGAGAGAGTGTAACCAGTTGATGTATGGGCCAAGACCAAAACATAAACAGCCCTATATCAATATATACCAGGAGAAAAACCGTGGAATTAGTTGCTGTCTTTCCTTTCGGCCGTAGCTTTTTTTCACTGCGTGGAATCTCCCTTGTTACTGGAGGTTTAGCAGCAAGAGGGCTCAACTTCAGCTCCAAGGGTCCTCTGAAAGATGGTGCTGCCAGCGGCACAGTGCCGGTCCTCTCCCGCGGCCTGTGCTGAATCAGCAAGAAGAGCATCACCTATTTCCTGACGCATCCATACTTGCTGTCCAAATCCTCATTTGGTCTGACCATGGTTTTTTTTCTTGGACAATGTCACAGAATCACTGCCTGAAAGGGTACGGCTGCACAGTGCCTGGATTTACCATTCGCTGTGTTTCCCAGTGGGCAAAAGCAGATGAATGTGCTATGCTACAGTGCCCTCGCATACAAATGTCAGATGGTTCTTTAGTGCAGCATTGGTGTCAGGTCGAGAGAGCGCTGCTATGTTTTTCCCTTGTTTTTGGAAGCTGGAGCTTAACTTAAAGCTGTCAAGATGAAAGACTTTGAGACCAGGGAGAAAGGAGAGGACAAATTTGATATCAGAAGGTACAAAGTCCCTAGAAACCCGTGGTGTGCTCTCCTTTAAAATGCAGCTCATTTTGCAGTATCAGATCTTTTTTGTCAAAAGCCTCATGTTCCCTTTTTTTTTCAAAATATATATCGTGTTTGCAGGCTAAAAAATAACAAAGCCACCTACTAAAAATCAGGGAGGCTGACAAAATGTCAACAATTCTGTAAGAATTTTTCAGCCCTGACTGCCAAACAACAGGGTATGCCTGAATAAAGTGATTAGAACCTGAAATATCCCCTGGTAGTTAATGAGACCCTGTTGACTGCAATGAAAAAAAAAAAAAGCTTTCAAAGTCAAGGATCATTCCCTGGGAATATTGTACTTATGACATACAGATCAACAGATCTGAGGTCATAAGCAGGAATACAAGAAAGGAAAGGAACTCAAAGCATCAGTCATAAGAAATACCTTGAATTGCATCTGTAACGCTAATGCGATAACTAGGAGGCCTATGGAGAACAGGTGTTCTAGGAGCTATGTATGAAACACCATTAAGGAAGCAGATCATCTGTATTTGCACGAGCTGCAATTTATGGATGAGTTCCAATTGTAGGACTAAATCATCCTTGCATTGGTTTAGCTTGGGAGCGGTGAATCTCTGATGTCTACCCTCCACCCACAGGAAATACCCGAGTTAGAATTTCTGCACTGTTGTCAGTGTTTCTCACTTCTTTTTGCAAGGAGTTGAGTATGGTCAAGCAAGCCTGAATAATACCCGTTTCATTTATTCTGTATAGCAGAATATGGGGCTTCTTCCCTCCAGTGAAGGAGGCGACACTGGTCTGCTGGTCATTGCGCTAGAATGGGACTTTAGAGAATTGGGTTCTCTTTCTGGCTCTGGCAGTGGCCATCTAGGAGACTGTGGCACATGGCTTCACCTCCCTATCCAGAAAAACAGGGGCGGTAAGACTTGCCTCCTTGGTACAGCACCTGGAAAGGCATTATACAAGAGCTGGATCGTGTTGTTAATTTATGTAATTATTTTCAGGCTGCTCAATTCAAGATGTAGCATTGCATTAAGGATCTCCTAGTTTCCTCTGTAATTGCTCCCAATTACAAATGTCAGCAAGCCACTCCTTTGTTTTTTAAAATGCTGTATGATAATGTGGTGTGTATAATACTGTTCTGGGCTCTGGCTTCTAGCAAGCTACTGAGCAAACGCAACGTGCTTTCTGTTGCTACCTGCAGAGTCTAGTGGTTGAGTACAGATTACCGCAGGTCAGAGGAGTGCCGGTGACAGTGAGACCTTCCAGTGTCTTCTAGCTACAGCCTTGTCCAATGCATCAGCTAAGGCATGGGATCTTGGGGTTTGTGGGGGGAGTTTTTTGGTTTGTTTGTTTTGCTGGCATGCTAGCTAACTGATTTGTGTAGAGTCAGAGACTCATTAGAAAACAGCTGAGCAGGCAGCAGCAGCCTACACTCAGGGAAACTGGTCCAGGGGCATCCCCGCTCTATGAAGAGCACGTATGCAGGCGAGAGAGGGAGAGAATCAGTCCCTGTTGGGAAATCAAATTAAGGCTGCATTGAAATGCACAAGCTGTTCAGCGAAACAGAGTCCAACTTGGGGTGGGAGAAATGTGCACGATGGGAGCGGGGGGAGGGAAACCAGGCTTCTCCTAGGAAGCGACGTGTCAGCAAAGCTGCTTAGTTAAACCACAAAGTTTCTTTGCCAGCATGGAAAGATAGGAAAGCTGGCCTTGCAGTGCTGTTGTAAATCTCTTGATACAGGGAGCCGGGCTGGGGGCTGCAGCATTCCCTGGAAAGGAATCGCTTCCTCTGTATGGGCTTTTCTGTCTTGCTAGCAGAAAGCAAGATCACACTTCTGGGGATATACTTGGTAGCCGTGTTGGTCTGAGACAAAAAGAAATGGAAAAATCTAGAACTCTTGGTTCAGAAATGATACTTTTTATTAGGCCAACCAGGAAATGGCCAAAAAGTTACTTTTTTCTGCAAGTTTTTAGACTCAAATGCCCTTCATCAGGGTCTGGGAGATTAAAGATGGTAAAAAGGGAGGACTCTTTACCATCTTTAATTTTCCCAGAGCCTGATGAAGGCATGTTTGAGCCCAAAAGCTTGCAGAAAAAGATAATCTTTCTTTCGGTTTCTTGTTTCCCAGCTTCCCCATGATGAGTTTTACTGAAAAAAAAAAACCCAACCAGGAACCACCGAAAAGTATCCCACTCAGGTGGTGCTGGCTTTGCTCCCAGGCCTCCATAAGTAAATCTTCATAGCCAGGACAGCTGCTTTACTCTTGGTTTTTCTCTGCATGGTGGTGTTTGCTTGTTGATCCATGCCTCAGCAGAGAGCACAATTAAATGAAGAAAAATGAAAATGTGGTGCTATGCCGAGCCGTCTTGCTGATCATGACAGATGAGTTTAAAACTGGGCAAACAGAAAAAAAAAGTTTAAAATGGAGCCCTTGATGCATCTCTGCCCCACTCGTGCTAAGAGCCCAGTTACACTACTGCAGTTGGCCTTGTCCCCTGCCCTCTCTTGGCAGCAGTGAGAAGATGGGAGCTGTCCTAGACAGTTCTCCGTGGTGGCACATAATGAAACAAGGAGCAGTGGTCTCAAGTTGCAGCAAGGGAAGTTTACGTTAGATATTAGGAAGAACTTTCTCACTAGGAGGGTAGTAAAACACTGGAACAAGTTATCCACAGAGGTGGTGGACTCTACATCCTTGGAGGTTTTTAAGACCCAGCTAGACAAAGCCTTAGTTGGGATGATCTAGCTGGGGCTGGTCCTGCTTTGAGCAGGGGGTTGGACTAGATGTGACCTCCTGAGGTCTCTTCCAAACTTGGTTTTCTGTGATTCTTCTTGTGCACTTTTGTTATGAGGCAGGCTGCAGCATTGAACACATGGTTGCTTGATGTCCATTGACAGCATTATTGGCAGTAATTGTGGGGGTATGACATGAAACCAGCACTTGATGGAAGATCTTTTGGCATCTTTTACCAAAAGGTCCCATGACATACTTGGCCTGAGTGCAAGAAGGTGGGCCCTAGTATGCCAGTCATTTTAGATAATTCCTTTCTGTTTGCTTGAACTTCTCTTGCCATTTCAATTGCATGCATTGCTCTTCTTGACTTTCTGGCCTGAATTGTTGTGTAACGTGACTATTATTTTTTTCTAATAAAAAGTAGCTGCTGTCTTGGAGCAGGCAGCTGCATTTTAGTGGTGGCTGAAGTCAGTTCTGTGTGTAAAAGTAGCAATGGAAATGCCTCATAGAAAATCACTCACAATTACTCATTTGTGTTATGTGAGGGTAACATTTCACAAGAGCTAGAAACATTTAGTCTGAGTCCCATTTTCAAAAGTGGAATTCATAATGCATTGAGCCACTCCCCACTTACCTTTAGGGCCATATCCTGTCCTATCTCTAAGCATGATTTTGTTTCACCTAGTTCAAGTCCCTGAAGATCTGCTAGTGCATCTAGTTTTGTAACATGCCATTGGCTTAGTATTAAGGCTAAGCCACAAAAACAATGAAGAACAGGGGCAGGAACCATCCAACTTTGTATTAATGGTTTTCAGGGACTGCAGCGGAGTCAACAGGATTACACTTAGCCACTGAAGTCCACTTCAGTACCTAATAAGTAGCAAAGGAACTGGCCTTTGGTGTCTTTTGGCCCTAGCTATGTCGGGGGGATCAGTTTGCTGGACCACCTAAATAAACATAGAAACAAATCCTAGAAATAAGCCTGAAATAATTTATAATCTAAATAGGCAAAGCACACAAGGTGGGAAGTAATGGAGCAAAGCTACTATTCACTTCATTCACAGAAGGAGGGAGTGACTTCCCCAAGGTCAGACAAGAAACCTGTGTCGGGGAGGCAAACTCAGGCCACACCCACTTTTCCTTCTTGTGCCTTACCCACAAGTTCACCTTTTTTTTGCTTTTTTTTGTTTGTTTGTTTTTGCAATTTTCATAATAGAGCATGACCTGTGCCGTGAGACAGTGTAAGTAGTGCCTAGGGATTTATAACTTAGTCAGAGCAGTTACATGGGATATAACATGATCTCCCAGAACTTTCTGTCTTAACTGGGATAATTACCGCCCAGTCTCTGACTCCTGGTCCGATCTCTGCGTGTGCTCTCACGGCTGATTGTCACTTTAAAATACACGAACAAACAAAATGCCTTACTGAGCGAGGAGTTCCTGCGCTGTGCTATCTGAGGTGTGCTATCGGCTCCCTGTTTGTGCAGAAGGGGCAATAGGGTGTGTCAGCCCCTATTTTGTGGTAACTGTTGGTAAATGTTGGCTGTTTACGGCATTGCCCGCAACTCCTGTTATGCAGTGTCTGGGGATACCAGCTGCTCGAAGCACTTTTATATTATTTCTGTAGACTGATTCTGTGTAAATTGGGATTTGGAGCTTCCAAGCCCTAACAGGAGGAGAGGCGAATCTTATGCAGCATAGGTAAAAGTTCAAGGTTTAGGTGGTTTTGAGATGACAAGCCCAAAGTACCAAGTAGCATTAAAGGTGTGCAAGAGACAGCATCCATGTGCCACGTCTCCCATCCAGAGCTTTCCCCAGTGCTCGCGCAAGCACAAGGGAGACATGTCCCCTGTTAGAGAGAGCAGCTGGGAGTCAGGGCTTCTGAATTCCTTGTTCAGAGACAATCCTTGCCTGATACGGGGCAAGTCATTTCCGTTTCCCTGTTAGCTAAATAGTCATGATCCTGCTTGCCCAGTCACAGTGCTGTAGACGAGACATGTCTGTAGAAACACTTTGTGATCTCTGGATGAAGAGCGTGCCACACTGGCTGAACGCAGCACAGGCTGGAGTGTCCCATCCTTCTGCCTGTCAGTACTTCCACTCCTCAGCCCCGCTAATACGAGGAGGAAAGAGGCATACAGAAACAGCCAGAGAAAATTAAAAATAAATTTGACTGCCTTCCAGGTCATGGCTCATTTCAGCTGGAGCAGAACTGATTTGTTTCTCTAGGCTTCTTTGTGCTCATTGGATCTGAACCCAATCCCATTGGTTCAGTTCACTCAGGTCAGGCAGTAGGGCTGAAAGGAGAGAACAGGGACCGAGGCTCAGGAGGCCTGGGCTCTGTCACTGGCATGGCTGCAGGCCTCCTGGGTTGACCTCCAGCAAGTTATTTCACTTCTCTGTGCCTCAGTTTCCCCATCTCTAAAGTGGGGCTAATGATAACGGCTGCCTTTGTAAAGCACTTTGAAAGCTATTGATAAAACATGCTGCATAAAGGCTTAGGTGACGGATGTCTTTTATTTTTGTACTGATTTTTCAACTGGAGCAGAACAGGACAGTGGGAAACATATTGAGATGCTTCTGTTTATTCTAACCATACATGCCATTTTACCTGCCATGAGAAAGCTCAATCCATTTCTCTTTTAGAACAAACCTTTCTGTAAGGTTTTTAATCTTTCTTTAAAATTAAAAAAAAAAAAAGGAGAGAGCCAAGTCACAACAGAGATGGTATAAAGGGAAAGAGCCCCAGCAATGCAACACACAGCACCTTGGACATTATAATTGTAGATGCTGCAGAGGAGAAGGAGGAACAGATGTATTTGCATTACTGTCAGAGGTACTCCACGGTACACCATTATAGTGTGTAATTGTATTATCATGCTGCCAAGAAAGTCAAGTGCTTTGCAGAAACTTCTGAGTGCATTTGCCTCATATCCCTGATTTAGGCAGCAGTTGCCTTGTGCCGTGACCAAAATCAAAGGCAGACAGTTGCTTTCCAGAAAGGAGGGGAAAGTGGGTTGAATTCAAAGAAAGGAAGGAGGCGACACCTTTATTTGCTTCTGTGATGAATCATTTCTTATTGATTTGGGTTTATTCAGACACTTGATTCTGCAGGTGAAGGGGTTGTGTTTTTCTCCAAAATGCCAGCCTCGCAAGAGATGATTAATCATTGTTTAAATAAAATGCAAAAGCTTAAACTTGTCTTCCCAGCTTTCATCTCTGGGTGATTTTAGTTTCAGTAGCAATGTTGTCGGTGTCCTGGTGACTCCCCCCACCACCACCCCCCCACAAACACTCTTAAACACAAAAACAAATAGGGATGAATTTAACCATCGATGACAGACAACCAGTTAGACGGCCAGTGGGGCAGTGTTCAGCACGAGGATGGACAGTGCAAGCTGATTCATACGCTGTACTGAAACGCTGGCCAGAAGCACAGCCGCCAGGAAGAAAGGAATAGGTTAGCATTGGATGCAGCCCTGGACTGTGTTATCAACTCTGTGAACATCCGCACTTGACTCACTCTCTCTGTGTCTCCACGCGAAAAAAAGAATGGTAATACTGCCTTTTCCCCACCCTTTTTCTGTCTTACCCATATTGATTGTGAGCTCCTTGGGGCAGGATTGGGCACATACAGGGTGTGTGCACAATAGCTGACATCATGGAGCCTCACACTTGGCAGGGCCACCACCAGCATCATCATCACCTGCTTTCAGCTGCCCCAAAGTAATTTCAATATGAGTCATTTCAGCCTGAAAAAGAACAATTGGGTCTTTTCACTCTGCACCTTGTAAAGGTGCCAAATTCTGCCTCGAAATAACTGCCCTGCTTTCCGGTGTCCTGCTCCTCTCTCCCAATGGGTGGTTTGGGGCACTGCCATCTCAGATTCCCTCCCCAGCTGTTGGGATTTTGCTCTTGTTTCTATTACAGGAGCACCCGGCAATGCTAAACAAGCATTAAAGTCTCTAACAAGCAGTAGCAAAGCTTGTGAATTGGACAGGTCGCAACTGGTGGATGAAAGGAAAGAATGGCTGAGTAACCCTGCAGCACACAATATAAAGGCAGAAGTCTCACTTCAGCAGCTGCCTAGCCAGAGCCATAGTCATTTGTGATTGTCAGCCTGACCGCTGGAAATCTCATATGAACTCTTTCAGGATTTTCAGCCACCTTATAGCCATATTTTTATTAATTATTTTCATACACTGGAATGTGTGGGCATGCATGTATAATGAATGCACAAAGGATCTATCCCAAATCCTAATGTGTCTTGGGATCATGGACCTGCCTGTTCCATTTAATTGCTTGAAGTTAGTAAGAGGCGAGGGCACTGAGTCCTTTGGCAAAATTAGGCTTATAATGAACGATGAGCATAAAGATGACGAAAGACTATGTGGCAGCTTTAACTTGGCCTTTGTTATGCAGGAACTCAGAGTAGACAATCTCTCCTGGCCTCCAGATCTATGAGTTTATGCTGCCAACAAGGTTAGGTATAGCTCTGCTTCTGCCTTTCCATCGTTTTCCACAGTTTTGTTTATAATAAAATAAAACATTATATAAATATATAATAAAATAAAACAGCATTAATCAAGCTCCACAACCTTCCCACAAATTAGGGAAGTGTGGTGAATCGCATTTGGGAGACTGGGAACGTGAGGCTCAGAGATGCAGAAGTAACTTAGCTGAAGTCATATATGAACTTGATAATAGACTGCCTCCAACATCTGGAATGCCTGCCTTTCACTCCTGGGCCTGGATCCATTTTGGGTGGAAAAAGGCTCTGATCCAGCAGGGACTTCAAGTTTTTGCTGTGTTGTAAGTTCATGCCACTCTCATGCTTCAGGTAACTCACCATTGCATTGACGCCCGATTGAAATAAAAGATACCCCCTTCCTCTACCTCCTCCTCTGTTCTGTTCTGTTCTGCTCCTCCTCCTCCATGAGTCTTTACCTCCAACTCAGATTGAATCTGAATATTGTCCTGAGATTCAAAAAGGTTTCCCTTTGCTTCAGATTTTAACTAATGACCAGTGTTTCCTGCTTGTGGCCCTGAATAGAAATGTTCATGATGATCCCCAGTCTAGGATGGCCAGAAACAGATTCTGGACTATATTAGAAAATACTTACTCACTTCTGCTTTCAAAAAGGGCTTTTATCTAGTGTGTACTTCATATTAAGCTATACCACTGCCCTCTACACCAGTGGTTCTCAACTCCGCTGCCCGCAGGCCACTTGCAACCCAGTCAGCACACTGCTGCAGCCCATGTGACACCCATTCAAACATTTTTTAAATGGATGCACAGGAAGTAAGTTGCGTGTGTGCGGCTAACACATTGAGAGCTGCAAGTGTGGCCCACGATGGCAAATAGGTTGAGAACCACTGCTCTACACCCAGTAGCGGCCTTAGGGGAGGGCAAATGAGGGACTGCCTGGGGCCCCAAAATTTTGCAACAAATGTCCAACTTGCTTGTAAGTAATCAAAATTAAGCCTTTACGGGGCCCCAAATGACTGTCTTGCCCGGGGCCCCAACAACTCTAAGGCCACCACTGCTACACCAGCCCCGTACCTAGACTCCTGGTGGCCCTGGGAAAACTTTTAGTATTGGGCCCACCTTCGCTAGAGATAATGATAATAATAATTGGACAATGGGGAAAAAAATTACCATTTTGGGCCCCCTGGATGGCTACTCAGGTCGCCCATGGCTCTGTCTAGCCCTGCTCTACATCCATAGACTTCCAGTGACCTGACAATATTGTAGAAGTACTTAGGGCTGGACACTTAATTCACTTCTGGCTGCTCTGGACCCTGGTGGCATAAGAGATATTGGAACTTCCCACAGTCCTCCCACTACTGGGAAGCTCTTTGCTGACATAAGTGAAGTGCAGCTGCCTTCTGCATCACTGCCTTCCTCTGGCCTGGTGCATGGAGCACGAGAGCAAGGAAAGGGCCTGGAACACATTAGATCTCTCTATGACATTATCTGATACCAGAGCCAGGCATCACAGGATGGGGGAGATGCAGGTATCAACCTGGGAAACCTCCAGCCCCTTTCCCTCCATCATTGTGTCTGCACAGAGCTGAGATCCAGTAGAAGACCCTTTGCAGCTCACCAACTCGAATCAGGCCAGATGTCCTGTCTGCAGGCGCTGCTGGGCAGACTGAAGCATGTGATCAGGCCTGAGCTTTCTAGGAATATCCCCACAAGGGCTAGTTCCACTTCTCGGTGACTGGGAGAGGATCGGTTTCGCTACCTCTGAGGGCGAAATAGCAGCCGGATTGACTCAATATACAGAGCTTGCCAAGGGTCAAAAAACCAAATTTGGTTTTTCAGTGATGGGTCTGTCTGCAGCGGAGTGAACAAATTCTCCATTGTATTCAGCACAAACAGGCTTTTTTTCTCCTATCAGCCTGCAAAGCCCCTTTGTTCCAACTATTTTTTTTTTCTGCCGTAGAACAAACATATTTATTGTCAACAGTGCAAGAAAACCCTGCTTCCCTTATGTCTGAGTTCCCATGTGTCTCTCTTACACTATCCCAGGGCATTGATAGACTGCAGGATCTTGTTCCAGACCCTTATCTGGCTTTTATTTCATTAGCCCCTTTGAGTCTACTCCCATACAGCAACTCACCAGCGTATCTCTGTGACCTTCTGCACTAGAAGCTGCTCCATCCTTTAAGCACTGAAATAGATTTCCCTCCTCTCATCAGCTCGGCAGGTGAAGATCCAGACTTTGCCCCCAGCCCCATTGCCATGGAGCTTCTATTGATACCGACAGCAAAGGATGTCGAGGCAGCGGCTTTCCAAGTCTCGGCTGTGATATTATCAGGCCATTAGAGCCTGAGTAAGCTGTCTCGGTGAAGTCCTGTATTATGACACCGTCCGGTCACTTTGCACTGTGTCGTAGACAAGACAGCTTCCTGTGGGTGGCTGAATAGCAGCCCCAGTTGTAGGTTCCAGACTTGCCTCCTGTGACCTACAAACGCAATGATGTCCTCTCTTCTTCTACCTATTTTAACCTCAGCTGGCATAACTTCAGTCGATGTACAGGAACTGGCCCAGGAACTGCACTGTGCACCTAGTAATATGATAGCAGGAACTTGGTTGGAGGCTGTCAGTGTTTGAACTGAAATATTGTAGTGCCACAGGAACATCGTGGACCAAGCTGCTCCTGGTTGCGCTCCACTGGGCTCAGGGAATGGGACAGGATCATTTCTGCGTGTGCGCAAGGTGAATTGTTACTTGTACGCAGGAAGAAGGGCTTTGTGGTTAAGATCCTCGGCTAAAGCTCAGAGCCTTTGGGATCAGGGTACAGTTCTACCCCAGGTTTCATGTGTGGCCTTGGGCAAACCACCTAGGTGTAAACGTTTTTTATGGTGACTTGAGTTTTCAGGTGTCCCACTTGTGACCGTCGAAGAAATGGCCGTAGTACTGAGCGTTTCCTTTCCAACACTAGAATTTAAAAAGTTTCAGAAGATCCAAATACTGGGATGCCCCCAGCCATCAGCCAGTTTAGGAAATGCGACCCTTAGTTTCTCTGTGCCACAGCTCTCCACCTATAGAAAAATGAAATAGTACCCCCTTTTCTTCCACCTTTTGTCTTCATCGAGAGCAGCACCATTTAGTTCTGACTAGCTCAAGAGCCATAGGAGCTGTCAGTGTTAACCACAGAGCTGCAGTACCATATATTCCCCTGTGTGAACGGTGGCCAGACTGACATAGCTGATGCATGCAGAAGGGATGAGAGTGAGGAGGAAACTGAAGAAGAAAAAAAACCTTATCATAACCACTTTTGCCTAAAGGCACAAATGATAAGCAGAGGAGCCATTTATAACTTGGGAGCAATGGTCTGAGTATCACTCAGACTGCCCCTGTGCATTTCTAAACCACTTAACACAATTGGGTCCCTGACACAGGACATCTTTTGCAGATGATGTGAAACATCTGTTATCATCCAGTGTCACTCAGAGGATGTGCTCAGTATGAGATACCCCTTTCTCCCCCTGTCCTCCCTCCAATGAGAGAAGCCTCTAATCGATCGTGCTAAGAAGGGTATTAGGCAAATTAGGGTGCATCTGAAAGGTGACTCAGACATTCATCTCTCCAGATGTGCATTGGATCTGCAAAGAAAAGTTTTCCTGTTCAAGGAGGCGGCCACTCACTATTTAATGATTAAGAGCTGCTTAATCATCACATGAAGTTGCAGAGCGGGCCAGTATTATTTCAGGGGAGTGCATCATTGCAATCTGGCAGCCTCCCATATTGACGCAAGGCTGTGATGCAAAGATGGCAGCGTGATACCAGGATGGCACCTGTGAGTGTTTGGGGCTTCCTTGGCTTTCTGTTTAATACAGACTCTCTCCTCTTTGCTGCGAGGATGCAAACGAAGATCCTGTTGTGCTCAGTCTAGCTGTGCTGCCTTGCGGGTGTTGGGCAGCTCATTCCTGTGGTCAGCGTTCTTCAGGGCCAGAGCTCAAATCGCCTGAGTTTGCAAGGAGCTGCATGTAGCTTTAGTGCCAGAGGCTTTGTGCCACTGGGCCTTTCAGAGGATCCTGTAGCTCTAGCAAGAGGGAATTATCAGGTAGCTTAAGAGCCAGCATATCAAATAAATGAAATCTGGCTGAGATGGCCAGTGGATTTTGTATAGGTGTGGTCCAGCCAGAAGTCAGAGCGGGATACAGACTGCTGTGGTGCATACTGGCTGGCTTTGGTCTTCACAGGACATCTGCCAGTGGAGGACTGCCAATGCACAACGTGCTCCCACCGCTCCCATCACCTTATACCCAGAAGAAGTTGGTGTAAGAACTGGCTCTACTGGTTCTGTGCCTGCTCAGGCATTTCCCTATACTGAAGAAATCCTGATCTTAGGCTTTATGGTCTTCACTACTCGCTTTGTGCTACCTGGGTGGCACAAAGGGAGCAAGGGATGTCTGAGAATCTGCCCTGAATATCCAGGAATGGGGAAACCCTAGTTCACAGTATTTGGGACCCCAGACACTGAAGCAGTGCTGTTTACACTTGGTGATGGTTAACAATAAGCATGCCCCACAGCATGGCTAATGCTGGGGATGCATAAGCGAGGAAGCAAATGCAGGAACTCATACTGGTATTCATTTTTAGAAACACAGAAGGAGGTGGGCAGGGAATCAAGCAATAAAACTAATAAGGCACAATAGAAAATAATATGGAAACGTGTCCACAAATGGAGATGCCGCTTAAAGCTCTTCTGGAAACAGTTGTGTTTTAAACACAGTGAAACCCTCACTAATGATCAACCCTCCAAAAGGCAGTGTCTTAGCTAATGTGACCATTTTAAACTATCCCCAAGGCTTCTGGTGTAATTATGTTGGACTGTTAAAGACCAACTCTACAACACAGCTAATTTTTGCCAATCCCCAGGGAGCTTCCTTAAGACAGGTTTTATTGCCTATTGAATGCTGCAGCAGTCCAGATGTTTTTCTCAGGCGGATCATCCCTGACTCAAGATTCAGCCGAAGCTTTCTGAGCAGCTGTTCGTATGTACAAAGTGACTGTCCCCAAAGCTGCAATTCAGAAAGTGTATTTCTTCTCCCCCCACAATACCATTGAAGCTCCCTACACAGCTCCAAAAACTCAAATAGGTTCCGGTTTAAAAAGTGTGGTTCCAAAGTGATGCCATTTGTTTAAAAACTTCTGGAGGATGGTAGCTTTAGACGGTGAATGCTCTGTGGTTTATTTTAGTAGGATCCTTCAAGAAAAGCCCATTCTCACTGCAAGGAGCTTTCAGTCTCCTTTGCAAAGGCAATTGATTGGATTCAGGGTCGTCTTTATGGAGCCGAGATAGCAGTGTCAAAACAAAAGCAAACAAGGTCATGTAATACCGCTAAGCTTAGTTTCTGTGGATTGGTAGGTGAGTCCATCTGAGTTCCTCACTTGAAGTGTTAACTTTTGGTTCCTTGGCCAATTAAATCGCTCTGGTATCTTTCTGAGTGCTAAGTCCTGTTTAATTTGCTTGCTGAACTCACAGGTCTAAAAAAAAAAATCCAGATAGATCTGGAAATAATTAAGATGGCTGGAACCATGCCATCCACGAGACCCTGTGACCTGCCCACCAAGATGCTTGGAGCCTATGAATCCCCTTGTTCATTCCTTTGCTCCAGGGGCCCTAGAGAGAATACTCTCTTTTTTACTCAATACTTGCAGTGCAGCTTTAAGACAATGGCTAAAATCATAATAAAAGATCGTGCTTCGAAGCTGTAGCCAAATCACTTGCAGGGGTTAGGAAAGATTTTCTTTTTTTAAAATTAACTGATACACATCTGTCTGAATGAATATATTCTGTCATTGGTTTGGTGGGTTTTGTTAAGGACCAGGGCATGGGCGGTTGAGGAAGATCACCTGGTTAAAGCAGGGAAAGTCCAGGACCTCGGTTCAGAGGGAGCCTGGAGTCAAAGCCAGCATCACCATAACCCAGGAGTGAAGCCTGGAGGTCCACGTAAGCTGGGCGCCTAGGCCTAAGCCAGGCATCGGAGCCCGCGTCAGGCTGAGCCAGAAGTCAAAACCTGTGAAACCGTCAGGAGCAAACACCGGTGCCTTTGCACAGACAGTGTACTGCTGTCTGGGGCAAGCATTAGGAGCAGGTGGAGCCTGTTCCCTGCAGCATCGTTATCACCTGCCTTCTTCTGGGGCCAGCTGTCCTCTGGCCCCGATCTGAGCACATTACAGGCTTTTTGTGTTTCTGCTGAAACAGAAGAGCTGGCGAGCACTCTGCGGTGGTGGAGAGGGTCATTTCCTTGGATGTGTGGCTGCTGTGTTTTGCTCAGAAGCTCGGTGTCATTGTGGTTGCTGCAGGTGGGGTAAGGAAGGAGTTTTTCCGCCCCTCCCAAGGTGGTTTGGCAGGGGTCGTGTTGTTCCATCCCCACCCTCAATTTTCTCTGCATCAACTTATAGGCATCATCTGCATGTGTCCATCACCAGTTCAGCCTCCTGACACTGCAACACCTTTGGACCTTGCTGGAACTTCAGGTTTGTTCCCTTCCTCTGATACGTCTCGTTTAACACCGTGATGCTTAATCCAACTCAAGTTATGGGGCTGCATGTAGGGGTAATAGGGTGCAATTCAAGTGCATATAATACATAGATTTTGTTGGATGACCTAACAGTCTCTTCTGACCTGATCCTAGTTGACCATAGTAGCAGTAGTATGTTTTCAGAAATCCACGTGTTTCGGCGCAGTCCTCCTTAAACCAAGTGACTGAAAGGGTAGGCAGATTTCAAAACTAAGAGACAGCAGGGAAACAAACAGCTGCCTCTGAATCAGCGCAAGCTGCACAGAAACCCACCTGCTGCACCTGGGTAACGGAGTTATTTACAGGGAAAAAAAGACTAAAAAGATTAAACAATACTACCATGAAGCTGTCAACTTTATTATGTCAGCTGAGTACATAGCTCCTGGGTCTCCCTCCAGGGGATGGAAATTCTGATCCAAGAAGCTTTTTATATGAATAGTTCACAAAACTATAGGATTGACAGAGAAGAGGAGGGTATCAGTTAAAAAGAGAGGGAGTCCATCATGAGCTAGTTTTCATCCACTTCTCCATCCTGTAATGGTAGAGGCTGCCATGAAGGTGGGTGATCTTACGAAAGCATACTGGAGGCTGAAGAACAGAATAACTTAACTTAGACATTTTAAAGATGTGTCCCCCTCTTAAATTAGTGTTGCTAAGTAATGTAAAATGGCAGTAATTAATGTTAATTGAAATAAATACAACCAATTCCATTTTTCTTATTAATGGTATTCCTGTTCTTGGCTTTAGTGATGATGCCTTAAGTTAATAAGGGAGCATTTTCTGTAACAATTTCATAAGTCTCTTAACTTTGCTTTTGAGTGTGTGTGTGTGTGTGTGTGTGTGTGTGTGTGTGGTATCCCATGGGGTGTAACGCTCTGTGCTCTATTAAATTTGGGTACCACTTTTTCTCCACCTTAGAAGTAACACATTCATGGTTGCTTGCTTGGAGGAGGTCATTCAGGCTCCTTCGAATCTGAATTATATAAATTCAACAAAACTATTACCCTTTCATTCTGCCCTTCTGACCAAACTGTTGATGTCTGGAGGCATCAAAGCCCGGTGACAGAAGCTTGATTTTCCCATTCCAAAGTCTGTGATTTCTCCTTGATAATTCCTTTGCTTTTCAGTACGGCTTTAGCTTCATGATGCACTGTTTGCCTTGGATCATGCTGTAATATACACCTGTGTTGATACGGGTTGGCAAGGACCAGAGGAAAGAGGTGTTTCTTTTATAAAAAGGAAAGCCTATATGTATTTAATCAATGATGCTATGCAGTTACATTTTGAAGTAAATTATGACAGGCTATATTCTCACAAGTAGTTTAAGACAGGGATGTTCAACCCCTGGCCTCTGGGCCAGACCATCCCGTACAGCTGTATCATCTGATCCATGGGGCTCCCCAAGTGTCTGGAAATGTGGTGGCAAGGATGCAATGCTATTAATTACAGTTCCCCTGCTGCCAAATTTCCAAACCCCTGGGTACCACCACGGGCTGGATAGGATGGTCCTGCACACCAGATCATGCTGGCTTGTGGCCAGATGTGGTAGGCAGGTGGTGTGTGGCTGGATTGGGGTTGTGGGTGGGAGAGGGCTGAGCCAGAGTGGCGTGCAGCTGAATCTAGTAGGCACTTAGCTGGGTCAGAATGGCATGGGTTCAGGCCCGTCCACCAGTCCTGCACAAGACCTGGCCTATGTACTGACCCCACACCATTCATCCAGCCCATGGGGCCAGAAGGTTTGGTGACACTCATTTTAATAAGTCTTGTAGGCACATTTTAGTATAATATCCTTTAGGTAGTGGCATATGACAAAGGCTGAAAGCTCTTTTAGCAGAATCATTCATCTCAGAGAAGAAAGTACAGTTGACTGTCACTTGCAAAAATATTTGGTAACAATCATAAAATCATAGAAAATGAGGGTTGGAAGGGACCTCAAGAGATCATCTAGTTCAGCCCTCTGCCCAAAGCAGGACCCTCCCCTGCTAGAGCTGACTGTGGCTAGCAGAGAGTCGGTAAGGCTACAGCACCATGTGTACACAGGTGAGACTCAGCTCTGATTCCTATTTAATAGGATCCATTCCTGTCTCTATCTGGGTAAAATGCAACCGGAGAAGATGATAATGGTGATGGTTAACATTCTGACAAATGGCAAAGTCTTAAACTACTGTCCATTATTAGACTAGTTTTAATCACAAGATACTGTGCACCTATGAAAACCACAAGGTATCCTATGAAAAACAGTTCTTTGGTAGGCAACTAATGATCCTCTGGACCATGGTCTACACATAAGAGGCCTAGTCAGGTGCCTGATTAATCCATTTGTAGCTGAGAAGCCCAGTTTCAGACCAACACAGCTTGTTTCAAGTTTCACAGATCCATGGGTTGTCTGAGCCAGAGTCCAAGTTTACAACACACCGCTTCCTTCTTTCTTGCTTTGCTTCCGTCCTCTGGATCAAAGCTGCTTCATGTTGAGGTATAAGGTGTTCCCTCCATATTGGATGAGATTTTGTGTGCTCCTCCCAACTTTCTACACTGATGTTGAATGATTTCATATAATTTTTGTGCACATCATGGTACCGTCATGGAGGGTGACCCCACTTTCTAGAGCTGTCTGAAATCTCACTATATTAAATATTACTGGGGATACGGTCTTTTGCCATTATTCCGACGTGGCCGATCCTGCATGCTCCAGTACCTCTGTGTTTGGTATTCTGCCTTCCCACTTTATTTTCAGGATCTTAGACATCTCATGTGGAAGCTGTTTGTTCTCTTGATATGCGTAGCATATGTAGTCACAGTCCACGCTCCTGACCCATGAAGCAGGGATGACAGCACGTGTCGTAGAGTCGCATCTTCATATTAGCTGATAGTTTGCTGTTATTCCATGCACGCGTCTGTAATAGCCTAAAATTCATAGCAGCTTTTCCAGTTTTGTTAGTCAGTTCAGTCAAAAGGTCAAGATTCCTGTTGATTGTTGAACCCAAGTAGCAAAACCTGTCAATGACACAAAGAGATTTATCTTCCAGGGTGATGTCAAATTCATAGAGTTCATAGACATTAGGGTTGGAAGGAACCTCAGAAGATCATCGAGTCCAGCCCCCTGCCCCAAGGGCAGGAAGTCAGCAGGGATCATAGGATCCCAGCAAGATAAAGTGTTGGTTCGTTCACCCCCTTGGTGCATCATCACAGTCTTCTTGAGATTAATTGCCATCTCAAAGCTCTTGCATGAATCAGAAAATTTGCCCAAGAGATTTTACAAGGAAGGTGAATGGCGGGCAGCTGAAGCCATGTCATCCACAAACAGCAAATCTCTCAGAACCAGCCCTTTCACCCTGGTTTTTGCCACAAACCTTGCTATGTTGAACAAGCCTCCATCTTGTCTGGTCTGAAGATAAATGCCATGGCTTCTGTCTTAAATGCATGAAGAAGCAAGAATGAAAAGTAGATGTTAAAGAGCATGGGGACTAACCACCCCCCCCGTTTCACCCTGTTGCTCATGTCAAAGGCATTTGATTCTTTGTGTTCGTGCACTACAGTTGCCTTCATACCTTGATGTAGTGAGCAAATGATGTTCAGCGCTTTGGGGGCACAACCCAGTTTCTTCACAACAGTAAAAACTTATCAGAGGTCTTTGCCAGATCGATTAAGACTATCTGCAATGGTATTCGTTTTTCTCTACGTTACTTTTGCAGTTGCTTGACTGAAAATATCATATCAGTGGTGGAGCATCCTGAGCGAAAACCACGCTGACTTTCAGGATAGATTCTTTCACCTACAGATCGCAGCCTAGGAAGCAAGTTGTGAGTGACGATTTTTCGGATAATGATCACAAGAATAGTTGTCACAGTCACTTCTATCCCCTTTGTTTTTTTATAATTGTACAAACCAAACCTCTTTGAAATCCTGTGGTGCCACTTCCTCTTGCCAACAGAGCAGTATAACTTCAGGAAGCTTTCAAAGTAATTCATCGCTGGCACATTTGTCGATCTCATCAGGCATACAGTCCTTGTCAGATCCCTTGTTCGCAGGAATCGATTTACTGGCTTTCTGCAAATCTCCTAATGTAGGCTCATTGTCTAACTCCATCATAACTTCGAACTGTGGTAATCCTTCGAGCTCTTTGTGTTTGATTTCAGTCTCACTGGAGTATATTATTCCATAGTGTTCAATCCAGTGTTCAGGTTGGGTTTTTTGATCAGTAATGACGTTTCTGTTGAAGTCTTTCAGCACAGCTGTTTTCTTCTTGAATAGACCAATTGCTCCTTAGATGCCTTCATCCATTCTGTGGCTATCACCTGCGTCAGCTACTTTCTGAATATCATCACAGAGTTTCAGCCAGAAATCTTGGGCACATCTCTTAGCCTCCTTTTGCCCTTCTCTTTGAGCCTCTCTCAGATTTTCTAGGAGTATTGTGTTGCGAGATTTCTTATAGCTGGTTCATGCTGCCCTTTCATTCCCCACCAGTGATAGAAGGGTTTCAGCATGGTCTTCAAACCAGTCTGCATTTTTTATGCATTTCTTTCCAAGCACAGTTATAGCACCATGGTACGTGTAATTTTTAAAATTTCCCCAAGCCTTGGTGACTGAGTTGTTAGGTAAACTTGCTTTCACAACTTCTGGATTGAGTAGTCTCTATTTTTCTATGTCTTTAGTTTAGCTGATGCCTATCTGAGGGTGATCACCAGTTTTGCTACGGTAGATCTTTTTGACATTGATTTGGACTTTGGGGCAGACTAAGGCATGGGCAGTGTCACAGTCAGCACTGTGATGAGACCTCACCTGCAGGATTTCTTTAAGGTGGTTACACCCAGCCAGTACTAGATCTGATTGGGGCCAGCGCCCTGATCTTGGATGTTTCCACAACTTCTTGTGATTTGCTCGGTGAAGTAAGTGTTGGTAACACATAGATTTTGACTTGCACGAAGTTCTAGCACTTCCTGGCCATTTGCATACGTATTACCAATCCCACGTTTGTCCAGATTACCAGGCCAGTTTGTAAAACTACATCCAACTCTTGCATTGAAGTCACCAAGTATCACAATGGTCTCATTTAATCTCTTCATCAGGTTGTTGGAAGAAAACGATCTTGTCTGTCGCTAGCTTGAAGGTAGGCTCATAGACACTAAAGAACATGATGAAACCATTCTGTGTAAGCGGTCTGAGTGTTATGAACCGAATAGATACAGCAATGGGGCTTTCACAGAAACAAAGTCAGCTGTTTCTAATAGCAAAGCCTACTTCCTGCTCTCAGTTTCCCATGCCAGAATATCGTGCAATTATTCCCTTAGATGCAACCTGTATCTGAGAGCCGAATTTCTGATAAAGCAGCAATGTCAACTTTGAGTCTAACCAATTCATAGTTTAACAGTGCCCGAGGTCAGAGTCCAAATATGCCACCATGCGAGTTGCTTTATCATTTTGGCTAGCATAGATCACCCCAGACCTTTAGTGCATATGCCTAGGCAAGCGTATGGAGGATTGGAGGCTACCCTAGACCTACCACGCTCCCTTTAGTTTAGACCATTGAGACAGAGTCTGAAGGCCAAACTGAGCCCAGACTTCCAGGTTAGGGACAGAAGTTACACATCAACTGGCTTAAGTGATCAGAAACTGGTTTAAACCTGTAACAGAACAGAAGTTCAGTGCACGTAAACCAGTTTCAAAATGGACAAAACTGGTTTAAGATAATGTAGTATCAGACTTAACTGACTTGAGGTCAAAGCGGTTTATGGGACTTCTGTCCCAGACCTCAATGTCTTGATGGTTGTAGCTGCTGCCAGAAAGCAACAGATACAAGGTGTTAATGATCGCCTAACACCTCAGTGAGGGCATGTTTCTGTCAGGGTGTTGCCTCTTAGCCTTTTTCCAGCCAAGCAATACCCACAAGGCAGCAGGAGCACCCTGTTTAGAAGCACCTTGCTCTGGAGGTTGCAGCATTGTGCTATTTTATAGCAGCTACCCTGCCACGAGAAGCCCCACCGCATGGCTACAGGCCAGCCAGTTGGTTGCAGTTTATGGTCATACCCAGGACCAATGTATAGGATGCAACAGGAAAGTAACCTTTCACAATTTTATAGAATTAAATACAAAATTATATCAAAACTCTGTAGATTTGTTTTTTAAAAGCAAGAGCTGACTTTTTAAAAAAGTCCACTTTCTTCCTCTCACAGTATTGCAAAGCCCAGTTCATTTAATCTGTGGTACAGTCTAAGGATTTTCCTTAAAGATGAGCCTTGTAGCTATACTGCATGTGCAGCTTACACACATCTGCAAGGGACAGTCAAGTGAACAGGTATCAGGCTGGTGTGTCTGAAACAGCTCAGCACTGGAGCACTCCTGAAAGCACCAGCATTATAATATAAGGCTATGTTTCTTTTTCCTGACTGGCAAGTGTTCATTTAAGCATTGTGGCAGCTAGCTGGTTGTGGGTGAGAAAACGAAGTGCAGGCTTGTGTGACTGGCAAGTTTCTTGCAATGTGAAAATAGCGTTAAAGGATGTCCATTTAAAAACACGAAGCGCGAGCTGTGATTATCAAAAGAAGATTCGTTAGACGTCTTTTTTAGAGAGCACTTTACATGTACAGGTCTCTTACAGTTGAAAAGATGGGTAGGTATCACTATCCCTGGTGGACTGATAAAGAAACTGAGATGCAGCGAACTGAAGTGACCTCCCCAAGGTCACAGAGCTGCTTAGCGTTAGGGCAAAAAATCCCACCTGGTTTTCCTGAGTCTTGGACAGATGTACAGCGTATGCAGTTCCCCAGCCAGGCGGTATCGGAGGTGATCTCGAATCAAAAGTAAGCTGGGGAATCCTGTGATTATAAGCTTGTGATTATTAACAAACCATTGGTACCAAAGTTACAGTGTGCAGTAATTCAATATCTGTCATGATTATGCCAGTGCAAGACTGTATGAAAAGATTCAATTAAATATCTTGCAATCACATGATGCAACATGTTAAAATCACTTGGCAATGACTCTGCCACTGCCCTGGACAGCACTAGTATCCAGGGGAAATTCCAGTGCATTCGGCTTCCCTCAATTATGTGACATTTGGTCTATGTACTGTATCTTGCCTTCTGTCCCATTGCTGTTGAAATCAGCTTTTGGTGGATGTTCGCATTTCTATATAACAGTAACAAAAAAATATTCTTTGTCTCGGACTCAGATGTGTTCCCTCTCCTCTTTTGTTTTGACTTCTGTGGTATTTAGCATGATCACCATACGTCAAAAGCTTTCCTTGAGACAAGCATTTGATATTTAGGATCTTCGTCGTGGATATTTGTGCCAGATAATTTGGGTTGAAATTGGAATTGCAGCAAACTTCCTTCATAGCCTCTAGTTCTTCTTGGTGTCCACCATGCCAAAAAAATAGCATTTTTCCGTATTCTGTATCTGCTAAAATCAAAAGAAGCCAGAAATATGTGGGAAATAAAACAAGAAGAAATGGAATATGCAGAAATGTTGACAAACCTTCAGAAAATAGTTGGGATGCATGTATTATCTTATCTGAACCAAGACTGCATGCCTAGCTTCACCAGTGCCAGCTACCACCGCGTACAACACACACTTCGTTGTGAACTCAGGTACCCAGTACAAACCTTACTCAACATCCAGTGTCTGGAAGTTGGTGTCAGTGAAGTTTAAATGGTTTGAAAGAAGATTCAATTTTTTATTAGTGGGGCGAATTGACAATTAGGACTGATTGCAAAAGGCTGAGGTCAATTCTCTGTCACTTGGCATTTTTAAATCCAATGGGTCATCTTTTCAAATGATGACCCATCAGATTTAAAAATGCCAAGTGACAGAGAATTGACCTCAGCCTCAGGCACAAGTTATTGGGCTTAATATGTAAGCCACTGGGTGAAATTCTCTGGTCTGTGTTATGCAAAAGGTCAGACAAAAGGATTGAAAGGTCCCAACTGGTTTGAAAAGCAATGGAGGTGTTAAACAGGTAGTGATCTATCAGCTTTGACAGAGTTGCAGTGAATTTCACCTGTGTAACTAGCATCTGAATCATTTCTCTTGGTTGTGGGCCCAGCAGTATGCTGCCTCAGGTACCTTGATATCAAAATTAGGTCCTCATCTTACGACATCCCGAGTCAGTGAACCAATGAGGTATGACTGCTAAGTTACATCATTTGGCCGTGTTTGTGACTCCTTTGACAAAGCGCATTTCTGACTCTTGTAGGCAAGTTGCATCACATTTCAAACAGACTGTTGTAACAGAATCGGCTTTTTAACAGAAAAGTCCAGATCCTGGCTGCTCTGCTGTAGCCTGTCTGCTAGTTTTCATCCTTTCCTTTGTTGGGCATTCCCCAGTGGGTGTGTATGGGAAGTGTGCAGTGGGCAAGAACATGGAAAAATAGGTCCCTATGTTATCTACGGGAAGATCACAGCACAGGGGCAGTGTTGTAGATAGGATGTGTCCAAAGCATATGAAATGAGGGTGGAGAGCTCCTCAGGAACGACTACCAGCTATGTGTGTCAGCTTTTGATACTTCTATGACACTATTCCTATAGTACCCGAGCATCTCAACATTGCGGTGATGCGGGAAACTATTGACATTCCCCATATTTATATATGAGGACCAGAGAAATGTAAGTGCCTTGCTAAGAGTCAAACCAGTCATAAAACAGAGAATTTATTTGGGATCTTCTGAGTTTCAGGACAGTCTAGTAGGACATATGTACTCCGTTAGTGGTTATCTGATTGAGGTGTCTTGATTTATTAAGAACCTCATTGAACCCAATGGTGTTACAAGGTCCCTTCCAGCCCTAATGTCTATACATCTATGAACCACTGGGCTGCTGACTCTTCTGGTATGTATCTAGATAGGGTTTTGGAGGTGAAGTTTAAAACTGAGTGAAGTTTTCTTACCAGATCTTTCGTTCAGGAGCTTCTAGCATTTTTGTTTGTGAATGAATTGTTTGTAGAATCTGTTGATTTTCATGAATTTGGCTCTTATTTATGACTGCCTGGTTCAGCGTTGGTTCTGCTTTGGACATGGGCAGAGGGGGTACAGATCTCACAGAGTTAAAGTAAATGGTGGCTGTGCCATTGATTTCAATCCGAGGAAGTGTTTTCAGCAGGTGGCAGTTGGCATTCCTCCATTGATTTCAGTGGAACGGTACTGATGGATCTTGCCAAGGCACTGCCACTTAGGGTTGAATTATGCAGTTGGCTTGGTATTAATACCCGTATTCCTTCTGGCTCCGGTTCTTAGATGAGGAGGGTGGTCTAATTTCTCTCCAATGCTGACCCTTAATGTTGTTGTTCATTCTGTTTCTAATAGTCAGTTTTTTCAGCCTTTCTAGTCCATCGTGTAGCTTGACTTCCATTGTTTGTTATGTACTGAAGGAAAAATGGAAGCATTCTTGAGGGATCCTCCAACAGACCCCCTTGCTTTTCTGCATGGCATGATAAAGCTTTGTGGGTGAACCCTGTTTTGCAGACATAGCATTCTGTAGATGATTAAACGGCTTCAGTGTGCAACGCACATTTCCTATCTCCCTTTTTTTTTTTTTTAACCCGTCACAAGTTGTGAATTTATCACCATTACCTGAGACTGAGGAGAGTCATCAAAAGCAAACAAATTATGAGTTGCTTTCAGCACCAGACAAATTTCCAGTTTCCTGGGGGCTATGACTGTTGGTTTATTTGCCAGCAAGAATTAGGTAGTTAACTCCCCAGCATTTCTTGCTGGTCTTTTACATCAGCTTCTTTGATAAATCATTTGGGACATCACGTAATTAAGTGTTGCCATAAAACCTTTATACAGATCTATAAACTAGATTACATTGTGTGGGAAATCATTAAGCTGCTCCACTTGAATCGGGCTGTTTGGATTCAAATGTGCAGATGTGCATGGGTACTGCACAGTTATCCCAGTAGTAACTTCCACATTTACACCCTGGCTCAAGAGTTAAACCCATTACGCTGTACCACGGAGGCCGAGTTTAGCACAGAAGACCCTGGGATTTCATATTCCCTGTTTCTTCTCTTTTCTTGATCTCTAATTTCTCTTCAGTGTTGCTACTCTTAGTCCAGGGCAACGGCAGAGTCATTGCCGAGTGACTTTAAAATATTGCATCATGTGACAGCAAGGCTTTTAACTGAATCTTTTCATGCTGTCTTGCATTGGCATAATCATGAGGGATATTATGTTACTGCACCACAATGTAGATGCTAAAATAAGTGGAATGGGTGTGGCTGCTAATTATATGGGGATTCTTTGTGAACTTTGCCTTTAATGCAAAATTTCATACCCGCATGAGAAAGCTCAGTTCCTCCCCTTCACTTTGAGACAAGCAAGGACAGATCCTGCTGTGGAGACGTGAGGGGCATCCTCATATGATCCAGCCGGCTGCTAAGTACGTGACTAGGTAAGGTCCAGTTCCCTGGTGTGTTACTCTTCTTTTACGCCGTTGTTTCCAACAGAATTCGATCAAATCTGATCGATCTATCTCTTGGTCTTCAGGTTTTACACTGCCACCCATCACTGTATTATCTGAGTGGCTTCCACATAAAATCAATAGCAATAGCAAGGTCCCTATTGATGTGAGACTGCAATTATACTGGTGTAAAGCTGCAAACAGTTGTTCTTTGAAAGAGGCCTTCCACAAAAGCAATAACGATCTTCATAACATTGACACTACTTTGAATCCAAACCCCTACCCCACCTTGACCTCCTCAAAATAAAATAGATTTAAAAAAAAACTTGTTACACAAGCAAATCAGCTGAACAAATGAAAAACTGAAACCAATCATCTAAGCCAAACAAAGAAAGATACTCCCGAGTTTTTACCTTGGAACAAGGCAGTGCCAGAGACTCCATGATTCAGGGTGTAGGTTGTAGCCATGTTGGTCTAAGGACGTAGGCAGACAAGGTGTTTTGGGTAAATCTGATATCTTTTGTAGTCTACTGTGTCTAATAAAACATATTGGATTTACCCAAAGACCTTTTCTGCTTAGAGACTCCATGACGTTCTTTAAGGCCTTTGCTATTGCTCTTATAGAAACTCATGGATTTTTATAGAGAGTCAATGGCATAAGATCCTAAGGATAGATTATTGCTGAATAACAAAAGGTATTCATTTCGATATAATTTACTTTTTAATCTTGTAAAATCTTCCAAGAGTTTTACTTAAATAAACAATCCTTTTAGGTAGGTAAATGTTTTCCTCACTTTCCCGGTGGGGAGATGGAGAGGGACCTTGATAAGCGTCCCATCATTAGGACTTTGGAGAGTCTGGTTTCCCATGTGATACTCAGACCCGTCGAGTCTAAGATCATGGAAAACGTGGAATGAACGTACAACTGAATCCTTTTTGATGTCAGAACTACATAAAAATGCAGGCTGATATAAAGTGAAACATTGTTTTGTTCCTAGAATAAAGTACTTTGTAGGTTTGGCACAGTGGTAAACACAGAGTGGTACTGGAAATTTATATCCACTTTTGGAATATAAAGATAGGATTGTACATTCATAACTGCAAACAACTGCCTCTTGAATTGTGTTTCTGAGCAGATTGGTTACTTATCCCACCCCAGTGTACTTTGTAGTGAGAAAATATAGTTTTTCATCTTGTTGATTTTCCTGTAGCCAGTCCTCATGCCTCACCCAGCATCATAAAGTGTCTTTCACCACTACATTTATATACCAGTGTTTTAAATTTTGCTTATAAGCAGATGCGTGCATTTAAATAAATTTCCATGTCCTTGTTTACAATTGTTATTATTTGTGAAAACCGAAAATACAAAAATATAAATTCTCTCCCCTCCTTACTAATTCTTGTCCCTTATTGAGAAATTTGCATTTAAGAAATCGTCTCTCAGGTTTGCTACATGACGCTTTTGCAGAGCAGGCGAACGATTGATCTAAATGTTCTATTTATTCTTACTCCCAAGCATTTTATTGCATTTAGAAAAATAATTATTTGATGTTTGCATGATAGTGCTGTGATTTCACGCACCTACTGTAGAGTTGCCAATGTGCTAAATATTTCAGGGAAAGATCTTGGAAATGCAATAGCTAATGTTCTGGAGGCAATCCTATCATCTGGGTTGAAAGCAGGTGTGAAATCCAGAAATTCCACGCTTTGATTAGTTGGAATTGAGCTATTCGTTTTTGTAGATCACCCAGATCATCCATCTGGAAATATCTCCAGATGTGTGCAAAGTACTTTCTTTCTTCCAAAAGCTTTTCTAACCCCGGGGATGAATCACCTCGGGACCCTCTGGCATTGGAAATGACAAAGGTGTTACTGTAGAGCATGTGTCAAATTTTAGGAGGCCCGGCAGGCTGGGATGGGTCTTTCTTTTGTAGGCTGAAGAAGACACTAGTGCATCTACCTCTGCTTGGATCCTCTGTTCATCCCCAGACTACAGTAACAGGGACTGCTGCTTACTTGAAGCTGCAATGCATGCTTTGCTGGAACTCTGTGGCTTTTATTTGAGCTCTCTAATTTTTCTGGACCAATAGGTTCATGGATTCATAGATAGTTAGGGGCTGGAAGGGACCTTGTAGATCATCGGGTCCAGTCCCCATGCACTAGTCTGGAAGAGACCTTGTAGATCATTGGGTCCAGCCCCCATGTCTCTCCTTTTACCAGTGCAGAATTGCTCTGTGTAGGGAATACACCGCAATATAAATGAAAAATGTTATACCTAGCCTTCATTGCCCCAAACTATGGGACTTTTATTATATCCTTTAATTGATTAAAATTGCTGTTAGGTTTTATTGTAATACCACAAAACCATGGTACCTCTTCTGTTTTGTAGACCTCAGCAGTGATAAAGAACATAGGGCTGAGACTAACAAGCAGTATACTAACAGAAGTTTAGGGCTAGAAGGGACCTACTAACTTTAAATGCTGCAACACTTTTTGGCTGTTCGGCTTGGTTCAGGTTGTTATCCAGGCCTCTTCACTATTGTATTGGACCCTCTTTCAGGAGTGCCATAAGTACCTGGAGCAGCTCCTGCCTGTGGTAGTGGTAGTTCTTTCTCACTTCTTCTCCAAAGGGGATATTCGAGAAGGACTTCGAATGCTGGAGCAGAAGGAAGCAAGGTGGGAGTTGGTTCTTCGGGCCTTACGGCAATGGCTCCAGCGTCTTAGACTAGCCCACTCCTCAGCAGCAGCAGAGTTGTTGACTGTGCCCCCTGTCCCCGGGCTTTACATGCCAGCATCCTCTCTGCTCACAGGTCCTTGCCATTTTGCATATTCTAGGAGAAATGAAACAAAAAAAAAATTGGTGGACTTCAGTCCATCCAGCCTTTACCAATGTTCTCCCAGCCATTCATCCTCCCATTATGAATTATGGCTCCAGTCTGCTGAACGAGTAGATGGGGAAGCAGCCAGGTTAGCATGCAACATTCATTAGACGATTGTGGTGGTTTTGCATTGGGCTCAGGTGAGGATCGGTCCATTCTGTAGCTGAAATCTTCAACAGCAACAGGATGAACCAGCTGTACAAATTAAAAGTAGCTTGCACAGTTTGTACTGCCCGGGATTTGCTTGTCGATTGTTTACCCACCCTTAAATCCAAACAGGGAAGACCTGCTATTTGATCAGATCTGACTCTCAAACAGAGATCTCATTATAGCAGCTTTAAACATCGCAGTCATGTTTTTAGACTTTCAGATTCACTGTGGCTTGTCGTTATTGCCAAAACCGAGAAGAAACATGCTGATTTGTTTAATCGCCATTAAAAGAGACATTTGCACTCCCTCTGTACTGTCCGACCAGGGGCTGATTCTGAAAGTGTTAAACATGTCAGCTGTCAGTGAGTTTGGGGCAGGGGGCTCATTCTGCAGGAAACTGTGTCCCCAATCCTCATCAGAATTAATTAAACTAAATAGTCTTCAGTGCCTCACCTGGAGAAGGTGAGGTCTCAGGTGCTCATGCCCTCTCTTGACATCAGATCCAAAGTTTTCCCTCATGCTTATTTTGGCTTAGCACTGAGCTATTAATCTTAAGAGTCATCATCTCTCTCTTGTTTTTGACTCAATCCCTTCCCCCCGCCCCACTCCTTTATCTCAATTCACAATTTACCTTTGCAAATGAGATCTGGATCTCTGGGATTAAAATCTCATTTGAATTCAGAGGCCCAGTTTAAGAGTACCTCAGTAAATCTAACAAGACAACATTTGATCCATCCAGTCTTTAATCGATTTAATAGGGGCTGGGGAGTAGGTGGACAGGACTTGGCTTTTCCTCTTATTCCCAGGGAACCCTTCTGGGTATTGCACAAAGCTGCTAAAGTTCACATTGTAGGACAAGGTAAAATGTCTTTGAGGCATTGACTAGTGCACATTTAATGAAGATAGAAAGCCAATCACTTAACATCAGATGAGGAACAGCAATTTCCTTCAGTCTGGCACTTTGTGTATTGAACAAAATTGCATGAGAGCTTTGAGCGTTAGGAGAGCTGTCAAGCGACCGTTTGTCTAGGAGCTGGAGCAGTCCCCTTGGAAACAGCTTAAACCTTTTAAATGAAAGCATTACAAAATGTACATCTGTGTGTAATATGTTGTCCGTAGGCTCGGCTGTCGAGGGCCAAGCTGCACAATATTTATGTATTTTTTGTTAGTCATTTTCCTGTTTACGCTCATGAGCAGAGCTCTCTTTAGGATTGCAGCATGCTAGGTTACTCAATAATCAAGCGTCCTATATAATGTTTGCCCTTAAAAACTTCTCAATTTGCTTAGCTAACTAAATAGCATTTGCCTTAGCATTTGCAGTATCCCCAAGGTACCGCTAATATGAAGAGCACTGCAAATACCAAGTTCTTCTGGTTAAGATGAGGTGAAGCTGGAAAGAGCTAAGGCCACCATATTATATTGAGGAGGGAATTAGAGACTTCAGGGAATCCTAACAATAGATTTCCCTGATGGATAACGTACATGTTGGTACCTGTCATCATCACAAGCCAAATGCGAAGACCTTTATTATAACACTACATCACAACTGTATGTCAATTAGTAGGGTATTGAGACCTGATTTTCTAACTGAAGTGAGGAGGAGACAGAAGTGCTCAGCACCTCTGAAAACGAGGCGCTTTGTGGGCCCGCTTTGGAAATGTTCGGTCACCTGAGAAGTGCATCTGTAGCCTGTGAATGCAAACTCTTAGTGAAATTTATTACTGTCACAGATCAGGCCCTTATTTATGTTCTTGTATTTTCTTTTTTTAATCATGGTTGCTAGGAAAACAGTTCCTCTTAAAAGAATTAGAGAACACAGAAAAAAGTAATGGGTTATAAATAGCGAAATGCCTCTCCCTGATATTTGGATTTTATTTTTTGGGCCTAATTCTTCTTTCATGCCAAAGTAAAGCCAGGGTCACTACTGAAATCAAAGGCACTATACCACCTTTAAGTGAGAGGTCTGTATTTCTTAATCCTTTTTTCTCTATTTTTAATCTATCCTTGATCCTTTTTCCTCATCTTTTCCCTGCAGAAACCGGGCTGTCCTTTCAGCAATGGTTTGTACTCCCAACAGGTATTTCCTTCAACCAAACATGTCTCTGGCCACTAAACAGCTCTCACCTCACTGGATTTAAAGGGTCTGACAGATCCACAAAGTACCGCTGGCTGGGCAGCTTGGCACTTGAAATCTGTCATGTTTTCCTTCCTTAGCATCTCACTTTCCCTTTGCAGCCTTCATCTTTCTCTTTATTTTTCTTAGCCTTCCATCTCTACAGAGGTCTTGTTATGCTTGCCTTCCTCTCAGCTGTTCCTCCCTGTCCCAGGCAAAAAGCACCTGGGTAAGAAAGTGTGTAGGGATATTCTTGCATGTAGGGAAGTACTGCAGTCCTACCCATGTCCTTCTCAAAAAGGCCTGGTTGGCCAACGGGAGCATGCCTTTGTTCAGTCGGTCTCCTGAGACAGACTGATGAGTTTTTCTTAGTCCACTATTTTACGTTTTCCCTTGCCAGAAGTTCCCGTAGGACAGCCAAGGAATATCCTCAGTGGAAGAAGTGCAGGATTTGGTGCAATAGTAATGAATGGTGCTGCAGCTCCTTTCCTCTGGGCATCTCAAAGCACCAAAGAAATGGATTGTATTTAATATATTAGCCTAGACCCCATTTCTGGATCTCTGGGGGGTTCATCGGGATTATGGCCTTCTTACTTGACAATGACCAGTGGAAGGGAGTTGCAAGAATGCTTTGGTAGGCAGATGTGGGATAATCTTCCTTTCTTTCTGAGCATCACAAAGCTCTGAGCCTTAGTGACCTCCTGTAGCATTGGACACCATAGTTCAAATATGCACCACCAGAAAGAATATTTCTTTTTATCACTATCAAAGTAGCCACTGTTTCATTTCATTAAATGTCCCCGTGTTTTTTTGTAAATTGGAAACTTGAGAAAACTGAGAAAGAGAGAAGTTAAGCGTTTTGCCTAAGGACACAGAAGGGGATTGCTGGGAATCGACTCCAAGAATCTTGAGCCTGGTCCCCTATTACAACCACCAAGAAATCACTCTTGTCTTGAGGTAATCATTAAACTTAAAAACTTGCACATTAAAGCTCTACCAGACGTCTGTAGCTGTCACACTTCTGTGACCACATTGCTATAAATGACTGTACTCAATTTTTCTCTCATTTTCCAAGTTCAGTTTTAGTTGTTTTCCCAGAGTCTGTGGGGAGCTCAACCCTGAATGTGGGTGAAAATGCAATGACTGAGGATCAGTCCACTATTTCATAGCAGAACAGGAGCTACATTGCTGTTTTCTAAGACTTTTCATGATGATAGATGAGCATGCATATTTTGTTTTGAAGACATTATTCATGCCGGGGCAGCGACACATTGGGATTGAAATAAATCCACCACAGTGAGATAAACAAGCATAAAGAAGGGATTATTTTAAACAACTGGGGGAACAAATGGCAGTTTTAAAATGACAGCGGGGCCGATTTCTGAGATGGGAAAACTGGTAAAGACCGCAACCCATTATTTACAAGAGGGCAATGACATAAGAAGTAGGAGGTCATAGATCTCTGATGCTGGCTTTTTATCAATAGCCTGTAAAATATTAGCAGCTTAGTGGGATTATCTTCCGGGAAACCATGATGGTTTAGATTCTCATTGGGATGAACTTGGGATGACACTCTAACTTTAGGCTGCGACTGGAGCATATAAACTTTGCGGGAAGTGGGATGAGACAGAATCCTTTCTATCTACCGTCAGGAAGAGGGTGAATAACTGCTCTATCTTGCCACAGAGGGCAGGACATGAATACGTGGGGTGAAACTATTTAATTCAATGAACAGAATAAACCTCTTTGTGCAGGACAGTAGGAGAGTTTGCCATGGGAAGTTGTGGAATCTCCTTTAATGGAGGCTTTCCAAAAGAGGCTGGATAGACCCCTGGGATAGCACATGCTGCGTTCATGCACGGGGAGGGACCATTTAAGTCCTGTCTAACTCTGAGCCTATGCTTCCATCCCCAGGCCGTCCCAGTTTAGTTGCTTCTGCAGTGTGCTGTTGCCCTGGCACCAGCTTGCATTGCTCTCCATGGAGAGGAATTTCATTAAGGGGTCTAAATAGTCCAGGATTTGCAGCAGTGAAAAGTCCCACCAGGAGATATACTTCTATCCAACCCCTCCCAGTGCACCCCGTTCCTGGTGTTCTTCCAGCAGTTGAGGACTTTCCCTCCCACTGACGGAAAGGACTGTGATTTTCCCCCAGATGGGTTGAAATGCTGTGACAGAAGGTAGGAGCATTGTGATATGCGCTGTGACTGGTGTGTGGTGGATACTGTGGACGCTGCCAGAGCCTCGACGGATTCATAGCAAGAGATCTCTGCTCCAGAGAGCTCACAGACCAAACAGACAAAGCGGGGGAAGGAAATAGAGGTGAAGGAACTAGCTCAAGGATGCACGACAGGTTGGAGGTGGTCCTAGGACTAGAAATAGGGTGTTCTGAATCTGGGGCCTTAGCCAATAGACTAGGGGTGGCCAACCCACCGTATGCATGCCATAGGGGTAGGGGCAGCTGCTGTAGGTGGCACTGGAGCCTCAGGAAAGGCAAGTGCCAGAATAGGCTCTGGCCATGGAACGGAGGATGCTGCAAGAGCAGATGTCAAATGTCACTGCAAAGAGCCAAGCTAACATTGGCCCTGCAACTGCTACTGAAGAAACAGCTTTGGATCTTTACTCACTATATACAGTGACAGAGGCTGTGGGGCCAGGGGTAAGTTTAACCTACCTTTTGGAGGTGACACCTTTCCTGTGCAGCTGGAGGCTCAACCTTCCTCCATTTTGGTGCCCCAGGGCACAAACTCTTATCAAGTACACTTCTTAGGGGTGGAGGGGAGGTGGCACACAGGAGCAGGGTAGGACTTAACTTGTGGCACACCTGCCAAAAATGTTGGTGACTACTTCATTCGACCAGGCTGCCACGTAGACATTACAAGATCCCCCAGGCCAGTCCGTTAATGCAGGATTGTTCCCCGCTATATGAAGTGTGGCATCCAGTCTGCTTCCAGGTGTCTCAAGCAAAGGGAATTGTCCCTTTTCTTCTGGAAAGCTATTCCACAGTTTAGCAGTCACATCCCAGTACTCAGCCTGCATTTTTCCTTTCTTAAATTAATGCCATTACATTCAGGCCTACAACCCTGAGCTACCAGAAATAAATTCCTCGCTCACTCCACTGCTTAGTGATGTAATAAGACAGCAAAGTATGTCTTCACATCCTAAACAAGCTAATAAATATTTAATATAATGCAATCCCTGAAAAGCCAAGTAAAATTAAATGAAAAGTCAAATAAAATGAGCTTAAATGTAATAAAAAAAAACCAGTTACTTTTCAGTGCATTGAAACTGCATGTGTACTTGCTCCCTATGATTTAGCAGTATTGGCAGCCAGAGTCTCTGTGGTTTTCAAATGGCAACACACATCCACTTGCAAGTCTGCTTCACTATGCCATGCCTGTTAAAACAATAATTCACTCATATTGGCTGTCATCTCCACTTCCTCGCACATAGCAATAGGAGGTGTTGCTGTGCCTCTGGACATCCTGGAGTTCAGAGGAGATGCAAGTCCAAGGAGCTGTCCACTTCCAGGTTTTTGAAAACCGGGTGGCATATTTTCCTTAGTGAGTTTTAACTGAAGCTGAGAACATTTCTAGGGTTTTTTGTCAAAAGGTTTGAGGTTTGGGTAAAAGAAAAAAGCTGTTGTTATTAAAACCCTAAAAAATTCCACTAACAAGTATGTTTTCATAAAAATGTACTAGGTATATTTTAACTACTGCCTTTCTAATTCCCCTGGCAGTTTTGTTTAGGTACAGCACTCTTCATTTATTATCCCAGCCTCTTTTCTGCAGCTGACCAGCTGCTGTGCTCCTTTGAGATGTCTATTTTGCAAGTTGGTGAGATGATCCTTGTGCACACCTGGGGGATTGCAGCGCTGAACATCATAGCGGTGGAAAATATTCCTCTGTCCATTCAACTATTAAAAGCTGGGCGATCTTTCCCCAGGAAAAGACGTTCTCATTCAGCGTGCAGGAAAAGAGGCATTAGTTATGTACCAATTGAGAACATGAACTGTATAATGTTGTCTCAGAAGGTTATTGCAGAGCAAGTTTTATTGGTATCCCAGGTTTCCTTTTGGAAATTCAGGATTAATTATGGTTAGATTTTAGTGCTTGAGAGAAAAAATATTGTCCACAACTTAATTAATTGTTAACCAGAGTGGTACAAATAATGAGCATGTCCTGCTGTCTGACTATAAGAACACAAGAACGTTAGTCTGTTTAATTATTCTAATTTTAAAAGCACTGAAGCATCCCTCTCTTCCACACTTACTTCTTGAGCACTCACTTGAATGCTGCTGGCTTTTCCTCCAGTAATTCAATCCAAATAGCATTTCCCTATAGGAGATGCACTGGTGATGTAGGGTGGTTGAGTCGTATGACCCTGGATAGCTGGCTTATTTAGAGAGTAAATGGGTGGGTCAGGGGACATCTTTTAAGTGTCTGATCATCCTTTATCACCAGGGACTTACTTTTGTAATGGAAATAATAACTACTAATTGTTGATATCCTGACCCTGACCTAGTGACGAGTCAACTCACTTATCCTCTCTCTGCTTAAAGATTGCATAGCACTCACTTAACTCAGCGGCCTGTTTCAGTATGAAAATAATGGCAGACAGAGGTTGCATTGGGAGTGAAAAATACTATTATAACAATGACACTATTATAGTATAAGACTATTCAATTAAAATATTAACTCTTCTACCTGGTTTCAGACCTGATCCAGCAAAACGTTTTAGCTGTTGGAATGGAAGCATGTGAACAACCACATTGATAAAATGACACTACCCGCATGTGTCATGTTATATACTCATGCACATGCTTAAATGTGTTCCTGTGTCTGGGTCAGAAGGAAAAGATTTTGACGTTTGAATATTTATATTTCTTTGAGCTAAGCATGTGCTTATCTTTAAGCACCCACTTAGCTCTCTTGCTGCATAGGAACTGACCAGTAACTGTCCCGGGTGGTGATCATCCTGTGAATCAAGCTAGGGGCAGAAGTAAATTCTTACCCACAGAAACAACTCTTTTCAGTTCCAGCAAATTCACAGGTTCTGCCTTGCTGACGCACACTGAGTGGTTGATTTCATGCGAATGTGTTTTGGTTGAAAGAAATCTGAGAAGGGTTATGGGGAAAAAGTGGGATGAGGTGAGACGTGGGGTGGTTGTTAGAGGCACACTGCAGGAAGCTGCAAAAGACATTTCTTTTACCCCCAAGTAAGGCTCTGCATCCACCAGACACATACTTCCCCAACTATTAATATGGTCATCTGTAGAGATTGATGTCACCAGATGTGGCCTTTGATCTTGACTGTGTTGCTCAGAAGTCTAATAGAAGTCTCTAAGGCCAAATGGTGCTGGGATATGCCTGTGCAACTGCATCATCTTGAAATCATTTGCTCAGTAATTCATGTGCAACCTTCAGCTCCCTTGTTTGGTTGGGATATGGGGTCAATGGCTGGAACTTGGCTAAGAAGTCTGATGATATGCAAGAGAGGCTAAGAAGCCAGTTTACTCCTATGGCTGTGTTGGATATGCAGGGCTGAAGTCGGTAAGTAGGACTCTGACTATAAAAAGAGGATTTTGGTTGATTAAGGGGCCACTTTTTACGCAGTCATTGTTCAATTTAGACCCACTCTGTCAAACGCCTTCAAAATATGCGAAGTGGGAAAGAGCAGGAAGATTACTTTGTAAACACACCCAAAGCAATGTGAAGAGCTGAACCCAATAGACTCACCAGATTGAATTTAATAACTTCCAGCAGGATGGAGAGAAGATGGCAATGCGCAGTCTCCCTTAGAACAAAGACAAGTTTTAAAAGTGTACCTTTCTATACTATATACACCGGATTAGGTATGACAGTGTACTCAAGGTGTCTGATCTTTAAGGAACATGTTCCATGTCATTAAACCAAAAGTATAAATGATAGTTACCTCTGTAACAAAACGAGATTTCTCTCATTGAAATAAACTTAATGTACAGTGTCATATGGTAGGCACGCACCTGCAAAGGTGACAGGTTTAATAAGTGTTCAGGGATTATGACATATTGCTTTGCAGAAAAGTAGTTAATTAGTTTGAATTTTCATCTTCAACCTCCTAAAGATTGGGTAAATTTATGAAGTTGAAAATTTGAAGGGAACTGCTGACTGTGGCAGCTAGAGCTGTGCAAATCTGCCTGACCTGTTTTTCTTGGTGCTATTATTTTAGCAGTAGGAAACCACTGCATAGCTTTAGAATAGAAATTTCTCTACTTTGTATAAACGTAATTTATTCGTTTTTTTTCTTTATTTGCATTGCTCCGTGGTTTCCATTATCTCCGTTCACTGGAGTCATCTCATTTGCAGGACTAGCTCTAAGTATTTACAATGCCAGTGAGAGACAATGGGATAATGAAAATCATGATTGTGAAATACTTTGTAGTAGGTGAGCATCTGTTGTCAGCCTTGAAGTAGAAGGCAAGATAAATTCTTTGGACCAGCTATTGAGAAGCTGGATGCAAGATATAGTATTCCTGCAGTACTTTAACTACCTAGACATTTGCTGGGTAAAAAACAGTTACACATAGATCATCAAAGACATTCCTAAATTGCATGGAGGAGAAATTGTATGATGCAGAAAGAGTTTTGCCATGCTGATTTTGCTTTTTAGCAAAAAAGAGGAAGGAATTGAGAATGAAAGTAAAGGGAGAAGCTTGGAACTGGTATGTGCAAGATATTCCAAGTCGACTGGTTTCCAAAATGCAACAGGATCTGATTGGTGGGTTTCAGGAAAGGGATTTTGTCAGAATTCAGACACCTACTGAATATGGCGCCATATTCAAATTTAAATTCAGATATGCCTAGATATGAGACTGTTTTTACAGATTGCAACCCAGCCAGAGATATGTAATACAATGTGGGCTGTTGGAAGGAAGCTCCTGGGATCTGCTTGGTCACAGACCCATTTACTGTCTGCATGAGGATCTTCAAATGCACATTTCTTCTTTCTGCAGCTAAAACTAAAAGCAAGATTCTACCCTGGGTAAAAATTAAGCTGCTAGAAAAGGAGGGTGGTTTGGGACCTCATTGCATCTCTAGAAGGGCTGGCCAAGATTTGGCTCAAAATGAGGAAGGTATAGTTCAATGCTCAAACAGATACAACAATAATTACAAATAGTACAGCCCAGCAAGGGAAAATGGGAGATGTCAGACATATGACCTGTGACTAACAAGATGAGATTTGCCTGGAAAAATGCAGGCTAATAAATCTGGGGAAAGATAATCCAAAGCACAGATACGTGGCAAGACAAAGATACCTGTAAAGCAGAAATGTCAAAGGAGGCCTTGGGGCTTTAGCAGACAGCAAATAATATGTATAGGTTTGAAATGCTATAGGATGCCAGAAAGGGCCAGTGGGGTGTGGGGCTGTAGAGGCAGAAGCATCGTTGCTTTGTCCATAGGGAGATGATATTTTCAAGGCACCAGTGTGATTACATCTAAAACTTTGTTGATCAATGTTGACAAATTAAAGGAAATTCTGAGAACAGAAGCAAAAATCATCAAGGACTGTAGTAAACACAACCGTCGCTCCTCTGGATCATGGTGTGCACATAAGAGGTCTACTCAGATGCCTGATGCAATGATGAAAGGAAAGTGCAGTAGACAGTGAAAGGGAGAAAAAGCACTTCTGTTATCCCAAGGTGACAAAGACAGGAATGATGGGCTTACATGAACCATATCAAAATTTGGGCTGCCTATTGAGATAGATGTCTCATATAGTGAGACTTTGCGTAGCCTCAGTGACAGCAGGAGCAGGAGCTATTTCAATGACGTGAAGGAGCTAGGAAATCACTTTTCAGATGAAAATTTGTTCGGTGACAACTATTGGAGAGCAACCAGCATTACTGTTTTCCTGCTAATTGCGTTACAGGTCTCCTGAAGTCACTCTCATGAACTATGTTGTGGGAATAAGCATGTGTTTTCCTTTCTCTGGCACTCTGGCCCTTTAAAAAAAAACCCAAAAACGGCACACTTCTTGGTGGAGCATTGTAATCACGACCTAGATCCTTGAGGCATGTAAAGCCCTAGTACTGGTATTTAATGCAGGAGCAATGAAGTTGAAACTTAGAAAGCAGCACGGCGTGTACACAGGAAAGTAAGGCCAAACTATATGCACTGGGATGAGCCAAAAGACTCTTCTAATCATGAGCAAGAAAGCAGAAAGATCATTTTACTTTTCTGTCAAGATTACATATGCATGTACATGTGTGTGCGAGTGATCATTCATAATATATTCATTATACACATATGTATGTGAATGAATTATTCATTATATTTTTATATATAAATATATATTTTTTTATATTTAGAAAAAATAATGAGGTTTTTGGCAACTGCCAATCCAATCCTTCTGGATCATAATGTATATGCATGAGACCTAGGTAGGAATATGGCAGAGTGGAGGCTGTTGAGACCTTCCATCCTCCCTTTAAAGTATTGAGACAAAATCCAAAGGCCAGACCAAGTCCAGGTGTTTTGTGCCTTTGTGGCTGTAGCTGTATAAGCATCCGGGAACTGAACCCATGTCTCCTGTGCAGCAGACAAGGAGGCTACTACTGAACTACTCCATATATAATCACTTCAAAAGCATTTTCTCCCTGACTTTTCTTTTCTATTTTTTTTTTTACATAATTTGGAGTCTGGTTTAAACCTTGTGCGAATAAGATAGTTCATCAGAGACTCTATTGTAGAGAACAATTTGCAATGGCAAAGGGATGAATTAATAGGTCTTTCCAGCTGTAATTTAAATTATTTTATGATGAGACTTAGTCACCATTTCGTGGTGGACTCTCTTCACAGCTAGATCATATGGGGCGATTAATACAGGAATCTTATTTCTTCTGCTATTTAGCCATGAAAAATGAACGGCAATTAACTTAAAACCAGTTTACAGAAAATAGAGCTTTAATATTATTAGAACCTTAAACTATGGAAGCTCTATTTGTTGGGTTTTTTCCCCCCCTGAAATCTAGTAGTTTCTTAATCTGCTTTAATAATTATGGGTACTGATGCTAATAGTAATTTCTCTTTTTTTTTTTCTCTTTTTTTTTATTCCTGTTGTTCGCAAGGTCAGTTCTTTTCAAGAACAAACAGCTGTTCTCTGTAGTTGTTTGCAAAGCTTGACTTCAGACATCAAACCTCAAAGTGGCTGCCGTATGAATATGCATCCTATCAGTAGTGTAAGGAAGGAGGGAGGTGTCCCGAGTACTCACTTATGGGGCACAAAAATAGGGGCCAGCTGCAGCCGCTGTCCAGTGCACCACTGCTGCCTAGCACACGGAGCTGCCAGTTATGTTTCTGCACACCGATAAAACAAAACTTGCTGAACCAGGCTCTGCACTTGAGGCTCCTTTACATCACGTTGGCCATATAAACAGACTGTAAACTGAGAAGTCATCTCATCAGTGTATGTGAGAATCAGACTTCTGCAGTGTTTGTCTATGATCTGCCCCATTACCAAAGGCCCTTTGTTTTCTTTCAGTCATTGATTTGAATATTGAGTTAACCCTCCATTTGCTTTTTCTGGCAGAGGAAGTGGGGATGTGAGCAAAGAACATGCAATTATCATGTCTGCAATTCGTCTGGCAAGGATCTATTTTAGTGGGCCTCTTTCATTATTTATGGGGGATTATATCCCATTGGCTTCTGTGGGATTGGAGTGGTGTGAGTAAGGAGCCCAATTTGTTCTTGTAAGTCTGGGCATGATTCTCTGGTTACAAGACCATTTGCCTTTTGTAATCATTTGGCAGGGTGGAAGTGAGTGTGAGAGGTGGTACCATTTTATAGTCTTTCTATATTCTCCTTGTCTTGAACAAATGACTGTACAAAGGGGAACAGAAAAGCCAGCTCTCATTTACTGACTTTAAAAAATATGGATTCCATGATATGCTTAATTTTGATAGAGTCTGTCATCTGATGACCCCAAATTCTCCACCAGCCTTAAATAACTAAACAGACAGTCACTTTGCTGGGGTCACTTGACCCCCAGTCGTCTTTCCTGCTTGGTGCAGGGGGCTGGCCCGAATGATCTTCCAGCCTTACAATCCATCAATCTATGAACTCAACAGCAAAACTCCTCACTGATTTTACAGATGGGAAAAAATGTTGGGCTTGAGTATTAGCTCCTCAATATTAAGCTAACAGGCCATCTAGAAACAGTTTAGGCCCAGATCCTGCAATCACGTAAGTATGTGCTTAGTTTTAAGCCTTCGAGCCCATTGGAAGTACTGGAAGTTGACTTGCTCAAAGTTTAAGCATGGGTCAGGCAGCATCCTTTATTTTACAGGTTCATTCCCACCCTCTCCTGCCTGTGTACTCCCTCATACCCACGGCAAAAGCCATTCTCCTTGCACTGCTTATTTCTTGAGTGGGGCACTAAGATGTGTCCAGGTTCCCTCTCAGAGCTTTTTTAGGATTTGGACTTTGGGCTGCTTGTCTCTCCTTCCATGGTTTTCTGTACTTACTAAGGGCATAGAGTAGGTCCCAAATGGACACCAAGGGCTAAAAGACAGGAATGGGAAGTTGCGGGATTGCTACCGGTGGGCTTCTTTGCTGAAGGCCTTTGGTGCCCACGTGAGTTTCAGTACACTTCACGGAGCTTCCACGCTTGGGGTGGGCTGCTGTCAAGGCTCGCGTTGGGCTGCTATCAATGCTCGAGCATTGAGGAGGTTCTGTATAGATGGGTTTGGCCATGAGAATAGCCTTACAGCCAATCCTAATGGTCAGTATGGACGTAATCAGATTGTGACCTGGGCTGTTCACTCCAAGGGTATGTCTGTACAGCTTGAGACATCACTGTGGAGAGAGTGCCCTAAGCTAACTCTGTACCTGGAAACAGCATTTCCATATTAGCATGGCTAATGAGCTCTGCTCTAGCCTCTGGAGCATGTCATGCCCTGGGCAACTAAGCATGATGTGTTTTAGCGTACCCACTAACACTGTAAGGAGGCACAATTATTAAGTAGCTGCTGGCCTGCTTAAATAACATATCGTGAGATTTCTAGAGCTAAGTATTGCCTTGTAGTTTAAGGCCCGCAGTCCAAATTTTCCTTTGCTATTTACAGACGTGACGTAAATCCTAGATTGTAAAATGCCGTTCCAAAAACGTAGTTCACTTCCAGTGCCTGAAAAGCTGTGCTGTCTGTCGGGTTCAGATCTGGATAGATTTCACACCCACAGAGACTGAATAAGTACCACGTGCTTCTGCCTTTTTTTTTCAGGTTAAGGCAGGGGGTGTATCTTACATTAACCTGAAGGATGTTTACTTTTGCTGTTGGCCTGGTCCCCAGCTGAGTGTTTTGAAGTGGGAGGGGGAGGGAAATCTGACAAGGAAGCAATAATTCATAGACAAAATGACAACTATAATGAAGTGCTGAAGTCCTAGCAACATTTGCCCAGAAGACATAGCGGTCTCAGTTCATTCCTGGTGCAATTCCACTGACTTCAGCGCCACTTGCCATGGCCTGACTTTGGCCCAGCATGTATTGCTAAACCATTTCTAGCCTACACTATCAGAGCACTGGTCAACCACGCTGAAATAAAGTTCAGCATAACCCTAACAATAGTTATGTGAATCAAATCTTAGCAACTTATGACTTGAGTGCTGATGCTTCAGTATTCTGCCTGAGAAATGTCTTAACCCATATGGCAAGAGGTAGCGGATTTCAAATGTTAAGCTCTCCTGTAGATCAGTGGTGCTTAACCTTTTTTAGACTCAAGGCTCCCCTTATTAGAGCCAAGGCAGCCCCTGGAAAACGCCAGCCTGTAGTTTTTACTCTTATTTCTCCCTAGTAAAAAAAAAAAAAAGAGCAACTCTGTTGCAAAAAGTCAGAAAGACCACAACAAGGCAGGATGTTTTTGATGTTATGGATCGCTATGTGAAACTGCTAGATTTAACTTGTGAAGTTTGCACGCCTAATACCATGTGACATCCTGGGGCACCCTTGAGAGCATCCCACAGCATCCCAGAGTGTCACAGCATGCTGGCTGAGAATCGCTCGTGTAGATTATTTGTTGCACAAACAGGTTGGTGGGGTGCTATGAAGAGAACGGGTGAAAGTCAGAGACTTCAGAAGAGGGTTTGCTTCTCAGGTACCGGTGGCTTTTAACAAAAAAAAAAAGTTGTCAGTCCCCGTGAGGCCAGTCTTTCTGAGGAAAGAAAGTACTTAAGAGCATAATTCTTCCACAGTACCCAGTAACAACCTTTTAATAAGCATCATTAAGCCTTTAGATTGCAATAAGAGGCCATCCACCCTTTTATCCCATATTAGATTGCCCAAATTCTTCCTTGTCCTCTTGTGCTGTGGTTAGATGAAAGCAGCCTGTATTCATATTGATCTCTAAAAGCACTTTCTCTCCCTCTCCTTGTACCAGTTCACTGCATCACTTCTAAATGCAGTTTATCTGATCTCTTACATTGCCTGCTCCCCATTCACGACATACAAAACTGTAGTTTCATGCAGGTCTTGAGACTGAACGATCGTGTTTCTTACCTCATTCCAGCAGATAACATTAGGGTCTTTGTTTGGATGGGTTTCAGAGGAAAAATCATGCACACTTTCCTTTCCTCCTCCCCTCCTTTCCATAAGTGTCATTTAGATCCAGAAACAGCCAAGACCAGCATGTGTGTCTGTGTGTGTGTGTGTGTGTGTGTGTGTGTGTGTGTCCCACTCTCACCGCCCTTTCATTTCAGTCCTAGATTTTCCAAATGCTGGGCATGAGAGTGAGGTGTAGCTGTGCTGAAATATAATTCTTAATGCAAGCTAAGCCCTTCAAAGCTGTGGAGTGAATGGTTCTCAGAGTTATTCTTTTTCACTGGGAAAGAGAAACCTGCTCTTTGACAGGGAAATGAAATGATATAGGCAACAAAGTTATCAGTCTTAGGGTTATCGAGACTATAACCATAAACAGGCCTTGGCTTCAGTTACCCTGTCTGTATCCTTCCAGCTGTATGTCTATATAGCTCTTATTTCTGCCTTGCTGTTTCTGTTTGAGCAGAATTACCAGGTTGAGAATCAATGTGTTTCATGTCTTACTTTTCCCCTTTGGACCTTAACCCAGCACAGATCATTTGAATTTCACCTGTGCTGATGCCATTCATGGTGACAAGGGCCATTTCCAAAGCTCCAGATGGCTCCGAATCTAGCACTGGGGTGCTTTCCTCCTGCATTGAATTGAGAAAAGCTGTGTGTATGCACATGGCTGGGCTGATTATAGGAACACGCATCCCTGGACTGATTACAGATGCTCAGAGGACAAATAATAGCACAGGCCACTTGTCTTGCCTAAACCCTTTGAAACAATTTGGGTTTCTGATGGGAAATTTATTCCAATTTCTTACCAGTTTTAGTCAGGACAGTTTCCTGCCTTGTGACCATCCCAATTCACTTTCATTTTAGTGTCCTTCCCTTCTGCATTCCTTGTGTGTGTGCCAAAGTGTGCGTGTTCACGTTGCATTATATTGCTGTCAGTTGGGAAATTTCCTTTCTGCGTAGTGTTTTTTTTTTTCTTTCCACACAGTAGCGGATCAATTAGCTGTTTCATCATGTGCAGCTTAATCTTATGCAAGGATGTGAAATGGCATGTGGTTTTCATCCCAGGGAGATAATTGACCCCCATGTGATTTCAACCAAGTAAGAAGAAGAATTTGTGCTTTGGGGGAGGGGCAGTGGAAGAAGATGGACAGGATTTTCACCTTGGAGGAGTTTTCGAAGGCTCAATCCTAAAATGTCACCTTTGCTCCTTGTCTCCTCTTTTGAGGAAGGAGACATTTGCATTGGATTTGGAGGCAACTTACCATGGCATTATGTTGGGGTCCTAGAGCATTGCAGTTCTGATCCATGACACATCCTGCCCCCGAGTCACTGAGGGGCCTTGCTGCAACCTGTACCTGACTGGCACAGCACCACCTCTTTCAACTGATGTCTCTATCTGGAGGGGATAATGCTCTGTGGCCTGCAGCTCCTTTCTCTTTCTAGTTATCTAACTTAGCAACCTCTGCCAGATCTCTAGCACAGTGATTCTCAGCCTTTTGCACCTTACGTCCCACTAAGCATTGGTCCCAAAAACCCTGATCCCACCATGATAAATGATGAGCAGGGGGTGAAGTGGGGGTTCCCTTGGCGGCCGGTCGGTGAGCAAACCTGGAAGTGCCGGTGGCACACAGTGGCAGAAGTGCCAGCAGCACATGGCGGTGGAAGTGCTGGTGGCAAACCTGGACGTGCCACCACTTCCCTGCGTCCCACCTACATGACCTTTGCGTCCCACCGGTTGAGAAATACTACTCTAGCACACCTGACTGCTTACCAAACAAGAGAAATGATCTCAATCTCCCAATTCATGTATGCTAGTTAATAGCTAGTAACTATTAGCTAGTAACTAACTACGAATTAGTAGCTAGTAATTGTGATCGGTCCACCCTATTCATGCTTCCCAGTGCAGTGCCATCCTGTGACTTCATGTCTATCGTTTGCACGTATGCTACATGTAAGCTGTAAAATGGGCATAATGCATCTCCCCCTACAGTGTCTGTCCCTGTATGTGGTAGAGGTGTGTTTGTAGCATTAGGCTTGCTAGGATAACCTTCCAAATGTAAAGCAATGCAGAGTCATCCTGTTTTTTAGGGGCATAACTTCAATGTTTTAACTTCTCTGGATTTCACGTGCCTACGTAAAAGTAGGCATCCCAGGTCTTTATTTGGATCTGGCCCTTAGCCCGCTGGCTCAGTAGTTTCTGGTGAGTGTTTCAAGCCCTGATTCCTTAGTCTTGCTTGAGGCTGAATGCCACTGAGCTTAGCAGCAATCCATGTCTGCAGCTGAACTGGCTCTTTCAGGCTGGGAAATCCCAGCCTCATTTTGATGACAGCCCTTCATTCTGTGGGATTTTCCTTTTGCCACGAACCATCTGCCACTTCTCTTTACCACACAGGTAGAAAGCAGTCTTGCCAACAGGACACTGATAATCACTCAGCAGTGAATTTACAAACAAAGTGTAGCTTCCTGAGGTGGGGGAAGATTTTCTGACTTCCTGGAGAAAGGACCTGCTTCTCCTCAGCCAAAAAACAGACAAAAATAATCATGTTGAGGTTATTTCTTGCTGATAGTAAAAAGTCAGAAGATGGGAGACTGTAATAGTTTCTGTATCTAGAACTGCACGTAGAGCCCAATTGCTTCAAAACAAAGAAATGTTGTAAGCTGGACAGGGTGCACAGGTGATAAAGTACTTTCTTTCAAGCCATGGACCAGGAACAGTTCAACACAGCACAATGGATCCGAGCCATTTCTGCTGCTGGACTGAGCCTTTCCACATCTGGGAGATGGTAGGGCAGGTCTTTGCAGGGTATTTCCACATAGTAATTGTGCTAATTGGACTAAAAACTGATGCAAAACATTTTCTCAGTGTATTTTTACCACTCTTAATGCCCCATAAACTCATCAAGGTTGTGCCTATATCCCACTCCACTATAAAGGCCTCATGTCCTGTCATTGTAGAATACATTGGGTTGATACATTTATTTAAGGACCTACTGAATTCCCAGTGGAAGTGGGCAGCTCCTTTAATCTTGTAGGTTCCCCTGCACCTCCTCCCTCCCTCCCCGCCAAGTGTCGGAGGGGGTCCTGCCGCTTGCTTCTGATTGGCAGGGAGGTGAAAATCACAGTTTTAAATATGGCACCATTTTTGCCTCCCAACTGGTTAGCAGCAAGTAGCAGGGCCACCATGGACTCCCAGCCAATCAGCAATGGGGTAATGGGGGCGCACATGGGGGAACCTGCAAGACTTAAACGCTTTAATTCCCTGATGACACAGATAATGCATCTACATGGGGTAATATCCCGTATTTGGTGGATTAAAAAATATCTTTTTGCCAAGCTTGCCAACCTGTCGGCATCTTAATGAGTGAGGTAGCCATAAATAATTGAGCTTTCTCAGCTGAAGCAAGGCAACCCTTGGCCTTACTATTATTCATCTCATTTAATAAAGGAAGTTCTCATGATACATTGAGGATCAACAAGAGTTTTGTCAATGCTGTAGGATGGTACTGATATTGTAGCCGATTAATGTGCCTGTTCCTACTAATGATAAATGGGATTGTTGTCAGTTCATCTGGCGCACTGCCTCTAGCATTACATAATCATTTGTGGATATACCCGAGGGTTTCAGTAGCTAACATCTCAGCTATTATGGATCATCATAATTCTTTAAGGAAGATATATTTGGTAAATAGCGGCATTCAGCTGAAAGCTGGTGAGGTAAAGGGAAAAAAGCAAAGGTCAATTATGCAGTTGGTTAGAAGCACTGTAAGATGGATTGAAAAGTGTCTGGAACAACACAAACCCCAGGGTTAGATGAAGATGTATCAGCTCAGGGGGGGAGAGGGGAGCATACCTCAAGGGAACTGTGTTGGGTCCACTCTGATTTAACACCTTCATTAGTCATCTCTGTGGAACAGGGGCGGGAGTTAACCAGTTCAGTCATGCAATTTGCAGAGGATACGCTACTGGGAAGTATGTATTGCAAGGGCAGAGAGATGCTACAGGGGGAGTTCTGGGCAAGGACTAGTAATGTGCCGTACAGATTGAGGAGTAATGCAAGCTAAATAATCTGAAATGAAATGACCTGATTTCCAGGTCACTGGTATTCGAAGATTCGTGTGGACTGGTGGACTTCCAAGGAAGCTGTGCTCCAATCCCTTGGCAAGGCCCAGGGTGCTGTTGCACTCTGGTAGAGCAGATTGGTCGTCGCCTTGATGTCGTTTATATAGAAATGGGAGGTATTCAAACATGCTGAGGGCTGGGCCTTGAAAAGCTTTTAACTGTTACTGTCCTTGGCTTGTGGTAGACGGCATGGTAGTGGCCAAGGGGAACGGAGTTTGTTGTCACTAGGAGATGAGGTTGTGTTGGGACACCTGGGAGGGGACCCTTCTGGTTAGGCCCATCTCCTGCTGTTTGGCAGAGCCTGCTCTCTGCACGAGAGCATCACTCGGGCTCCTGCCGCTCGCCCCCGTGCTGGGCAGGCAGCACAGAAAGAGCTCGGAGGCCGTGGGTGGGCCCTGCTGTGTTAAAGAGGCAGCCAGCAGGTGTACGCTGCACACAGAGATGCAGCACCTGCTCCAGAGAGGCCCCATGGAGGTTGGAAATGGGGGACAAAAGGGGACAGGAGGCACAAGAAAACAAGGGAGGGAGAAGGTGTGATAAAGAGAGGAGGGGAGTGGCAGGGAGCCCAGCTTCCCCAGTGCTTATCACTCACTTTAAACCTCTCACTCCCCTACGCTTATCTCTGAGTCTGAGAAGTCAACAGGCCACTTCGTGAGCAGGCGTAAAATGGTGTAGCTCCTTTGCAGTCAGTCCTGCCCACAGGATTACCGTCTGTCTTAGCTTGCATGGACTATATGTGTGGGGATGTCACCAACTCATGTTACCTGGGCCAGCTGAAGTATGCAAAGGCAGCTGGTAATCTCCTTAAAGCTTTCTGGCCTCAATTCCCCTGTGCTGTACTCGCAGTTGCTCTGTCATCCTGAGTCTTTCAACTGCCTCTGCGAAAGGTGGTGAAAGTGAGGGTTTTATGTATTTGTCCCCTTTTTCTTTGGATTCATGTAGAAAAAGGTGGAAAGCACTGGACTGTGTAATTTTTTGCATTACGATATGGCCAAACTCAAACATGATGAGACAGACAGGCAGACACAGACAGCCGCATATGATAATGGATTTAAAAACCATGAGATTTTTTAAAAAGTGCTGTTATTTGCCACAGCACTAGTGTGCCACATTCTCCGGGCCGTCACATGGATTTGAGACTTACCTTTTATTTTTAATGAAATCTTAAATCCTCATATAATCATAGGACTCCAGGAGCTGAAGCTTTAAGACAAAGATCAAATATTATGTAACTTGTAGGGAAATCACTGAGGCTAAAGATTTTGAGCCAGGTCTTTTTTAATCAGTATGGTGTAAATTAGGCACATCTTGTCGCTATCTACTAGATAGCTTTAAAAATCCGATCCTTCTAATTATTTTCCTTCCCTTTTCAGTTTTCAGTTCCTCCTTTAAATAAATGAATGAATTTGCTGAAGGTACAAAAATAGAGTTTGGAGCCAAACACTCAGCTGGTGCAAATCAGGGTAGCTTCATATTAACTGATGAAACTGCAGTAGTGTACACCAGCTAAAAATCTCCCCCTTTAATAACAAAGCTGGAAAAAAGTTTACAGCATTATCTCTACTGGAATCCATTTATTCCAGGTGTTAGCGATCAAAACAAGTTTTTCAGAAGTGTTTGCACTTTCATTTTCATGGAAAGGCAAGAATATTGCTGTTATGATTTAAGAAGAAGTATAGTCCCAGCACCCACTGACACTTGTATAGTTGCATAACTTCCCACCCTCTTTTACTACCACAGAGTTCAGTGAGACAACTCACAGAGGTAAAATGGTAACATTCATACATGCATTTTCATAAGATTGGTGCTATTGCATTTATGACATCTTCAGCTTCCAGTTAGGTAGTACAATGCTGCCTAAAAAGAGGAATTCATAAGTATATGAAATATCTGGGCAGGGTTGCTATCCCGATCTCTCTTTTTTTTTTTTTTTTTTTACTGATAATCTGCAAACTTTTTACTGACAGCCACACTTTTTGACTGGCATACATTTTACATATTGTAAATGTAACACTTCTATAAGGTCCTGGCAGAAAGAAAGGTAAAGAAAGGCAGTAAGAAAGGTAACATTCAAATGTAGGGGTTTAATACCTGTTTTCTAAATCTGGCTGAGCCCCCGCCCAGAAACCTGAGAAAACAATTTTTAACTGGGCGTTCTAAAGTGAGCAAATTCCCGCACTTGAAAGCAGCATTCAGACAAAGCGGTGTTTATTACAGGGTAAAAGGGAATAAACATATGACCTTAGAGAAAACCTTAAGCATTAAACATTAGATGAACCCCAAACTGTCCTGACTACAGCAGTGGTTTTAAGTTGTGCTGCTCCCACACTAAGAGTCTCCTATTTACCCTGATACCCCAATCATGACCTGCTTTTCATGTCCTGGCATGGACCCCTAACTGCCGCCTCTTCTCCCCTCCTGGCCCCACAGGTGTGTCCTGGCCACACCATCATCCTCCCTGTCCTACCCGCTACCTCAGACTACCAAGAACTGTGTGGCATTACCTACCTTCAAGGCAAATGAGGTGATTATGGACAGGCTGATGGGGTGCCGTAGCAGCATGTGGCTGGGGCTGGGGAGGGGGTTATGGAGGCTCCTGTGAGCTCTGCTGGGATGGAGAGCTCTCTTTGTCCTGCTCAGACATATGGGACACAGCCAGAAGTGACAATTTTTGCTTGAACTGCCCCCAGAAAGAAGTCTACAACCATGACCAAACAGAAGCACATTGCTGCGGCCCCTTAAAAGGGCCCTATGAAAATCTAAGCTGGTGTCTTTTGTCGGTGGAGCTCTCAACCTGTTGCTTTTTCAGAACGGGAGGGGATAAGGGAGTGGAGGGAGTTTGATATAGGCTTTTTTCAGCCTGAGCTGAAGAACAGAGCAGGTGGACTGAAGCCTCCCCAAAGTGAGAGGGGGGGCTCCAATCAATCTACCCCCACCCTCCAGTGCCAGGTGGGAACCCCAAGAATGAGCTACCTCTGCTTCCTTCCCCCCAGGCCATTCTGAAAACAGTGTCTGGGAAGGGAACGGGGGGTTGCATTGCTACAGAGACCAGGCTGTAGGCTTGGAGCAAGCAGCTGGACTCCTCAGCTCCTGGACACAGCAGTGAACTTCTGTTAGGTCCATGGGATTGCTGCAACTCATAGTGCTTCCTGCAAAGCACTGTGAGTTGCAACAGGGAGCTGCTCTTCTGTCAGTGCCCAAGGTGGTGCTGCTGTGCTTTCCTCTGTCTGTCTGTCAACACTTGCATCCAGCCTCATTCTGACAATGGATCTCCAATCAAGCTCATGGTTTTTAGTTTTTTACAGAGCACTCCATTTTTTCAGACTTTATGGACAAGCACTTTTAGCCTTTTTTATGAACTGTCCATAAATTTACAGTCTGTTCACAATTCTGGAAATGAGCCAGAAAATAGATTCAGTTTTATGTTGGCACAAGTACCTGGAAACAAGTAGAGTTACATTTATGTGAAACTCAAGAAATACAGTGATGACTCATTTCTACTGCTTTTAAGTCAGGCCGATCCAGCCCTTCAAAAATGTAAAGTCATATGAAATTTTAAGTAAATAAATCTTTGTCCAGAGGTGGTGCAATCACCTACCCTGGAAATCTTCAAAAGGAGACTAGACAGTCACCTTGCTGGGGTCACCTGACCCCCAGTTATCTTTCCTGCTTGGTGCAGGGGGCTGGCCCCGATGATCTTCTGAGGTCCCTTCCAGCCTATGAAATCACCTTTATTTCACAAAGCTATGTATTAAACCTAATAAGGGGGAGAAAACCATATAATGTGGTATTTCCTATGTAAAATATAAATGCAGCAGATTAAGGGATACAGTTATTTTCCAATATTTTTCAAAATGTTTGTGTGAAGTCAGCATTTGTGTAAGTGAGGGAGTCAGAGCCAAGGTTCTGGAAGATGCCACACAAGCATCCTGAATAAAGCCATGCCAGACTTATGACCCACACTTAGATCCTTTTCTGTAGTGAAGATTGCTGGTATATGGTAGTGGTGCACAGATTTCTGTGGATAGTGAACACTAAAAAAGATGGAGAAGAAACTGCCAGATTGCTACCTCTCATAGGGTAGTAATCAATGGCTCTATTTCTAGTTGGCAGCCAGTATCAAGTGGAGTGCCCCAAGGGTCTGTCCTGGGGCCAGTTTTGTTCAATATCTTCATCAATGACCTGCAAGATGGCATAGAGTGTACCCTCAGCAAGTTTGCAGATGACACCAAGCTGGGGGGAGTAGTAGATATGCTGGCGAGTTAAGGCTAGGATTCAGAGTGACCTAGACAAATTGGAGGATTGGGCCACAACGAATCTCATGAGGTTCAGGAAGGACAAATACAAAGTTCTGCAGTCAGGACAGAACAACCCCAGGCAGCAGTACAGGCTGGGGGCTGACTGGCTGGACAGCAGCTCTGCAGAAAAGGACCTGGGGGTTACAGTGGACAATAAGCTGGATATGAGCAAGCAATGTGCCCTTGTTGGCAAGAAGGCTAATGGCATACTGAGCTGCATTGCCAGCAGATCAAAGGAAGCCATTATTCCCCTGTATTCATCACCGGTGAGGCCATATCTGGAGTACTGTGTTCAGTTTTGGCCCCCCACTACAGAAAGGATGTAAACAAATAGGAGAAAGTCCATTGGAGGGCAAAAATGGTTTGGGGGCTGAGACACATGACTTTTGAGGAGAGGCTGAAGAGAAGAGTAGGGCTAAGGACAGCCATTACACATAAACCAGTTTAAGTGATCTGAAATTAGTTTAAACCTGTAACAGAACAGATGTTCAATGCACATAAACACCCTATGAAAATAGCTGAAACCGGTTTAAGATAAACCTGGTTGAATGTAGTATCAGACTTAACTGATTTGGGTCAAATGGTTTACGCAAAGTCTGTCCCAGATCCCTTGCTGGTTTCAGTTAAACCACACTCCCCCATGCTCTGTAGCCTGGGCGGAGCTCTCTGCTCCATAGCAGGGCTAGCCCCTCCCCTCTGCTCCCTGGCTGCAGCTCCACAGAGACTGGCATATCCCCCTTCCCCCCTCTCCTTCTCGTCCCCTCTGCCTTACACAGACACCTCTCAACATTAGCTAGCAGGCCACATGCCGGCTATGGTCCGTGCTGCAGCAGATGGACAAGGACAGAACCAACAGGTAGCTGGTAATGTCCCTCTGTTGTTTACTTAATGGGGTGATAAACACTGAATTGGAGGCGAAAAAGACTGTGTTATCAATTCCCTGCTGGGGAGGTTGGACAGGGGCTGAGGGGGGAACCCTTCCTAATCACAGTGTCCTGCTGAGGCCTGGCCATACCCCACTCCCCGTCAGCTCAGTACTTATGGGAGGAAGCAAGGGCTGCTCTAGCACCCCCCAGGCCTCTAGCCTGAGCCACTGCATGCATGTGCATGCATTCCTAGGATGTCTCTGCAGTTGCAAATTGATTTAGCCTAGCCAGGTTAGACTAACCTGCAAAGACTGAATCAATTCAGGGTCAGGCTTTTTAAATGTCTGTCCCTAGCCTGAGAGCTGATTTAATAGCAGCCTGCAGCTCCCTGAGGGGTTTCAAAAGAGGATGGAGCTGGACTGTTCTCAGTGGTGGGAAATGACAGAACAACAGTCTCAAGTTGCAGCAAGGGAAGTTTAGGTTAGATAGAAATAATTTTCTCACTAGTACGATAGTAAAACACTGGAACAGGTCACCCAGAGAGGTGGTGGAGTCTCCATCCTTTAAGGTTTTTAAGACCCAGGTAGACAAAGCCTTGGCTAAGATGATCTAGTTGGGGCTGGTCCTGCTTTGAGCAGTGGGTTGAACTAGATGATCTCCTGAGGTCCCTTTTAACCCTACTTGTCTATGATTTTATGATTCTTTTCATGCATTGCTTAGTCAGGATGCAGTCACTTCCTGTACTTACTAAAATGAAGATCTGAAATATGTAAGTATGCTCTACTTGCTTTTAAGGTTTTTTTCTTTGCAAGAAGAACTAGGGACATGTATATATTCCTGCATCTATGACTGACACAAGACCATGAACTCATTTGCTTTCCACCTACCTAAATGGGGTTGATAAATCAAGGAAGTTCTAGTAAGATTATACAGTATTGCTATTGGTTTCCTAATTAGATCCATTCTTCTGTTTACAGAAATGAAGAGTGCAGGAAACACTGATAAAAATATCCTTGAAGTTTAATTTTACTTTATTTTCAGCAATAAATAGTATTCAGATAAAATCTGTGTACTTTCTTTTGTGCTCTCAGCAGATTTAACTCACCAATTTCTTGAGTCACCAGAGAAAATTGCATGCAGGGATGTAGAATTCAAGTAGGCTACACCTCCTTGTTAATGTTTGTGAATATCTGAAATTCTGGAAATTTCAAGTTTTAAGTTCCACACCATAGGTGACTGGTAGAATGGGTATGGACTGGGGGGGGGGCACATGCCCCCTGCCCCAACAGGGCCATCCCCACCACTGATGCCACTGGCAGCTTCTGCATGTTCTCGCCAGCCCTGTCCCTGCCACCACCGCTGCCAGCGGTTTCTGTGGGTATTCGCCAGCCCTGTCCTCACCACTGACACTGCCGGTGGCTTCTGTGGGTGCTCACCGGAGGCTTCTGCAGGTGCTTGCCAGCCCTGTTCCTGCTGCTAATGCTGCTGGTGGCTTCTGCAGGTGCTCATCAGCCCCGTCTCCACTGTCACCGCCAGCTTCTACGGGTGCTCGCCAGCCCTGTCCCCACCGCTGACACCTCCCCAGACTCAGGAGGCACCAGTGACCCATGTTCGATACGAATTCCCTCTCCTCCCCATGTCTCTAAACAACCTAGCATTTGCCACTGTGTCTGCACACCACGCATGATACATTTCCAGTATGGTCACTGCTCCCCTTTATGCCTACCTGTATTCCTTAAACCGAGACCAGATCTAATCTCCTGAATACAGACCCTCTCCATGACCCTTCCAGCTGAGCAGCTGCTCAGCCATATTCTGTGTCCCTCCTCTCTTGCTTTCTCACCAGGGTCAAGAAACAACAGTTTTGCCATCTACTCCTGGCCAAAAAACATCTTGCCCCTATCTGTTCTTCCACTGCTCACTGTATAAAGTACAAACACCACAAGATTCAACTGTACCAGGTGGATCTGAGATTTAATCGTCCGTTAGCAGTTAGATCGGCCTTTTGCTGTATAAAATACTACTTAGTTTGAAGAGATCCTGTTTTCACAGACAGCCCTGAGGAATGGGAGCTATTGTCCCCTGTGCCTGAACATATTTTTGATGTTTTGCAAATACCTGCAGTGTGGGTTGTAAATCGCAGAATACTGTACCTTATTCTCTCAAAGAATTTTACATCAATAAATATGAGAGGGAGAGAGCAAGAGGAAGTGGACAGATATTTGGAACTTCTTTAAGTGCTTGCATGACCGTACTTTAACCTGCTATGTGATAAGAGTAATTCTAACTTTAATTCTGATTGTTCAAGCTTAAAAGTAAATGAACAAACTAAAATAAGTGACTGACTTGGTTGGAATGCCCTGGTTATTGAGTACAGCTCTACCTGCAGCAGAATATTATTAATTTAGGTTTCTGCACACACAAAAAATGCCTCTCTTCTGGGAGGGCATTTCCACTGATGTTTCAGTTTAAGCATGTGCTTAAGTTTCTGTGGCTTCAAAAGTTAAGTTCAGGCTTTATCCCTTAATTATAACCTTCCACATTATAGTAGCAATAGAAAAATGAGCCTGCCCCAAGTTTGAGGAGCTTCAGACAATTCTTGAAGAGCATGCATTGTAACAGAGACAGACAAATTATTCTTGATATAGCTTTATAAAAACAACTGCCTCTTAAGGACTGTTTTGGTCTGGGAATACAGAACGTGTTACTCTAGCCATTTGCTGTAGCTGACCTATTCAGCAGACTGATATTGCAATAACTGTACAATATCAGGCACTTCAGTTTTTATTTTGGGAATCTCTGGAGATGTCTCAAGGAAGACTCTACCGCAAAGCCAGTGCAGGCATATCCACTGTGTTAGAGGGAAAAAGATTTCCAAGCCCAATGAAAAGTGTTGCAAGGTAATATTGGGATTCTCTGACTTCCTGTCAGGAAACAAATGTAATGAGATGCCTGTGGGCATGCCAAACTGTAAAATGGAGTAGTTAGCCCGTCTCGCTCAGACATTAAAATACACAAAGGAGGTTGATGTTATCATGCAACTTGTAGCCTCTATTTTCAGACGTACACCTCTACATTGTAACTCATTTAGCAGCTCTTAAACTGTCTCGTTCCTGGGAAGAGCAAGCCCCCTCGGGTATCAATATCAAGAAGCGAAAGACACAAAACTCGACTGCCCGAAATAGCAGGTTTTCCTTTAAGGAACATATCAACTTAATATGGACTTTCTGACACATGTGGATAGAAGCCAAGATTATACTAAAAATAGCCATTGTGCTGGGGTGGCCATTCCCTGCCAGATACCCTGTGGTGTGTAGGTATTTATATGTACACAAGTTTTATGGCAATGCTCCAGCTGAGGGAAAAATCATAACCCTGGAGTGTGCGCTAGGGCCTGGGTGCATGCGGTTACAGCATAGCGAAAGATAGCTAGTGTGTCAGTACGTCACACCAGCAAAACAAAGGGAAAACATTACACTGATGTGTAGTTTGCCAATTAGCCAGTCATTCAAGAAGATGATCATCATTATTTTGCATTTGGTAGGAAAGAGAAGAAAGGGAAACCCATTTTTCCTGTTTCTCAGTAAGTACTCCACCTGATAGAGGAATCTGTCCATTTGAAGTTACTGGGGGGTCTTGCTGAACTGCATCGGTACTTCGGGCTCAGTCTTAAAACACCAGGAGCACCACTGCTGTCTGCTGGAAGCATGTAGCAACTTGTGGGCGTTCAGGTCATCAGAGCCACAACCTCCCACATCTGGTATTAGGGTTGGGATGTGAATTTCCAGGAAAAATAATAGCCTTGCAGAAATACACAGTAGTTATAAGTGCCTCTGATCAGAAAGAGTCTGGCCAGTTGGGCTCCTGCAGAAATGTTGCCACATATGGATCTCATCTGCGGTGCTCAGATATCGTCGTGATTAGCATGGTACAAATACCTAGACAAATCCCTGCGTCACAGAACCAAGCTCAAAGCTTCTGGAAGAAGAGGAGGCCTGAATGTCTTATAATAATGTCTTTATTATTATTTTAATAAATGATGTCTGTGGAGCACTTGCCTACCCACAGATGAAAGGCACTATGTAGTTTTCAAGTAGTATCTTATATTTATATAATGCCTTTCAGCAACTAAAGTATTCCGAGAAAGGCTTGCATCTGGGGGGAGATCATCTTTCCTAGCACACTAAGCTGATCTACAGCTGAGTCACTGAGATCTCTTCATAAACACATTTCGAACCTCCATGGTGTGACTACAGAATCCAGCCTATTGTTTTGCCGCTTCTCAAAAACTGAGACTGAGATCTCTTTACAAGCAAACTCTAGTCTAGCTCCTACCAGTAACGCATTAAGAGGAATGAGGACCATTGTTGGTAGCCAATGGGGCTCACATTTTTAATAACTTGGATTCTCAATCCCAGGGGGTCTGGGGCATCACTGGGTTTCGCTGAGGGGGCTGGACACATCTATGTATTTTTGAAGGTCCCTACAAATGATTAAACAGGAGCTTTATCCATAGGAAATTTGTAGTACCTAGCTTGTACTTTTCAATTAGTAAATGTGCCACATAGGAAATTCCTCCCCCTTCAGAAGGATGTCAGCTCTTTGGCCATTTCTGCAACTTAATTAAAGGATGCAGTGCAGCTTAGTCCACAGGACACCAGGTTGGACCATGAAGGAGATGGGTTGTGTTCTCTGCCGTGGCATTGTTTCGCTGGGTGACTATAAGCAAATTATGTCCCTCTGTGCCTCAGTTTTCCCATCAGTGGAATGGGAACAATAGTACTTAACCACCTTCATGAAGCACTTTGGGGCTTGCACATGAAAACCAGTCTCCTGGAGTTGTTATATTTTATTATTAATGACTGTTTTTGCTTGTCATGGTGTTTTCAGAAAGCATGCATGTTCCAGGGATGTCTAATGCCCTCGGGCTTTTGCAGCCATAGCTATATAAATTGATTTCTACCTCCCTGTCCCTTTGGCTGCACATATTAAACTGCAATACTTCTTTCCTTAGACATGTATCACTGCTACAGCATGCAGCTGACATGCCTGAATGATAGCTTATCACAGGGATTTGGGGACGATGCAGAGTGCCACAAAACTGGCAAATAAAACTGATGCAGTTTTTATGGGTGGAAGAAGGGGAAAAAAACCTCCCATATTTGTTGAGGTGGCAGTCGTTCTTCTCCTTGCATATACCCATCACAGCTGCCACGTTTCCCAGAGACATGGCATTCTCCTCAAAAGCAGATTTCCTTTAGAACTATAATAGCTCTAAGGGCTTTGAAAGGGTTGCAATTGTGACAAACTGGGGATTGCTTTCTGCTTCAAATTGCTGCCTTACCAGTTTATTCAGATCATTTTGGGTGTGTAAGTTAGCCATAATATAGGGACTGATTCTCAGCCTTCTGTAATCCCACGTATTGGCACAAAGTGGATGAAAGAGGCTGCCAAGACGAAGACTACTGGTGGGGGGGCAGGAAAGGTCAGATATCCCCAGGGAGCTTCTAGAGAAGCCTCACTTCCCTAGAGGGGACAGAATAGCTATCACCTCTTCTTGGTTCACATACTCCTTAGCGGGGATGCAACTTTTGTGCTCCTTTACAGCCCCAAGGGTACTATCAGGGAAGGGTATTCTTAGTTTTTGTTGCTCGGGTTGATGAAGCTTAACATGTTCAGTTTTCCATTCTTCCAATGGTAGGGGGCTGCAGCTGCTGGTCTTGGAGTAAATTCCCACCGAGTGCAGGGGCCCAGGCTTGGCAGTGGGCTGGGATGTCTTCCAGTGTCTTTGTGGAGCCCTTTCCACCCTGTTAAGCAGTGTTAAGCGGATTCTCAAATGAGATTTCCTTCACTCTGTGCTCTGCCTTCCGTATTTCACTGGATGTTGGCTGGTCATGCTTCATCCAAAGTGGCTAAAATGGCTTTGTCCACTTTTTAGTACCCCTGGACATCTATACACATGCTCCAGGCGGTGTGGGGGGAGGGAGGGATGCTTTAATTAGCACAGCTCCCAGAGTCGCGCTAATTAAAAGAGCCTGGAATATCACGTGTATCAGCACCCCCATGCTGCAAAATGGCAGTGCGGCACTTTGAACGAAAGCCTGTCTAACGAGCTTTCGTTTAAAGTGCCCCACTGCCAGTTTTTAGCATGGGGATGCTGATACACATGACGCCGGAGGTTAATTTCCATGCTCCAGCAGACACGATTCATTGGGTCTGCTCTGACGCGCTGGAATTACAGCGCATAGGAGCAGGCTCGCTGCACGTGTATAGGAGCCCCGTGTTTCAGACTGTGCCCACCTCTCTTGCATCCTGAAAATCCAGTGAGTATCTAAGGCAATGGCTTTTAACTCGCCACCAGTAGCAACACCAGACCCATCAAAGGAATCCTCTCTCACCTCTTCTCCCCAGCCTGTTCTCTTAACTCTTTCCCACTTCTTTTCCCCTGTTTGCCTGCCCACCCTCAGCACAGATGAGGGGATCACATGGTTCTAGCTGCCTTCCTGCTGCTATAAACCAACGAGCCAGGGCTTGATTCCCTGGACATGTCAACAGGTCTTCAGGGAACAGCCCTCGGAAACTTGGCTAGAAAACTCAGTAAGGTCCATGATCTCCTTCTACGGAGCGCCTCATCGTTATTTCTTTCAGTGAGACAAGGCTCTTGGTTTTCCCAGGAGTGGACATTTGAAATTGTCCTCTCTTTTAAACTTGCTCAGGTATAGGAGACATTTGGGGACTGGGTGGCTGGAGTTGGTTTCACTTCTTGGCCAGCGTGTAGAGGTTCATTCGCTCCAAGCAAGTTTATTTCTACATCTAGGTTTCGAGTCGCAGAAACAATGACTGAGACCCTACTTAGATGGATTTCTTACCCACCACATCCTTGGTAGATGCTTGGGTGTTGTGGAGAAACTTGTGCATAAAAGGAAGAGGTAATAGTTAACCCACAGGTTTGGTGTGAAGAGTGTATGTGAACCACTACCATTGCTGGGTGTGTGGTGGAGAGACTTTACTGACCCCTGCCAAAACAAAGTAGTTTAAAGTCCCATCTTATTAGGAAAAATTGAACATGTTTTGGCTATGAAAGTGCTCATGGTGAAGCTTCCCAAAAAAGAAGGATATGATGTCTTTTCATTCTTAAAAACTTTTGGCATTTTTCCTCTTGGTAGACTAGATAGTAAGAGTTGCATTGCATCAGCAAATAAAGCAATTATGTATGTAACACTGGATTTCAAAATGAGTAGAGTGGCCACATACAAACTCTTCTATTCCCTGAATGTTACAATGATTCAAGGGCCTACTACTAACATCTTAACTTCCCATTGCCGATAAGGTGAGAGAGAAAGAGCCTGCTCTCCAGGAGCAGGTGAATTCTGCATTTGCATGCCTTCTCTGTAGTAGGGAAATGGTTAAGTTCCTGGATAGATTGTCTTCAAAGAGATGGCTTTTTAAAATGAAATTTAATGAAATACCAGTGGGCTTTTCATAAAATATTCAAAGGACTCTTGTTTGATACCACTTGTCAATCAGTCTTGGGCTATTGTTCCTTTTTTTTTTTTTTTTAATTGGCATCTGTCTGGGAGGACACAAACAATTACCAAGCTGGCATCTTAATGAGGGCCTTGTGGAATGGTTCTGCTTCCACCTTTGAACTTGTTTGGTGGAAAGAAAAAATATTTGCACAGTCTATATTCACAGACATCATAAACTGCAAAGGAGGGAGAGCGTGAGAAAGGGGATGAGGGAAGTGGTTTCTGGATGCTGTTTGTATGCTTCGCCCTGTGCTATAGCGAGATATGCAAGGGTCTGAAAACATTAGTGCTGTTAAACATGATAAGTGCACGATCCATACAAGCAGCCAAAGTCACAATCACCAATCACTGAATCTCTGTGCACCACAAGCTTCCTATACATAAGGCAACCAAACTGACCATCTTCCAAAAAGTTTCCAAGTCTTTGGAGAAAGTCGTTTTTTTTCTGTATGCAAAATCTAATGATTGATAATCTGGTTATCTATATTTAAGACTCTCATTTACTATTTAAAAGCTAAGCCTAGGTTTCTGAGACAGTCTCTGTGATTCATTTACAGTTTGACTGTACTCTAACGCATGAAAGCCAGGACCATTTTATTTTAGATTTGTAGGTGATTCCCATAAACAACAAAGCTGTGTTTACCGATTTAGTCATCAGATCCTTCTTACTCTACACGAAAACCAATAAACCCCACATTATTACTTACCAGGCTTTAGCTGGCACCTAAACTGTTTGCTATACAGTTTAAGCAGGAGATAATAGAGATTCTATTTAAAATAAATCAAACTGTCTGTAGCAACAGTAGGTGGAAGCGTGAGCATGTCCATCAGCAATCAAGACAGTCCAAAAGGATTGTTGAATAGCTTTTCTGGCATAATAATTATTATGCACGAGAAAACAATTTTCTCACCAGGCTGTGTTATGGAACCTTTTATTATGGCATGTTTTGTCAATACTCATGCGAGCTAGAGAGATTCACATTACATTCAGTCATTGCAGCCTGCCAGATTAATAAACTATATTTATAAAATAATAATAACCCCCTGAATCCAATTTTAGCTCAGAAGAGTGAACACCGCTATAGAACAGGAATCTGTCTTTGGGGGGTGTATGGTGATATATATGACACACCATATGTGTTGCAGTATTGAAATCCATCAGGTTGTATTAAAGAAAGGGGCATCCAGCATATAACATGAATGCTTTTGACTCTGATGTAGAACGGCAGCATCACAAGACAGACAAATTTTATGGAAGATTCCCATTTCACCTCTTTTCATGCCATTTTCTTCTGATTTTTTGTGTTAATATACCTCAAGTCTGAAAGTAAAATTTAGAGATAACTGGGAGCGAAACCGTTGAATTTCTTTGGGTTTAAGCATGATTGTAGTGTAAGATTTCGGCATAGAATTGCTTGTTAAACGGTTTTCCTGAGAAGTTCAGGAAGGTCAAAGGACCCCATGGAAAACCCTAGTTTGTGCCAACATTGTTCATAAGACAGACTGTGCGAGGTTAACAGGGAAACAACTGTATACACCTTGCAAAATTTGGCTACTTGGGTTGTTTTAGCTTTGCTTGATATTAATGTATGCGTGGTAGTAGTGCCTGACACTAGCAGGTTCCCTAGTGCCTTCTTGGGTGTTGAATTTAAAATGTATCTTTAAAATAAAAAGTTATTAGCCGCTTCTGCCTGCAAAGAAAACCTACTGGATGTGATCAGTATAGCACTGCTTGATTGAGCACTTGTTATATTGGCACAATGCTGCTTTATCCTGGTCTTGGGCTTCTTGAATGGTAAGTGGCACAAGCGACAATGGTATAAGGTACCGTTGTACCTATTTAATTCTATCCAAACTAGTGGTTGTAGAAGTAGATGTGTAAGAAATTGCCCTCATTGATACAGTTTTTAAAAATAGGAAACAGTGTAAACCTAGAGAGTGGCTCTGTAAAGTGTATCATAGCAAAGAAAAGAAAAGGCTGCCCCATTTATATGACTGGGAGCGTTGGCTCTGAATCCCAGTGATGGCAAACTAAATGGCATCACTGCTGGTTACGTTAGGAGAATTGTTTCAGTTCTTCTGAAAAGGTGGGTGGCTATTTAAATTGCACATGATGTTTAGGGGCCGCACTGCTTTCCCCAGCTGCCTTCTAACACGGCATATGTGCGACTGGGATGCTGCTATCAGAGGCAAATTGCTATGATGTGTGGAAGTAAATAGCCGCGGTGCCAAAGAGATGTGTTTTATGTTTTCTTTTGATTTTTTTTTTTAGAAAACACCACATAAATATGTCTAAAGGACATGGTGGCCTTGGGACTTGATTGGTTGAGAAAGCGTCACAGACCTGAATCTGAATTAGTATTTAATTGCATCAAGCAACTGCATGGTGTGACATATCAGCGGGGATATTGGTTTGTTTGTTTTTATTTAATCAGGCTTCGTATGTTAATGCCTCTGACGGACAAGGAGCCAAGTGACACGTACCAGAATCCCAGGTTTTCCAGCCTTGCTTGGCTACCAGCGGTGCGAGAAGTAGAGAAAACTGAGAAAAATAGGCAGGGTGGGGAAGGAACGGGGAAGTCAAAACTGAGGGAGAAGCAGCTAAGAGTAGGAATGAACAAAAGAGCCCAAGATGCAAAGCAAACAGGAAAGAAATAGTGTGTGCAACAGGAAAAATGAGCAACCCTGGGATTGGAGTGAGGAGGAGCAGGGTGAGATTGCTGCCTACTGGAGCTAGAAAAGCTTTAGCCACACTTACATTGATGAAGGGAAAGCACAAAGGAGTTCACTTGTTCCCTTTTAAATTCAGAGACCCAGAGAAGGGTAAGGCCAGAAGGGACCATCGACTCATCTAACCAGACCTCCACTGTAAAGCCGGCCGTAGAACTGCATCCTGCACCGAGCCCGTGTCATTGCCCCACGTCATCTCCCAGCAGCTCCCCAACCACCACTGCTCTTAATTGCTGCTCGTATTGGCCAGCATCTTGCTAGCTTGGCCATCAGCTGCACTTCCTTTAGGGACATATGTCACCTTATACATGAGCATTAGCGGTAGCATGGAGTGTGACCATAGGAGAGAATTATTAGTCCGTGGGATGTAAATAATATGCGAAGCCCTGTTTGGCAGAGGCACCCATGGGCACCCCGGCGCTCAGTCCCTGAATCAGGCCACAGTTTTTGACTACAAACACGTATTATTTTTCTTCTCTTTTTTTTCCCCGCCTCCCTCCCTTTCACATGTGTAACAACCGCTACCAAGATACGCGGTGTGCCAGCATTAACCCTCGGAGAATATTAACAAGTCAGGTTCTGCTTGGCCGATGAGCAGAACCAGACCGTCTGGTTACTTGGCTTCATTATGAGAATCGTGTCTTCATTTTATACTGACAAATCAATTACTGTGCCATTAAAGACACAGGCTTTTAAAAATGCATTTAGACAGTGCTAGCACTAGCCCGGTCAATCCCTCCCCCACCTGCTCTCTAATGTTTGCTTGCTTTGTTTTTCCAACTCTCACTCTTTTGTTGAAAGCATCTATTTAGGGGAGAAATTGAAGAAAGATGGAGGTGCTCTGACGAGGTGATCCCCAGAGCTTTGCCTAACTGAAGTTTCACTTCCCAAGGTCTCTTCGATTTCAGTTCACCGAGGTCAGCCCGGCAATTTGCATGGATTTTCAGGTTTAGCATGAAGCCCAAGTTTCATCTGTTTTCGCATTGAAACCAGATGAGATTGCACTGTTTGTATGACTCCGTTCAAAGGTGGGCTGCCCTGGACACCCCTGAAATCTGAGGTAGCATAAAGCATTGTCTGGATTTGAACTTAATGATCGCGTGATGGCATGCATTACAGCCGGGGATCTGAGAAGCCAGGAACTCTGGGAAAGCCCAGCTCTGGGTCTGAACTTGTGGGGTGGGCCCATTGTCAACCAGCGATCATATTTGCTGGTAAGGTTCGAGAAGCTTTAAGAAATGAATATAATCCCTTACAAAGTCTGTAGTAACACATACCGAGTTTCATGGGATTTCTTGAGTTGTTGTGCTCTTTGTCTTCCTCTCCCCTCTCTTCTCCCTGGCAAATCTTCTACTGTGAGGCCTCTCCTAGGATTTACTGCTTAAGAAAGTTTGGATTCCTAAATCCCCATGTAGATCAATAAATTGTAGCTGGTGGCCAATGTATTGATCTGCATGGAGCATGTCTCTGCAGGGTCCCTCTATATAGAAGTCCCGGTGACAAAGAGATTTGCTGGATAGGTTTCAGATAATATATTTAGCTTTAAAAAGACCAGTAGAATTAGGCTTACAGCTCTGGGAAGAGTGCCAGTATTAGGTATTAATAATAATTCCATTGTTTTTAATTCACTTGTAATTACATATGTTAGGGGTGTTTAATTGCTGTTTATTAATATTATTTAATTGTTTTAGTAATTCAGTACAGCTCTTGATTGTAAAACTCCTACAAGCAAAGATGGGTGGGAGGACTGGCCATAAGAGATTTGAAAGGCTTGCAACACACTGCATGCTGGGAGTTACTGTATAAAAACCAGCACTGCTTTTTTTTTTTTAAAAAAAAGGGACCATGCCAAGACAAAAGAGGTTGATTGACCACAGTGAGGCTAGCATTACGCATGACTGCAAAGAACTCTGTTTCAGCCACAGCCATTTGCAAACTATATGTCAAAGTTAAGCAGCGTCTATTGTTAATAATCACAGATTCGAATAATCACAGAATTGCCAATTCTGTTGTTCATCATCACAAAAGAGGCTGAAACTAAAACAGTTTAGTCGCTCGGTATAATTGTTTCATAGATTTTTAAAGCCAAACGGGGTCATTTGATCGTCCAGTCTGACCTCCTGGATGACTTGAACATTGTACTCTGTTGCTCTTAGGCAGAGCCCAGTTTGGGTCAAAACGTATAAACTTGATTTGAATGCTTCAAGGGATGGAGAAGATACTGTGGGCTAAGTATCCTTGTTCTCGTTTATGCCTTGGGAATTTAGGGCTGGCAGGGGCCTCCTAGGCTATCAAATTCATTCCCCTGCTTTCACAAGAAAATATTTGCCCAAAGAATCCCCCAAATTGCCCGTCCAAATCCCCACCGGCAGCTACAAGGCACAACCCCAGGGAGACCTGTGACAGGTAGCCGCTGGGAACATGAAGGTCCTGGCAATGCCCAGCTACCGCGAGAACAAGGAAGTGATTGGTTAATCCATGCTCAGAAGATCGTAGGAGGAGGATTCTCTTATTTCTAATTTGTCCAGCTTGACCTCAAACCGTTGCCTCTTGCTTTGGCTTTCTGTCCTAGATACAAAGCTCTTTCGTGGCCACTACTGTTTTCTCCCCTTGAAGACACTTATAGAGACTAATCAAATCACCTCCTGAACTTCTTTGTGAATGCTGTTTGATTGTTTGGGGGGGAGGGGGTTGTTGCCGTTGTTTTTTTCCATTTAACTGCAGGCAATCTGGTTTCTGTTCACTTTTACTTACAGTCTGGTTTTCATGTGCTAGCACTGTAGCCTGCCATTTGCTAGCACTGTAGTTTGGTTTCCAGATTCTGAAGATTTTTTTTTTTTAATTCACAAAATCATGTCAATCCATCTTTTTTTTAAAAAAATAAAAAGCTTGTATTTCTCCCCCTAAATTCCCCCCAAAATATCTTTATACATTTAAAAGCAATGCCTCCACAAGGATGTGGCTCCAAACAAAAGCAGCAGCAGCAGTAGTAATGATCGCTTGTTTATTCACCCACCTGCCTCTCTCCGGTACTCACTAGTAATAAGCAGATTGAAAGGAGTTTGAATATACTAGCTTTTTTCCTGACCAACTGCCTCCTATTATGTCCGGCTACTGATCTTGCTCTAAAATAATTATTTGCTGCTATGTCTGTGCTAAAACTACAAGAGCCATGATTTAATATATGTGCTTTGTAGCACATTATATGTTACAGATTTCTTTTGAAAGGTTTCAAAGACGCATCTTGACAGTCTCATTTTTGAAGCTATGCCTTTAATAAAGGTCCCTTGCTGAACTTCAGAAATGAGGGAGGAAGGCTGAGCTTCAAAGCGTTGGCAAAATAAAACGAAATATCCAAATATAGTTGGGAAGTTGCTTCCAGTTACAGCAGTTGCTAATTCAGTAGTGAGCCCTGGTATTCCCCTTCTCCCCTTCCTCTTCCCTCCCTTTCAAGACACCTCCAAGTGTTTCTGATTTAACCCAGGGTCTTTGTTGTACCAGTCTCTGTTGCCATTTTTGAGCAACAGGTCCATTATTCACTAGTTCCAAAGAAAGGAAATTGGATGTAAGACAAGAAAACAACCCTAAAAGCTACTGGTTAACATAATAATGGGTTGCAGCGTGTTTATTTCTATTTTGGTACCCTGGTATAAATAATTTTAACATCAGTGGTTTACACAGGCCTCCATCAATGCGAATCAGAGACTCGGCAGCATGTGTTCCTCCGACATAAGATCAAAGACACCCCAGTAACTCTTAGACAGTAAGGATTACACCTATGTGGTGGTTCTTTTCTTCCTCTGCGACATGGAAACATAAGCGAAAGTAATAAAATATGTTAATTATTAAATAGCGAGTACTACATTATTAATAACATTGTGAGTCACATTAATAAAAGACTTGCATATGTTCCCATATCTCCCTTTTATATGAGTCTGTGAATCATGTGGTAACCTTCCTTTACTATTTCTTTGGCCCACATGCATTACAGGCGATTATTACAGGGACTGCACTCACTCCTCCTCCTCTAAGACTAATTTTCACATGTCCAAATTATAAACAATTAGTTTCAATGTGAGACGTTTCTGTGGGCATTGAGGGCAGGAAACAGTGTTGGGTTTTTTCCCCAGATGACAGTGGCCTGAAGTGGAGCTCAACCATTCATGGGGGCCATACCCTTGGTAGCTTTTGATGCTGCAGATCTAGCAGCTCTGTGCCATTGGGAAGGAAAGAGCCCTAGCTTTTCAGTGGGGAGTGCAGCACTCATTATAGCAAGTTGGGCTAAACAGTTGAGAGCTTTAAGTCTTTCCAAAATGTAATCATTTGCTTTCTTCTACATACTTAGCTCTCCCTTTGAAGTCCAGCTCGTATGGACATGGGGCCTCAAGTTAAATACGAGCATGATTATCTGCAGGGTTGGGGCCTGGGAGCATAAGATTGTTCCTGACAGACAGACTACTTAAAGGAGATCCTGAGAGAGGTTTCAGTGTTGTCAGGGTTTTTGGTGGGTTTCAGCAATGTGCCGTTGAATCGGATAACCCGGGTTTATCGGTATTCCCATCGAAAGGATAAATTAAATAGTCCCCTTAAAAAAGCTGGAAACAGTCTCAGTTAGGCTTTTGCTTTGACTGTGAGATATGTGCGTGTGCAGAATAGGCGGGGGTTTGTTGCAGGGTTTGTTTGGAAAGTTAATTTTTGGCTGGTAAATTTTTTTTCTGTTGGCGAGGACTTCAAGTCTTCCATTCCAGCCCCGCTTGATCCTCCTGCTCAGTGGCATGCAAACGTTGCTAAGTGTTGCCTTGGCTTTCCAAGCTGCATGAGAAGCTTGAGCCCTGATGGGGTGTGACAGTACAATCTTCCCAGGCTCTGGTTTGTGAGCTGATATTTCTCTCTCCTCCTTTCCTGCCATCTCTCCTTTTGCCTCCCTTATAAGCTTAGCAGAGTGGCTAAAACCAACCACAGGCGTGACCCCCAGGCAAAGGGATCTCATGGGGGAAGCAGGTGTTGCATTATGCAAGGGGAGTGGGGTCCTCAGTGATATTATCCTGGGAATTATCTCCGAGTGATTGACCTGCGAATAATATCCAAGCCTTCAGGGTTAGTCTAACGGTAATTATCCTCTAGACGTTTTCACTAGCTGAATCCTGTCGGGTCAAGAGGCAAACATGAGAACTGACATCAGTGCTTCATGGCAAATTATCATGCAGTTTAAGTGACTTTAGAAGGCTGGCAGATGCAAATAGCATTGTCCTCCCCCAGCTGTACTTATTTTATTTTAATAATTGCAAAGAATTTGAAATGCAAAATTACCCGCAGCGTAGCGGCAACTGCCTCCAGAATTTGCGACGGCAATACAGAATTCCTGTTCTGGCAACTTAAGATGAACCTGTGGATCAGCTGTGAGAGGTAGGCTGAGCCCTCAGTGCAGAGTTAGCTGGCATTATGTGCACTCGAGTTCACCCCCTCTTCAATTACCCTAGCTTGAGTGAGTGTCCACACAGCCCCATAACCCTCCAGCAGCATCAAATGATTTATTAACTGCATGTATTAACTGCATCATGTTTGCAGCTGATGAAGAATTATCTTCCAGTGGAGCAAGCAGCTTGAACTGAAAGTATCCCTGTACTCAGACGAAAGAGAGAGAGAGAGAGAGAGAGAGAGAGAGAGAGAGAGAGAGAGTGTGTGTGTGTGTGTGTGTGTGTGTGTGTGAATAAGGACTCAAAGGCAATGCTTGACTTGCAGCTCAAGTTGACTCAGCAGTGAAGGTACGCCAGTTTGCAAGCATGAGGAGTTAGCCCCTGAGCCTCCAGCAGAAGCAACGTGGTGTCCATCTTGATGCCTGTGTGTGAGAGGACTGTTCTGTTGAACAAGCAACGCAAAGAACCCATGCAAAAGCAAGTTGTATCTTATTTATAGCTACAGCGGTCAAAAGAGTCTTTCATTTCACTGCCTGTGGCATCATTAGCCTAAAAACATTTTTTTTTAAAGGCCTTGAAAGGACAGAGTCAACTTAAAATGGTAATTTGTAAACGGGTTTCTTAACCTGGGTTACTGTAATAGTGCCTTAAAAGATGGAGAGGGAAATCATTTAAAAATCCACTTTACTTGTCATTAGTTATTGATGAACTTGATTTGCTTTTTGCATATCTGTCAGCCGAGATGGTGAAAAATCAATAAAAGCCAGGTTCACCTTTGTTTATAGTGCTTTTCACTCTCGGGGTCCCCAAGCAGGACAGCTGGATTTCAAACCCTCTCCAGGGACACCCTTTTCCAAAAACAGGTGTTTGTTATTAGAACTGCGTTGTGTTTCATCTTAGGATTTTTTAAAGGTTTTTGGGTGGAGGGAGTGCCGAGCTGTGAGTTTGGTTTTAACAAACCCAAGTTTTGGGCTAAAATGAAGGTGACGTATGGTTTGAAGAAAGAGCCTCTGTCTTGTAAGCTCACGCTGGCAGCTGATGGAACTTTTGTTGGAATAAAAATGTATTAGGATGTCAATAAATGAGCACAGAGAAACATCAGCACAATGGATAGCCACGGTGGTCTAGTTATTAGAAGGTCAACTGAGACTTGGCATGCAAGAAGGAGCCCAGATCTGCAGTAAGGACAGCACCACTGGTGGAGGAAGGAAGTCCTGGTTCTCATCCCTGGGGCTTCCCATACATTGTTCGTTAAATAGATGCTCACTCTCCTGCTTTATTCATTTATTTGTACCACCTGGCTCTGCTTCAGTGGGGAGGGGGGTGAAGAGTCCCCTCAGGTCTGTCTAGCCCGCAGACATGTGGTTTGGGAGTTGTCTTGGAAAGAGGGAGATGTGTGTTCAAACTCCCTCAGGATGAGGGTCTAGAAACCAGGCTTACCACTTCCTGGGCAATGGTCTAATCATTAAGCTCTTGGGCAGACAGTATGTGGGACCTTCCCTTTCATCTAGCTGTGATTCAGTAAGGCCATGGCTTCAGGTGACTAAGATGAGGCAGGGGTGGTAAATCCCACACAAAGAGAGATGCTCAGTCAGAGGCGCAGGGCATAGTATGAATGCTGCCCAATCCCAGGACAGTGGTATGCCAGACATACACCCCTCTTTTCTACTTCACAGTTGTCAAATGTTTGCATCTCCCTCCTCAGTACATTGGCTGACCCAAATCCTGCCATCATTCAAGGCAAGGGGAGGAGACCTGGGATGCTTAACTCCCTTTTGAATCCCATAACAGAGTTGCTACAACCACTGTCTTTTTAATCTAGGTCCAGGTGCTGAATGTGGAGCGCGGGTAGAACTAGGCACCCACATCCATGCATGAGACCGTCACATCCTCATCTAGCCCCATGCGCAACTGATGCCCATAGGTGTCAGGTTAGCACCAGCAAATTTTTCTCCAAGCCTGAGGTTCTGCTTCTGCGCCTTCACAGAACTGTCTCAATCTTCCAAGTGCAGCCACATGTATCTGGGGCACAAGCCCCATCAGGATCCACAAGCTTTAGATATTCCCCTGCTTATGTTCCCTGAAGGGCCTGACTGGTAAGAGGACACTGCATAAAGGACTGCGCGAAGCAACAAGTATTTGCTTTGGATTTGGATTTGGATGATTCGGAGGGAGAGTGATTCGATTCGGTGACTTGAATCATTGTCCCGATTCGATTCGATTCGGATCCAGAGATTTGACGCCGATTCAGAGATTCGGCCATACACTAAACAAGCAGCAATCCTCAATGACGCTGGACACAGCTGCCTCCAGCTGGTAAGTCTGTTGTGGTGGGTGGAGAGGGGTGGGAATCCTCTCCAGTCCAGCCTCCCCACACCTCCCAGACAAGCTGTGGCTTCACTGGCTGGGGAAGCACCAGCAGGGCAAGGGGGCGGGCGCGTGCACCCAGATTGGGGCAGAGTTGGCTCCAGGGGCTATGGCAAGGGCTGCAGCCCCCACCCTGCCATAGGCCCTGCTGCACTGTGGTCTGCAGGGTGGGCAGAGCCAGGGCTGCAGCTGGGGCTAGCCACCCAGAGCACAGCCCTGGCTCCACCCACCCCACGGAGCACAGCCTGGCAGCGAGGGTTTGCCATCTGGAGCTCAGCCCTGGCTCCACCCACCCCGCAGAGTGCAGACTTACCAGCTGGCAGCAGCTGTGTCCAGTGTCATCAAGGACTGCTGCCTGTATAGTTCATAGACGAATCTCTGAATCGATTTGGAGGCTTCTGATTCGATTCAGACCTTTTAATGGGTCTCCTGATTTGATTCGGATTTGGACATTCGGCCACTGAATCGGGCTGAATCTCTTTCGACTGGAATTGGCTACCGAAGCTTTGCGCAGCCCTAGTAAATAGCCTCTGGATAAAACACAGCAGTAGTCACCACTTTTGTTTGAAAAACATAGCCAAAGAAGGTCTTGGGAAGGAAAGAGGTAATGGTCCCCCTCCTCTAGTGTATTCCAGGTCAAAAAACAATTTGGCCAATTTGGTGCCTCCAATTTAAGCTCAAATCTAGATCATAACAGGGCTTATGTGAGAGCTAGATGCCCCAGCTCATTTAACTGGACCATTTCTGTTACTTTTTAGGGTCCTTATTCAACTCAATATTTCAATACATGCTTAACTTTGAGCAGGTGCTCCATCCAGTCCCTCCATATGTAGCAAAAATACATGAGTAAGTTCATTGATACACCTTTCTAAGTACTGGAATGTAGATGGGAAATATTTATGGAATAAAAATACACTATACTGAATCAAGGCAGGAAATGAAAAGAGAGTACAGGCAGCAAGAAAAGAAAGGAGAGGATGACACAAGGTTATAACTTAATAAGTCTTAGTTATGAAGCTGATTTTGATAATTCACTTCCTACCTTAAAATTGAGCTTATTGGGGGCAGTGACTGTATCTAATATATGTGTGCAGAAAGTGCCTACATACTATAATCCATGAGTAGTTATAGCAATAATTCCTTTTAGGACCCTTGGATAGTACCATAGCATAAATATTTCCTGTTAATACTAAGTAATAACACACCTATTGCTAACATTGCTAACACATACTGGTCAGGTTCCTGAAAAGAGATGAGGTAATCAATGTCTAATTAGACTAGTGGTTAATAAAACTTATCCTTATGATCTAATGGTTTTGGTTTTCAAGGAGAAAGAAAGGAATAATCATTTAGAACATTTAGCCTCCTGTTAACCTGACCGTTCCCCTTTGTTTCTGTGCCCTAATTAGTACGCAAGTCAATCCTGAGCGTTTCAAGGAAGCAAAAAGTAAATTAAAGGCTCAACTTTACACAGCAATATAGGAATATTAAAGAAGAAGAAAAAAAGGCACAATAGCCAAAAGGGTTAAAAAAGAGAAAGGCTTTTTGCAAGCTTTCCTGGTTAAAAGAACTGGATTTTTATAATTCCTTGGGTATGTTATCAGGCCAGGCTTACTATAATCCTCCCAGAAGGATCCACAGGTATTTACTTTATTCATGAAGACTGTGCAGGTTTTGGGCAGAATTTGGAGACTGGAATGGGGAATACTTTCAGCGAGAGTTACTGAGCCAGGGCCACTGCTGACTCCTGAATGCCATGTGCAGGAATATATGCAAGACACCGTCCGGACTGGGCAACGGAGCTGTGTTTATCAACAGGTGTCAAACAGGGGCCACTCATCAGTCCCCTGCTCCCTCTCCGCTTGCCTGTTGAAGTCAGTCAGCCTGTTGAGGATGAACAGTTTTTGACATCCTTTGTGGCCAGCCATGCCTGACACTTCATTATACCTGGTGTTTAGTGCGCTTTGCTGCGGAGGGATTTGAATTTCTTTGACCCTGTGCACCAGAAAACAGAGAGGCGTTTTCAACACCCTGCAACAGGAGAGGTGTTTCTTGACAACCACTGTCGAAAACAGCTCATTTGCCTGGTACTTGTAGAATAGAAGTGTGGTATCCATTTGCAAACTATTGCTCAGTGGACTCTACTTTTTGTCGGGTTTTACAGGATGGAGAAGTCCACAGGACAGGACCGGGAGTCAAAAGACTTAGTAAGTGGCAGACTGAATCGGTCCCATGGTTTATCTGGTACAGAAGCTACTAGCAGAGGTGTGGGATAATCTTTTCCCTGTATCGGGTCTCATCCTATATTCTATGAATGACCAGTGCTTCCCGAGACTGGTGGGGGGCATGATTTGTAGTTGACGATGAGTGGGAAGCACCCACAGATGCCAGTGGTGGGGGGGGTGGCGAGCGGGGGCAACCTGCAGACTCCTGGAGCAGTGTTAGCAGTGGTGAGTGGGGACCACCTGCAGATGCCAGCAGCAGCTTTGGCGGCAGCCAGTCTTAGGCGGGGTATGTGCCCCCACCCCGCACCCTCCCATTATCGCCTATGCTATATTCTAATAGTTATTGATACTTAAATATAGTTAATAACAGTTAACCCCTGAGGCAAGTAGTTTACAATCCCTTCCAAACTAAGATTTAATTTATAATTACAATGAGAAACGGTGAGATTTATTGGGCATTAAAGAAGTTATCAAAACAGTTGCGCGCATTTCCTCAGCTTAAGCAAGTGGACTCCACGCCGTGAACTTAGCCTAACAACGCTGATGTAAACCAGCCAGTGACCTGGCCCTCTGAGTTTATTTAACAGTAAACTCTCTGAAAATATTGATTTGCACTGTCTGGGCTTCTGCTCTCTGTCTTTGACCTGTGGCCTTGTCTTGTGTAAACACACATTCTTGGGTTAGTGAGAGACATAATGATGATCTGATTCCTTGAGCTGGAATCGGGTTTGTTTAAAAAGCCTCTCTGAGGACACTTCACCCACTGCAAGTCAATGATGATGATCCTTATCAACCATATGTTAATGACAACATCATGACCCAAACAGCAACATGGCAGAGCTGACCAAAAAGCAGCAAAACAACTAAACAGTGTTTAGCATAATTAAGGCTTCGCCTTTATATGCAGGGAGATTTCAAAGCTGAGCTTGGGATGTATTACACGGCTCTAGTATCTTTTGCGATTGTAACTACTGTGTCAGGATGGGGCTTAGGGGTGGTCAGGAAGGGGCGACTCATTGAATTTGGTTTGACGTTCCTGGAGATGTTAAGCAAGATGCTACTTCTTGCTATTCGTGTCTCTTCGTTTTACAAACTTAAGGAAATGAGCCCTTGAGAAACCCACCAACCCCCACCACACAGGATGCCTGGGTGAGTAGACTGAGCCTCATCAAAGCAACTGCTAGCTCCTTCTCTGGAGAGGTGAAAAGAGAAATGAGCACCTGGTCCACTCTGAAGGATGAAAGGGAGCAAAATATCTGGAGGTCCATAGGGTGGATGAAAGGGTAGGGATAAGACAGCAAATTAACTCCCTGAGTTAGCAGCTTCTCTCATGGCCTGGAACAGAATACAATAGCCTTGTAGGGTGGGATGAGGGGGGTGCCAGGGGGATTTCAGTAGGAGCCTGGCATCTTAAGTGTATATGAAAATTCATCCAGCTGCCAAAGTCTCTCTGAAGCTCTGGTCCAGAGCACCTGAGTGCAAGAGGAGGGGCTGGCTCTGCTGTGCCCCAGAGTTGAGCTACCCTGCAAAGTTACAGGTTCAGCAATAAAGGGTCTTATGGCTTGGGGGAAATGATAGATAATTGCTTAGGGGAGCAGCATTAATTAACCTGTTGGGCTTGGGGGCTGCATTAAATGACTGTGGGGTAGAGAAATGATTTCTGTTTGGAACAGCACAATGCTGAATGAAGCGAGAATAGGAGTCCCCTGCTGACCAAGCTGGCTCACGGGTCCGTGAGGAAAAGAAGATATTCTCTCCCTCAGAGGCAGAATTGCAATCAACCCAAAGTCTGGGACTTTTTCTGTGCTTAGTTTGTCCTTTTAATTCTCCTTTGAAAATGCTGAGCACCTTTGACGGCCATTGCCTTCAGTGGGGTAGTTTTGCTTCAGATTCATCCTGAAGGCTTTAAACTCTGTGAGAACGGGGCCATCACCTCTCCTCTACCTCTGTTGATTTCCATCTGTACAATGTGCGTATTTGGCGGGGTACCGATCAATCGGGGTTAGATGTACTATGCAAACACATTCCAGATACGAAGACATTGGTCAGCTATGAAGACATGTAAAGGGCTACAGATAGTAGAGAATGAAGCCCTGTACCTCAATTAGCCTGGTGGCTCTCATACTTGGCGCCCTGTTTAAATAACAGTACATTTTTATGGTTGTTTTTTAATGATGCACTGGTAGGGGTTTAGCTCTGACGCTTTTACATGCTTATAATAATAATGCCAAGGCTGAAAATACATGAGGGCAAAACTGGACACACCTGAAAAAAGGAGGAGTTTAAAGGGTGCCTATAGGAAGCCAGTGAAACACTGCGACTGTGAAATGCAGGTGGTTTTGAGAAGAGAAATATAAGGAGAGGAGCGAAAAGCAGAGTTAACATCCTTGTAGTGTGCTACAGAGACACTGAGATCCTTGTCGCTTATTAAAGTTTTATTTTGTTCCCCCATGAACAAGACAATTAATTATTTAGAATACCAATCAATCAGGGGTTAGATGTACTAATCAAACGCATTCCAGCTGCTAAGTATTGCTCACTTAAGACATCGATCAGCTGTAGGATGCTCTGTAGACCATTTAGATGCTTATTTTCAGACAGTATGCTTTCAACCCCCTTGAGGTCAAATCCTTGACACCATCTGCTGGACCATGTGGAAGATTGAATGCCAGACCGTCTGATAGACTGTAATTATTTTCCATTCTGATGCCCTTTATGCACTCATTAGGGGATCAAATTTCTGAGAAAGTCAGGAAAGTTCCTTGTACAGCAAGCAGCTAATGGGTTGAAAATAAGCCTCTTTTGTGATGTTGATTATTTAGCCACTTGGTGGTAGTTGAACTCTGGAACTGATTATAAGTGTCTGACTGTAGGGTCTCAGCATTGGTACTGTCTGGATTCATGCTGGTTTTGGTCCTGTAGTGGGTAGAATTAAAGCCAAGGGACCTGGGGCGGAAAGGCGTCTCTTGGTCCTTTGTGTCCAGCCCTCTGCATTCAGTCAATCACTACTTACAGAGCTCCTTAAAAAGCAACACCATGAGCCCTCACCTACAGCTAGAAGGGAGAATACCAAACACACCATACAACAGGGGTGTTGAACAGTGGTCCACGGACCAGATCCAACCTGTAGAGATGCTCTGTCCTGCCTGCTGGGCTACCAGTTAGTCACCAAGGTTTTTGGACAGAAGTTTCATAAACCGGTTTGACCCAAAGTCTGATACTACATTCAACCAGGTTTATCTTAAACCAATGCTAACCATTTTGAAATTGGTTTTATGCGCGCTGAGATGTTTTCTTGCAGGTTAACACCAGTTTCTGATCACTTAAACCAGTTTATGTGTAACTTCTGTCCCTAGCCCAGAAGTTGGAGGTGCGGAGGGTGGGCCGCCGCAGAACCTGGACCCTGCTAGCCATGGCATTGAGTGACGGGTGGGTGAGGAAGTGCTGACAAAGCCCAAGTTGCCCGCTGGCTGCCTTGGGACCGCCAGGGATGATATAGTTGCCGATGGTCCTGCTTTGAGCTGGAGGTTAGACTAGATGACTCCTGAGATCCCTTCCAACCCAAATTATGTGTGAGTCTATGTGATTACCGGAGCCCTGCCTCCCTGGCTGCCACATGCCTCATGCACAGATCCATCAGGGCACAGGGCATGCAACAGGGTCAGTAAGCAGTGCCACATGCCTATGGTTGGAGCCAGAGCTGTCATCACCGCCACTACTGCTATTGCCATTGCTTCTTCAGGGATCGGCCTGGACTACACGGTGAGTTTGACACGCCTGCTTTGTAACAGGTTACAGGTGAAAGCAAGGGAAATGAGATAGCACCAAAGCCCTGCCAATGTAATAACCTGGGAGTAGTTGGTTGATGTGTGTTCAGAAGATCTTAGGAAAATAACTGTGCCCCACACTACAGAGGAAAGCAACCGCCACCCCCCCCCCCAATCTTTTGTCTGCCTAACCTAGGATCAAAATTATCTCCTGATCCCACATTTGGTGACTGATATGATCCTGAGTAGAAGAGAAAACCCTCTAAACAAGAACATGTGTGTTTCTGGTACCAGCAGGAGCACTGGCACATGTCACCCCTGCCCCATACCCCAGCCTTAGCTTTGACCAACGTCTCAGAGAGAGGCAAAGAAAAAGAAGAAAACCATCAGAACCCAATAGCATTTATGAGAGGAGGAAAAAAATTCTTCCTGACTCCCCTCAAAAAACCACAAAGTAGCTGAAGTCCTTTTAGTTGGATTTTTGGTTTTAAAGGGCAATATAACTATATTCCTGGAAGTTCCATGCAAGTCCTTTCTGCTGAATAGCTAAAGGAAATTAAGACGACATCCGCAATAAATAATTGAAGAACAAGCCACATTGTTTGCAGTCCCAACGTGATTGCAAATTTAGGCTATTGCATAGCAAGTTGCTGTACAATTTCCCCTTATGCTGACCCCTGTGGTAATTGGAATTTCAATTATTCATTTTCAATTACAAGCATGGCATGATGATCACAAATGTCATTAAGTATTAAATTACATCTAATGATGGATGGGTGGACGAATAGATGATGCTTTGGATCATTTCTTTATTTAATGCCAGTAAATCAAGTCTATGGTTAGTTTTTTTTTTATGGCTGAACTTCTAAAATAGTAAAAGTATGGTAACATGCAATTTATTTGCAGTAAATGAAGCATCCTGTAATGGATACCACTCAAGAGCAGCAGAAGTTTTCTTCATTTGTGGTATTACTAAGTGGTGCCAAATGTGTGTGCATCAGAACTGCAGATAGTTTGGATGGTGCAATTTCTTCCTTGTTGCAGATGATGATGATGATACCTCACAGAGCACAAACTTTCCAACATTGGTATGTTGTCTAAGGTTGAATGAGCTAAACCGCAGGACCAAATGGCAATATCTCAATGTTTAAATGTGGGGAAATTGCCGTAGGAGTATAGGAATAGTGCTACCAGAGCTAGTCTCTGGTTCTTCTCAGTCAGTCGGCATAGTTGACCTTATGGGAATACAATATCCTGTCCAAAACTTTCTAAGGATTTGCTGGACTGCGTGGGTCCAGCTGTATTGCTTTTTCCAGCACATTTCTGAATAATTAAGGTCTGCCAGGGCCTGCCTGTCCTTTAAGCCCTTCTGTTAGTTGTTTCAAAAAAATGTCTTCTACCTCCCTCTCCTCCCTAAATTGTCTATAGTAGATCTCTTCTGTAACATTAACTGTAATCTATATCCCTTTTATGCTTCACCATGTTGTGTAAGTACTATTGTAAGGAAATCTAGTCCCTCTGCAATTGTAATAAATGTCTGAATAACCAAGCACTCTCCCCTAAGTAACGTTTCTTTGGCTAGCAGGCTAAGGATGTCCATGGCAGCCAACATCTTGAGCTCCTAATTCTGGCTGCCATTGTGTTGCCTCTGTAGACTAGATAAGTAATTTCTGCCTCTTTCACCTCTGTTTCTCCAGCTGTAAAATGGCAGTAATGAAGCATAACTACTTTCCCGTAAACCACCCTTGGGTTGATGCTGTATGGACATGGGTAAGGAATGTCTCCAAACATCTCTGTGAGCTGGGTGCCATTTTGCCTGTTTTATACAAGATGGAGCAGAAGCCCTTGCCTAAGGTCACATAGTGAGTCAGTAGCAGAGGGGGGAGTGGTAGATCTCCACGTATCCTGTCTTGCCTTCTCTTGATTTCCTGGTCCTCTGGCAACGGGGAAGGCATTCATTCCCAACATCTCTGAGAAACCAGGCACTCCAGAATTTGGGGGCGCCTGTCTTTTTGTGGAGGTTATTCTCCACCTATCTATTGATGCCTCCTTAGCAGCAATATCTCCCTCTTTCATGCACACCTTCCATTCCCCAGCTTTTCCATCTTTTTCCTCCCCTCCCTTTTCTATCCATCCTCCCCACCCCCACACCCTTTATATCAAGATATCTTTTTCTAACCCAGCTTCCCCTCATTCCCTCTGCTGTCACAGCCCCTCAGATACCCACCTCTACCTCCTCAGCTGCATTTATTTATTTATATATTGGCTCCCCTTTTCATCTCTCCCCTCCCAGCCCTTGCCTCCTGTCTTTCCTCTTTGCAGCGCCTGTAGCAGCCACGGGGAATCATCCATCACTGTGATCGCACCTTTGCTCCTGCACGGCACCACTTTTCACAGCGTTGCCAGCAGTGTCACGAAGCTGATTAGAGTTGCACAGGCTTACTCAGTTTTGTGTTGCTGGCAAGCACTTCCAGGGGATTACTACTGTGCAGATCGTACAGATGCAGTCTCAGGTCAGCTGATGCATAATGCTGCAGGATTCCTCTCATTCAGGGGAGTGGCAAAAATGCAGGATGGCAGGGTTATCCCCTTGCTGCTCAGGATCCCAACCCTCCCCCTGCAACACACACATACACCATTCATTTCAGTGATGCACCTTCTCCTCAGATGGTTGCCATTGTGGCCTGTATTTTCAGTTTCAGCACAGCTGAACCTCAAAACTATGAAACACATGATAATAAAAGCAAGCAAAAGACGACTGGCCCTAGTCTCTCCTGAGCGTGAAGCTCATGCTTTCATACAGTCTGTAGGTCATCCTGAATTATTAACTCAATATGATTGCTGGGGTCTAAATTATGGCCTAATGCAGGGCATGACTGTGGAAAGCTTAGGGAATTTCCTACTTAGGGTATGAAAATGCTGAAAATATTGCAGCATGGAAGACTATCACGGTTCCCATGCAATGTGGTGCTTAGTCCCTGTGCTTAGTCCCCGTGCTTAGGCCAAACAGGCTTAGTAAAAATAGAAGAGGGCCTGAGGTAGGTACGGAAAATAGCTGGTACCAAAGAAAGACTTTGCATGGAGCAAAATAGAAAATATCAGGGTGGTTTCAATCTAAAAAGAAGTTGAATAGGCTGTAGACAGGCTAGAAGGGTGCGAAAAATAAGGAACAGCATGGCTCAGAACAAAACGTCAAGGAGATGGCCAATATAACTGACTGGCAGCAAATTTAAGATTGATAAAGACATAATCTTTCATGCAGTGTATCAGTTACCCCATGGAACTCATTGCCACAATGTACTGAGGCCAAGGAAGGAAGTGGAATAGGATCAAGCGTTCATGTGTTTGACATGCACATCCACTGTTACGTGAGAGAGGGCATGTTATGGAAGGCAGGGATGGTGGAGGGAGTTGGAGAAACTTCTTGTAAATCAATTGTGTTGTAATTAGCCACTGTGTGGTTTGCTAGGCATCTGTCTGAAGATTTTGCTATTGGCCTGTGTCAGAGATGGACTGAGACTTGACTGATGAATATGGATGATGACAGAAGTGATCGTTTGTCATGCAGTTGGGCCCCTGAAGCACTCTACAGCAGTTTAAAAATGCCTGATAATGTGATAATCTAAACCCCCATTACATGAGGGTTCAGATGAAGGCGCTCCAAACTGGGCCTCCAAACTTTGGGTCCAGGGGATTGCTGTAACTCATGGTGCTTCCTGTGAAGTGTAATGAGTCACGGTGGGGAGCTGCACATCTGTCAGCCCCCTGTATGGCAATTTCTACCAAAGGTATCTCCACCAGCTCACTGTTGAGTCACTGTTAGCTGTTGGTAGCAGGAATCAGAGCTTACTTATTAAAGTCTACAGGAGTCTCTCATTCAGAGTTTTGATTTGCACCATGATATGGTGGAAGTAAGTCCTTAGTGCAGAGAGATGCTCAAACTAAATCCAATTTGGGATATCTGGATAAACAGGTTCTTGTCTTTCTGCCCCGCTACTTATGCAGCTCCCTGTGCAATAGTCCACGATTGCTTTTCATCTGCATAATACTCCTCTGAGATAGGGAGGTATTATTTGCTTGGATGTAATCCCAATTTAGTCCCACCTAATGCAAGACTGGGGAAAATAAAATGCAATTCATACTTGTAGGGTGGAAGACTTTCTATCTAGGAAAGCTGTGACCCTGAAAAGGATATGGGTCTTTGTAAATACCTACCTGATCATGGGCTCTCAAAGCATGTGGCAGCTAAAAAGGCTGACGTGATCCTTGGATGTATGAAAAAAGCAATAAGAAGTAGGAACAGGGGAGCAGTTTTCCTCAGTGTACAGCACTGGTAACACCACTGCTTGAATGCCGTGTCCAGCTCTGGGCCCACACTTCAAAAAGGATGTGGAAATACCTGAGAGTTCAAAGGAAACCCACAATGCTGATGCAAAGGCTGGACAACAGGTTGTGATGTGAAATCCAAGGAGCTAAATCTACTTACCTTATCAAAGGGAGGGTTGAGAAGTGCCTTGATCACTGTGTACAGGTATTTACACACAGAAAAGATTTCCAATAGGGTGCTGAGGGAGGTTGATCATATAGTCAAGGGTACCATAAGACCCACCAGCTGGAAGCTGGGCAAATTCACCTTTTAAATTAAATGAATTTCCTAGCATTGTGAGTAATTAAATACTGCAGCAGTTTACCAGGAAAGTCTTTACAGCAAGATTAGGTATCTTTCTAAATGACGTGGCTTAATCCAGAAGTGTTTGCCATATAGTTTCATAGTCAGTAGGGTTGGAAGGGACCTAAGCAGATCTAGTCCAACCCCCTGCCATGGCCAGGAAAGGATGCTGGGGTCAAACAACCCCAGCTAGGTGTCTATCTAGCCTCTTTTTAAAGACCCCCAGGGTAGGAGCCTGCACCACGTCTCTTGGAAGTTGGTTCCAGATCCTAGCTGCCCTCACCGTGAAGTAGTGCCTCCTGATGTCTAATATGAATTTACCCTCTGCCAGCTTGTGACCCTTATTTCTAGTCACTCCTGGTAGTGCTCGGGGGAACAGGGACTCTCCCATTGCCTGCTGGTCCCCCTTGGTGAGTTTGTAGGTGACCACTAGATCCCCTCTCAGCTTTCTCTTGTGGAGGCTGGACAGGTTCAGTTCCTGTAACCTCTCCTCATAGGGCCTGCCCTGCTGCCCCCTGATCATGCAAGTGGCCCTCCTCTGGACCCTCTCCATGTTGTCCACATCCCTCCTGAAGTGCGGTGCCCAGAACTGGACACAGTACTCCAGCTGCGGCCTGACCAGTGCCGCACAGAGGGGGAGAATCACCTCCTTGGACCTGCTCGAGGTGCATCTGTGGATGCACGACAAGGTGTGGTTGGCCTTCCTGACTGCCTCCCCACACTGCCGGCCCATGTTCATGGCATCAGCGATGACTCCAAGATCCTTTTCTGCCTCCGCACTGGCAAGAAGGGAGTTCCCCAACCTGTAGGTATGGTGCCGGTTCTTCCTCCCCAGGTGCACCACCTTGCACTTGTCAGTGCTGATTCCCCTCCTATTCTCATCCGCCCACCCCTGTAACCTGTCTAGGTCTGACTGTAGCCTATTCCTCCCTCCTAGCATGTCCACTTCTCCCCACATATTAGTGTCATCTGCGAACTTGAACAAGGTGTTTTTCACCCCTTCATCCAAGTCGCCGATGAAGATAGTGAACCGTGTACAGAAGATCAGACTTGATGATCTTTGTGTTCCTTTTTTGGCCTTTCACTCTGTGAATATTTTTCAAGATGAAGAGCTGTGACACAGCATGTGAAATTTGTCCCTGGGCAGAAGGATGGTTCAAGGCTTTCCAAAGACTTTCAAGGTCTTCAAAATAAGATTTAATCAGGGCTTAAGCACAGGCTTAGACTTTGCATTTGTCTGTTGCCCAGTAATGAATTTATCTCAGGAAACTTTTCCGGGAGTCTCACAAGAAGCCTATGGCAGAACTGGGCATTAAATACAGATTTCATGACTGCTCTTCCACGGCTTTAACTGCAAAAGTATCCTCCCGCTGGGCTTCCTTTTCTGGAACAATGAAAAGTGAAAAAGTGTGATGTGTCAGATGGACATGGTTTTAATGTGATTGCAGCATGCTGTCTGTCCTATCTGGCCTTCATCTTCATAGTATCGGAGTGTCACTAGGTTTTCAGCCTCTGTTGCGAGCTTGTTTTTTTATTATAGTAAATAAAGGGTAGTAATCTACTGTGATGTGTATTATTTACTGTCTCCCTGCTGTGCTGTGTGCAGGCACTTTCAGCTTGAAAGTGTTGGCGCTGGGATGCTTGGCATTCTTTGTCGGTCCCCTGGGTTGACCTTAGAGGAGGCTCTGAAGCTAGGCTCTGCCAAGACCAAGTCTGGGGCTTGGCCATCTCTGTATTTTGTGGCCCTCTCTGGCTCCTACAGTTATTTGCCAAGGTTTAAATAGAATCCTTCATTTATTGTTACCAATTAGATGCCTTTACAGTATGACCTGGAAACCATTTTCCTGACAACTTGGTGTTATTAATAACATGTGAGTAGTTCAGGAGTCACAGAGGAGCATGACAGTTTAATTCGGTGCCTTGATGAGATTTCTGCCTACAAAATTGTACAGAATATAAAAGACCCTGCCAGCTTGACATTGGTTTCAGCTCCTTAAGGTTTTTGCCAGCTCTTTTTACCTATTTGGAAACAGGCACATTTAGAAATAGCCAAAAGAAAGCACCTTTCATAAATTATAAGACTGGAAGAAACAGCACTTTACATCCTCACAGTGCTTTGCAAGTGGTAACTAATTAGTCAAAATAGCTCCACTGAGGTAAATATCGTCATTATGGTTGAACGTTCCATCACTACTAGATGCATAACGAATACTCTCATTACCTGATAAAAGGGACCACTATAATGATCTTGCATGACCTCCTATGTAATGCAGGCCATAGAATTTCCCTCAGTAAACCCTATACCAAGCCATTACCTTGGGGTTGATTTCAAATATTTCAGTAACCGTGGTGTAATTTTGCAATAATTCCACTGCAGTCTACATTATAAATTGTTCCATACTTACTGCATGCAAGACGTTGGTGATACTTATTAGTTGTATTGCAGTACGACCTTGGGCAAGAAGAAAATCCCTGCCCTAGAGGTCTTGCTTAGCAGCATTCTGATGACCATATGAAACATGAATATCCGAGACAGGGGTTTGGATAACACAGTGCCATTTCCATCATGTTAGTCAAAAGCTGGAAAAGAGTCAACTGGCTCCATTGTGCTCTTTATAATCTTGGCCAGACTTCTACAGATTGTGCTCTTTATAATCTAAGATATTGTTTAAATTAAAAAAAAAAGTCTAGGCCACATGATCACAAAGCTGACATCCAGGATGTGGTGTGGTCTACAATCAACAGTTGCCTGAGTCTGCAGAGAGCCTGAAACTGTAGCTCTGAAAGAAGCATGCATCACTTCTGTTTCCTCTAATTAGATGCCAATTCTGATACCTAATTTAGGCAGGGCAGGCACTTACATAAAGGGAGTTACGTATCCAACTCCTACAAGACTTGGGACAGGAGTTGGATGCTTAGTAGTATTAAATTTGTTTGTATGCCCTGACATTTGGCAGATACCCTGATAGATGCCAGCACTCTTAACTATTTCACTGCTAGTTTCAGGACAGAAAAAAATGTCTGTACCCTCTTCTGTGTATAGCATCTAGGAATATGTTCTGCATTGGCACAAGACAGTTGAGGATGTAAGGCATGATCACAACATGAATAAATACTGAAAGTGTGAAGAAGATGCTAGCATGGGTGGAGCGCTCACTCCATCTGACCTGCTATCAAAAAGGTTATAAAGAAAGAAAGTGTTGTTTATGATATACATTGAGAAGAAAGGTGCCCCCACCAGAGAAGCAAAAGGCAACATGTTGCCTACCTTTGTCTGAAGGAACTCTGTGCAAAGTAGAAGTATCACCATGCTTTGTACTAGGCCACGAGTTTTTGATCTCTTTTTAAAGTTTGCAGTGTCACAATAAAGAAAGAGGGAGCAAATGAATAAACAAGTGGATGATTTCTCCTCTATCAACTCTTTTTTTTTTCTGAATGAATGTGACTACTGTACTTATATTCCAGCTGGGAAGTGAAATTAAATTGTCTGGGTACTTGATGGCCCACTGTTTTTAGAAAGCTATTAAGATGCTGCTATCAAGTAGAGGACAGGCTTCTTGACCCTCTTTAGCTGGCTTATCTAGTGGCCCCCTGATGACTTCATCACTGTGCACAAGACAGAACACCAGCGGTGTCCATGTTTAGCGTTGTCTTCCACTAAGTGGCAATTTAGTGAGCAGTTGGGAGGAAACATGTCAGGTTTTTCCTCAATGCAAAAGAAAAAAAAACAATAAAAGGAAGGGGGGGAGGGGAATATTTTGTGATGTTTGCCTTGTGTCTCATGACTGCAGCAGTGCATCATCTTTTCAGATACTCCAGATCAAACATATACTTAGTTTGCGCATCAAAAATGTCAGGAATCATAATTCCATCTGGGATCTGAAACCACAGTGGCTTGCTCTGATCATCGCTTAGGAACGTTCTGCTCTGAAAACTGAGTTCAAAAATGTTGTTGATGATGCGTGAGATGTATGGATCCTGACTTGTAATTCTTACTTGTTTTTGCAGTGTCAACAGCAGTAGAAACTTGATTTTGCCAAGGAAGTTAGCAGGTTGTAAGCTCAAGGCTGATTCCTGTTGGGTTTAACTCATTTCTGACCTGACACTCAGGGAAAACTCCTACCATGCCTTTGTCTGAGCCAGATCCTCAGGTGCAGATCTGCTGAACCAGAGGATGACCATTTTTAATGACCACTTCACCACAAACAGCACTTTGGGATGACCTTGCTGCATCTTAACTGTGCTCAGGTTTCAGGGTGCCCCCAAACTACACAAAGCACATTGTGTTGCTTAAGTATGGGTGGGCAAACATGTCATATTGCATTGAAGGGTCGGCAAGAAGTGTTCATCAAATGTGCTGAAAGGTGTTTTGTTCATTCAAAGGGCTGGTGTCAGGAGGCACCTGTTTTTCAGAGCTTGAATGAGTTTGCACACCGTCTCCCTTCATGTGTTGGACTAACACAGGTTAGAGACAATGCTTCAAGAATGTCTTGGTGCATGGTCTCGTGATCCTCAAATGACTGATTGATGAATCAGCCTCAGATTTTGTTGTCTTGAAGACCCAATACTTCCTGCCAGGGGTGTTTTCCCTCTTGTTTCCTTTATTTCTGTCTTTAGTCAATGCCTCTGAAAGGGCACAAAGGTTGGTCTTAAGGGGAATGGAGATAGATACCAGTCAGTCATCAAAAAGAGTCCTTTTCAAGGAAGGAGAAGAGGAGAAACAAAAATGGCAACAAGACCCTCTAGGCAAACGGCTGGTTAAATGCTTTGGGGGCCTCAAGTTCAGACACTTGTGCTGAGAGCAAGCAGCCCCTTTCAAATCCGATGTTTTCAATGTAGCTGTTTGCGCTGAATCCACACAACAGCACCACGTTTGTGATCGCCGGATGGATGAATGAATGGCTGCTTCAGCTGGCTCTGAAGCTTTCACTGAGGATTTCTGAGCCATTATCTGCAAAGAGCAAAGCTGCCTGTTAGACAGTGTCATCAAATGACCCAAAAAGAGACCTGGTTTCACTCTGAAGGGAGCTCATTGTTGCAGCACTTTAGCGTGCAGCAACATCTGCTTAAGATGCTCCTTTACTTTTTTCCTCTGTGGATTGTTCTTTTTAAGAAGCTAGCCTTGCATCTGAGCCATGTGATCTAGGAAAAGGCTGTGGCAGTGGCTTATCGTTTCTGTTTGTATGAGTTCTCTTATCTCACCTAGCTAGTCATCCATTGAAAAGCACCAAGGTTTCATATGATACCCCAGGCCAGATTCTCAGCCGGTTGTAAACCAGAGCAGCTCCACTGAAGTTAATTTAATTACACCATTGACTCAACTGACTTTTCAGCAAATGTGCTCTTTGTCAGCTGAGGATCTGGCCCTGCGGGTTGGTAGCTTGTAATATACCAACTTGTAGGAAATAAAGGCATGAATATAATTATAGGGTATAACTCCAAGATAACATAGCTGTGTGTTTTATTAGAGCTCTTCAACTCTGTAGCTGCACAGCACAACCTGTCCTTTCTTCTCCTCTTTCTTTTTTGGTGAAAGTCATTATGGATCCAATTTCACAGAGGTAATAAAAAAAAAAAAAAAAAGAAGACGAAGAAGAAAATGCTTCCCCTGTAATTTTATAGGAATGCTGCCTATAGAGGAGAAGTGTTCTCTCAAAACCCAAATCACCAGCTTGCCATTGACATGCATTGCTTTAATCACTGAAATATTTTGTAAAGCTGGCTAGTAAAGAAAATAATTGTCAACTTGTTGAAATACAGGCTTCTGATTGTTGCACAAAATCTGGCAGTTTCCATAGGTATTTTTAATTAGACCAATATAAATGGGAGTCATTTTAATCTACTTGTCCTGACTGCAGTTTCCTGTTCCAACGGGACTTCTGTGCGTGCAGTGACAGTGGGACTAGGCTTTAGAGGAGGCATTCAAGCTAAGTTGCTAACTAATCAGAGGAGGCAGAAGCCTGGGCATAGGGGAAAAGTAAGTAGGATCTGGCAAAATATGGACCCATGCTTTGTGCTTTTTGTGCACATTCCTGCCATTGGTTTTTCACTTGTGGGCAAATAGGCAAGGAGGACCAACTGGACCTTAATCCTGGGGGTTATGAGATAAAGTGGTGTTCCTTCACTGGCTTTAAAGTATCACTACTTATTTATACTTCTTGAAAATTTGGTGATAATTTTTTGTAGTGGAGGCCTGTCTGGCTTGACTCTCTTATACTGACCCCCAGGCTTGACCTTTTTGACCGAGCTTGACTGATCCAAGCACGTCTTTTAGAGATTGAAATTACTCATTGAGAGACTCCTTCAACAGGAACTGTTTTATTGGATAACAGGTATGACAAGACACCCAAAGGAGCGTGGATCCCTGTTCCCACCATCCTAACTTCCTATGCACCCAGGGAAGTCCAAAATGCCTCTTTTAACCTCTTGTTGTTGTTCTCCTTTGTAAAAAAAATACTAAATAAAGCATTAAAAACAAAGGTGAAGTGAGATGAGGAACATTTTGTTCCAAATAAGAAACATGCATTAGTTGAAGTCTTCACTCTCACCTCATGCACACACATGCACGCACGAATAAAATACAGGTGACTTGACCATATGCAGCTGAAGACTCACCAGTTTCCATGGCAATTAATGGTGTTAAGTGCTCTTCATAATTCAGAAGGTCTCAGGTTCATAAAAAACCACAAAAACAGAAAAGTAAGGAAATCTTTATTCCAGTGCTCACTGAGAAATTCTCGGGGAAAAAGTCTTTCTGCGGGCACCTCTCTTCTGATGAAATCTGAAAGGTTTGCTGAGATAAAAATATGCAACGCGAATGTACTCTTGTCCTTGTGTAGACCCTCTCATTTGAGGGTCTCCAGCCACTTTACAAACATTTAATTAATTAAGCCGTACAAATCCACTCCAGGCAAGCAAAATAATGTGCATATAAATCAGCTGTGCCTGTTTCCTAAGTTTTCAGCTGGGCGCCTTTCATCTTAAAGGATCTTCAAAGGTTTCACAGGATGTGAGCCCAGGTTTAAAAACAGGCACTTTAATCAGGCCCCCCAAATCCTGAATCTGGCCGTTCCAATCAGGGCTCAACCACTCAAGCAGCTGTTCATTAATAACAATTAATTATGTTTCAGTTACCACAGGCAGCGCTTTTGTGTGAAATTGTCTGCTAGATCCTTCCAGCAAAGCAAGAGCAATGGTATTATCCCCAGCTTTACAGAAATGAGTCATTATTCCCGAGGAATAATTATCTAATTCACAATTAGGTAAGGAAAACATGCCCCAGATTCATCACGCGAATGGAATCCACAGGTGAAATTCAGACGGCTTTAGAAACCAACGAAAGTTTTGCCTTTGCCGTCAGTGAAGCCAAGATATTTTTTCTTATGGACTTCCTGGCTTGCCACCCTTTGATGTGATGGTGGTGGCTGTCCAAGAGCCATGTTCAGGGACTGATCCAAAATACATGGACGTCAGCCTTACTATTATCGAGGGGTTCCCAGAAGACAACATCATCGTACCTCCCTATACCTTCATCTTCCAAGAGTCACTCCTTGGGACTTTCTTCTAATTTCCATCACGGGCCAACATCCAGCCTGCCCATTTTGTTCCCAGAATGGATGGTGGACAACAGGCTCTTCCTTCTCTCGAGGACAGCTTTAAGGTTTGCTTGACCACATTTTCTCTTCCGTTTCTTCAAATAACGGCGTCCTCAACTTCCCCTCACAAGTTCTTTCTCTTACAATTTGTTTTCTGTCCCCTGCTTTTTTGAAGTCCCCGTACACTTGCCTTGTTTTAGAGAGACTTTTTTTGTGTGAACCTGTTTCCATCGCCCAGCTTCCCCCAACCAGTGTTTGTGTGGCATGTCCACCAGGATTGAGGCAGGGATGATAAGCAATTTCAGGAGAGATTGGCTGCTTGTACCATGATTTTCAACTGCTACTGCAGACCCAAACGACGGTCAGTTAACTGGGATAAGCCGACTGGATCTTAAGTAAATCAGCAATTTGGAGAATTTCCCAGCACAGATAATGGTTAAAGTTGGCCAGGATGAGGAGGGCAGTCTCTATGGATTTCTTTATTTTGATCTTCAGTAATGTAAATCCTTTGTTTGACCTTGGTGGAGGTCCATGGATTTCAGGAGTGATGCTCTTCCATGATTTACACTATGCATGACAGGGTAATCAGACCCGAAGCTTATGATAGTCTTTCTAGGCTTTCTTCAGTCTTTAACAATCGGCCCCAAAAGTAGGGAAGAAAGAGTATTTGGGGGTTAGAAGTGAGCTGTTTCCTAGTCTGTGCTGGAAGTCCTGGGAAGAAAGGGAGCATGGCCCAATGCTCAGGGCAATTGGCTGGGCATTTGAGGAACCTGATTTCAGATCCCAGTTTCACCACGTCTCCTTTATGGTCTTGGGCAAGTCAATTTATTTCAAGTGTCTGTTTCCCATCTGTAAATAAGAAGTAAAAGCACTTGCTTACCTCACAAGAGTACTATTGTCCTTATGGCACACACAGTTACTATGGTAATGGGAGCCATTTTGGTATCGCCGAGAGAAGTAAATTACAATTTTATGTTGATATTTCAGAAGAGCAGTTTCCATGCCTGCTTTTTTATTATTCAAATCACTATTCTAATGTTATTCATGTTCAGGTTCACCCTCCCCTTAGCCACAGGGGAGATGGGTTAATGCTTGGAATAATACCACTACCATTTTTAAGAGGATGTTGCAAGGGAGACACTGGCAACCAGTGTTGGTTGTCATTGCCCTGTTATTTATTTCGGGGACTTTTATACTGTGTCTTTCAAGAGAGATGTCTGTGGTGCAGTTATTGATAACTTTGTGGGCTGTTGTATTTTTATTTTTGACTTGCACACGCCCCATTTGCCGAGGCAATTGGTAACACTGAAATGAAGAGCCGGGCTTACTCAAGCTCAGAACAATAATGCTGCTGCCTCTCGGCAACACTAGGCTTTGACCTGGGGGTCCTCGGGAGCTCAGGCTACAAAAGATTAACATTTCAGTCTGCTGGGCCCACCAGTGGGGTCTTGCCTTACCTTATAAGCTCTTCCAGAGGAATGAATTATCCTAGTTCATTAAGACTGGTTTTGAACTGTGGTGAGAGGTCACCCCCATAAGTCACCTCGAGTCTATTTTGCGAAGAGTATGGATTGTGATAAAAGCTGGCTGGGAGGCTAGGGCTCAAGGATTTTGTTTTCTTTATTCTTCAAGGTGGGCAGAATGGAGGGTGGGGAAACCCTGATCAGGACATTTCCTAACACTGAATAGTAGACTATAGAAAATCCCTTTTTGTTCTTTTTCTAACCCATGAATGGGTGACCTCTTGATCCTCCTGACCCCTTTATTTGTGCCATGAAAGAACTGAAACTAGCCATGCCCATACAAAATCTTCTTTCTTTTCAGTTTTCTCATGATTAAATTCCCCACTGTGTTTTTGTTTAAGTGCTCTGATGCTGCCTCTCAGAATTGGGCAGATGTTTGACTCTTTGAAACAGCATTTTTTTTTTTCCTCTTAGATTTAACAGTGGGCTGCAATCAAGGCATGTTCATCCATATCAAGAATAGCTAAGAAAAAGTGTTTCTGTAGTGCCATTCATGCCTAACCACCTAAAAGTGCTGTGCAAGTGATACATTTGGATGCAATAATTAGTAATTTACATCAAAACATACTCCGATGCACATAATGCAGCACATAATGAAACAAAGGCTGTATCAGTGTTGGGTAGATTAGTGGAAATGCGCTAATTACAGTTGTAAACCTCTCCATACATAACCATGTCAAAATAATGTGATGGGGCGAGGTGGAAAGCAGATGGCACATGGTGATCCATGTTAGTGACTTGTGTAAAAATGAGCAGAGGCCAAGCACAGGGGGAAACGCACTCATATAATGTTGAAGGAAATAAATGTGCTTTAAAGAGCAGGAGTCAGATGTTTAGCTGGTGCAAAATGCTGAAATTCTGTCATTTCATGAGAGTTTGTAAGTTTACTCCAGTTTTTTATTTCCTTAAAGAAAGGAAAGAAAGTGTGGATAAGTGCCTGGTACTTATTCAGGGTCCTTATAGCTAATATGAATGAGCCAAGTCCTTATTGCAAGGGGCAAGAATTCTTGTGAGTGATAACTTTTATTGGATCAACTGTATGGTTGGGATAGACATAGGCGTCACTCATAGACACAGGCATAGGTATCATAGTAGCCTTCCTCGGCCTCTGGGAGAGAAACAGATGCAGGAAAGCTATGTAAAACACAAGCTTTTGTTCCATCTGCTACTCGGCTGGGCTGTCTCTGCTTCTCTCTGAGTTCTGAAGAAGAGCACTCCGGTACCTGAAAGCTTGCCTGTGTCCACCCCAAGCATGCAGCTGATCCAGTAAAAGATATCACCCGCAACAATTCTTGCGTATCACATATTTCTTGGACCATCATGGCAACAAAAGCACCCCATCGCTTCCAAGTCCTTAAACTGGTTTGTGTCCTGACCTAGACTCCAGTTATTAAAAATGATTCTTCGTACCACAGTAGCATCAAGTTGAGATCAAGACATCATTTTGATAAGCACCATACAAGTAAGAGTTTTACCTCTAAGGAGAGACAGACTTGAGATTTTGTACTTAGAAAAAGTATTGAAGTTTGTGTACACAATTGTTCCCCCATATGGTTTCCATCCTTTCAATAGTCAGAAGGCTGGCGGCATAATTTGAGCTTCAGCTTGAAATACTATACCTGATCTCTCTCTGACCAGGTGCTGGAATCCCATTTGAATTGAGCTAAGCTTTCTGTATTTCTCAGCTAAGTAAACTGAGTCCTACATGTTGTTTTGTGTTCTCCACCCCAGATATGGCTGCCTGTGTGTGGTGCTAAATATAAACAATATTGAAGAGATGAGGTAGTATGTAAGTTTGAAGTAATTCCTACTCACTTTTCTCTTTTATTGCAGAAACCCAAATGTAGGCAAAGTGAAGTTAGGGAGGAATACTCCACAGTATATTTTATATACATGCTCTGACAATGAAATCGGCGCCAAAGACTACCTCCACTGAGAAACTTCTGTTTTAATTGACCACCTGAAAATTCTCCAAGGTTTCTAGTATGGTTTTGTTTGACCTTTAGTTAAAAACCAGCTTCCACAAAGCACCCAATTTGGTTCTGAACCTTAAGGATGTTGCTTACATTGAGTTCATAATCGTACCGATATTCCAAATATGTTAAACCGAGAGATCAGTACACTTTATAGTATACCTATTCTGGCCTTGAACTTACATTGCCTTGCATATTATCTTGACTTTACACATTGTAGGAGTCCTGCCAACTTCTCTGGGACTAGTTACAGTAGGTAAAGTTAGGCACATGTGTCAACTGTTGGCAAGATCACAGTCTTCATGGGCAATGGTTGCTTGTCTTAGGCCCCCTCCATGCATTACATTTATATCACAATTAATGTGTTAATCAAGGCGTACATGGCAAAGGGGTTGCATGTGCACTCAATTTAAGGTGCTGTAAAATAGTAAATGAGTCACAAAAAAGTTCCATAAATAATGTAGAACATTTTAATGGCTGTTTTGTATGGCACTTTCAATTTAATGTGTGGGTAGGGCTGATAATCATGTGATTGCCTGTTCTAAGGTTGGGACTGCATCGGGATCTGGAACCAGTGGTCTTGGTGCAATCCCATCCCTGGGACTGCTGATTTCTGGCCCCTAATCGAGGCTGCAGCTGGGAGCAGGGACAGAAAGCCAAGGGCTTCTCCTGCTAGGGACTTTAAACCCCATGTCTGGCAGCTCTGGCCAGGTTTCCAGGGGTCAGAGTCTCCCTGCAAAGTTAAAAGTCTTAGTGGGGAAAACCCTTTGGCTCCCCTCATCAGAAACCCCTGACCCCCTGTGCTTGACAGCCTGGACAGACCTGCTGGGCAGAGGGTTTTGTCAATCAGATGGTTGTTAGCTCCACCCCAACAGTTGGCTGATTGTCAGTCCCAGTCCCACACTTCACCAAGGCCACTTTGAGACCCTGGAGCAGTCCCAGGGCCAGAGATGACAATCAGCTGATTGTTGGCCCCAGTTGGACCTTCAGGCACTCATCATTCAACTTCCCTCCAGATTATGATCCCAGAGAGGTGATCCTGGGGATCATAATCCCAGGCTCCCTCTGCACTAGTAAGTAATAACAGTGCAATTGGGATCTGATCCCTGATCTCAGAACCACACCTCCTACTATACAGACGTGGTACGGCAGGAGGTGTGATTGTTGGTACCAGGGATCAGATCCCATTGTGTGCCAGGGGCCTTAGACATGTGTACAGTAGCAGTGAGGTTTTCAATGTGAATGAATTAACAGCATTTGTCTAGTGGTTTTGTCTAAGCTCCTCCATGCTTTGGAATAAGGACTTTTTTTTTTACTTCTGACTCCAGTCTGGGCAGGGGAAGAGCAAACGGTAGTTAAAATGCACCAGCCTTGTCCTGGGAGTGATTGCACTGAAGTAAATTATTGCCTAGCCAGTGAATTATCATTTTCGTGAGATCTTAAAAACCAACAGCTGTGAAATTGACTTCTAACCGATTTTAATTGAGATGGGCCAAAACTTAAAATATCAGAAATAAAAATTCAGGACACCCAGTCTTCTGGTTGATATGTGAATTTTCTTATGGCATTGACTGTACATCTGCTTCTTTCAGATATGCACAGAATATGCATTTTGTTACGAGGCGTTACTTCATATAGAATTTTAGGATTATGCTGAAGTTCAGAAATCTATTGACCATACTTGAAAGGACCATGTCAAGGTGTCTTTTCCAGCTCCCCTAAATCCTGCATTAATTTATGTATTTATTCATACATATTTATGTCAAGCTCAAGGCTTCTTTTCTAGAAGTTAAAAATATGCTGGTGTGAAAGATTAGATCAATATCGACTTCTCCCCAAACAAGAAAGTATCCAACTGGAAATACAATCAGTCCCCCAGAAACATCTCACCTCCTCCACAGATGTCTGATCTTATCCCTTCCTTACCAACAGGTTGGTTGAACTCTTGGGACTCCCATTGAGTCTTGAAAGGCAGTCTATTTGGGGTATTTCAGACAAAGGGGATATATAAATTCTAAAATCAAGTGTTCCTTTCAAAAAGGCACTTGGTAGGTTAGTTTTTTTTCAGGGGGCTGAAGGAAGAACACTTCTATTGACTGTAGCTTTGGGAGAAGTCTTCCTGATAACACTGAAGCTTTGGACGTGGGGGCCTTTCACTCAATGAGCTCTTGAATGAGTACCCTGCCATGCCGTGTACCAGCATATATTTCTGAGTTATTCTGAGGCAGGGGTTCATGTGGCAGTACTTCAACTTTTAATCCTGTAGCGACCGTGCTGATGATGCATGGGCAGATACCTGCGCCTAGGCCAGGCAGGTCTAAGGGAGGCTCCATACTGGATCAAGGGTGTACTTGGTGCAATGAATTTGGTTATTGTACAGCATAGTGAGTTCCTTTTGAAAACAAAATGGGGCTGCATGTTGTTTTGTCAGATGGCAATTAGATACCTGACCTAAACACTAGTGCTTTGTGATTGTCTCATGGTAATAGGAATCCAGTAGTATTCCCAGATTGTAAATTCTGCTTACAATGTAATTGCAAGTTTAAATTGCACAAACACCCTTCTTCAGGCATTGGAGAAAAGTTTGTAAAAGTTCTCCTGGGTAGAAATTCATATTTCATAGGATTTCATAGAGGGGTCAATAGATGGAAAACTCCTCTGGGCAGGCAGTTCTTAGAGAGCAAGGAGTCTCTCAGCCCTCTTGTGAGGCTCTGCTATGATGCAAATTACCTTAAACCAAGGCAGGAGCAGTATCTCAGGTTTCGAGTGGTCACAGTTGCTTCCCGCTTAAAATGGCTTGCACATATCCTAATTAAAAAGGGGAGATCTAACTTTGGCTATGCCGTCCTTTGATCATCTTAGTCTAATCCTGATTGGCTTTTAGTTGACTGGTTCTCAACCAGGCCATAGTCTGTAGCTGGGTAGAACATTTGATGACACTAGGTGGAAGAAATCTGGGATATATGGCCAGATCCCCAACTTGTAATACAAGCTGACTTACCTCTGCTCAGGCTCTTGTTCATAGAACTGCTGCTTCTGTGTTTGCATGCCTGTCTTTGCATTGCTCTCCCGAGCTCTTTGTAAATGATGAAGTTTGCTCACTGAGAAGTTGTTTCCACATTTTAACCACACATACACACTATTCGATCATGGTAGGTTACTCTTGCCTTATATGCACTGGGCCTCTTATCCTCAGCTAGTCTAACCTCTGCGATTCCATTGAAATCACTGGAGCTACATCAGCTGAAGGATCCAACCAGCTGTTTTTGCAAAACTGAACTGAGTGTTTGTGGCAGTGCAGAGGCAGTATTTGAAGCGTAGGAATGATAAATGGGCATTTATGTAGTGCTTTTCACTCAGATGGCCCTAAACACCATATATTTGTCAAGGTTGTACCCAGACTGCTACTTTGTGACAAAACAAGAAGGTCTGTAACAAGGGCCACAGCCACACTTTGCTAACAGGTAGTTTAAATGTAGTTGTGACAGACGCATTTTGTAACATGACTTAACTTTAGCTTCACTCATAATTTCCAACTGTGTTTATCACAGGATTAAGATTTTTTCCTGGATTAAGCCCCTACCTGAGCATTTTTTAAACAGATGGTTATAACATACTTTGGCTCCACTTTAGATAGACAGCTAAAAATGTTCTTATTCCAGTTGGCTGCCATGTTTGGATTGGGAACACATGAAATACTTTAGAAAAGCCTCTGTAAATGTAGATGGGGGCTTTAGGGTAATAGGTAAGCATAATACAACCATTCAAAAGCTATGTTGCCAAGTTTTCATTAAGTGAAAGCTTTCTTTTTTAAGAAGAGTACTTTTTTTCTTGAAAGACTAAAAGTGGTCAGGAACTCCAGCATTTTTACTTTTAAATGTATCCCATCAGAAAAAAAAACATGACCTCCAGCAGCCGATTGCCTCCTAAAATCATGTTGCAAAACAAGTTCAGTCTCAGCTCACAGGAAGGAAGACTCCATACCAGACCCTGAATGCTTTGCAGGTCCTCTATTCAAATACTGCCCATAGAATCTGACAAGAATACGGTTGAAGAAAGATTAGCTGCAGGAAAGTGTCTAATTAGTTGGTTATCACATAGGACTGCACTGAAACTAAACACCTAGTTACAGCTGGAAGTTAAATTTTCAAGGGTAAAACTACAATTGAAATTCTTGCATTACTTACATAGCCATTTATTTGCCAACCTAAGTGTAGATGGTATAAAATATATTGTGGATTATTCCTCCTTAACTTCCTTTTGCCTACATTTGGGTGTCTGTGATAAAAATGAAAACTGAGTAGCAACTACTTCAAACTTATGTATGTATACAGGACCAAGATAGCTGTGATTTGGGTATGTGCTTACATGTTTAGCTGCTCACCTCCCAGGCTGTTCAAACATCTTGAAACCTTTTTAATCAGTAAGGCTTGGCCTGCTGTGTTTGACCGGTTGACTTTCTAGTCGTACATCCTGTCTTTGACAGAACATAGCAGAAGCAGCTGTATAAAAAACTAGAAACCTCTAGGCTAGGGACAGACATTCAAAAACCCTGAGCTTGAATTGATTCAGGCTCTGCAAGTTAGTCAAACCTGGCTAGGCTAAATCACTTTGTATTCCAGAAATGCAAGCACATGCCTGCAGTGGCTCAGGCTAGAAGTTGGGGGGGGGCTAGAGCAGCCCTCCCTCCCCTTGCACAGAACTCAGCTGAGGTGGGCCATGGCCAGGGTCTGGCAGGACTCTCTGATTAGCCCATTAGCAAATTGATATCATTGTTTATCACCCCATTAAGAAGACGACAGGAGGGCATTACCAGCTTCCTCTTGATTCTGTTTGTTGATTCTGCCTGTTGCTTCAGCACAGACTGTAGTCAGCATGTGGTCTGCTAGCTAATACACAGGCACCTCTCCGCAAGGCAGAGGGGAGGGGGGAATTCCTGCTTAGCAGGGAGTGGTGAGGTGGATGAGGGTGAGTAGCCTGCAGTCTGTGCCGGAGCTGTAGCCAGGGAACACAGGGGAGGGGCCAGTCATGCTGTGGAACGGAGAGCCCTGTCCAGCCCAGAGAGCATGCTGGGATGCTGGGGAGTTTGATTTATAATAAACCAGCAAGGGGTCTGGGACAGACTTTGCATAAACCAGTTGGACCCAAATCAGTTAAGTCTGATACTACATTCAGCCAGATTTATCTCAAACAGGTTTCAGCCATTTTCAAACTGGTTTATGCACACTGAACATCTGTTCTGTTACAGGTTTAGACCAGTTTCTGATCACATAAACCAGTTTATGTGTAATGTCTGTCCCTAGCCTTTACATGCATGGCTACAGATTAATCTGCATAAAGGTTAAATTACATATGAACCCTAGGTAGTTAGTGTTTGGATTACGTTCAGATGCATAAGACCTGATATCATTTCTGAATATTTATATTCACTAACAGAATAGTGTGCCTTATAGGGACAGACATTACACATAAGCCAGTTTAAGTGAACATAAACTGGTTTAAACCAAGTGAACATAAACTGGTTTAAACCTGTAACAGAACAGATGTTCAGTGCACATAAACCAGATTGAAAACAGCTGAAGCCAGTTTGAGGTAAAACTGGTTGAATGTAGTATCAGACTTAACTGATTTGGGTCAAACCGGTTTACGCACGGCCTGTCCTAGACCCTTTGCTGGTTTAAGCTAAACCAGCCTACCCCAGCATCCTAGCATGCTCTCTGAGCTGGGCAGGGCTCTCTGCTCCACAGCTTGGCCAGCCCCACCCCTCTGCTCCTTGGCCAGAGCTCCAGCAGAGACTTGCAGGCATCTGCCTGGCTTCTCCTTGCTAAACAGGGAATATTCTCCCCTCCCCTCTGCCTTATGCAGACACCTCAACATTAGTTAGCAGACTGCATGCTGGCTACAGTCCATGCTGTGGGAGAGGACAACAGGCTTTTTGGAACTAATCAACAGGTAGCTTAACATTTAAAAAGAGTTAGTTAATGAAGAGAGGCTTTGTTTTCTAAATGGGTTGATAAATACTGAGTTGGGGGTGATAAACAGTCCCTGCTGGGCTGTTTAAGAAGTAGGTGGGGGGACTAATCAGAGTGTCCTGCCAGGGCCTGGCCACATGCCCCTCAGCTCAGCCATGTGTAATAGAAGGGAAGGCTACTCTAGTGCCTCCCAGCTTCTAGCCTGAGCCACTTCAGGCATGTGCCTGCATTTCTGGGATGTCTGTCTGGTTACAAAACTGATTTAGCCCATCCAGGTTAAACTAACTTGCAAAGATTGAATCAATTCAGGCTCAGGCTTTTTGAATGTCTGTCCCTAGCCATATTGTACATTTTGTGGGGTTGGTGGGAGCACCGCATCATACTACTGTGATCTGAGCCTCAGAATGTTACTAGTATCAGTATTGAATAATAACACTAAAAATGTGGGGCAGTGAGTTAATTATATGTATTTTGTTGTGATTATATTGTGCTTCTTTACATTAATTTATAATTAATGTAATCTCTGCATATGATGCAGGAAATCTCATCTCTGAAAGTTAGAGTTTCTCATAAAATATGCAGGGCTGCTTTGGGGAATTGATTTGAGCTGCATTTTGGTAAAGAAAAAACCGAGAGAACACAAGCTATTTCACATGAAACAGTAGGCTTCCGGGTAAGCTTTTGGGTTTGCTTTTTTATTCAACTCCATTGTTCTATGCCAATACAACCCACTCTACACAGGGATTCAGATGGTCATTGTAACTATACGCACGGCATTCTCTGTCTTGGTTTCATTACTAGAGTGAATGAGTAGAGCGTAATAGAACACAGACGGTGATTCACAAATTACTGCCGATGTATTAATCTGTGGGGGCTAATATCATAACGTAATTACTACAACACCGTTCCTGACTTAATTGAAAACTCTATAAAGGACAGTTAATGAGAAATGCTTGACTTGGTGATTCAAACGAGACAATATTATGGAACCTATTGGGTATCACAGAGATACTGCTCTTGGATTTGACTCTTCTCCGTGACATATGGTAAATTACCTAGATTGATGGATGCAGTGCAGTATCTCACACTCCATGGGGCTACTCTACAAAACATGCATGACTACCTACCTCATTTTTTTGGGTTTTTTTCTTGAGCCTACTAAAGTCATTGGCAAAGCTCCCAGACTGCTGAAGTTAGTGGAATATGTTATAAGTGTTTAAGGGCCAGATTCTATTCCACCTGTTAGATGACTGAGTGGACTTAGATACCTAAATACACTCATTTTCTACCCTGTTGAATTCCTGAAAAATAATTATTGTGTCTACTTTTGTAATCTGCTGCCCTCTTAATGTTAGCATTGAGTCACAAAAAAAAAGCAGCGAGAAGGACAAAGACCCCCCTCCACCTTTTGCATTAACCGTTTTCATGGAGTCAAGCACAATGGAACAGAATCGCACTTGGGCACCTAAGTCCACCTGTGTATATAATATGTGGAATAGAAACTAGTGTTTTATTTTAACTGATGCTAATTGACCAAGTCGTGCTCTCCCATGTGGCTGTTACCTTCCTGATGCTGGTGCATGTATTATGTGTGAGTTGAGTTGCTTCAGTGGTCTATAATAATGCCTGCCATAAGATCATTGAGGAGAGGTACTTGGTCTTCTTAATGAAGTGTCTAGGAAGAAACTGCTCAAAAAAATCTGATCTGTTCTGGGAAGACAGTGTTGTCTAGTGATTTGATTGCAAGGCTTAAAGGCAGGTATTCAGGTTGTAGCTGTATTGGTGAAGAGGCAAAAGGAATCAGAATTCATGGCAGAGGTGATATCTGTTATCAGACCAACCAGATATTTGCAAAAAAAAAAGCTTTATTTGCAAGCTTTTGGGCAGAGGCACAGACACAGGCTTAGAGGCAGGAATTGTTGAGGATTTTAGCTAATGTTAGTTGCTGGCTTCTTGCACACCGGTCTTTGTCACAATTCTATACATCTCTAAGTGGGTGATAGAAACACCTGCCTCTTTCAATAGTGAGATTGTGAGGGTTAATTCTTCAAACTTTGATTAGTAAAAAGCAGCACTTACAGATTTGGAACACCCCGTGGTTTTAGAGGGTAGGCCAGTGGCTATTGGCACCTTGCTGTTTGTTTTTCTTATCCCTGGGGTAGACTTTCTGTCTTTGAACCTCGGCATTCCCCGATAAAATGTACTGCGCTTGAAATTTCACAGATCGCAATGCTCTTATCACTAGCATCGTATTCAAGGACAGGTTATGGGTTTTCGAGGACCGGTGACAATTTCCATTCTTTTCCTGTTCCAGTGGAGGTCATCCTATCCGTTTTGGATAGTATGTTTTTTCACTTGCGTTTTTGTCTGGTTTGAGAGAGGATCAAATGAAAAGCCAAGAGTGGGTTGTTTTGGTTAAGGTTTATTTTTTGGGGAACATTGTTTCTTAAATGCAAATTTCTGGTGGGAAAACAGCAGATTAGAATTATCCTTGATATAGTATAGGGTGCATTTAGACTGTTCAAAGGTGAATTTTATTGATTGTTTTGTGTATTTGCTGCAGATTTCTGAGAGGTAGTTACTTGTATTTCAGTATTCTCTTTTAATTGTTTTTGGGCTTGGTTTATCGCTAAGAATGAGTGTCTTTGAAAGAATGTGTGTGAGGAAATTCCTCAGTAGATGGCAAGGCAGAAGATGAGCATGAAGAAGAGACGTCTTCTTAAGAGGGTGAAGGATATTGAATCAGAGAAAAAAAATTTCAGTTTGGAAAAAATGAGCTGTGAAAAGAACAGTGATTGTAGCGCTGTCAGGTCAATGTGAATTATTAACCTTATTGGTATGATGTCTAATGGCATTTGCAATACCACGCTGATGGTGCATTCAATAGACAGACACACAGACAAATACAGTAAATGTTCTGTGGCTTTGCAAATTTGTTGTTAACACACACCTAGACAAGATAGTAACAGGCCAGAAAAACCAATAACCATCTTATCTACTTTTCTGTCCCTGATAGTAACCAAACCTAGATACTTCAGGAGTAATCTTAATGCTCACAACTGTCTGACTACTGTGCACCAAGTGAACAGCACAGTGGCACCATTTCTTCCTAACTTCCTAGTGGTCAGTTACTTGGTGTGCCATAGATATTTGATTTGGCTCTAGGGCCTGTTGATATTCATATAGGTGCCTGAGCTTTTTATTTTCAAAGTTCTAGGTGACTTTCTACAACATCTCCAGTGCTGTTTATTAAATGTAAAAAGAAGGCCTGCCTTTAAAAATGCTGCATCTCTTCCTTTAGGGACTGCACACCATTCATTGTGTGACATAACTATGGTGGACAGGTGCTTGGAGTAGCAGCAAACATTTATGCATGTTGTGCTCGGATGGTTAATTAGTCCACCTAGAATAAAAACCAAAAACTGAGGGTTGCTATATCCTTCTGTTTCTGACTTTATCTGAAAAAGTCCCTTGAATTCTTTCAGCTTTTCTGTTCCTGACCCCACCTCTCCCATCTTAGCAAGGCACGAAGAGGTTCTTCTAGTTCCTGTCCCCATTCAGAGCCCTTCAGATGCTGTTCAAGTGGAAGAATGCTTGAGGGGCAGGTGAGAGGTGGCCAACAGGACACAGGAGAAATTGGTGTTAGTTTTATGGGCCTGCTGAAAACTGCTTCCATTATGGCTATAATGTTGGGGGCAGGGCCTTCTAAGCCGCATAGCAGTAATGTCACACATCAGTCATTGCTTGCGTGTCTTCACTTATGGCCCACGGCCATACTTATAATGTGTACCATTACCACTCCCAGCACCTTCCTGTCTCCAGCTTCTACAGTGTCTCTTTGCTACACCATTAACCCTGGATTTGCACAAAAACACGATTAACATTTCCCTCCTGGTAGGATAAAGCTGTTGAGAGATGGCAATGTGGGCAACAGAGTTTTAAAAAGAGACTCCTTTTAAACCAACCGGGGCTGTACGGAGCTGTGGTCAGGACCAACCTAAAATATGGACCAGTAATACATAGCTCCTATATGTTACAAATAAAAAAAACAGCAAAGGACTAAATCCAAAAACAACCCACTCCCCAAAACCCCAGAAAAACTAAAAAGTCATTAACAAAATCTGCTGCAGCTTTGTACACAGAGGGGATGATTGGTTCCAATAATGTGGTAGCAGCAGTATGCTAGATGTCACTAAAGCATATTGGAGTTTCACCAGTGGGTTACAGCATTGACCAATCTTCCAAAATGCAGTTTTTCCATTCTTTGGGCTGAAATCACGTCTTCCCAAGAACTGATATTTCACCCAGGCTGTTTGCAAATCCTTGCTTTAGCATTGCCATGTTTTAGTCCCTCCTGGGCTGAGTAGAGACAACCAAAAAGCCTGAGGTGGAATCAATTCAGTCTTCTCAGGTGCATAGATTGAACCAATAAGCAGGTGAATAGACATTCACTTTTGATTCTGGAAATGCAGCCACCTGCCTGCAGTGGCCCAGGCCAGAAGCCAGGCGGCAGTAGAGCACACAGTAGAGCAGACAGCATGAGCCAAATCTGGCCTGCTGAAAAGTGGGGTTTTCAGGGGAGGTGCAAAGCATCCTGGGATGCTGGGGGATTCTGAGTTAACTTGAATCTGGAGGGAAGCTGGGACAGAAGTTCAGTAAACTGATTTAACCTAAATCAGTTAAGTCTGATACTGCATCCATCCAGGTTTATCATAAACTGGTGTTGGCTATTTGAAAACAGTTGATGTGCACTGAACTTCTGTTGTGTTATAGAGCTGATCTGGTTTCCAATCACTTATACCAGTTTATATGTAATTTCTGTCCCTAACTCTGAAGCACAAACCAGTTGCATCATGGTATTGCAACAACTGTCTCAGAAAGAATAATAATCTGTGTCTTCATTGATGACCAGTAAACCAATAACAGCAAAGCCTTGGAGATTTACACAGGGGCCTCTCTGCAAACTCCTCTTACATTACAGGTAGAGACAGACATTCAAAAAGCCTGAGCCTGAATTTATTCAATCATTGCAGGTTAGTCTAACCTGCCTAGATTGAATCAGTTTGCAATTGCACAGACATTCCCTCTGGATTGAAGAAAAGCAGGCACGTGCTTGCAGTGGCTCAGGCTAGAAGCTAGGGGGCACTAGAGCAGCCCTCCCTTCCCCTCCATAGTGCTGAGCTGAGGCAGCATGGCCAGGCCTGGGCAGGACCTCTGATTAGGGAGGAATTTAAACCCCCACCTGTGGCCTGCAAAGTCCCAGGGTTTTCCCGCTCACTGCTCATGGGGCGGGAGTGGTGCCAGACCCCAGCTAGCACTCTGAGGCAAAGGGCAGGGGGAGGGAGGGAGGACTACTTGTGTGCAGTGCTTGCATCTGTTGAAGATACTGAGCTTTTCAGTCTCCCTCGCCCTGCTTCTTCATACTGTCTGCAAAGCTGACAGGTGAGAGAGCCAGCAAGGAGCTGATGACACAGCATTTAGCTGCTCATCAAGAAAACAAAGGCTTCTTTCATTAGTTTAAGCTCTTCTTAAACAGCTTTTTCCAAGGAAGTAATAGACATTACCAGCTGACCTGTTGATTAGCTCCAAAAAAACCATAAGCAAACACCGTTCTCTCTGTCTTTGTCCCAGTGAAATTGGAGACACAAACACACAGACACCTCTCAGGATTAGCTATCATACCACACTCCTAGAGTCCATGGAGCTGGGATCCATGCTGTGGGAGATCGGAGGGAGGGGGGGATCCCAGCTTGAGCAACGAGCTGTGGTGGAGCAGAGGCAGGGAGGAAACCAGGCAGAACCTGCTGTGCCTGCAGTCTCTGTGGGAGCTCTGGTAGGGAGCACAATGGCCGGGTCAGCCTGTTCTCTAGAGCAGAGCGTGCGGCCCAGCCCAGCCCAGGGCTGCAAAGCATCTGGGATGCTGGAGGACTCTGGTTTAACTTAAACCAGGAAGGGGTCTGGAACAGACATTGCATAATCCAGTTTGACCCAAATGAGTTAAGTCTGATACTACATTCACCCAGGTTTATCTTAAACCAGTTCCATCCATTTTGAAATTGCTTTATGTACATTGAACTTCTGTTCTGGTACAGATTTAAACCAGTTTCTGATCACTTAAACCAGTTTATGTGTAATGTCTGTCCTTAGCCTACATGTTGCTAGCAGAGTGCTTTTTCTCTAGGTGATGATCTTGGGCTTGCTTCAATGTCCTCTCAAAAGTTGTTGTACAACTCCACTCCTCTCACAAACCCTAGTGTAATGGGTATGATCTGGTGATGTTTGCTGCCAGATATATCTGGACTGCACTAACTCAGGTGACTTGGTTACAGACAGAGTGTAACAAATTTTGGCAAGTAGAAAGCGATGTTGATTCCACAGAGTGAATTCTGTTCACAGGACTGCTCTGATGCATGCCATGGCTGTGCCAAGAAAAATTAAGGTGGGTTTAACTCAGGTAATCTCAAGATCTTTTCAATGCAAAGCCTTAAATCTAGGGAGAGAGAAAAAATAAGCCTGAGACAGTGCAACCAAGCAATCGAAAACTGTTCATTCCCACCTTGTCTTCTGAACACATGCTTTATTTTCACTTAACTGATGGCTACAACAAAAGTATGAAATCAAATTTGGGAAGAAGGTAGAGAATATATTTTAAGAAGCATTTTGCAGCTTGATAAAGCTTGAGGGTTGGTTGGACTAGCACGTGGGATTTTCTCAAAGTGCATGTGTTATTTATGGACATATTCCATGCCTTCGGGAGTAGCTCACAGCAGATCTCACTTCTGGGTCCTATCGCTAATATATTTATCTTATTTACTTTAAAGAAGTGGGGGAAATGCCTGGAGGAAGACTGAGGCGTTAGGCACTGAAGTCTGTTGTTTCAGGTGCCTTTGGGTGGCTGTGTAGCTTGAAGCAGAATCTGGGTTATTAGCATGCTTTGCTTAATGTGGTTGAGCCTGTTAGCTCTGAGCGAGCTCTCATTACCTCAAATGGATTCTTAGTCATCAAGAACCTTCCCCTTTTAGGAACCATAACATATAAAAGTTAACCAAATGCTCACGGCTGATGCACTCTTGGCTGTGAATACGGGTGTATAAAGCTTTTAGCTGTAACCTGATTCGAGTCTGTTCTGAGCACTTACGATGATGAAAAGTGACAAGCCTGAACCACTGCCACTGACCCAGGCTTTCTCTGTTTTTTTTGTTAAGTAAATGGCACCGAATCATACTAATTATTGATAACAGTCTGTAATTTCCAAACTCTTTACAGCATTATGTGGGCCATTTTCTATGCGTCTCTAAACAGAAAGCACAGTTTTGAAGGGCCATGGACCAGTTAGTCTGACCTGTATTTAGCAGTGCTAAGTTATTAAGGGTGGGTGTAAGAACAAGCGCAGAAAAAATCATGTTCATTACTGCCAGCTCCTCTGCTGCCTACAAAATCACAAAAGAAGTTGTGATTTTCAGCTAACTTTAAAATGTGTGTGTGCACGTGTATGTGTACACATAGATATTTTAATTGTATTAGCTGTGGATCAACTGGATTGGTTTTGGATATGTTTCACTCATATATATCACAGAGGCCTGCCATGTGGAGCTATGGGAAGATCTTTTCTCTGTGTCCAGCTCTCATTGGGTAAGTTTGGGTGTTTACCACTCCTAGAAACAGGTCAAAGCTGCACTGTCCCAGAGGAAGTTGAAGTGTGGCTGTGTGCTGGAAAGGCATGGCACATCCTGGAGCTCCTTGTGCATAGTAGTAAGGTGTTGCCTTTTTGGGTGATGAAGACTTGGTGCTTGGTACTGCTAGCCAGAGAGGCGCTATGGATTCACCATCCTGGGAATGACTTATATTTTGGGAGTGAGTGGATGTATCTGACTGTGGGTAGGAAAAGCTTCTTGCATCCTTCACTCTTAGCAGCACCCCTTCCCACCTCTTGCTGCTCACCAACAAACACACTTGTGCAGGGCGCTGGTCACAACCAGGCCCGGAGTTGCCATGTGAACCAGACCTGACAGTAGTCACCACTCAGTGCTTCAGTGGAAGGTATAAGAACTCCATTGCAGGTAGATGTGGGATAACCTGCCTCTACATCAGCTGTCATCCTCATTTCTAACACAGACTTCTCCAACCTTGACTCAGGAAACTTAGATACGTATTTTGGAAGGTCATTACCAGTAGCAGTTATAACTCAAAATATCCTTATTCTCCATGGCTTAGCATAGACAGTCAAAAAGCCCAAGGTTGAATCGATTCAGTCTTTGCAGGTTAGTCTAAAATGCACAGGTTAAACTGAAAAACAACTGGACACACATTTACCTTTGATTCAGGAAATGCAGCCACATGCCTGCAGTGGCTCAGCCTGGGCATGCTAGAGCATGGCTCACTGGCAGTTCCTCTTTCTGCTGCCCCCAAGGTCTCTGAGATATGTAGTCCAGCATCACAGAAGCAGGACTTTGCAGGGTTGCTCATCACTTCCTCTTCCTGCTTCCAGGTGCCTCTGAGATATGTAGTAGGGCTGTGTGAAACAGCACCATTCTGTTTCAAGTTGAGTTTCGAGGTTTTGATGGAACAGCATTTCATTTCGAATTTCATTTTGATTTGAAACAGCTTTTCTGTTTCGCTGTGTCGAAACAGTTACGCTGTTCTGACATTTTGCCCTTCCACTGTAACAGGGAAGCTTGAAACAGCCTCTGTCATCCGGCAGGCAGTTGGGGGCCCGCAAACCTGGGAGGGCTGCAGGGGCTATGCCAGTCCTCCCAGGGCTGTGGGCCCCTGACCTGCCTGGAAGATGAGAGAGGGAAGCCGGGTACTGCCACCAAGGACCGGGGAACTGGGGAAGGGAACTGAGCCTGATCGCTACAGTCAGGCTGGGGAAAGAAACTCAGCACTAGATGGAGCTGGTGATGGAAACTCAGCCCGATCTAGTGCTGGAGAGGGGAACTTAGCTCAGCTGAGCTGAGTTCCTTTCCCCAGCCCAATCGTAGGGGTGGGGAGGGGAACTGAGCCCGGGCTCAGTTCCCGTCCCCTGCACTGTGATCAGCTTCCCACAGCCCGGCCATGGGAGGTGGGGAGAGCCAGGGCTGTGCTCCTGGCTGAGCCACATGGGGCTGCACAGCCACTGGGAGCACAGCCCTGATTCTCCCCAGGCTCCCACCACCTAGCTGATGGCTGCTTCGAAACCTGAGGCATTTTGAAACTTTCAAAACATTTTGGCTAGCCTCAGTTTGTTTCGAGGCTGTTGTGAAGCCTTTCATTTCAATTCGATTTTGCTGTTTCAAGCTCAAAATGAGTCGAGGCATTGTTGAATCAAAACAGCTGGTGAAATTTCACACAGCCCTAATTTGTAGCCCACAGTCATAGCCAGCAGTAGTTTTCAATAAATGTAGTTGGGTAGGGCAGCAGGAGGCTGAGAGGAAGGTGGGGTTTAACCCCCATCCCTGGCCCCAGACCCCAGCCAGGGTTTGCTTGGGGGCACTCTCTGCCTCTCTCCCACTCCACCCCACAACCCTTTACTGCAGGAACAGATAGCATAGCCCAGCCCAGGGCTGCAAAGCCTTCTGGGATGCTGTGGGACTGTGATTTAACTTGAACCAGGAAGGGGTCTGGGACAGAAGTTTCATAAACTCAGTTAAGTCTGATACTCCACCCAACCAGGTTTATCGTAAACCAGTTTCAGCCATTTTGAAACTGGTTTATGTGCACCGAACTTCTGTTCTGTTACAGGTTTAAACCAGTTTCTGATTACTTAGACTGGTTTATGTGTAACTTCTCTCCCTAGCCAATAAAAATATCCAGCCCCTTTCTCAAATTTGGGAAGGCCTTCCCTTCCATGATGCCTTTGGAAATGGGTCCTGCTGTTTAATCATGCATGGTGAGGAAGAGCGGCTGACCTAACTGAAGTACTGGGAACCCGGTAAGTGTGTGTCTGTTGTTGGGTTTCTAGACCCACAACAAAGAAATGCTTTATAAAGAAAAATTTCTATAAGCATTTCTATATGTGCCTGATCAGAGTCCCCTTGTAGAACTTACTCCAATCACTTATCCCCATTTAGGACCCCCCTAGGGTCTCTCATTTAGGGATTCTTTCAGTACAATATTGCCAACCCTGACCATTCAAAAACCACGTGTCACCCTCCCAAACAACATGATCTTTGCTTGAAAAGCATATGACTTACCACATAAAATAACATTTGCAATACATCAAAAAATCACAAAAAAAGAACAACAACAAGAAGAAGGCCATGTTTACTTTTGTCTTCTGATTTCTGACCCTTTTATATTTACGCAGTCACATTTTCAAACATTTTTTCTGCAGCCGGGAAAGCTAGAAACGGACTTTATTTGAAAAAAGGTCAGCTAAGATTTTCACCTCATCACATGACTCCAGAACCTGAGGTTTTGAGGACAATTCCAAATAAAGCAAAACTTCCAGTAAAATTACAGTGCCTGGCAGCACTGGGTTTGCACTTGTACATGAACCAAAGCCACCCATATCATAAAGAAATATCTTAACCAGAAGTGCTCGGTTGGATCCCATCTCCTCTCTTGATGGGGTACTCACTTGCAGCTCATAGCTTTTCAGATTCCCTGATCTAAAATACAGTGAAAACCCCTGTTTTTCTGAGAATGGAAAGTCACACAAGGTTTGGGAAAGCTTTGAGTGAAATGGTTTTTACAAATCTGTGTGATGGCTTTTCATCTGTGGAGGACCAGGGCACAGTTTTCCACTGGCACGGTAGGAGTCTTTCCTTTTTAATTCTGTCTGGAAGGAATCAGGGCTTCTGGCTTCAAATCCATGCTGAGATGACAGGTGAAAATGAGTTGGATGGTCTCCTCCTGTCCTCTAGTTCACATCTTTCTATATCCCATACTGTTCCTTTTGATTAACAGGCAAGACCCGGGGTTGAACGTGCAGACGTGTCGCTTCTCAGGTTGGAGATGTGGCACAGGAGCTGGGGAGGCAAAACTTCCTGTGTCAGATGACAGTGCCTTTGTCTCCATCAGGAAGTCTTGGTTCCCTACTTTGCAAGCAGAGATAAACAATTTACACAGGCGGTCTTTTAATCCCCAGTGCTAGTCAATACACTGGAGTTATGTTATGCCAGTATTACCGAAGTTCGAGACAGAGTTATTCCAGACCAGGCGGGGGTCTGTATTCTGTAGAAGCAAGCTCTGTCCACTATGAATTGATTCAAATGACAGGGTGTCCATCTTGGATGAACTATGTCACCACGAAGAGCATGTCTTTTTTTCCCTGCTAGCCTTAATATTTTCATTTCTTAATTACGTCTCAGTGCTCCCAGTTATGATGCCTGGTGCCACCTTGAATAGTTCCTTCTCCTCGCTGATGTTGACATCTCCGACAGTTTGCTGGCTGTTAGACGCATCTTAGTCATCACTTAACCAAATTCCACATATTTAGCTCTGGGACTCATTCCTCATTAGTCAGTCCCTCTCCATGCTGTACATTTATGAGAATAAAATGGGACCCCAGTGAAAACTTTTAATGAACCCCCCATTGTCTTGCTGTAACTTAGACTACATGACACTTACAGCAAAGAGAGCAGCAATACCCCCGGAAAGCAATGTGCTTTAGGGGCACTTCCTCTAGGTAAGAGCAGAGCCTGACAAGAGGCAATGAAACTCTGTCAAACAGCGCTTATTGTGGTCTTTGGCAAAGCGCCTTGCTTATCACTGAGGATCTTTGGAGTATTTGTGTTCCACTTATGTAGATGTCAAGGATGAATGAGCCCAAGCCATCACTTGAACCAGTTACCCACTGATCCAGAAGGTAAGTTGTGCAACCAGTAAACCATCATACATTTAGCTTGTCAAATTGTTAGACTTTAATCAGGATGGTTTCGGGAGCCATCTCAATGTGATTATTGGTATGGTTTAAAAAAAGAAAAGAAAAGAAAAGATTGTAACGTGGATCATAGGGAAGGCTTTCCAAAACAATCCCAGTTTTCTGTCTGTTTTTGGAGTGACTTTAGTTAGCGTCGATGGGCAGGTTTCCTCTCTGCTCCTCACCGCCTGCTGTGGATCTCTGATCTCCGCAGCATGCTTTGCCCTGCTCACATGGCTGCCAATGGGAAACCCACGTGTGGGACAGACCGCTGGCAGCTGAAACAGAGAGTGCCGATGAGGGGATTCCTGGAGAGAAGAACAGGAGCAGAATTTAAGTGCAGAAGGGGTTATAATGAAAATCTTTCCAATAATTGATATCACACTTCTAAACCCCTACAAAGCCTTGTTTAGTTATTAGAGTGGCTCAGTTGCTAATATAACTAAATCTGTATCTTGCACTTCCATCACCTTTTAATAAGGATCTCAAAGTACTTTCAATGTGGGTAAGTTTTAGTATCTCCATTTGATGGCTGGAGAAATTGTAGCACAAAAAGACAAAGTGATTTGCATAGCAAGTCAGGGACTGGGATTAAACAGCAAAACTGAGAATAGAGTCCTACCTCGCAATATAGGCAATCCCAGCATACACATTCATATATATATATATGTATACACACACACACATATACACACACACATACACACACTGTCTTATCTCTGATACAGTACAATAATGGGAAGCTGTATATATACGTAAGATTTGAGATTATGTTGTATTTTCTTTGAGCCAATCCTGAAACTGGGTTAAAAAAAATTGCCTTTACCTCAAAAGCAGTACAGAAACTTTCGGCATACTTAAAAAAAAAAAAAAAAAAAAAAGCCATAAAAATCTGAATTTCATTTTGTGCTCTATAAGACCTTAAAGGAAGAGATAAGAAAATGTTACCAAATGTGTAAGGCAGGGGAAAGAAAGGCAGTTTGTTTGTATCTGTGCTATCTTTGGATCAGAAATGCTGGAGCATTATAGATTTCTTTCTCTGAGCGGAGATGCTGATTGCTTCCAAGCACTGCAGGATTTCTGCCTGTCTTTTAATTGCTTCCTTCTGTTGCACGTCTGTCTCAAGTTGTGACACCCACTGGCTGAGTTAGGGTCCCGGCCATGTGGAAATGTAGGGCTACACGTTTCTTATTTGCTTTCAATAAATAGTATCTTCAGAATGACTTGAGCAAGTGGAGCTGTGCCAGGCATACAGTCCTATGACAAAACATAATTTTGCCCATCGTCTCAAAACTCACCAAAGGGCCAATATCGAGAACTGGTTGAGGCAGATCAGACAGCTCTACTCATTATGGCCATATATGTAATTCAGTGGGAATTGTTCTAGGCTGTAGGTGGATTAGGATCCGGCTTTATGTTTATATACATTCACAGTTGATTTTCACAGTTATATTTTGCTTTCGGAGATTCAGTTCCTAGAGAGAGAGATTGAAGTTTATGATACGATATGACTTTTCTCTGTGGCTTGCAGGGCAGGACTAGGAGCAATGACTTTAAGGTGCAGGAGAGGAAATTTGGGTTGGAGATGAGGAGGAACTTTCTGACTATGAGCATGACCAAACATTGGGGAACTTGTGGCATCTCAATTCATGGGCATTTTAAAGAGCAGGTTAGCCAGGCACTTGTCTGAGATAGTTTAGTTGGGGATGAAAACTGCACTGCCTTGAGCAGGAGACTGGACTGGATGACCTTCGATGGTCCCTTCCAGCCCTACTTTCCTATGATCCTGTGATGCTAAAAGCACATAAGACCAGCTGAAGAAGGAAGCAGGCCATTTTAATGAACACTGCAGTTCTGGGAGTAGTCAGGTGGCCCTTGCATATAGGATTTACGGTATGGACAGATGTTATTATAAGACCATACTGCTGATCTCTGCCTACATATAGAAACCAGTAATAGATAGCTCTAATCCTGCATTGTTTTTGTAGACCATCACTATCTAGGATGCTGACTAAAGACAACAGGTGGGATATAAGGGAATGAGTGATTTAAAGGTGCCATAATTATGGAACAGTACCTAGTAGAAAGGGAGGGCGAGAACAATAAAGGCAGGATGGAAATCATGTGTTGAGAAGAGATTTCATTGTACATAAGATTTTAGGCTCATAGGGAAGTAGGGGTGGAAGGGATCACATGAGGTCATCTAGTCCAGCTTCTTGCTTAAGGTGGGATCACCCCTGACTAAACCTTCCCAAACTTTCTCCCAATTTTATCACAAGCCTCTTTCCATTTGGTTATATCCCTTATGACCCCAGTTTCTCGAGTCATGTGAGTAGATGGGGATCTTACCCCTCAATCTAAAAAAAAAGGTAGTTTCTAGCCTTTCTAGTTGCAGAAGAAGCTTAGAAAGTGAACCAGCTGTAACCTAAAGACTTAAAAAGGAGAGCAAAAAAACCCCTAAGCCTCCAAAAGTTACGGTTTTAACAATTTTTAAAGCCAATCTCATGATATTTGAATACATGGCGTTAGAAATTGGAACTAGGAATAGTGGGAGACAGGAGAGGAAGTTATTTATTACTTCTTAATAATTGCAGGCTGTGGTTCATGATTTTCATTACAACTCCTCATTCCTGTGTCTACAGCAGCAAAAATGGCCACCTCATTGCCTCCTCACCCTCTCTCCACACCTGTCTTCTCAACTCCTTGGTGCAGAGAAGACTACACAGAGCCCAGGATTCATTCTTGAAACAAAGGAATAAAGGGTGCCTCATGAATATAGCGCTAGACTGGAACTCGGGGCCCTTACATTTGATTCCTGGTTTTGTTCAGTAACTTGCTGGGTGTCCCTGAGCAAGTAACTTCACCACCCTGAGCCTCAGCTTCCTCACCTGTAAAACGAAGGTAATGAACCGGGTTCTACTGGAGAGAAATCTGTAGGAGAGCTGGGTATGGTTATTTAGTCCACATCTCCAAGGAAGAGCAGTATTGTTTTGGCAGGTTTTACTGAACCGCATTGTATCTTTTAATTAACGCACTCTGGTTGGAGAGGATACATTTTTTTGAGAAAGATAGAGATCAGTTCTTAAATACAGCATTAGTAAAAATAAATTACCCATGGCAAGGGATGGGGGAACTGATTCTTCTTGGACCACAGCGCGGACTGAGAGAGAAGGAAAATGGAAGGAGCCGGCGGCTGAGTGTAATGCCATCTCCAGGGTGGTAACTCAGTCTTGGTGGCGTTGTATGCGGATCAGCTCCGAGGCCACGGTGCTAGCATGTGGACTTAAGGAGCAGGTCTGCATTTGTCATCTAATTAGTACCCTGCCACCTCCTGTCTCTGGCTCAGCACAGGTCAGCAGCCCGAGGCATGCGCACTTCCAAAGAAGAATGCTGGATCCACCATGGCATCTTGAGCTTGAATCACAGGATCACAATGTTTTTCATGGCACTGAACACAAAACAACCCCACGCATAGCTGCGTTTACTGCAGAGCAGTCTCACCTGCACTCACTGCGGCACTAAAGTACTGCGTGCTTCATGCTAGCGGGCTCTAACCACAGAGGACCAGTAAAAAAGCTCTTTCTGTCCGACATGAATTAGGACGCTCAGTTAAAAATTCATAGGAAGATTACATAAAACCATATGCTGCCTTTATTTTCCCCCTTTTGCATTAAAAATGTACAGCTGCTCTGCATTAGACATTCCATTAGCCTACGAGTCTCACAATCTGGACTTTATAGTTAACGATGGGGAGGGCGGGGGGAATAAAGAGAGAGAGAGAGGCACTGCATTTCGGGTTGCCTTAAAAAGACAGCGTCGTTCGGTGAATGGAGAACATTACCAGGGGAGGAGGAGGAGGTCCGACGATGAGAAAACGTGTGTTAGGGGAGAGCTGTTTTCGGAATTAGCAGCTTGCGCTCAGAACCCCGTCGCAGCATCAGCAATAATTAAAATGATATAACCTGTTTCCTGTGGTCGTTTGGGAAGAAAATAAAAAATCTATAATTTAAATGGACTCAGGAAATGTTTAGACTCCTTTCACGGCGTTAAGTTGCACAGAGTTTTATGGCTGCTCCATTTCTTCTGCCGAAGACCCTTTAATTTATTTGGAAGACTTGAATTTTCCAGCTTTATTATTAGATAATTGACTGCGTTGGGCAGTTAATTGTCTTGGATTGACTATATGGCCACTTAATGTACTGACAAAGTGAATTATTTCACCATAATCTTTCTATATGTGGTAATGAGATGCATTCCAAAGGGTCATCTCAGTGGTGGTGTGTCAATAAGTTGCTTAAGGAGTTTTATTATACGCACACCACTCCAGAGAAGTGCCATGGGTGGTAATGAGGTGGGAAATGGCCCAAACACTGCTGTGGGGTGAGCAGGTTCAGTAGCATTGAACATAGCTGAGTTGTGCTGGCTGATAGCAAGGAGGGATGCGGCTTCCTGGAAAAAAATACTGCCAGGAAGATAGTGTGTGTCTGCTTTCTGACAGATCAGCTACTGGGGTATGGTTCTTCTTTCTAGCCTCTATGGTAGGATCTCTAGTCTACGTTCTCCAGTCATTCCATGTAACATGGGACTTCCATGCATGAACCAAGTATTGACAAGCCGCTTGCTACTAAGTGACATTTAGGAGGAAATGGGGGGGGGCTTATTTCCCCTATAATTTATGATATGGGATTTGGGGAGGAGAGTGGAGGGGTATTCATTTTATCTTTGCTTATTTGGAGATGTTTTCATTTCACCATAAACAAGACTGCACTACATCCTCGTTGGCCTCTCCAGAGTAGAAATCCTTTTGGTCTCAATACACATAAAGAGAGCAGAGGAGTTTTGCATGAATCATCTCTAGACTGGGGAGGAGAGTTTAAGCTACGGTTAAAAAAATGCAGGTGATGCATTCTGACGGATGGACTGTGGCCTCTGTAGGATTAGGGGAAATGAGGAAGTAGAATAAAGAGTTAAATAAATAACATTTAATATGAGAAATGTGTACTGCAGTCACCAATGCTAGGTTCACATTTAATTAACCCCTGTCTGAATACAGTTGCTAGCAATAAGAAGACAGGAGCATGTTGAAACATCTTCTTTAAATTATAGGCATTATGGCCAGATATAATTGTATATGAGGGGTACACTCTCAATTTGTCTATGCCCATGGGTCTGATTCTTATGCAGCATCAGCTGAATGAAGGTGCTTTACATGCATGTGTTGTTCACTTGGAAATACATTGTATTATATACTACTTGTTGACCTAGTGAAATGTATTTCACTGTCAACTTTGTCTAAAACGACCCTGAGATAAACAGACCCATTCAAAGGCATTTTGAGCTAATTGTACATCAGCACCCTTACATCAAGCCATCCTCTTTGGAAGCATGTGGAAAATTATGCATGAGATTTTGTCACCGTGGCCCTGATCCAGCAGAAAGCTTAAGCAAGCATGTGAATCCCAATGACTTCAGTGGGGACCTCTGATATATTTGCCTTTACATGTGTTCTCCAAGTTTGGGTTTGTATGCACATTATAGTCGATTCAGGGTAATGTCTCTTTTGCATCAGTCGATTTAAAAAGTTGCCTTGCCATCTTCTAAAAATAGGTTGGCAGGTCTAAAATTAGGAATTAGCAGTTTGGGCAAATGTTTACTTATTTGGTACCAGGGAATACTGCTAGAACTGGCAAATATCCGGTGGCAATTAAAAGTGATTGTGGAAGAAAGTGACATTTATCAAACTGATTTTTTAAAGTTTTTAATTAAGGAAAACAAATTTGCTGTAAGGCTGAGACCTGGGTTGCAGCTTGGAGCAAATGTTATGGCCGAGGTATAATCCCTTGTTTCTAGGGAATGCAACAGACTTGCTGGAAAAATCTTTAGCTGCAGAGCCCAGCTGTGAATATAGGGTCTCTTGTGCACATTTTAAACAGTCAGCCTCAGCTTTTTGTTTCAGAAATACTTTTTGTTTTGACTGTGGTTTGGTCTGCATAGGGGACTCCCACTGTTATCAGTCAGAGACCGTCATATTGATTCCTTCCCTCTCCCTTTTGCTGAACAGTTTAAGGGCCATAATAGTGCAAATGTAGTGTGATCGGGATGACCAGAAAAAATGGAGTTGCACCTTGTTATCCTGAGTTTGAACTTGACCCTCCACGCTACTGTGGGCAAATTCATATGGACCAAAAATAACCTGCTTTGACAATGATGGCCTTGACCTCAGTGCAGCAGATCCATCCCTTCTTGTATGAATGGTGGAACACTATTAATTACTAGCCTTAATTCTGTCTATGCCACACCCCCCTGTCCCTGCAGAGCTGCCTGAAGCGTCTGGGGGTTACGCAGAAAGCAAATAGTGGCATCTCCATCTCCACCAGGTGACAGTAGTTTTGGCTTTGTTCATTTTAGACTGGACTGTGCTGCCGTTCCAGGCAAGCTTTTCAAAATGCCCAGCCAGAGGTCCTGGGCAGCAAATTTTCCTATTATTGCTAGCAAGCTTCAGTAAAGTACTAAACATTACAGTGAGGGACCTCGCTGTGGGAGGCAGCCGATTCCTTCACTGAACCGCCGAAGTGGACACAGCGGTTTGTTTAAAAAATGTCTTCCTTAATAAAGCTTAAAGAAAGCTGACATTGTGCCAATATTTAAAAATGGTAAATGGGACAATCCAGGCCTGTCAGCCGAACATCGATCCTGGGCCAAGTAATGGAATGGCTGATACAGGACGTGAATAATAAAGTATGGGAGGGTAATGTAATTAATGGCAATCAGCATGGGTTTATGAAAAGTAACTTTTGTCAAGCCAATTTGACGTTTCTTTTGGTGACGTTGCAAGTTTGGTTGGGAAAAGCACCCACGCCGACATATTACATCCAGAATCCTGTAAGACGTTTGCCTTGGTCTTGCACAGCACTTCGAATAGGATACTGGTATGATAAAAAGTCAATGTGACGCATTACCTGGATTAAAAGCTGGCTAAGTGTTAGATCTCAGAATGTAATTATAACAGGAAGAAAGTCAGTTTTGGCCCTGTGTTACTGAGTATTTTTAGCGGTGACCTGATAGTTATCCTCAATAACGTCTGAGGATGCCTTGGAGACTGGGGTTTGGAAATAATGAAGAGGACCCGTTAGTGATACAGTGAGCTGCATTGCTTGGCTGGGTGGGTTTTCAAGTGCATTTTAATAGGACAGAATATCAAGTCAGATATCTAGGAAGAAAGAATACAGACTAGGCTTACACGATGAAGTAATGACTCTGCTAGAGCATTTGGGAGTCATGAACACCAGGTCCCAGTGTGATCATAGGATTTAAAGGGCTGATGCAATCCTTGAAGGTATCGAGTGGAATATATTAGGTTTGCATTCGCCACTGTTGGGACTGGTGCTAGCAAGCTGTGCCTGCTCTAGTGCCCACAGCTCAACAAAGATGGGAACACACTGGAAAGGTTTCGGGGGGTTATCACAAGAGTGGTGAAAGAAACGGAAAATTTGCCTTGGAGTGAAAGACTTGTGGAGCTCAGTCTGTTTTGTTCCTATTGAGGAGAGAAGGAGTTTTGAAACAGCACATTTGCCAGGAAGCCCAGGAGAGATCTGGTTCAGAAGAAACGCTATGCTGTGGATATGAAATCTGCTTCCATTTCCTCTGGGGCAGAACCGTTCCTTTCAGCAGCTGGAGCCCCCGGCTAAGTCTCAGTTAATTGCCTCTGGACACAAGATTACTCCTTCATTTATGGTCTAGAGGTGTCCCATTTGGCCTGAACTCCTAGCCCGTAGCTATTCTCTGCAGAGAGATGTAAGATCCGAATGGAGCGCCATGTAGCAGAGATCTCTCTTGCCTGGAGTTAAGAAGGCATTTTCTTTCAGCCCTTTGCTGAAGGCCTTGCTGCTGGGAGCAAGAGAGACACCCATTTTCCCCAAACGATTTCTCCATCTAATTAATCAGTTAGTTATATATGCTTTCCAGTTGATAGGCGGAAGCATATTGGGGAAGATCACTGCCCTTTCCACAGCCCTAAAACAGTATGCATTTCTGCACTTTATCAGAAAGGCTTTCAGCCCTAGAGGAAAAAGTACACGTAAGAGTGGGAAGAGATCTTGAGAGCCTAAGGACATCAATGATACTTTGGGATCTGCAGCAACGAAGTTAGGTTGGATATATTTCCAGAAAACCATCATCATTCATTTCCTTTTCTTGTTATGTGGAATCCCTTTGCTTCCCTTTATGGGCCTCCTTTCTCTTGGGTCTGGATCTATGTTCAGTAATATTGTTGAGCTTTTACAGTATGGACCACAATAAACTCCATCGCCAAAGCACTTTGCAAGCATTCGTTCATTAATCCTCATGTTATCACTGTGCCGCAGGGATTTTCAACAGCATTCTCGTTTCACAGCTGCAGTGAAGTTGCAATTTGCCCAAGACTGCAATAGGAGTCCGTGTCAGAGGCATGATTAGGACTGTAAGCTCTAGTCCCCTGTTCTGTGCTCAGACCTGTAGTGACTTTTGCAGTGTTGTTTCAGAAAATAAACCGAATGGTTTAAGTGCAGGTAGAGGGAGCACAATAACTGTCTAGAAAGAGCTGGAGAAAAAAGTCACCAAGTGCTTGATCCAGCCTTGACAAGCCCATAGCAGGACATCTGCTGACTTCAAAAGGCTGAGGCGGTGCAGTTGCTAAAGCTCACAGTGGACAGCCCAGAGGCTGCAAGCTCAAGGCTATTGCAAAAGCGCTCGTGGTGCAGCCATGAATCTGCCAATTCTGCTAAATACCTTGTTACACGAGGACACGAAAAAGAAAAGGTTGACTTGCAGGAATGTTGGCGTAGACCCCAAGAGAGGGAAAAATTATTTAGGGGGAGCCCGAGGGCCCATATCTAGGAGCAGTGAGAAAGGAGCATGCAAATTAGGGAACTTGTCAGAGAAGAAAAACAACTTATTAGTGAAATCCTTGAGACTCCGGAGAGCTTGTTGCTTGATACATTTAAAACCATAATGGGCCTGGCTATCGGGAGCAATCATGCACTTTAGGGAGGTAGAGTAGGTAATACAACAGGACTCTGTCACTTGATTCTGCAAGTCCCATTGATTAAACTGAGACTCAGGACAAAACAGCTCGTGTTGTTAGCCGAGAGGTGATAAGAAATGAACTTAAAGAATCCATTCAATGTTTCTGTATCCCACAGCATGGACCACAAAAGCATGTGGGCTTAATATTTACAACAAAAAGACTGTTAAAGAAAACATCATTTTAAAATTGCATTTCCATTTACTTAGGTATCAGCTCTGACCAGTGATGAATCCTCCCACTTCGTGTGGTCCCCAGTAAATATGATAAACATGTTTCTCTTTACACTGAAAATAAACAAGTAAACATAATGGTAGTGTGAAAGAGGCCAGAATAATTTCCCTGAAGTGGGAGGGCTGCTTCTTTATTCAAAAAGCTTATAGCTTTTCCGTTTATCAGTGAGGAAGCTGCCAGCCTGAGCAGTGATGGTGCAAGCATCCCTGGATACGTGTCGTGTCTACTCTACAATGCCCACCTGTGGTAGGAATTCAGACTCTGTGGCCCACTCTGAGCTTGGCCTCTCTGCTGAGACTGCTACCAAGTTGGCCATTTGTTGTGGGGTCCAAGTGGGCTTCAGGGCTATGAACTGACTTCAGTATGTGCGGGCAGAGTTCCTCAGCAGTGGGAGATACTAGAATGGGGGTTAAGTGGATTTTAAAAGACATTCCTTGTCAGACCCACCAGCCTTCATCCTCTGGTTGAACATAGGGTCTAATGGTGACAATACCATTTTCTTACCTTGCCGGAGTGTTATGAGGATAAATACAGTAAAGACTCCAGTAGTCCAGTGGTTTAGTATTCCCCATTTAAGTGCCCAAGTTAAGTAGGTGAAAATGGGGCTCTGAGGATCCCCTAAAATGAGAAGTAGAAAAATCACTTGTCTCTGCCATCTGGATATGCCATTACTAATAAGATTTCATCTCCCTCACTGCTTGTCCCTGCTTTGACTTTGAGGTGGGATAGTAATATGCTGTGAGTGATAGCATCAGAAGCTGGGGACAAGTCTGGTAATATGAGAAAGGATGTCTACCCCTCACCCATGAATGGGAGGAGGCCAGTCATTAGCATCAATCAATTTTTGCTTATGTATGAAACGGTGGCCTGAAGCTTTGCAGATGTCTAGGATACAGGTGAAGCTGGAGACAACTCTGCTATCCTTGCAGTTATCTCAATTGAAATTTGGACACTAGAAACTGGATGGGAGTGAAACGAGTTGGTTTTGAATTCTGGCTGGACTGTTGCTTGCATTAACATGAGTGAGAGCTTGCTCATCACGACAGAGACTGTCTCTGGCAGAACAGCGATCAGCTGATCCTGGCAGTTTTTCACAAAGCATTGTGGCGACTCCTGTTTTCTCTAGGTTTCTTTGTTTTTCATGGTGGAATGAGGAGGCCTGGGACATGGGAAGTTTTTGTGCTTCAGGCTAAAGGAAGCACCCCAAGTTTTCACAGTGAGTCAAGCACCCTCAAGGACTACAAGGCCTGTGTACCCCTGGCGCGCAAGGCCTGGAAGCAGTCCAGACCCCTGGGTGGTGGCAGCAGTGACCTCAGGCTTGTGGGTGTGCTCTGGGAAGGAGATCAGCCAGATGTGAGGCACCCCTGGGGAGGCACTCGGAGCTTGGTAGGTGGACAGGCACAGTGAGGTGGGTGGTTCAGAGCAGGAGCACCCCTTACTGGCCCACCACATGATCTGGTCTGAGAAAGAGATTTGCAATCTGAAAAAATCCTGACTGACAGTGCTTCAGTAGCTGCTATGGCAGAGGATAAAAATGTTCCTGATGTTTTTACCACAGTTGTCAGTCTTTACTAAGACTTCATAGGGCTATAGGCATTGCTTGTGTTGAACTCTGTCTGCTTCTGAACACCAGTGACATCACCAGCAATCATATTCCCTTTTCTCCTGTTATTGAGAGTCACTGAGAGTTGTGGTAAGTTATGAGGGAAGGATATGTTTAGGCCCCCACCTATCAGTGACATTGCCTATCGCACAGTCATAATGTTTCACTGGCTCCTGTGCAATTTGGATGGTCAGTTGTGTCTAGACCAGTGGTTTACAACCTTTTTTAGACTCAAGACACCCCTCAGAAAATGCCAGCTCTGAGTTTGCACTCATTGTTGGCTACAGAAATATAATAGAGCAATTCTTCTATGACCGAGAACTTAGAAGGACCACAGCAGGGCAGAATACTTTTGATACTGTGGATTCCTAGTTGAAATCTGTGGGTTTATCATATCATGAATCATGGTATTACCCCTAAAAGCACCCTTGAAAGGATCTCAAGGCACCTCAGGGTTGAGAATGACTGGCCTAGACTTCAGGTATTTAGCCAATGTTAGTCTATAAGTTAGTTAGTCTATATGGTGCAAATCTACCCTGCCTCCTGCCTAGACTCTAGGGTCATTATAGAATTTATTTGTTCCCATGAGCTTCTGAGATGGAGGGAAGTGTGAGGACATGGGGAGAGCTGGATAGTGTTGTCTTGGTTTAGGAACAAAATGATTTCTATGCTCTTTGCATCTGTTTTCAGTTTGGGATAATGATTTGCATATCTGACCACTTGAACTTGGACTGAGACCACCAATTCATTTCACAAAGCGAGCAGCTAGTAATGACTTTTGGTTACTACTAGCGTGAGCTGGGTTTGACCTTTGTACTCCATTATGAAGCCTGAAGCCATTCAGACTACCTCCTGTGATTATTCTAATGAGCTGAAGAAACCCTTTTTGATGTAATTTCTGTGCAGTGTTGAAACATAAATATACCAAGTGAGTACTGTATAAGGTTTTCCTGCTTGTGAATAAAAATAATAGAGCAGTAAGCTGGTGACCCAGAGGTGGAAAGCTCTGCATTGCATATTGCCAATTTATTACATCTGCAAAATTTAGAAAGAAAACTAGATTTCACTGCTGTGATAGGATTTCACTATGCATTCTCCCCTTGTATTCGTCCACTTGGACCCTAGCCATTGCCTTTGAATCTAGGCCTTCTAGCGTGATCCTGTGGTTCCCTTCTTTTTATTTTTATTGGATACATCTTGCAGTGCAATAGCAGATGGGTCTCCTCCCCTTCCTTGTGTCTCCTCTTGCCATGACCTGGCACGAATGCTGCAGCCTTCTGTCTCTCTTGGTTGGTGGGTGCTCCAGTGATGGTTTTATAGGATCAGAGCATGCATGTTTTCAGGGCTGAGCTGAGCAGAGCAGCATGACAGCGTGAAGCCAGGATCAATAAGCCCCAAGTTTGGATCCCATTTACCTCAATTACTTCTGTTAAGCCTGTTATCCTTTCTTTTACTTACTCATGGTCCCCGCCTGAACTACTTTGGTCATAGCATAGGCAGGGAAAAACTGATTTGGTGGCTTATTCTAAATTTTGAAGTTTAATTTCATTTGATATGATAGAAATCATCTTCAGAACGGAGGTTTTCCTCTTGTATCCAGTATCGCAAGATTGTTTGATTGGGCATGGGACACTTAGGATATCTGGGAAATGGGTCACCTTCCTCTGGTGCTATGCTGGCAGGATATACCAGATTTCATAGACATAGACATCAGGGCTGGAAGGGACCTTGGGAGATCATCAAGTCCAGATCTAAAGCACCAGTAGTTTGTTTCCTGTTTGGAAAACAGTCTCTGTTTCTGAATGGCACTTGTTATACAACTATATGCCATTCTGTATATTAGGTACATAAGTGGACTTAGGCATTTAAGTATGGCTCTATGTCACATGTCCCTGAAAAACTGTTAATACAAAAGGTGGATGGGTCCTTCTCCTCCTCTTTGTTCATTTTTTGTGATGCAGCCATAAAGGTAAGATGGTGTGTTACAAAGGTAGAAATGAATGGCTTTTCAGGGACTTGAACAACATGGAACAAAATTGCACTTAGGTGCTTCTCAGGCACCAAATAGATGGACTCAAATCATGTTTGTAACTGCCAAAAGAGAATCTCCTTCCTGTAAAACACTTGATAGTCCCTATATAATCTAAGCAGTTTTTGGTGTCTGTAGGCCATGCCTTATGTCCCTAGGAAGAGACAAATAAGCTACCCTCTGTAGTGGCACCTGACATTTTGGCTTGATTCATGTTTACATGCTATAAAGGTCTCCTTAAAAAAATAAAAAAAAAGGCAAAAGGTAAATGAACATGGAATGAGGAATAGTGAACATCTCTGAAGTAGCCAACTGCAGCTCAGCCACCCCAAACTGGGTTTGCAAGTTGGACAGGGTCTCCTTGCTATCGATGCAGTGAAACTGCTCTGTGGTGCATCCGGGAAGAATGTGGTGTGTGGGAGCTAGTGAAAACGATGGTCTCCACATGTTGAAATATGGGTTTTATATGGTCCAGAAGTTGTTGTTGTAAATAGCATTACTACTGTCATTGTTGCTAATAGACTACTTGAATGTAGCCATTATCTACCTGTCCCTTGTCCTCCCAGCAGCAATGCTGTGTAGACATGCACGTGCAATTAGAATTAATGCAAAGCCCCTTAAAATCTGAACGCCTAGTTTATTTCCAAAATGGGAAGGTCAGCATCATTATCCTTAGTGGATTCAATTACCAAATCCTGCATAATCATAGTGCTCTCTTCCTGTCTCTTAATCATGTCTTGCTCTGCAAATATATTTTCAAATGCAACCAAAGGAAGAGATGATATTTCCATGTGTTACACTCTTGTAATTAGTTCTTACAGGTTGGGTTTTGTTGTTTCTATTTTTTTTTCCTTCTTAATGCAATGCAGGTTTTTTATTGTTTGGTTTTTGGAAAAAAAACACAATTCAAAATGTATGGCAAAGAAAAATGAACAAGAGTCTCTGGCAATCAATCCTTTTGCTTCATTTAGACCCCAAAGGTTCTGTGAATGCAAGTCACTACCGTAGAACAAAGTTGTTAAAGTCACGGCATTGGAAAAGCCTCTCAGAAAAATGCGAATTGTAATTAATGACCTTGAAAGATTTGCTTCTGTTGTTGTTTTGCAGAAGAGGGTGAGCTTTATTAAAGTTATAATTAAGCATTACTATTTCTCTGTGTATTACAGTGCTATTTTCAGTCTTCAAAAGCAAGAAAAACCAAATAATAGAGAACAGACGGTACATTTCTTGTATATTGGGAAAGCCTACCGAAATCAATAGATATCTTTCCGTCCAATTCCATGGGCTTTGGATTGATGCCCAAAAACATGCTTCTTGCGTGTGCAAGTGATATTACTCTGGATATTTAAAAGAAAATCTAATTATAGAATCATAGAGTAGCATGTCTGCAAGACACCTCTGGAGGTCCTCTTGTCCAAACCCTTGCTTGAGATAGGATCATCTCCATCCAAACCATCCCATACAAGTCCTTGTCGAATCATTTCCTAAAACTGCACAGACAACTCTGTCATACAACTACGAGGCATATTGTCCAGAAACACAAAAGCCACCCTAACCTGTCAGAGGTAAAGCAGGGAGATGAGCGCTGGCAGAATCCTGCCTCTGCAAATGTTGTTAAAATGCACTCACTGGATCCAAGGAAGAAGACCACGCATGCCAAATCCTTTTACACCCTTGATATAACCCCATCTGCCCCCCCGTATATCTGCATTTTGTTCAGCTTGGACAGTGGTCTGGGTGGCTAATTTCATCGTCTCTTCTATGCGGGACATGACATGTATTCATCACTACAGCATGCAAATGCCTCCCCTTTCTCCTCACTCTCATGCTGCCGATGTTTACACAATGCTGTTGGGGAACCTTGAAGGGACAGTAAATCTCATTGAAAAAAACAAGTTAAAAGTTGCTTCAAGCGCTACAGCTGCCCTGACGGTTTTCATGGTGCTCCAAGCACCTGTTCGGTTTTTATTGCCTTGTGAAAGATATGCCATCCCCAAACACTAGGGAAAACTGACTGGCAGCCTGCGGTCCAGTATGGTGATCTACATGGAGGACTGCTGGGAGCCCAGAGCCACCCTGGGGGTCAGTGGACAAGCCCAGCAGTCCGCTCCCAGATTGCAATACAGGAGAGAAGCCAAAGAACTTGGAAAAAAAGCTCTGTGTAACTTTAGTGGTACAGGACCAAGTGCTAAGTGATGATAACATTTCTCTCATTTCTCGCACTGGCAGTTAATATTGCCATTACACATAGTGATGGTAGGTAGGACTATTCAGAGAACAATATGGCTTTTTGTCTTAATTCCACAAAGTTCTCTTTGACATTTTAATTTAAACAGTGTGTGCAAATGCTGGGTTTTCATTTGAAACCCCTCTCTCCCCTTATTTATTTAACTTTTTTCCCGCTCCAGAGGCAAAATTGTGAGCCTAAGCCAATGATGGTGATTGAATCTTACAACAGGAGCCCTTTTGGCAAGAGATTTTTTTGCCAGAGGGGAATTAAATATGTTTTAAGTGTGCAAATGTAAGGCATGGGGTAGGATGTCGCAATTTAAATTACCAACAAAGGTGACTCGTCAGGCGCCTGTACTCTAGCATGCTATCCCTGTCTGAGGGACTTAAAAAATCAGGGTGGAAGGGAGCAGGCCTGCTTCTAATCTTGCTTTATATCAGTTTAATCTGGTAGAACTTTGTTGCTTTTAAAGGTGGTGTTTTTGATTACAGTCGCCAAAGAGAGGTCAGAACTGGGCCCCTTGCTTTATAGAACAGGGAGCAGAGGTATTACTAGTAGTAATCCTGGGAATCGTAGTAGCGAGAAGGTCTTTTTTTTTTTAGTAGCGAGAAGGTCTTTTTTTTTTTTTAAACAGAAGCCATGTGGAAGTTTCCACCAGCCTAGTATTAAAGTAGCCCCTAAAGGTCCCAACTGAGCTTGAGTTTCATAGGGTCCATGCTGTGCAGATGCATTGCACGGGGCGTTCCCTGCCCCAGAGAAGCATAGTTAGAATCTTCCATATTTTCTCACATTTAACATGCCCTGGGATATAATATTGGCATGGAAACCCCACCCTTCTTGGGGGAAAAGCTCTGTCTCAGGACTCCCCAAGAAGCGGCCTTATTCAGTCGTCCTTTCCTAAGACGGCCCCCTGAAGTCAGCTACGGCATGGCTTCTCAAGGGGCAGGCCTCTAGCTTTGAAAGCCTAGCTCTTTTCAATCCCCAGCTTTCCCAGTGATCATTAGGACCCCAAACCCTGACAAGTCCTTCTTTTTGGTCAGCTTCAGGGAAGGATGGGGTGTTTTCGGCTTTAAAGGGAGGGGGAGCGTCGAGTGCCAAGGGTCGAGAGTTGAGTGCCAACATCCCAAATAGCGCAGCAAAGTGCTTCACATTGAACAGTCATTATTGTGCCATTCCAGTTCCCTCTGTCCTCCCCGAGACCGTCTTCCCCCAACCCTCTGGCTCTCTCTGTGCCTTACTTTTTCTCCCACTTAAGTTCTTTCATCGCAAATAGGCACTTTTTTCTGAAGGGCAATGAAAAAAAAAGATTTTTTTCTGAAGTTATGGCTGCATGGAGCAGAGAGAGAGGCTAGTCTTCAGCTGTCTCATCTTCCCTTTCTTGTTTAACTAAAGCTGAAACTCTAGCTGCTGCTGAAGACTGATTTCCTTGGATGAATCTATGATTTTGGAAACAGCTAAAGAATCTCTGGGGCTGTGAAATAAGAGGAGAGAGGCCAGGAGTAGCTAACAGACAGCAAAATTGCTCTAAGAGAAATTAGCTTGATTAGTGGGCTGGCAAGATGATTAAAAAGAGGAATGATCTTTAATTCCTCCACAATGAAGAAAAATCTCTCAGCTGCCTGAGTAGTAATGCAACAGCTGCTGCACTGTGAAGCAGAAATCAAATCAGGACAATTCTGTCCTCAGCAGAAAATCAGCTTCCCTGCTTAATACATGTACCTCAGCTGGTGGGGGGGGGGTGATTTTAGGAGGAAAAGTTGTGTGTTGTATGTGAGAAAATAGGGTAAATAGAGAAGATGATGGGTAGGAGAAAAATAGGGTCATCATCTTTCTACAGCTGGAAGGAACTGAATCACACAGGAGGGCCACAACTTAAAGGAGAAGTCAAGAGGATGAATCTACAGATCCATGTAGAATATGTCTGTAACTGACCCCAGCAAGAGAGGCAGGGTGCTCACCACTTTGAAAAATGAATCCACAGGTAATTCCGAGGAGAGCTGGAAGTTGAACCCAGCTCCCAAATCATTCCGCTTGTCATTAATTCTGCCCAGTGTGAGAAGCAGAGAACTAGGAGTCATTGGCCCTCCGGGTTCTCTCCCAAATTTTGGGTCTGATTAGTGCGTGGCTGTGCAGAAGTCCCTGAAAAACTGTACTGTGAACCGGGTGTGGAACCTGCTTGGTGAGGGTGATGTGAGGCTCCCTTGGTGAATGAGTGCATATTCAATGTCCTCTGATGCGTGGTGTTGTATAGAAGTGTGATGCATTGTTCGTTTATACAATAGTCAAACTGTAACATTTGGGCAAACACCTGGGATTTTTCCCCTCCTTTCTGAAACTGCTAGTCGGTCTCTGTCAAGGCACATAGCCCCTCTTGCAAGCGTTGTCGTAGCCCAGCCTCTACCGTGCCAGAGTTCAGCTGTTTGGACTCTGATGAGGCACAATTTTCCTCCCTTTCTTTCCCTTTCTCTCTTCTGCCCACTACCAGAACTGCTGCTGCAATTTGAGAGCTTGACTGATGCCTAGTTCTGTCTAAAACAGTCATGACATTAGCCCCTGTACTAATATCAGTGACAAACAAATATAGGTGCAGTGACTCAAAGAAGCAAAAAGCCCGGCACTTGCTCTGTTGCACAGTTAGCACTGCCCTCTCCTCTCTGGTATCTTCCTCTCCATACCCTGTCCTTGTCCTTTTCTTTCCGCCTCAGGCTCTCAGGGCTTCATGTGTTGCACTCAACGTCCATCAGTTCCCATTCTGATCCCCCTTACCCAGTGTAACTCCATTGGCCTTGACCAGAGGCTACTCCCAATTCTCCACACTGGTGTGCAGGAGTTCAGGAAGAGGCCCGTTTATCTCTGGTCAAAGAATGGAGTGTGCTACTGGTGGTAAGCAGGATCACACAAGATCCCATGCTGGAAAGAATCCAGCTACGTACTGAGCAGTACACACAGGTCCAAGTTCTGAATTTTAATTACCTGAGCCTTAAGGGCTTTCTCCTGCCCGACCCATTGTTCACTTGGTTTCACCTTCTGCATTGCCAGGTAGGCAGCATACATTAATCAGCTGCAGCTGTGAGTTGCAGGACACATTCCTGTAGCTCAAGCTGCAGACACTCATGCTTTCAAGCTCTGGAGTTTGTGATGGAGATGGTGGTTTTATATTTACACCCCTGAAGTCAATGAGACTTCTGCCTTCAGCTGTAATAGAGCCGCCCCCTGAGATACCTTGCATCTTTCTGAAATGGGGGAATCTCAACATGTTACAAGTGAAGAGACTGACCCTAGAAAGCCCGAAGTCTACCTGCACCTATTGGGCTAGCATGATTAAGGCAACCCATTTTCTGCGGCTGAGAGGAAGTGATGTGGGTAAGATCACATCTGGCTGTCTTTGATTCCCCAATTTGAATGACCAGAAGTCTACTTGCAGCAGAGCTGACTGGAGACAACCCGCAACACACGTCTCGTATAGTACCAAAGCTGCTTGAGGCATGGATATGGGGTTAAGTCTGCTCTTGCTTCCACTAGCTAAAGTAATGCATTCATTGGACTTCAATTTACTGATGCAATCAAATGCATGTGACCCCAGATTTGTATCAGTGTAAAAGCAAGCTCTCTGACTTCTTACCATGGAGGGGCCAGTTCTTCAAAAATGTAGCTGACTTGGTGTTGTGCTTGTTAGCCTGACTAGTTCTTCTGGGCTAAGTACAGACAGTCAAAAAGTTGAATCAATTCAGTCTTTGCAGGTTAATCTAAGATGCAGAGATTAAATTCAGAAACAACTGGGCAGACATTCACTTTTGATCCAGGAAATGCAGCCACATACCTGCAGTGGCTCACGCCAGAAGCTAGGGGGTGCTAGAGCATGCCTTTTTGTCACATAGCCAGCATAGACTGTGTGATTGCTTCCTCCTCCTGTTGTTGTCCCTGAGGTCTCTGGGATTTAGAGTCCAGAATTACAGTAGCAGGACTCTGCAGGTAGATCATTAGTTCCTCTTCCTGGTTTCAGGTGCCTCTGGGATTTGTAGTTCACAGTAGCAGCCAGCAGTAAGTTTGAATGGGGGAAGGGGTGTTTAACCCCCCTCTCTGGCCCCAGACATCAGCTGGGGGGCAAACCCCGGCCCTTCTTTGCTGGAGCAGACAGCACAGCACAGCCCAGGGCTGGAAAGCATGTTGTGGGACTGTGATTTAACTTGAACCAGGTAGGAGTCTGGGACAGAAGTTTCATAAACCGGTTTGACCCAAATCAGTTAAGTCTGATACTACGTTCAACCACTTTGTCTCAAACTGGTTTCAGCCATTTTAAAACTGGTTTCTGTGCGCTGAAATTCTGTTCCGTTACAGGTTTAAACCAGTTTCTGATCACATAAACCTGTTGATGTGTAACTTCTGTCCCTAGCCCTGATGTCAAAGGGCACTCTGCACAAATTGCTATGCAGAGTTACAGCGCCACTGAAATCCTCCTCAGAAGACTGCACAGGATAGAAAAGTCGTTCCAGGGACAGGTTCAGTGCACCCCATTTTGAGGCACAAAAAAAGCAGCTGTTTGGAAGTGCTCAGCACCTCTCTCCTACAGATAAAGACAAGAAGTGAAAGCCAAATACTGTCTCCCACAGAAAATAACAGAGGGAAGTCTAAACTATGATGAATGAAAAGACCCAGGCTGGAATTCAGCCATGACTGAAGCCAAACCTCCCTCACAAGAAGCAAGATTGGATCATTAATTATCTCCTGCCTAACAAGGAGATAGGGGGGGTCAGTGCTATCTCTGGTTTTACATGGGTTGTACCAGACTGAATAGGAGGGGGAGAGCTGGCTGCATGGAGTTGCCGCTCCCTTTGGTCAGGGGTATTTGTAGGCAAGGGAACAGGATGAGACTTTGGCATGTGTGGCCTGTTGCCAATAAGAAAGTGAGAAAATACTGAGCAGAAGATAAGTTCTCTGAAGCAAAGGACCTACCTAGGGAGGGAGGGAGAGTGGGACTTGTTCATGTCTGGGTCTCTTAGGGTGGTGTATCATTCTGTGGCCTCTTCTTTTCAGTCTTGGTCATAATATTGCTCTGTATGCCTCCAGGGGTTCATGGGCTTGTGTCCTCTGACACAACTATGGTATCCATAAATTCATGCTAAGGCGTTTGTTTCTTAAAAATGCAGAAGGCAGGGAGGTAACAAATGACTAAAATGCCAGGAAAACTTCATCTTTCCTGTTGTTCTTGCTATGAATTGGACCTGAGCATCTTTGAACACGTGGACCACTTTGGGATGTTTTCTGCTTTCTTCCCAAGTTGAGAGAGCCCCTGTTTTTTAGCACTTGTTCCGGCATCGTTTTTGGGACCTGGTGACTGGAAGGAAGAGGAGCATAGGTTAGTTTGTTTTAGGATTAAGACTTTTTTTTCTGATAGAAACATTTCCACGGATGCAGCTGCTGTCACGTCTCCGCCACGAAGCTGGGCAGTTGTTTAACACTAGTTTGCTCATGCAAAGACCGTTCCTGTTTTTCATGCAAACCACACTGCCTTTCTGGGGCTCAGCGACTGGAGGGCATTTGCGAAACGTTCCCATCTCCGGTTCCGAGAACTGCCTCCCCATATGTTTTTCTGATTAAGAAATTCACTCTACCAAATGGCAGAGTTTGCTCAGCTGGCGCTGGCTGTTTGGTTGGGATTAATAAGCAGTGCTCCTTTTCTCATACATCTTCCTGTTTAGCATAAAAGCAAATAAATTACTTTGGGCTTTCCTGTTCATTTGTTCTTACACCAAGTATATTCCGGGAGCTTTTCACACTGCATCCAACTCCTTGCAATAAAGCACTGGCAATGTGAATGAGACTTCCAGACTGTCACAATGGGCTGTCACTGCTTAACGAGGGCTGAACCTGGGCAGTGCGAAACCCATCTAGTTAAGCACTGAATGCTGAGTGAGACCGAAATAACTGACTGATCTGGGTTAATCTAACTCTGGCTGGGATTCATCAGCAGATTTTCTTTAAAGAAAGAGAGTGGGGGTAGAAATTTGGTGTTGGGACTGATAGCTCTGGAAGCTGAAACTCCTTTGAGCATAGGATAGGCCAAAGGCTGACCCCAATCTTGCTTGGGTGGGAACAGCTCGGCGGGGTGAGAGGGTCTGTAGCTTGGGTCCTGCTGTTCATTCAAGCTGTGTCCTGTCTGCCGAGACTGGCAACAAAGGCATCAGCTGCAGCAATGGTTTGTGCTGTGTGGGCAGATGACATGGACGGCCACCAAGACAAGCGTCTGCTGGGTTATCTGATGAGCATGGCTTTGGGCAAGCAATAACCTGGACTGCAGATTTAAAAGAGAATGGAGGTGCACGGAAATTGAAATTCAATAGGATTTGGACCCCTAATTCCCTTAGGCTCCTTTGAATATTTGGGCCTTGGGTGGGATTTGAACATCTGTATTTTATTTATTACTGAGCTCCTGCTTCCCACTGGTCATGAGGCCGTAAGGGCCCTTCTGACTTTCCTTAGTGCTAAGTAATGATTTTAGGCATGTCTTTGAGCTGGATCACCCTAACAAATCAAGATCATTGTGGCTCAGAAATCCACATCAGGGACACACTCCCTACCAGCTCCTGGGCACTGGTAAGCTTTCATCAGCAGATTACGTATCTCTCTTGGTGCTGGCACACTTACTCTGGTCTCCAAGCAGTAGATCTGGTCCTAAAGCCCCTCCCAGCCCTCACCGACTTGCTTTTGTGAAGGAGTCAACCCTCTCGACTTCTTTATGCTGTTCTTGAATGGCTGCATTCCTTGTAGAGAGATATAAAGGAGTCTCTTGCTCCTTTGGAAAAGTGCTTCCTTATTCCCCCGTCTCCAATTACAATCTGCCCATTTTTTTCAATAACTTCTGGGAGATTTGACTATGAAATCTTTTCTCTTTCCAATTTCTGTTGGTCTGTTTATTGTAGGCTGACTCCTGAGCAGCTTTTTCACTCTCAGTAACACGGACATACCCTGTATATTTTTTGCATTTTTCTGGCTCAGCCTGTTACAAACCAGCTTTCATTATAACGCCCTCTTTTTACTTGCCAATAAATTTTGTGAAAAGCCCTGCATGTGAGTTGAAATTTCCCTGTCCCGGCCTCCTCTCAAAGGTGGATAGTTCTTCTCAACTGGGAACAACATCTTTTCAGCACTTTGTTTTCGGCTGTGGAGGATAAAGGAAAGACAACTAGGGAGGCCGTTATCTAAATAATCTAGCTGTACTTTGTTTGAACAGACTACAGGAATGTGCCTAAATGTGTGGTTAAGCATGGGGTTGGAGATGAGGACTGAGTACAGAGCATGCACTATAGAAAAAGTGTTAAGTAGAGTTGGACCTGAATGAAAAGCCCAGAGACAAATATGTCTTCACTTAGGGCTGAGGATCTTTCCTTGGCACTGGCAGTGGCTGGATCCACACAGATTTTTTCCAGTGAGAAAAGCCAGTAAGGTCTAGGTCTTATCCATACCCTCGACACAGAGAAATCTCACCTCATTTGAGTGTATTGTGGGACTTGTGCAATTTCCAAAGCCAATTTCCAAGGTATAAATCTAGGGGGGCGGTTTGGCTTCACAGCATGCTCCTTCAGTGCTAGGAAGTATTTCCACCTGTCTGCACGAGTAGCTGGGTTATATTGATGCACACGGATGCGAGCTCTGAGCAGTCTCGGCGCTTCATTATACATCATCCAGGAGAAGTGGGAAACAATTTGCATCATCAAAAGTTAAAAGAGAGTTTCTAGCCTTTTCAATTTCCAGGGCCTATTATAAATTCCCATGTTTAACCAGGCACTTTAGTGCATTCAGACTCTTCGGCAAGCAGCCTTTCAAAGCTGCCAGGTTTCATTCTTTTGACTTGAGAAACACTTACGTTTTGTTGGGCCTCTTTATTGAAGGTAGTGTTACATGGGTGTTTCCTAATATCAGCTGCATTCAGGAATCTCTGTTGTGCAATCAAAGGATAATTTCCCCTTAAGAGTTACACTGGTCTTTTGAAAGGCTATAATATTTCCTGTTTCATTCAGCTGTAGCCTGTGGCATTCTAGCAAAGAAAAAAGTAGCAGCAGTCAGGTAAACCGTGATTTCTGGGTGGTTTTGCTGATAGGATAAGCTAAGACGTTTCTTTTTATTGTCCATGTACAGCAAAGTCCTGCAAATGCAGCCACAAAGGAGTGGAAAGTCGCTTTCTAAAAATATTTCAATTACGTTTACAAGTGGGTAATATGCCCTTTCTAATGAAATAAGATCATGATCCCTAATATTTCTCAGTTGCCTTAATTGACTACATAAATATTTGCACCAGAGCTCATTTTTTGGAGTATTTGAGACACAATAGGTATAGAGATCTAGTAGGTATAGAGAAGACCAAGGGAGTTTTTCAGTGTCCAAGTTGAGATGTAGTAAGAGACCTGATTTTGATGAGGTGGGTATGCCGTATTTTCTCAAAGTGTAGGCCCCCCTCAGGAAGTCTCAGCCAAAATCGGAGGCACCCAAATATAACAACACTGATGCCTTTTGGAAAATTTGGCCTTTAGCATCCGAAGAAGTAGGCTGCTGCTTAAGACAGCTTATCTCTGGTTTAGTTACTTTATAAGGTGCAGACGTACTGCGCCTCTCAGTCCAATGATATATACTTTCTTGTGTCCTTTTACTCTCTGCCGTCTCTGGCCCCTTCAACATGACATGGGCCTTCTGCCCATTTACACTCCTCACTGAGATACAGACTCTCTTCTATTTTGATTTTAAGTGGACATCCCTATGTTGTGAGACCCGAATGTAGACTGGAGTCCTAGAGGACAACCAGAATGCATGCAAGAAGTAAAAATAGGAAGAAATGGGAGGAAATGATGAGAAAACCATAACATTTCAGAAATGAGAAAAGTTGGGAAAAGGAGACAGCTTTCTAATCCCACTCACTGTTTTTCCTTTCTTGCATTAAATAACAATGCGTCTCCAAGGGCTTTTTCAGAGCTTTATTTTTTTTTTATATATTTATTTGAGTACCCAGTAAATTTAACTGATAGATAGGCAATCCAGTCATTTCCCCCCCTGGGCTAAATTTTTTCTCCAGAAAACCTTTCCTCTTCTGGCGAGTGTGGGAGAGCTTGAATTACCTCAAGTCATTGGCAATAGAAATGAAAGTAGCTGTTAAGGAAAAAGCACAACTAATATGGTGTGTCTAACTTGAAGAATGCTACCATCCACTTATCAACCCCAGCCAGTGATCAGTCTGTGTGGCCTGCCTTCCTCTCTTACTTGTTATCTGCGTGCTATCTCGTTTTCATCTCGTATGCCTCCATTCATCTGTCTGTTCTTTTATACTTTGAACGTAAGCACTTTGGAGGAGAAAAAATTATGTAGACTAATGTGACCCTGGTCCATGCCTTGGGCTTCTAGGCGCTCCAGTGATACAAAGCAGTAAAATCAGACGAGGGGGAATCATATGAACACATGCGTATACATGACCACACACTGCATTTATAATTAGATGATGTCATCCTTTCACAAATTAGCAACATCTTTTAAGTTTTTGCAATGCCATCCTTATCAGAGAACCATAGAAAAGTATAGCCAGAAGTCACCTCAGGAGGTCCAGCCCACTGCTCAAGGTAAGATCATCCCTGTCTAAACCACCCCAGTCAAGCATCCAACCTGCTCTTGGGAAATCCCAGGGATGGAGAGTCTCCAGTTTCTCCGGGCAGCCGGTCCCAATACTTAACCCCGCTCTTAGTGAGAAAGACCTTCCTGATCTCCAGCCAGAATTTCTGTTGCTGCAATTTAAGACCGCTGTTCCTTGTCCTGTCCATTGTGGCCACAAACAATAGTCTGTCTCCATCTTCTTTATAAACCACCCCTTGGGAATTTTAAAACTGCTATCAAATCCTCCTTAGTCCTCTCTTCTCCAGACTAATCCCAGTTCTTTCAGCCTTTCCTCATAAACCATGCTTCCCAGATCTGTAATCATTTTTGCTGCTCTCCAGTAGACTTTTTCTAGTTTTTCCATCTCTTTCTTGAATTGTGGGGCCCAAAAACTGGACATTGTACTCCAAATGAGCTGAACAGAACAGGAGAATCACTTCCCCTGCCTTCAGAGGGCCTCCAAATAATACTATGCGTCATAGCACCGGATTGTCCACAAGGCCTTCAAGACAAATTGTTCTGGATATGGCTCATATCAGAGGTGTCAAAATCACCCAGCTCCCTGGCTGTATCCAGACTGTGGGGCTCCTCGTGGGATGGATCCGGACTTGGTGTAATGGCAGGTGTTAACAATGCCGCCACTTGTCCCCAGCCCGCCACATACACACTTCCTCAGTGGGGCCCTGTATCCTAGATTTAGACAGCAAGCCCTGCCCCTAAATTCTCAGCCCCTCTGTGTGTCCCACAGGTCAGATGACATATCTCCGTGGGCTAAAGCCAGTTCATGTCAGCCAGTTTGACACCCCTAATTTATATGATGACTAGCCACATAAAAAGTGGTAGGTAACTTTCCGGACATCCAGGCTGACCCCATGAGCGCACGCTGTAAGAACGGGAAAGAGGTTATGGGAAGGGAAAGAACAAATACAATTCAACTGCATACACAGCGGGGATGAAGCAAATTTTTAAGGCACGCACATGGAGTACAGGGAGGTTGTAAGGACATATGGGCTTCATAGAGAAAAACATCACATACAGCACCCTTCCTGGTGTGGAATCTGGAAGGTGCATTGATTCAATTTGCAAAGGAAAACGAGTCAATGATGTGTTACCAGTTTTGCAGAGATAAATGTCTGCATTTCATCAAGGCAAGTGTGTAAATGAGCCTGGCCCCATAATCTGTTCTTCTTGATAGCAGTGGGACTGAGCCCCTTTGGCTCTGAACTTATCAGCTGAGTTGGAACTGGCAACCCTTCCAGTTAAACAGAAACACCCTTAACAAGGGGAGTTTAACGAGGCACTGGAAGGATTTGCGACCCTTTCGCCTCCCTCCCTCTTTCACTCTAAATCGACTACACATTTTGTTTCCATTTTTGTTCTTGGAGCACGCTGCCTTGCTGTAGCTTAGGGACAAGCATTTGAGGTTTTCCTGGACGCAGGAATTGAAGCGCAGGAAGCAGGAATTGAAGACGCAGGAAGCATGAATTGGCGTGTAGCACGGCGAATGGTAATATGATAATTCTAGGCATTTTCGCCGAACAGATTTGCAGTGCGCTATATGCTACCCAATGTCGTGCACCGCTCAGGTGAATTTAAGCTTCACGGCTAATCCTGTGCTGACCGCACTGGAAAAACCTAGAGAAGGAGTCTTGGTGGGAGGGGGTTAAAAAGCTTAGGTCAGTGTTGGCAGGGAATGGAGGAGGGAGAGTATTAATTAATTAGGCAACAGATTAGGGTGTGGACAACCCTGTGAGCCATTAATTCAGTGTCTTCTAGATAAATGGCCCCAAAGCACTCTGAGCATTATTATCCAGCTTGAAGCATATTACACATGTAATATGGACATGTGCATCTTTGGGGGTCCCAGGCTTCTTTAGACATTCGGCGGTACTGAAAGGACACCGTCTCCCCCTGGATGGTGGCAGTCAAACAGCTCGCAGGACATCAGAAGCTGCAGGTGAAATCTGAGTGGAGGACATCACTGATCTGCGAGATGTAGGGATATTGCAGAGTTGGGGAAGGGGGTCTCTCAACTGCAAATTTACCGTACCTGGCAGAAGTGTCCTCAGAAATACTGTGCTGCTCTGTGCAGGCTTTGCCAAAGGCAGCATTGCCACAGCCAGGTGGTGCTGTGGGTGAGCTAATTCTCAGTGCTAATTAGCCTGTATTATGGCCTGGATGAGGCTACCCTGCTTTAAGCTCAGGAGGCAGCCTGCAAAGAACAGCGCACCAAATGTTTCTGGTACGTACAGGAAGGCCAGGTCCAGGCCTTAGCAGCTTGGTACAGTCATTTTGCACTCTAGACCTGGCCCCAGGTTGACCTGGCCCTCCGGGTCAGGTAAAGAGAAGATGGGACGTAGTATGGTTGGGCAGGTAATGTCATCTCTCCATAACTGGGTCGGTCTAGGACAGGGGTTAGCAACATACGGCCCATGGGCCATATCCAGGTGCCTGGCCCCGGGGCAGGTCCCCACAGTCTGGAAGCTGTGCTCATGCCCCAGCCAGGGTCTGAGGGAAGGGAAGAAGAGGTTATGGCATGGGCACAGCTCCCAGCTGTTTGACCCTGGCAAGGGAACAGGAAACCAACCTCCCCACCACTGCCACCCCCCCCCCCGACGCTCCACAGAAGCCACCTGGCCCACGGGTCTAAGAGGCTGCAACAATCACCTTACACCAAGGTGTATTTGGCCCTGCCCAGAGCGTGACTGACCCCAGGGAAGACAGCAAATGTAACGAGCCCAAAACTTTCTGCTGCAAGCAAAGGGGTAGGAAAGGCGCTGAAGGATGTGTCTTGGTGCCTTGCCTTCCCCCTCCCTTGCTGGTCAGAGAACGTGCGTGTCACACAAGGGGATAATCCGCTGCATGAAGCAAGGTTGTAGTTAGTAAGATACTCGCTCCTTCAAGCAAGGAAGGAGCCGTGACTGTCTGGGTCACAGTGCATTATCTGATCTGCTGCTGGTGAAGCCTACTTACTTCCCTTTAATCAAGGCAGAGTGTACAGTTACCGTCTGGTCCTGAAGGACTACCTCCGTCCAGTCAGATTGAGCTGATCCAGGGAGCTAATGCAAACTCAGCTCCTTTGATTGGTAGCCTGATAAACAGTTCACCCTAGATACATCCCAGTTAAGCAGTTACAGTACTTCTCATTGTCAAAATGCTTGCTGCTCCAGCCTTCCCTTGTCCATTCTCTCCTGCACTTGCTCTCACAACATATTGCCTTTCTTGCCTGAATCTCCAAGGCAATAGATATAGAGCTCCTCCCCATAGGAGTGGATAAGAAACAGGGATATATTTCTCTTAGCCTTACTGCTGCTTCCATCAAAGCCTTCAGAAAATTGCAGCATGTCCTACCGTTGCTCTGCAGGTAGCTGTCTCCTGTTTTGCTTTATTTTGTTGTGGTTTTTTATGTAGCGTGCTTTTTTGTAGAAATGACTAATACTGAAATAAGAGCAAGGGCTGTGTATGTATGGGGCAAAATGGAGGGCACAAGACTGGTCACTGGTCTGTGTCAGAGATTATCAAGCTGGGCTCTGTGAACCACAGAAGGCCTGTGGTCTAGGTGAAATACCTTTGGTGGCCAACTCCTAGTAGAGAAAGAGTCTACATCACTAATGGGAGTCCCAGCAGGTGGGCCAGGCACTGCATAGGGACTTAACCCAGGACCCACTGAAGCCTGCGGTAGCTTTTCTGTTGACTTCAGTAAGTACTGCGTTGGCACCAGAGTGCTAGATTTCCGAGTGGTCAGTGCCTGCTCTTAAAGAACGGTTCCCTGTTAGGCACCAACATTTAGGCACCAATTGTCCATGATGCTCAGCCCTCGGCAGCTCTGCCTGGGACTGACTGCAAGATTTTTGAGAGCTGAGCACAGAGTGCGAGCTGAGCCCGTTTAAAAAGATCAGGCATTTATTTCATAGCCTAAATGGAAACTCAGCTTGGCTAAAAATCTGTCCCCAACTATGTATATTAAGCACATGCTGGCTTTAGGATAAAATTTTTTTTTAAAATCTCAATAGGACATAGAGTCCTAAATCACATAAGCACTTTTGAGTATGTTGTGATAGATTGGGACTGAGACTCAGCAGTAAGGCTGTTTGGGGAAGCTGGTGCTGCCAGTGTGTTGTAAAAAATAAATCCCTCCTTTCTGCACTTCTGTCACTGTCCAGCCATGCACAAAGCTGGCCCTCCCTTTCACGTGGTAAACTGCTTGGGATGGAGACTATCATCTCCTATCTATTTATATAGCCACTACTGGGATGATGCCTCCAAATGGCACGACAATATAGCAGAAATGCTAAAGAATAACAGCTCCATCTAATAAAGCGAATGGAGGACCATGCGGTTGAGAGGAAAGTGTGGGGGCCAATATCCCCGCGGTTACTAAAGTGATGTTAATTCTTGTGGCAGTCGAGGGAGAGTTTGAGGTCTTCTGACAGTTGCTCTTTGCTTCCATAGCAGAGCGTGTATTTATTTATTAGAAATGCAGGGACAGAGGCTTTGCCTTTCTAAAGGCCCGAAACAAAACCCATCTTGACCTTAACTGACAGGGTTTACTCTTGTTTTTGCATGTATTGATAAATAGGACAACAGCAGCCTGGTGGTGTGTAGAGCTCAAGGGAATATTTATAAGGCACATTAGCGTGGTAACAGAAACTAAAACAGCTATTGACAAGCATGAAGTTCAAAAGCTGCAATTTTGCCTGCAGCCATGGCTGCTTTCCCCCCACTTTGAAGCCTCTTGTCAAGACAGATCATCACCAAATAAGGAGGCAGCAACAAGGTGCCATTTCCATGCAGTGAATCCAGGGATAAGGGGAAAGGACAGAAAGGGGAACCATCTAGCTCTGGCAGCCGCGATACAAATTCATCAGGAATGTATATGCCAGGGAAGAATTAGCCTTGGTGTTGATCCCCTTCATTGCAGATGGGCTTGAGCTTGAGTAGAAGTCGGTCAACTTTCCATAGGTTTATTTTTTTTCAGTCTTTCTTTGCTTGTTCAATCAACAATGTCTGAGAATATGATAGAGAATTGTATTTCTGATGTGAACGTCTTTAACTTGGTTCAAAAATCCCTTAGTAGGGATGTCATGCTCTGTTAAAGTATAAAGGGCATTAAGCAGCGTTTCTATGGAACCCTAGTTACATTTTGCTGTGTTTTCAGTTCAGGGATGAAGGGGTTTTCATTGAGGCAAAAGCAATGCTACTGTTCTCTTTTTCTTAGGAACATTTTTTTCAGAAAAAACTGTAAAGTATACTTAAGTATGCTCTAGCGATTTGAATTCTGAATCTGAATGTCATCCTTACTTACTGTTTGACCTGGAGGCAAGTCACTTACATTTCTGTGACTTACTTTTCCTATCTGTAAAATGGGTGGAGCAACATTTAGCCCTACGGTGGGAATGTGTTGTGAACCTTCCTTGACTCCTTCTCCAGTGAGTTTAGTTGCAAATGGTTTAGGAACGCAGAATCTCTCTCTGGCTTTAGTTTATAGAAGTCGGGTCGAAGGGACCTTGTAGATCTTCAAGCCTGACCCGCCGCCTGGGCAGGAGAAAAAGACTGGACTCAAATGAGTCCAGCCAGGTAGTCATCAA